>NC_055667.1:21006666-21650000 GCF_017976325.1 Chelmon rostratus | reverse complement strand
CACACTGCGTAAAGTCAGTGTGTCACCTGACACCTGTCTGTTAGGCTGCGGTGTAGCAGCTGGATGGGCAAAAAACACAAAAGAGGACAAATAAAGCATCGGGCGATGTTATTGAGATTGATGACTAGTAGGCCTGATCTCTAAAAACATACTTTCAATTGGTTCCCCGTTGATGAACCAGCTGATTGTGGGACGAGGAGCCCCGTCAGCACGGCACACCAGGCGTCCAGTTTCCTCAGGGGCCAAAACCAAATTAGTGGGCTTCTCCAACCAGAATGGCGCCGCTGTCAAATACAAGCATGCTGTTTGCTTCAACATTACTGTGCAGTCAGTGAAGGCATCATGCTTCTGAGAGTGTGTCTCACCTTTGACCCTAACGGTTATTGTGTGCTCAATGTATCTGATCTTATTGGTGGCGGTGCAGACGTATTCACCGGCATCATCGAAAGAAGCCTTTGGGATCTGAATCATCTTGTTGAAGTTCTTTACTTTCATGGGCGACCTCACCACCAGGTCCTCGCCATCCTTGGTCCACGTGATATGAGGAGTTGGCCTTGATGATGATAAAGAAGGCTTTACACATGACGACTCTCATGAAATCAAAGGCAGGATCGCACAGAGCAGCAAATACACGCACACCTTCCGTGGTGTTTTGGAACAGCAGCATTGAATATACCAGACAAGAGTTCACACTCACACTCCTGCAGCGATGCACTCCAGGAGCAGCTCTTCCCCTTGCAGGACCAGGATGGAGCTGGACGAGCCCGTGGGAGACAGCCAGGTGGGGGCAGCCTCGGCCACTGTACGAGCTGCAGGCGAATACAGAACAGAGGGGGCACGTATGATTCAAGCAAACCACGTCTGACCACGAGGAACAAGACAACAACACATGTTCACTCAGAAAATAAGAGAGGAGAGCTGAGGCAGAGCGCACACACACCACAGCATGTTCACGCTGCAAAAAGGGAAATTTAAGCACAGTTATAAAATGAAATATCTTAAATAAAGGCAGCATATACTTGTTTTTGTATCTTCTCAGCAGGCAATTTTTATGTGAGAGCATTTCACTTGTTTCAAGCTTTTTCTCCATAATTATGTTGATAAGATACTTTAAGGTCTTACTGGGATTGTGTCACCGATTCTGAGCAGCTAAATGCTTGAAACTAGAATTGAAAGAAAAAGCCATATTGCAATACTTGTCCAGCCGTCATCTGTGTGATATGCAGTGTGTGGTGGTATCAGACACACAATCACACTCACTCGTGAGCACTTTAACGACCACGGGCATCTTCTGCTGGATGACGTTCTTGTAGGGGAAGCGGGCATTGCAGCAGTAATCAGCAGCAGAGTCGTTGTACAGGACGTTAGAGAAGTACAGATCTCCATTGACTCCCATGGATACCCTGCGGTCCTGCCGCACAGGCTGCATTGTGGGGAAAGCTGTCTGGATGGGCCAGTTGAAAGGTCTCGCGTATGAACCTGAAATGAAACATGGTGTTAATAAAACAGCTCACAGGAGATATATTTAAACAGCTAGGATTTCTGCTTTTTATTTCGGTCAGCAGATCATTGAAATGCCTCACTGTCGAGGGAGACACTTACAGCTTGTCATCCAATAGGTTTCAGGTCTGGGTGGGCCGGGTGGGGGGTCGCAGGACAGGACCAGAGGCAAGCCGGCACTGATCACCACAGGCTCCAGGATCTCCCTGGGCCACACAGGAGCTCCTGCAGAAACACAGAGGTGTGCACGTTGCCACTTAGTGGGCAGGTATGGTGTTTGATGATACAGTGCACAAGAATTACACCTAAATGCATGATGTTGAGCCCAATGAATAGAATTTAAAGGACAAGTCTGGTGATTTTCTTTTTGTCAGCAAAATTCACCAACAACGATGATCCTACTAACATGTGCAGGGCTGCCATGTGAGCCAGAGTCTAAAGGGGTTTATTCCTCTGTGCCAAAGAGCTCCATTGTTGGAAAAACGTATATGGATTTAAACGAGCAGCTGATTGTCTAACAGTCCCAGTACTGGTCTTACTGTACAGTCGTAGTCTGATCTTGTTGGAGTATGCGGATCCATACTCATTAGAGGCAATGCACTGATACTCCGCCTCGTACTGTTCTGGATTGTTCCAGGCGTAGATGTCCAGCGTCCCCGAGCGCCTGCGCATCGATGCTTGAGGGTCACGTGCGACGTTGTAATACTTCCCATTACGCCTCCACGAGAAACTTCATGAATGAGCAAAGGAAGACAGAAAAAGCAATGAGGTGGTTCTCAAATACTAATGTCAGCTGTGCTAAAAACTGTTCAGTGGGCTCTTACATGGGGTGGGGGTTTCCTTTGGCTTCGCATTCTATGATCATGGTGTCTTTGGGGTCAACAATGTGCTCCTTCATTGACTGCTTTATGATGGTTGGGGGCTGCCTGACTGCAGGCAGAGAAACAAATCAGCTCAGTATGGAAGAAACGTGTGTGATGGGACAAATTACAACATGCATTAAGCTAGTGACACACCTTCCAGAGGGACGTCCAACGCCCAAACACCGTGCCATACAAGTAGCAGCAGCACTGGTTCGACCAGTGTTCCCATCTTTACAGTGCATGGACTCAGCAACACTTTTCTCCACCAGTGCTCCTGTCGTCAGATTGAATGAAGAACAATAGAAGGCATCTGCTGAACAATGCACATTCACATCACGCAGTTAGAATCCAGAACAAATAACTGTCTATGAAACCTACCAACCCTTTAAAAGCAGTAATACAACAAAGTAAAAATTGTGTCATTTGTAAGTAAAACTACTGCTAAAAATACTTGGGAAGCATTATCATTATCAATATTAGCTCGACTTAAGAAATTAAAGTCCTTATTCTGCAGGAAAAAAAGCACAGCAGCAGAGTGTTGTTTTATTATGTATACCATTATAGATTATTAGCATTGTTAAACATCTCATTGTTTAAGCAAACATGATAAATCTATATTGATTTTTTTTAACTTTTCTCAATCTTTTTTGTAAAATATTGGCTCATTTCACCTGTTTGAATGTCAAACAGATATTTAAATGAAACCATCTTAGGGTCACCTGCCAAAAAGGTTGGAAACAACTGGTTTCATATATAATAATCTGTTTGCATTAAAAAAAAAACTCTAATATGTAGTAGAAGTGTATAGATACAGAAAATTAAAATACTCCCGTCTCCACTACTTATAGCATATCTCAATACAAAAATAGCTTCATTAGATGCCTCTCTTCATCTCATTATTGCTATAAATATGACGATGATGATGAACGTTGAGTCATGTTAGTACGATGAAAACAACAAGTTGTCAGTACCCACCTCTCTCATGTTAAGTCAGATCAGGGCTCTCTCCTCCCCATATCTGTGGCTTCTCCAAAGCCCCAAATAATTCCAATGACTTTTCTCCACCAAATTATTCTTGTTTGTGCAGTATGCCAATTAATGTCCCCGTCCTTCAAATATCAGGTCAAGAACCCGAGGGGAGTTGATACACTTGAGTAATAGAGTTTCTGTCTGTCACTGCCACTTACACCCTGCCCACCCATCTCATGAATAATGAATGAGCCCCATACACCACCTACTCCTCACCCACTTCACTTGACTGTTCTGACCGGCCTCTCGTGAAACAATCCGTCAGCAGCCACAGTCACAAAGTTTGTAACTGAGTCGAAGAAACCGAACAAATGTTTGGATTTTTACACCAGCAGACGTGGAGGTTTTCTCCAGCCTGGTTTTTCTCTCTCGTGGCTGCTTTGACCAGGTCCAGCGTGAACAACATCAGTTTGACTGGGCCAACTGAAAGCACACCACAACCCATATTCTGTACAATTTGCATTCTTGCTGGTTTCGATGACATCAAAATGTGGGCTTTATTGTTGACGGCAGAGAACGGCGGAACAGAGGATGAAAGCAATGTTTGTTTCTCTCATATGAATTTTACATGTGGCGGATCTCAAGTCACATGACTCCAGCACAACATCTCTGATGAAAGCTGGAAATAACCAGCAATCAAGAATGTCTTTTTACTGGTAACGTCCTGTGTTAACGCAGATTAGAACGCATCCTCTTTTTTAGGAAGCACATTCACGTGCACTTCCTCAGAGGAGGAAAAGGTCATTACCATTCAGCAGGGAAAATCCTTTTCTAGAAACAGCGCCAAAGACGCAGGAGAAGATGCATTTGTGTTAAACAAAAGCCATCTCACGGCAGTCGACACGGTCCTGACCTGTGTAGGCTTTCAGGAATCCACACAGGGCTGCATATACAAACCAGCGCTGACAGGGCTAAACAATAGCTTGTTGCTGGTGGTGGAGGTGGTGAGGTAAAATGAGGTGATGATGCTAAACTTGTAATCAAGCTTTATATTCATACGCCTAATAATTCAGTTCACTTACAAGTGGGAGGTTTGTAGAAATAAATTCCTCATTAAAGAAGAATTTTCACTCATATTTGGAAGAAAGTTTCAGAGCACTTTAAACCATTTTAACTGTCATATCTCTGAAGCTCTGCATCTTCTGGCCCTGGTCCCATCCTCCTTGTTCACAACTGAAACACAACTGGCCTCACACAGATAACAAAAGCAGAAAGGGTATGCTGAGCTTCTTGGCTTTCAGAATGGGCTTTTTTCCCCCCATACATTGGACTGAAGCAGGCCCGGCAGCGAGCGGTGATCAGTGCCATGCACCAGATTGCACAGTGAAGAGGCAGAGAGGCGGACAGAGCCAGCTCAGTGACGACAAGAAGGTCTCTATGCTCGCGGGTCTCCTTTGGCACGTGCGCCCAGGGCTCGGGTAAGAGCAGATGGCGTGTGGGAGGGAGCGTTCAACTGCACAAGCTGCCTGTTCAGACCCAGAACACCTATCGTTTGCACTTTGACGTCACTGCATCAGGGAGAGCACAAGAAGAGGCCGGAGAGAAACCCTCCTGTTGAGCAGGACGCTGCGCTGCGTGAAGTCATCACCACTGTGCAATCACAACATTACTGTCTCACAAGCTTTAGCACTGGGATTCTGATTTGACAGCGAGGTAGCGGTAAACTACGGCAACAGAACATCTCAAATCCATGAGAAAGAATAAGAAGCTGCAGCCACACTAACAGCGCTGTGAGGCTGCAGGCTTTAGCTGAATGCTAACATACTGACATTTAGCAGGGATAATGTTGACCATGCTCATCATTTTAGCTTTGCATGTCAGCATTTACCAATTAGCACTAAACACAAAGCACAGCAGAGGCTGATGAGAATGTCATTGGTTTTGCAGGTTTTTGAAGTACTGGACAAATTCAAATTCTGATTTGGTGCTGGCACGGTAGGAAAGGGGTCGCCAAAGCTATTATTTTGATCCTGAGGCATGAACCAAGATCCAATTCAACCAATAGTTGTTGAGACATTTCACCCAAAACCACAAAAGTCAGACTCATGGTGGCGCTAGAGGAAAAATCAGGTGGTCACGAAAGTCATTAGGATTCATCATCTGGGCACTACAAGTGTTGATGCAAAATTTCATGACAATCCATTCAATACTTGTTGAGCTATTTCAGTCAGGACCCAAGTGCTGGACTAAGCTACAGACCGACATTGTCATCCATCGAAACCAAGCAGTAAGCATGGCTAAAATACGAAGACGAATGGATTTGTAGTGCTATTAATGTGCAACAGTAAACTCTAAGTTAATGTCCACTAAAATATATCCATAAAATAAGATAAGTTGGTCATAAAGTCAAATGCGCATCATGTTTTCTTGACACTCATCTTGTCACTCATCTCGTGGCAGGTGTGAGAGCTGAACAATATTGCGGTCACTGTCATAGAAATCCGCTGATGCAGTTGTAGACCCAGCCCACTTCTCAACTCAGACTATGACATCATTAAAACCTTGACTTCCATTGCAAGCCGTCTTGAACGACGGCTACGAGGACTAAAGCACTCCTTCACATGGTGGTGACAGTCTTCACGCTGGTCTGAAACATCTCTAGAAATGTGTACTTTGTATCCAAAGGCTAATATTCAAAATTAGCCAAACAAAGTATAACTGGTGAATGTTAACGGCCCTACCTGTGAGTGTAGTTCAAGTATTTTTCTGCTCCTTTCCCCCTTGTTGCTGTTAAAGCAGACTCCTACTTTCTTCTCGTCATCCGTCACATCATCTTCACAGTGGGGTTCCGCTTTGCAGCAGCATCTGTCTCTTGCTGTTATTTGTCACTCCATCATCTTAAAGCAGGTGACAGGCGAGATAACAGAGGCTCATGTGGCCCATCAGGACAGCTGTCCCGAGCCTGGGTCACACGCCTGGCAAACAGGGCCTGAGAGCCTATTAGAATAAATCCATTGTGAAATCCACACATAAACATAACGTCATCTCGACGGTGGTGGGAGAATCGAGTTAAATACAAATGACATGTCATGCACTGGTCGGTAGGTTAGGTTTAGGGGTCATCCGGCCCCCATCAAGCAACAGTTAACTACAGTTTTCTTAAGAGGTCAAATCATTTTGGTGTTTTTTTCATGTGTGCTGTTGATTTTCAGTGTGTTAGATTGGGGGGGTGGGTTACTGACCTTGTATCTTCACTCTGGCTGGCACGAACGCACACTCGCCCACACAAAGCGTTTCTGTCTGGAACAAAGTCAGTCTATTGTGGACAGGGAGGGCACAGCTTCCAGACACATGGGGGGGATTTAACCCGTCACACTCGAGTGATTGGATGGCTTCTCACTCATTGATAAAGTCTTACATCATTTGTCAAGAATGGAGTTATTTATTTAGCGGATTGACGAAAAGCGATGTGGTCAGTAAAGGAAAAAAGGCTTTTAATGACAAGGAACAGAATCCTCATAAATATGAATTTATTCCAAACAAATACTCATAAAATGCCCAGCAGCAGAATAATATACTATATTAGCTGTAATGTCACATGAAAGTATTATTTATAGCTTATATTACAGGCAACATTTGCACAGACAGTAACAATCAGATACTCAATTAAATCACATGTGCACATCACACAAAGATTTTTAAATAAAGTGCATGAAAGTGCTTCTTTCATTTGTTCTGTGCGTCTATGCCAAGAAATCCTCAAACCAAATGATACACGATGTAAGCGAGGCATGTTGACAACATCCTGTTTCAGTACATTTGATCTGAGTAGACCCTCGACAAGATATTTGATTAACAACACTGCAAACTAAAGCCTGAACCAACAGCATGCTCAGCCTGCTCAGCCAAAGCAGCATGTTAGCAGCAGCTTCGGTGCTTTATCTGTCTACACAGGGTGCGTTCAGGCACAGTGTTGAGTGTAGGCCACCATGTTTTGGCAGCACTCAGAGCCCAGCACTCAATCACTGTGATTACGCGTGTAAAACAGAAAGAAACTGACACTTTGGTTCGTGTTTACATGTATGAAACGCCTCCTGATACCAAGCCTTAGTAGTGGCTGTGTGAAATTGTACTTAGGCACAACAGTTAAGCACAATGCTAAGCAAGCTAACCTGCTCACTAACAATACTAACATGCATATGTTTAGCTGGTTTAATACCATGTTCCCCATCTCAGTTTAGTGTGTTTGCATAACATCGGTTAATTAGCACTAAACACAAAATACAGCAGAGGCTGATGGACAGCTGAAGGTAGTATTTTGGACATATTAACATTTTGACCTGATGATTGCATTAGATGGAAAGTCGGGGGCTCACCAAACTTATTATAATTCATCCTGAGGGGGACATGAATGTCGCACAAGTTTCATGGGAATTATCCATCCAACATGTGAGGAGACATTTCGTCCAAAACAAAAAAAGCACCTCATGGGGGCGCTAAAGGAAAAGTCAGAGGATCACCAAATTCAATGGGCTTCATCTTCTGTGGATCATGGATGTCTGTACAAAATTCCATGGCAATCCATCCAATACTTGTTGAGATAAATCATTACCACTGACTTCTCCTGGATTTCAAGTGTTTTTTTTTTTTTATATCAGGGTGACTTTAGAGGTGTTTCCGTTATTTTGTTCACACCCTGTATATGTGCATCTACATGTAGACATGCCTCATTCTGTACCTACTCACACCCATCTCTGCTTCATCTCCCAGGCCCTCTCACTCATCCAGTCCTTAGTCCTGCTGACAGCTGAGCGCTCTGCCCCGAGCACCAAGCAGAGCCTGGCCAGCTTGGGCCGGTTTCTCTCCAGGTAGTTCTGGGTGTCTCTCTGGAGCTGGTCCAGGGCCCTCGGCCGGCTCTCGTCCAGGGACACCACAGCACTCAACATGGGGTTGAAGCGGAAGTACACATCCGGAGCCAGCAGGTCGTCCAAAAGGGTGTGGACCCCTTCGGTGTCGGTGGCGCTGCTGATCAGGTTGCTGATTTTGGCCCTCAGGCTGGTGGACGTGGCGGGTGCCCTCTTAACATTGTCATAGCGACCGGTGCCAAGGGACAGCACGCACTGGAAGGGCTGGTTGGGCCACAGTAGACGGCTCTCGTGAACAGCCAAGGCACAGGGATTGTTCAGGATAATTCCTCCATCCTAAAACACACACAGCAGGCTGTTTTTTCACTTCTTCTCTCTGCAGATTCATGTTTTATTTAATTTTTTCTTTTATCTTTTAAGTTACTTCAAAAACATAAAGATGTGTTTGGCCATATGCTGAGCACAACAAGCCTGTCAGCATTTTAGTAATTAGTTGCTGTGTGAAAACCATTGTACCATGAACATATCGTTGGATTACACCACCTTAAAATCTTTATGCAGTTTAAGCTAAGATTCTTGCTTTTTCCACCTAAATTATTTTCATACAGTTCTTCACCAGACATTTACCACATTTCTATTCAGCTCACATATAAAAACATAATTTTGACTTCCCTGACATCCTTAAATGGAGACACGGCGGCAGCCTCCTACCTGATGAATGTCACTTTGTAAGGTGAACTCCTGGAAGTATCCTGGTGCAGCGGATGACGCTCGCACCGCCTGCCACATCTGGCAGCCTGAGGCTCCTGCATAGCGGCTGAGAGCGCCTGGTTTGTGGTTGTAGTTGCGGAAGACAAAGGCCTTTGGACTGGTACCCCAGTTTACCACTGCGCTGACTGCTGAAACCTGAGCACATACCAACAACACCCTATGTGACTGATATTATGCAACCAGTGCAAACTGCAGTTTTAATAAACAAAAAGAGGTGCTGATTGTACCACAGTAGGAGGCTCTACTTTAGCAGCAGTTGCCTTATCAATACAACAGTACTGTATCAGTGCTGTGAGCATGATGTCATCCAATCAACTACCACAGTGATTGCAGTATTCTTACCTTTGGACTCAACTCATCTCTGGCTGTTTTAATAAGTACTCTATGTCCCAGCTTTTCCCTAAAATGGATAAAAGCAGACGGTCAGACCAGATTGTATTGTTGTCTTATTAACATGCTGAGATTTCCCGACCTTCACTGGAGCACTTGCACTGTTAAAATCTACTCTGTGCTTACTGTAGAATTGCCTCCCAGGTCTCAGTGTTATAGTAAGAGTGACTCCAGCCCATCTTCACAGTGCCAACCAGCGGATTCTGCCGAAACACTTCGGAGCCAAACCGACGATACATGTCAGCACACTCCTCCAGAGAAAAATGGGCCAGACCCAGCATGAAGGCTAGAACGGCACCTTTAACAAACAGATGCAGAGACGCGCAAGTGAGACATGGAATTAAAGATTCAGACTGAGAAGCATGGAGAATACACAGTGTTGTTATTTTTAGTAACTCTGGGTTCTGTAGTTGGTCACCTGTGCTCACTCCACAGATGTAGTCAAACAGCTGGTGGATCTTCTTGCCTGTCTCTGCTTCCAGTAGCTTTAGCACCTGCAAAGGCACGACACCTCTGGAAAAAGCAAGGACAACATATTGTTGAAGTGAAGAAGAATCAAAATATCATGATGAGCTGAAATAAGTTTTAACTGAGAATTTTTTGCTCAGTTTTGATCATCATTATAACATATGGAGACCACCTTAAACAGGGTTCTGGGTTAAGCTGAAACAATGAGATGAAAAACTGATCGGCGACTATCCTGCTAATACCAAAAATGTCAACAATGCCTCTTCCCAGCTTTTTTCTTGAGGCTTTGCTATATTGCAAATCTCAGTTTAGATTAAAGATAATGTAAATAATCATAAGATGCAGCTCTAGTTCTGTGTGCAGCATGTACACTGTGCTGAAAGGCCACCATTCAATAATAATCAGTTTCATCAGGGTTACCTTGTGCCACCACCATCAATTGAGAGCACTCTAATGCCACGACCTTTGACCGGATCCATGTAGCCAATCAGAGCTAAGGTTTCTCTCAAGGCGCTCTGAAGCACCTGGTTGTCGCTGTAGCTCCGTCGCTTTCTCAACAACGTGACTGCAGTTTTCTCCTGCAGACAGAAACACCTTTTAGAGTTCAAATCAGTTTGTTAAACATTCGTGAATGTGATGGTTGAACATCCGACAGACCTGCCACATTAACACTTTGCATGATGGGTAACGGATAAGGTGTTCATTGAGCGCCTCCACGCAGGCGGTCAGAGCCTCTGGAGATGAAGCCTGTGCCAGACTGCCAATAAACCCCCGTGTCACTTCCTCTGCCTGCCTTCGACTCAAGACGAACTGAGAACACACATCCAGAAATGACTTCTTAACATTTTCACAGCAGTTTGATTTAATTTGACGAGTCTTAGCTTTTTTAGCAGCATCAGCAATGTTTGATTGCAACCTGTGGGTGACCTGAGCAGTGCTCAAAATTAAACCTTTCATTCATTACATTTTAAGTGTCAGTGCTGTACCATCTTGGAGAATGAGATTAGTTAAATGATGAGAGACACACTGTGTAGCTTTCTAGAATAGTCATTGAACCTCATCTCACCTTTTTATTCAGTATTGCCTTTGGTGACGTCATGGCAGGTTTGGCCTTACCAGTCTGGGTCAGGGGGCCCAGCTTTAGATAAGATCCCAGCAAGTCAGGGATGGTACTTGTAGGGTGGCGAAGGCAGTCCATAAAGGATACAGTCTTCAGTCTCTCAGAGGTAGCTGATCCAAGGTCCGTCTCTATTGGGAGATTTCTATCAGTGTCCTCATCCAATCCACTTTGACCTTTGAAATACTGATTGATGTGATCAGCCATTTGGAAATAGTTCTCCCCAAAGCTAGTGGTGTTTTGGCTGCTGTGGAAAAGACCTCTAGTTTCAGGGGTGATAGGTTCTTCTTGCTTCGGTTGTGACATGGCACCATGAGTTTGTGAGGTAGGTTGTGTTGAAAAGTGTTTTTTGCAAGTGTCATTCTTTTCCACAGGAAGTTGTTGCTGATCTTGGCCAACTTCATCCGTAACCTTTGCACCAAAGTATTTATTGATGTGTCGCGCAAAGTGAAGGTAACCCTCCTCCCAGCTGCTGGAGAAACTGTTAGGTTGCACTGCTGCCTGATCAGCGCCTGATTTCACTTCCAACACTTCAGTTTCTTGAGGGTTTGTGATGTAAGTATTTTGCATTTTTCTCCTATTCTGCCTCCGGTTTATCCCTCGGGTGGAAGACGTGGTGTCCAAATTCTCCTGCATTTCAACTTTTGCAGAACCACGAGAGAATACTGAGTTAATGTGATTGGCAACATAACTGTAGCTCTCACCAAATGTTGTTGCCACAGGGCTGATGTGAAATAGTTGCAGCCCAGAATTTCCCTGCGTTGCAGGACTTGCTCCGGAGCTCTCCTGTTTGTCTTTGCATTTCAAGGTCTGCGTTGTGTCTTTGCCCTCAGAGATTTTTCGCTCTCTGGCTGCCCGATGACTTTGACTATGCCTCTGTGACCTGCCAAGATAGCCTGGAGTTGTGACAACAAGACAGGCATTTTCAGCTACAGGTACAACCTCCTTTCTCTTGAAATAAATGTTAATGTGTCTAGACAATCGAGTAAATGACTGACCGAGACGTCCTCCCAGAGAACTCAAGTTAAAACTGTTGTGAGCCTCCTCAAAGATCCCAATCGGGGCCTCAGCTTTGAATGAACTTCTATTGGAAGATGAGTAAAGACGCACAAACTGGAGATGCTTAATTTCTTTGGTAAAATCTCTGTGGACCAGGTAAGAGGTAGAGCTTGTTTCACTGCGCTTTAAATTCTTCACATTAGGTATTCTTGCAAATCTGGAAGGATGACAAGGCGACAGCTGTGAATTTCTGTGGAGGTCCAGGCCGAGTGGTGCTTTAGCCAGGCGAGGGTACTTTCTGAGAAGGCTCATTAGGTACCTAATTTTGCAGTATGACCTCAAAGTCTTGTTCACAGAACTTGAACACAAGTTGGTGCTGAGGTAGCGACCCATGTTTTGACCTGATGTTGTGAGCAGCAAAGTCCAAAAGTCACTCCTGAGCATTCACTCCTGAGCATTCACAGATTTGGGCTGAAGCAGCATTTCCAACAGTAATCTAGGAAGACAAACACAAAACAAACACATCAGAAGAAGCCTAAGAATCAACAGCGATGCTAGCAGCTCTGTGAGGCTGTATTTCAGCACAGTGGCGCTTTGAGCTAAAAGCTGACATCAGCATGCTAACATGCCTACACCCACCATGTTAGTTTAGTGTGTTAGCATGCTAACATTTGCTAATTATCACTAAACAAAGGACAGCTGAGGCTGAATTGAATGTCATTTTTGCAGGTATTTAGTCAGAAACTTAAGTATTGGACAATTTTAAAGTTTGACCTAATGATGGCAATAGGTAAAAAAAAAAAAATCAAGGGATCAAATGTAATTACAATTTAACATGAATGCATGTTCCACATTTCTTTGCAACCCATCCAATAGTTGTGGACATTTCAATAACAACCACTAATGTCAACCTGCTGCCTGTGCAAGAATCAAAGAATCATCAATACATCGACTGGAAGCCAAGAATGTTTGCACTAAAGTTTTATTTTGTACATTCTGACACTGCCATGCAGCTAACATGGTTAAAAATCTGTATTATAAATGACATCACAACAAATGAATTACCTTGCAAAACAATAAGGACAGACTTCAGATAAACACAAAAGTTTCCAGCATCAGGTTACGCCCGGTATACCAACTTCTCTGCTGAATGTCTGTTCAGAGCAGACGCATATTGTCACTTCTAAACACAGCTAGCAATTCAGGATGAGCTGATTGTGTACAAACATTTTGTTCCACATTGGCCTTGTACTCCCATGGTTTCCTAGCACTGTGTCTCACTGTGCAACGTGAAACCTTGGAGCAAATACATCAGTACAGAAGGCCTGTAAATAACTCTCAACATTCTCCCACTAGATGCATGTCTGCAATGTGACCTAGAAATTTGAGCACAAAAAGAGCTTTGCCCTTCACTGCTTAGTAAACAGGAGTGCACTTGATTACTGTGTCAAATAAAGTGCATTCACACTTTCCGTGGTGCCTTCACAAAGAGAATGGCAAACAGCCTGAGTATGAAATAGTCAAACATCTACTATGGTTGTTTTCCACTTAAGTCGGGAAAGGTCATGAACCAAAGTAGCTTATAGCCACTCTAACCTTGAGAGAAAGCGTCTGATGAAAGCATTCACTGAAGATTTACCTCAAACACAACTCTTACTTCTTCTGTCTCCACAATTTCTCTTCAACCGATTTCTTCTTCTTTGAAATCCAGCACACTACTTTTGACAAACTATCAGAAGCACTATTTCTCCAGTGTTGTGATACTTAATGCAACTCTCCTCCCGAGCAGTGCTTTAATCTCATTGGTTGAGCTGGGCTGGGGGGTGGACAAGCACGACCAGTGCTTTGTAAGACCACACAGGCTTAATGTCATGTGCTATCACTGCTGACTGCAGGACTGGTGGCCCGTGGCTAAAATTAGGGAGGGGGTGATAACCTAAAGGGTCTCAGTGAGCTGATGTTAGCTGCTTCTTACGTCAAAGCACAACATCACACCAACACACATATTGTAATTCTTAGAAACTGTGCACAGGCCACAACATGTGATACAAAACAAGTAAAAGCACATAGTGGCTAATACATACCGTGACAGACGGTATTGCTTTTGATTACAGCCCACAAGTTAGAAATTAAAAATTTTGTACATACTAGTTACATATTTTCTTTTAGGAGGGACCAAGAACTTAATTACACTGCAACTACTTTTTAAGTCACCCAGTATATGTTGTGTAATTACAAGGTACAAACAGAGTACCAGTCAATCCAGTCTTTATGTCATGAAGAGGCACTTTAACTTAGTTAAACCAAAACAAGAATTTAGATAATAAACTGCAACGTATCCTGTAACTACACTGTAATTACAGTGACAAAGGGGGTGAACAATGTTTATTTTAAAGCCTAGTATTTAGTCATTTTAAAAAAACATAACCTAAACAAAGTATTGCATTTTTCATGTCATTTTTGTGAATATATAATTTCAAAATAATTGTAAATAATTTATGTCTATGCAGTGTCACCCCATTGCTCCTGCTTTGTTACCCAATAAAACATTACTGCACCCTTTAATTATTAAATACACACTCAGGAATCAAATATATACGTCATGTAATTTATTTCCACTTTACTTTTACACATACCTGTATTTCATCATCCCTTGTACTTACATATGAGTACACAGTATTTTTTTATATAATATATTAGTTATTTAATAATATATATATATATTATTTATATAATATAAATAACTACCCAGAAATTTACAGGCTGTAATCTAAAATCTCATCAAAAATGCATTTAAGTGATTCAGACTGCGGCTAATACTAAAAGTACATGAGTCAAACTGAAACACGTCTGACATCTATCACAGAGTATATTTTGTAAATATCACCACAACTCATGTAACCTTTAACAAGCACATGCTGTTCTGCACGGCAACGTGTTGTCAATGAATCACGCTCACAACACAAGAGGCTCCACTGTCAAGCCAGCACACAGAAAGGCCTTAGAAGGAGGAATTCAAATTAAAAATATCATATCAGCTCAGTCACTTTGTTTGCTTTACTGGCACACACACTAAAAACTGATTTATTCCACTTCTATGAGAAAGAGTCGCCTGATTTCATCTTATACTATCTGTTACCCATATCAAGAAAAGGCAACTTTAAAGGAACAGGTCAATCATGATCTGGTCAGTGATCACGACTGTCATATAACACAGTTCAAACGGAAAGATTTCACTCCCACAGCTGATATTATTTCAAACTTACAATGACATCTAGTGGCAGCTTCCTGACAGTTTGGCTCGCTATCTGCTTTTGAATGAGACTCAATCTGAGACGCTGTGTGCGGCAGGAAATTGACTGCATTTTGCTTCAGTGATTTTCTCTGGACTCTATATTTGTCATAGTATGACAGTCTTATATACAGAACACCATTACTCTCTGCCTTCTGCAGCGAGGCTCTTTCTCTGCACCGTCATGTTTATCAAGGTTAGGCTTACATTTTATGGTGTTTTCAGTCTCCAAAGTTTCTTTCATCTCATCTGTCGTCTTTACAAGTGTTCTGCCAACTGGCATTATTAGTCAAAGTGAGCTGCTCTTCCACTGTTTTTTTTTTAATATATATCCTATGCTTTTGGCCGTATTTCTTTGGATGCTAATGTGACACTTAACATTATAGATCAGTTTTTAATATTCAGGCCATTTCCAGTAGTTTGGAGAACTTTGTTTTTGCTTTTATCTTGCAATATCAACCTCTCCATTACAGTCACAATTTCCATTTTTGAAGCTGTTTCATTACTTAAACTGAACTAAAGTATATTTGATCACAATCACAAGTAAAGAAATCCTGCAACAAATAATGGCTTCACAACATTCACATTTTATCAGGCAACAGTGTTGGAACCTTCTCAGACAGGTTCATAACAGACCAATGGTTGACCAGGACAAACCATGTGTTCTTTATCTAGTTACTTATTAAAACATACTTTATTTTTCTGTGAACCACAGTCAATGTGTTTTCTTTTCACAGCGCCCTGTGGTGCACTCCTGGCCACGTCCGGTCCACTTTAAGCGGTTCCTGGCAAAGATGGCATAGGACTTGTCCATGAACGGTCTCACAGGTGGCCACATCATGAAGCGACCCACCCAGCCGAGACCCACTGCACCGTACATGACTGCAAACGCTGGGACCCCACGGTGAACCTGCCAATACACAAGAGGTTAGCCAACTGGCGTAACATGACACAATACAACATTAAGGCTAATCTGCAGAAGTCTTCCAAAATGGCAATTTGACATACAGAATATTATAGTTCTATGAGAGTTGGTGGAATTTAAGTTTACCTCGTCTTTCTCATCGATCACATGCATTTCTTCCATGGCCATCTCATAGCTGATATCCTTGTATTTCGCTCCCTCATAGCCCGGCAGGGAGATATCAATAAAATCTACTTTCCCAGGCTGATTTCTCTGCAGAAACTGGAGGAACCGGATCTCGGTCACACATATGGGACAAAGTCCATCATATAACACCTGAAACAGAGCAGGGAATAGATAATAACAGCACTGCTGTCTCACTCATTCAAGGGCACAACAGCTAGTGAGATTTCCAGCAGGCAGATGTTGAATGGCCTCTTTCATACTTTTATAGACAACATCTTATTGTGAGACCATAACAATATTTACAGTACTGTGTGTCAGTGCCCTGTCCAGTTCTGCTTGAGTATGGGATACATGTCTGAGCCAGGTCCCATTACTACCTGTCTAGACAACCATGGCTCTAATTCAGGAATTAACACTGTGAAAAGTGGATTGCTGCAAAATACTAAAATGGAATGAGATCTTAAACTAGATATATTATGAACACAATAGTCACATTGTTTTGTATTGAACTAATCAAATAAAAACTTTCAGACATGACAAAAATCAAGAAGAATGAATGAATGAAAAACACGAGGAGATGAAAATTACAACCCTTTGGTTCACCTGTGCATGAGAATACCTTATAACCAGTACTCAGTTAATATTTGACTTGAAAGACAACTGCAGGTAACTTGCATGCTACTTTTGTTTAGTTTAAAGGTAGTGGCAGAAATCAAAGTCCATTTCCAAGAGGAAAAGAAAGAATACATTTAAGTTTTGCATTAGTATAAAAGTATAAAAAAATACCTAATTTGGTGTTATAGGCAGCAGCAATAAAAAATAACAACAGCAAGGCATCTTCTAACTTTGTTTTAATGAATAATCATTCGGACCCTGATTATTTTTCATGCATATTACTAAAGTATCAAACATAATTATCATAATACATTAAAAGGTTGCATTATAAACAGAGTTACTGAATACTCTAACACACATTCTCCCAGTTACGGTAAGTCACTGGTGACATTTCGAGTTAGAGGTAGGGGTATCTGGTGCCCCCTCCTCTACATGACATTGATGAACAGTGTTCAGCCTCAAGTTTGGCTGTCGAGCTGAAGTTCATAGATTAGTTTAACCGGACAGGACACGGTGCTGCTCGGACCTACAACACACTCCGGTGGTCCAGACTCAGAGCTTCCAAGGTGACACGCTTCAAATGTTGACCGGATGTTTGTTTTAACGTGGAAAATGTGTTGTTTAACCGCTGCCGTTGACCCGACACAATCCAACCACCCGCGAGCTAACTTTAGCTGCTAGCGGTCGCGCAGGACGTTGAAGGACCAACTCGTCAGAAACGTGGACGTTTGAATGTAGATGCAGCACAAAAACGACAGCACACACGGTTAACTGCTTTTCCTCTAACACCCGAACGACAGGCTGGTTGTTTTTCACCGGTAAACAACTTTTCGACAACGTGTAAACATGAAGTTGGCAGCGCACGTTCACCACTCAACGTCCAACCATGAAATACAAAGCGCCTTTATTAATAGCGACATTGATGGCTTAGTGCACACGGCACAGCCTTGACTTAAAAAACGGCTGCTTTTCAAGACTGCAGTCATCATAAATAAAGTCAGGGAGCGTTTATGTGCAGACTATACCGTAATACAGTGACTTAAAGTCGCTTACCTTCACATCGGCAGAGTCGGAGCTGGAGTTCCGATGCTGATGTCCGCACAGGGCAGGTGACGCTCTTATCGCCGCTCTTGAATTTACACAACTGGGCAATCTGGCCAAACACGAGACCGCACATGCTCTCACTCTGGAAAACATCTGAAGACACACTTGGCTAACCCGACACACTGGCGAACAAGCTAACAAGCCACCTCTAACTATGTAAGATAACTTTGCTCTTCTACCTTGAGTACTGGACTTTAGCGTAGCTAACGCTAGCTAACGCTACACGCCAACAATTCACGTGTTACACAAGCGGTTGGATAACGTAAACAGAGGTCAAATCAAACCACCGACCTGTAACGTTATAGCATACATAAGCTCGCCTCCTCGCATTCGCCTGGTTACCATAGAAAGATTAATTCATTCAGATTGAGAGTCGACAGTTTAATAACAGCAGCGGAAGGCAACATGAGTGATGGAGGCGTGGTGAGCGATGTAGCCTCCTCTCTGTCACTGCGAGAGGTCTCACTCTGCTGCTTTTTCCAAGCCGACAAAGCTGAACTCCCACCCCGAGATATATGTCTTATCAGTCGAACATGATACTGAGGTTTTCTGTCCGTATTTCAATATATCTGTACGTTTATTGGCTGCCACTGATGGGAGGAATACTATTTTACTTAAGTGAAAGTAACAATACCACAAAGTATGAATAGTACAAGTTAAAGCCATGCATTCGGAATTTTTAAGAACAAACCTATAAGCATCAAAATAATTGAAATTTCAGAATAATGCACATTATGTTAGTGGATTATAATCACTGATGCATTCATGTGTTCATCACTTTGATTTTTGCTGTGGGCAAAGGTGGTGCCCTTTTTAATTACTTTATATGCTGCTGGGTAGCTTGTGAATTTCCCCTCAGGGATGAATCAAGTATTTTCTTAACCTTTAATAATTTATGGGAATAGATATAGCTTGATTATATTTTTATCAGTACTCCAAATCTGCAAAGGAATTAGTGACTTAAGTTATTAAGGAAATGTAGTGAAGGAAATGTAATTTTGTAATTGAGTAAATTTATTTTTCATCACCGCTAGCTTGTAATATTTGAGCATGTCCTCATTTACCAAAGAAAAATGATTCTTTAGCATGCTTTTCATCATTCTCTCTGAACAGCTGGGACCCGACACTGGGGTTTTCTGTTCATACTCTTAGCCAAATGAGGCTACTGTAATGGCTAATTAAATTTGAGTGCCTCCTCATTTTAAATGCAGATAAAACACATCTTATTTTGTTAGCATTCCAGAACCACAGGTCCCAGGGGGCTTCGATGGCACATCTGTGGCAAAGACTCAAGGGATGTGTTCTGGTTGGATGCTAACAAAGTAATTTTTGTCTTCTTATCATTAGGTGGTCCTGCCCGATCTCAGTTGTGTGAGTGCTCACTATATCTGTCTGTCTATTTATGAATGTCTGCTGCAATATTAATATACGAATATACATACAAGCCATCAGGTTGTATTAGACCATTGCTGGTGAGGTTGCAAATTAATGAGCAGGACTACTTTATGGTAATAAAGGATGAATTTGATTTCTCTGGCAATGTGATAGAATACCTCGGAATGTCAGGTATTTCATTCACTAGATCAGGGGTGGGGAACATCCGGCCTCCGGACTGTATCTGGCCCGTGAGACCATTTGATCTGGCCCACGAGGCAATTCACTATAATGAAAAAAGTAACTCAGAAATATAAACAATTCTTTAGACAGCAACTACTTTTTTTCTGAGACCAACGCATCAGCCTGAATCTAACATCTTTTTAAGTCGACACTGATGTCGAGCCTTGCCAGACGGTTTTGCTGGGGTTTTAAGAGCGGAGTGGAATGAAGTAAAAACAAACTGTGATGCCGGACTGAGAACAGCCTTAACAGCAGCATCTGCCTTGTCTATAGCAGTCGCTTGACAACACTTTGACAACGGCATGACAACGGTGTCATTGGATGATCTGCTTTTTCAGACGAGAAACTGCTGTTTCATGTCATGATACCGGACAAATCAGTCAACTTGGTGGAGCAGGCGGATTCAAAGGTCTGGACCCAGTCAAGCTAGAACAGGACAAAGTGAAACTGCTCCAAACTGTCACTTGAAGATGAGGAGAAAACCTGTCAGGGAAACTCAGTGATAGAAAGTGTCTGTTTGGCCTTCACGGTGGACCTTACCAAGTACCTCTCAGAGCTGAACCTCAAGCTCCAGTCAGCTTCTCAACTCTTCTTCAAATGTGACTCAAAGTTGTGCAACTGGAAAGAGGAAACACTGTGCATTTCCCTACTCTGCAAGAACAAAAGCCTGCTATGATATTTGAAAATGCAGGTGGGTGTGAAAACTCCTTCAGACATTTGTTGAGAGGTTCCAGGAGGTGAAAAGCAAACACGAGGAACTGAACATATTTGCTACGTCATTTAAACCAGCTGATGTGCCTCACAACCTACAAAACAAAATCACTGAGCCGCAAAGCAACAACAAGCTCAAAGCGAAGCACAACAGCCTCCCTCCGCCCGCATTCTATAAGCTATATGTACCTCCTGAGGATTTTCCCATTCAGAGCAGACATGCACTGAAGTTTGCACCTCTGCATGGGACAACCTACTGCTGTGAGCAGCTCCTTTCAAAACTGACTCTTGCAAAGACTTGATTCCACTCGAGACTGACTGACCCAAACCTGGAAAACCGGCTGCGAGCGGCATCATCATCACTACCATCTGACGCCTCGCCAAAGAGAAGAAGTTCCAGCCATTGCATTAGAGGTTAGTGTGATATATGTGCTCAAAAGTTTAGTACGGCCCTGGAAGGATGTTCTAAAATTGAAATGGCTCCTGACAGGAAAAAGGTTCCCCACCCTTGCAGCAGATTAACCAAAAACAGACTCTCGGATCTGGTTATTTTTTCTATAAAAAGTTTATCAGTTGTTTATCAGTGAAGTTTGCTGTATAACAGCATGTATGTCAAATAATAATACAGGATTTTATCCATTTTGCCCACCTCTGGAACTTTCCCACACACAAGCAAACACATTCACACACACGCACACACATACACTCAGAATACAAAGGGCCTCAGCAGGATCGCACAGAACAAATTCTAAACAGATGGTTGTATAGGTTGACTTTTGCTTTTTGAAGTCGTAGGTATATGACCAAAGATCACAGTCTCTGCAGGGTTACTGCTTTTCTTGTGTGTGGCCACTCGTATTTATCATGTAAGCACATGTGATGAGATCAAAGGCCTTAGAGCAGGGTCTTTCTTCGGGGAGACAGCCACAGCCTAGTACAACAACAAGGTTCATAGCCTGGGCAACACATTTTCAAGGATTGTGCAGAGGTGAGCTCTTGTGACATGTAGAGTATATGTATTAGGGTCTGATCATTGCCAACACTTTTAAACTGTGCAGTGTTTATACTCTGTTCACTTCTTCTTCTTCACCTGTTTCCATTACCCAGCCGGTGCAACGAAACATGTCCCCTGCAGCAGCAACCAATCTTGGCTACACCCCACCAGATGGAGGCTGGGGCTGGGCTGTCGTCTTCGCCTCTTTCATCTCCATAGGATTCTCCTATGCCTTTCCCAAGTCCCTCACCATCTACTTTAAGGAGATTCAGGAATATTTTTCAGTTTCCTACAGTCAAATTGCCTGGGTGTCCTCAGTCATGCTCGCCTCTATGTATGCAGGAGGTAAGTGGCAAATGTAGCCTCAGTGCAGTAAACCGTCAGTGAAAGAAGGTTCCCAAAAAGTGAGATATTTCTCTCCTCTGTCCAGGACCAGTGAGCAGTATACTTGTCAACCGCTATGGCAGCAGACCTGTGGTTATGGTTGGTGGGGTCATGGTTAGTGCTGCTATGGTGCTTGCTTCTTTTGGCACAACTATCGTGCATCTGTATCTTTGCATCGGAGTAATTGGAGGTAATTGTCTTTTTTTTTTGGTTTTTCATTAGTAATCAATCAATAAGCCACAGTTTGCTTAGACTTTGAGGAATTTCACTAGTATGTTTGCTGCTGTTCTGTGTTTACTTTATGTTGCCCGGTTGACAGAGGAGGATGCTGGTTGTGCCTGTTATTCACACTCGTCTTTTGATTATCATGGCCAGCCCACCAATGTCGTTTGTGCCATTCTGTGAAATGTGCAAACACTAACTCAAATCACAATGAAATGTCCATGTCATGTTAAAACAGTGCTATCAAAGCAATGCATAGATTTAAGTCAGACCTTCCTTCTTTAAAAATGTCTTTTGAAATCTGATGAATTCCCATTTGCAACAAGCAAGCAAACCTCTCAGACTTTAAACTTTATTCTACTAAAGATGATCCACCTACTGTGGCACAGAAAACAACTGTACATGAGTGAGGCACATGAAATATAATGTCAGAAATGATCGTTAAAGCTGCTCTTAATGTCAGAATGTAGCAAAAAAGTCACAATTTCATAAAAGCTGAGGCGGCATCTTCAAAACATATTCAGTTTAGATAGATAGATAGATAGATAGATAGATAGATAGATAGATAGATAGATAGATAGATAGATAGATAGATAGATATACTCAAATGGTGAAGCAAAGGAGGAAATCCTCATAATTGATGCTGGTAACAGAAAATATTTGGCATTTTTTCTTAATTACTTAAACTAATTATTGATCATTCATCCACATCTCTAATATTTCACCTTTTTTGGGGGGGGAAAATCAAATAACGATAATATAAAACATTGAATAATAATATTAAATCACTATAGCAGCTAGAAATGTAGTTATCCTACGCCCTCAAGGAGAACGTGGTGGGTTTATGGTGTAGTTTTATGATGTCGTTTTCAATTGAAACCAAAATCAGAATTCCTCCCTTGACAACGTGTGACGCTGAATGTTAACAAATCATTCGGATGAAACTGCTGCTGATGAAAACACTTGTTGATTGTCTACATGTTTTCTTCACAAGAATGACATTTCTTTTATCATTTAAATGTCTCAGGCGATGTCTTTAAATTTTTGCTGAAAACTCATATGATCCAAGCAAAATCCATCCTCCGTGGTATGTTATTGAACTGTTCTATTATTTCAACAGGATTAGGCCTCGCCTTCAACCTACAGCCGGCCCTGACGATCATAGGTACCTATTTCCAAGTCAAAAGGCCACTGGCGAATGGACTCGCTATGGCAGGAAGCCCAGTTCTTCTCTTTACTCTGGCCCCTCTCAATCAGTTTCTGTTTGATTCTTTTGGCTGGAGGGGGAGTTTCCTCATCCTGGGATCCATTGTTTTGAATTGCTGTGTAGCCGGTTCTTTGATGAGACCAGTCAACAAACACGCTCCAAAGACCGCACCATCAAAGTGTAACGGGGCAGCTACTGAGGAAGCTGCTGCTGCGGAAGCCAGTGCTCCCTCAGATAACCTTCTGACTGAAGAAAACCAGAAGGAGAGCAAGGGTCAGAGCTGCGTGCAGAGATTCATAGATCCCACGCTTTTCAGACACAGGGGCTTCCTTATTTATCTCATTGGTAATGTGGTCATGTTTTTTGGCTTTTTCGCGCCTGTGGTTTTTCTTGCTCCGTATGCCAAACATCTAGGGATTGATGAATATTCAGCAGCCTTCTTGCTCTCTATTTTTGCTCTTGTAGACATGTTTGTCAGACCAGCAACTGGCCTCATAGGCAACACCAAGTGGATAAGGCCGCGAATCCAATACTTTTTCAGTTTTGCAGTTTCATACAACGGTGTGTGCCACCTTCTGTGCCCACTGGCGTCTGGATATTGGGGTCTGGTAGCTTACGCTGTCTTCTTTGGTGTGGCGTTTGGGATGGTTTGTGCACTGCTCTTTGAAGTTCTGATGGACCTTGTCGGAGCTCATCGCTTCTCCAGTGCAGTTGGGCTGGTCACCATTATCGAGTGTGCACCGGTGCTTCTTGGACCTCCAATGTCAGGTCTGTGACATTTTTATCTCTGATTCTAAATGCTGAACAGATATGCAGGAATTCATGAAATGTTGACCAGTGAAGTGTACGTCTTCTCTTTCAGGAGCTCTGGTTGATATTTTCGGAGAATACAAATACTTGTACTACGCCTGCGGAGTGTTAATGCTGGTGCCTGGCATATTTTTCTTCATCATGAATTACTACAACTACAAGAAGCTGGACGAGGAGCAGAGGCAGCGCGAGGCTGTGGATATGAGGACTTGTGAGGAGGCAGTACAACTTAAAATGAGCCAGGATGATAAAACGGCACATGAAACAGATGGATGAACCTGCTTCTTTTAATGGATGACACTGGATAGGCTTTACAGCAGGAAATACATTGTGTAGCGTATTATTGATAAGAGATATTTTCTACTTTGAATGACGTTGTTGGATTTTTTGGACCTTTGCTACATATCTGCATGTTTTCATCTTTATTTTTTGTGTGTTATTATTAGTACATTATTCGACAACTGTAGCTTTAATGGCTTTTGTTCATAAATTGTCCAGAATGCCTCTGTTCTTTCAACTACAATTATGATAATGGCTCTATTAACTAATATGGTTCCTCTTTGTTTCTTCAGTGACTGAATAAAAAGTAGTTTCCCTGAGGGACTGATATAAAATAACAATTTAAAACCCACAGCTCTGACTCAGACTGTTAATTATTATCTACTTACCACTAGATGGCACTGGACACTATCGTGTGGGAGCTCAAAGTGCAACACATCTCTCCTATTAAACTGTAATTAAACAACAGGCATCTTCATCGGTAGTTCGCTTCTCTGCAGCACTGCTTTCCAAAGTCTGGGTTGTGACCCTCCCATCGGCCGCCACTTTTTATGAATGGGCCGCCAAGGGCACAGCAATTAAAAAATGAGAAAATTAAATGTCTGTTGTGAAGACTGCGGGGTTTCTCTCTTGAAATACAGTCCCTGAAATCCCCTCAATCCCCTGCCCATAAATTTAACTCCAACTTTTCGGGAAAAAATTCTTTATTCACTCTTCGAGCTCTAGTCTACAGTAAAATACATTTTCAGTGTCTTGGGCATCTGACTGTAAGAGTTGTTTCACTGGGGCTTCACTTTAGCACAGTTATAAAAATTCAGTGTGTAGTTATGGAAATATTTTGGCATTGAAAATTCAAATAAGTGCAAGGAACCCAATGTGCATTTAATAAGACTGTATTTGCATGTGTAGGTGAAGAGATGAAATGTATTTCTTAGCCTCACTGACATAAAAAGTATTGTGCATATAACACCGGCACATTTATCACGGCTTCAGGCCATGCCTCCAAACATTTCATTTGTAATTTTAATTGACACTCTCTTAGCTAATGCATATCTTTCTTATGTGTATTGTGAAAAACCTCATAACACAAGATCAAAGATCCTGACTCGTCTGCCACACCACAGAGAAAATTCGTGACATGAGATCAAATTTGTGAGCGTATGCCAGGTCACATCATCCCACCACAAGTCAAACTTTATATTCCAACACGTTGCGTGATTACAGCCCCTTAGTGCCAGGCCTTGAGCACCTGCAATACAAGATGCATGGTGGAGCCATTCAGGAAAAGAACAATGCCATTATTACAGATGTATGCTTAAATGATTCATTCTTATCATGTCCCTGCAAGGGGCATATTGACTTCCTTTTTCAGATGGAAGAAAATTGCTTAAGTGAGCGAATCAATAAGTTTATTTATATCCTTAGATAACATTATCTGAAAATCAGATAAACAGTGCAAGTCCATAGCAAATGGGTGGGTGGTCTTCTCTTTGGATCGTGGTTTGGCTCAATATAGCCCAAATAAAGTCCTGCTTTAATTTAACACAATGGGTTGTTTTCACCCAGTGTTACTGTTATTTTTATATGACTGTTGGCTTATTTACTGAAACTAGTAATTTTGACCCAACAAGCTCAAGTTTTTACTTTAGAACACTTAACACCATCACAAGTATAAGTGCATTAAAAATGTTACTTCAGTAAAAGTAATAAAATCCCAATTCTGAATAGAAAAGAAAAGTTGGGACGCTGTTTAAAACTGAAATAAAAACACAAACAAACTGTGTTTCCTGAATGCAATTTCACAAAGTGTTCCCGAGCCCATGTATTAACATCCTTTATACAGTCATGTGTTCACAAAGTGGTGAACCTCGCTCCATCCTCACTTGTGAACGACTGAGTCTTTCCAGGATGCTCCTTTCATACCCAATCATGATACTATCACCTGTTACCAATCTACCAGTTTACCTGTGGAATGATCCAAACAGGTGTTTTTGGAGCGTTCCACAACTTTCCTAGTCTTTTGTTGCTCCTGTCCCAACTTGTTTGAAACATGTTGCTGCATCAGATTCAGAAAAAGCAGATATTTACAAAAATCAATGAAGTTGATGAGCTAAAACATTAAATATATTGTGTTTGTGCTGTTTTCAGTTGAGTATTTGTCAAAAAGCAAGTTATCACAGTTTGTTTTTTTTATTGGTTGCACAGTGTCCCGACTTTTGGAATCAGGGTTGTAAGTGTAATCAGTGAAATATACATAAAGCATCAGAAGTGAAAGTATTCATTGCAGAGCATTTCAGAGAAATAGTCTCTGTAATGATGTTATACATAATATATATATACATTCATTAATGTGTAAATAGCATGTACTCTTGGCTGAGGGAGAGATAATTTTTGACTATTGTATATTGGGCTACTGATTACTTTCATTATAGCTCACGCTGATCAATCAATGTATTGTATGGTTTATAAAATGTAAGACAAAAGTGGCAAATGCCCATCAGAGTTACCCAGAGCTCAAAGGTACGTGTTTTGACTGTCCAAACCTCAAAATTATTCAACTTCAACAGTAATCTTATATAAGGAAAGGCTGCAAGTCATCATGTTTAAGATCTGCAAAGGATACACATAATACTGACAATCAGGAACAAATATTGAATGTAAGTAAGTGCAGTTTGCAATGAACCCATATTTCAGTGTTTACACATAAAGTGGCTCAATTTGATTGTTAATTTGTAGAGGGATGCGTATGCACATTATTTAAAGCTGCCTTTAAAATTGTTTAGTTATCAATATGATAAAATATGATATCATCATATTTTGCAATGGAAAAGATTGGGTTAATGAGTGAACATAAAGTGAGAGAGCGAACACCTCCAATTAGTGGCAGTTCCCATAAAGTCTGTATCATCTCCTCACTGAACAGCTTGAGCATAATCACTGTGATGAACTGTGACTGATGTCAGTAAATCTGATTTTAATTGGGACCAAGAAGATTGAATCCAGGCAGCTCTGAGTCCAATCCCTGTGACGACTGCTACCGTGCCGAGAGATGATGTTTTAACCATGCTGCCGGTTTGAGCAGCTGCACCCCAAGTTCTGTTTGAACCACACGGATGGGATGTCTGCAAAGAAGGGAGTGATACTGTCTATTTAATCCAACATGTTTGTTAATAATCTCTGCTAATCTCCTTTGCCCACAGCAGCAGAACTAATCTGTCTTCACAATGTTTACACTCGGAGGGAGGGCAACATCATGCGAATACCAGAGACTTAAGAGTTTATTCATCAGCCCTGTGGACGGAGCTATTAATGACGCATCGCTGGTCTGGAATAAACATCGATAGCCAGGGCAGCTAACATGGACACACGGGGCATCTTTACATGTTCTAGCAGAAGGAGGAGCAGTGTCAGTCTACCCAAGGAGCTCTCAAGGACTCAATCACACCTCCCAGAGACGAGAGACACCACGTCCTGCAGAGTGTCTTAACTGACTGTCGTCCCTGATGAAACACAAGATTTACTGAGATCATTTGGTGAAAACAAGGCACAGAGTGCCCTACTCTGGAAATCAATAATCTTTGCAAATAGCTACCTTAACGTCCATGAAGGTCACCTTGATATTTTTGTCTAGTAAAATCGTGTGTATTTCTCAGATACTTTTGAAAATCTGACGTTCTCTAGTTCTCTAATGTCTGACTGTGCAGAGGGAAGAACAGAGAGAGTCTTTATTTTGTATTACTGGCCCCAATCCCTGGAGGGCAGCCTGAACCAGACGAAAGATAACGGCTCTACAAAATGATAGCTGATAATTCTTGTTACTGTTCATCACGAGGGAACGTTTGTACACAGATAAATGTGCAGTAAGATTGTACTGTACTGCAGCGATGGAAAGTAACTAAGTACATTTACTCAGACACTGTACTCAGGTGCAGTTGTGAGGGACTTGCACATTACTTCAGGATTACAACTTGCTGCTAATTTACTCTTCTAGTCAACAGTCACAGGAAAAGTACTTTATACTTCCCTACATTTATCTAGCAGCCGCAGTTAGGAGCTACTTTGCAGGGTAGTATTTGACATGAAAAAATTATATGATAGGCTTGTACAGTACAATCCACGATTAAACATTAAACTAAGGCTGAGGCTAATGAATAAAATGAAAATGTATGAATATTTTTTCCTTTCACACAGTCCAACGTGCCACATTCAATCATTCTGGACTCATCATGTCTCGTCTTCTCTGGCCAGATAACAAAGCTATTCGATTATTGAAATGTTTTGGGACATTTTTCATGAAATTGCATTTTAATGAATTGGCTGATTAACCAACTAATAGCTTCAGCCCAAAATCAACCCAGCAGTATATTCAGCTATTATATCACACTTAGCTGCACCTCAAAGGGCAGTAACAATAATAATAATAACATTAATTTGATTATATAAATGGGCCATTCTGCATAAGTGCTTAAGCATAATAATGACTTTTAACAACGTTTTTGGTTTTTTTTACTTGCTTAAATGACTTTTTGGGGACAGTGGAAACAAGCTGCTTAGTGGACACTTATCATCATTTTTAAAGTTGAAAAGGCAAGCAGCCACCAGCAGATATACGGAACAATATTATCTTTTATTTGGAGTCGTGCTTGTGTCCACCCAGTTAATGTAAGTCCAGTATTCACTCTCTTAGCTCTGCTTTTGGTCTCTACCAACTCCTGAAGGAAACATCTGGCTGCTACTGAATGATCCACTGTGTTAACCAGCTAGTCACTAACCGTGTCTGTGTGCTGTTTGGTCGCTTGGCAGCTGGTGTACACTGGGTTTTTAGAGCTGTTTAAAACAGCTGCCTGCTGGAGCTGAAATCGATGTTAAGAGAGCGGTGAGAGTGAACCAGAACAGTAAACCTGCAGCCCAGACAGCTGAACAATGAGCTGGGACTCACCGTGCGGCCCCTGAAAGCCGAGGGGGCTGCAGAGACAGGTCATAATTCTCTGTAGGGTAGTCAGCGACTCCTTTCACGTTGTTAAGAGTGTTTTTACATTGACATTTGATCCATTGTTGTTATAGAATATTGATTATAGCATACCGAAACCATCTTTGAATGAATACCATACAAATACAATTTTTGTATGTTTATGTCTTTACCAGGCCGAGACAGTTTGGATGCTCGACCGGGCAAACTGTGCTTCCGCCGCCGCTGCTGCTGCTGGACATCGGGCTCCCTTATGGAATACAAATGGGACAAAGCCGGGCCCTCATGACAACGGCCATTTTTTGAACATAGACAAAAGAGGAACTTAAACCCCTAAACTACTCAATCATGACTAATGCTTGTAAAAGAAATTGAGTCGCAAAGCAAAAGGACTTAATGAGATTATGTTACCCATAATTAACAATCTGTGAAACACATTTCCCAAAACCGAGAACAGTACGTCTTTTTTGTCTGCCGCCGAGCATAAGAATGTGTGAATTATCGTTCAAACACACATTTACCCCACTTTTCAGAGTTGACAATGCAGAGCCCCTGACCAATATCCTTAATCTGCCACTCAAAATACATTTAGCCTTTGTGAGAACAAATGTGCGCGGCTGAAACGCTGGTTTGTGGAGACTCTCTGCTGCCTATTAGAACCATTGTTCCTCTTTATCTGGCAAACACAGACAGCCACTGAAGCTTGCATGTCTGGGGACGGTGGTGCTGTTGTGAGCATATTACGGGAAGAATACAAGGATTGTCCTGTGGATTATAATCTATCCTTTGAATACCACACTGAATTACACTGCTGTATGAACAATTTTGATTGAAGAGCTAAAGGACTGGATGACAAGAGCTACCCGCAAGCACTCTAGCATCTACACATTGTGCACACATGCAGTCTGATGCAATCTGTGGTGTGTGGATGATAAAAAGTAAGTAGGTTGTGTTATCAGTCAATCAGGGCGGCACACTCGAGTGACCAATTCGACCCGAGCGATAACATCGTAAGATTTCATTTAATTCCTCAGTTTGATTTGGAAAATTGCATTGAATCAAGGATAGTTCCCAATGCCCATCTGCAGACACCCGAGATAGGCATTCCAGCATCATGTCCTCGGGGATCGACACCCAGGCCTGGGCTGAGACTGAGAGCATGACAGACAGACTGGGCATGGAAAAGGGAGAGGAGCAGAAATAATTATAAGAGCAACTGAGGCGTATCAGCTTGTCCTTGCCTCTAAAATGAAAAGCAGGATGAAACATGATGGCACAAATCAACTGCAAGCCCATGTACAGTACCTGATTCACCCCTAACAGCTGTGTAATTACACATCAGGACCCTCGTAATACTGGGATATTGTTACCAAATTGTGTCATCTGCACATTTCTGGCCAGGACCCAGAATAATTAAGTGCATCATGGTGCCATTACCCTGAAAGAAAATTGTTTTGATTGAAGGGAGCAGCGATGACGGCAGCTCCGTGGGGGAATGTGGGGGGCATTAACGACAAACTTATTTTGATACCCAGAGCACACTGTGTTGTTTTATTGCGTCTTGTCGGTGCTGAAAAGGTTTTGTGTATGCTGGCCTTTGTACCGCCAACGAGAGCTACAGCGAATTGAATCAATGTCATCAGGGGTGCTTTGTGTTTCAAGGACAGTCTCTCCCAAGTCTCAGGCTGACATGACGAGGTTGTTGACTGTCACAGCTGCCTCACTAAGCCCACCAAAGGTGTGTGATTAAATTCCCATTCTTCTCCTAAGGAGAAGTGGAGCCATTTAGAAACCTATAAACCATATGGACAAGTCAATAAAATGTCTTTAAAATAAACCCTATTGGTTCTCTCAGAAGGAAATGACAATAGAAACTGGATGCCTTGGCCTGTAGCACACAATCTGTATGAATTCAATGTTTTCGATTTTTTATTTCACGCAGACGAGAAACCGTTTTAAAGAAGGTCTCAGCAGCAACAAGGGTGGAAAGAAAGTCATTCAAAACCTCATTTTCTGGTTTGTAGGCAAAGTATTCTGTAGTCATTTTGGAAAAATTACATCTAGCAGTTTTAAACCATTAAAATGAAACCGCTCTTACAGGAAAAAGATGATATCACATTACACAGTCGTGGTCGTGGTTATTATGACAGGAGCAAAGCTGGAAGTCAGGTGACAGGATTATAGTGGAGGTGGTGGTTTAACAAAATGCCACTTCCTGTTTTCCTTCCAAGGATGTTTTGCTGTGCTTTGGTTTGTTTATACAACTAACCTTCGTCCTCAAACCAGACACAGAGTCCACATCACTTCAAAAGTTGCACTATATTTTTGTTTCCCCTCTGAAAGTCCAGTCATTCCTGTTCCTGCCAGAAGACAAATCAATGTTCAACTTTAAAATGCATGCAAGTGCATGTGGTTGTCAAGTATTTGTTGGTGCTGCAATATGTGTGCAGGCTCCACTGAAGCTTAAAGTAAGAATTAAAAAATAATTTCCCGTATTTCATCCATGTACATTATCGGACGCAGATTTTCAGAGGTTTTCGGAGACGGCTGCAGCCACATTTATCTTTATAATGGAGAAGAGTTACAGCGAATGCAACGGGATGACAAACAACATAACTCACAAACTGACTCCTGCGCAGCCAATCAGCTTTAATGTATTGTAATGTATTCATAAGGTCGTCCAGTGGTGATGGATTGGCTGAACTTCAGAAAGTGGGAACCTAATAAACAAATTTGTTAAGTCTTTATCTTCCTTCGCTGTTGCCGCTCAGGATGCATCATCACACATGCGGCTTTGAATATGTCACTCAGACATATTTGTACACTCGAATCAAGAAGGTGTGTATGGCAGCCTGTGTAAAACCTACTGAAAGGCTGATTCTTACAACCTGCCTCAGCGTAAAGCCTGACTTTTTTTTTTTTTTTTTTTTTTTTTGGTAATATTCACAAAATTAAAAAACATGCTGAAAGTCTTAAAATTAAAAAAGAGTTTGCTTTCGCAGTCGAATTAAACCGCTTACATAAACAACCAAATAGGCAAAATATAAACACAAAAGACTGAAATTAACCTCATCATCATCGTGAAGGGCATGATTGCAGGCGCAGGCAGCATTACACAATACCGCGTTTCAAAAAGCAGCCCTCTCAGCTGTCTAAATAGGATGATTGCTGCTGGTCTGAAGGGTCCTTCAGTGAGAGGAGCTTTGGAGGAAAGAGACACAGAGGAAGAGGTAGCACATGTGGGCGGCGCCAAATAAAACAGCACTGATTAACTTGTTCTGCACTGCACAGTGATTCTGATGTGTGAGTGCGTGGCTGCACTTGAAGCGTATACATACTGTAAAGCCACAATTTGTGCACGCCCATATGTCGACATACGGCAGCTAGCAGCAGGAGAGTGAAAGGTGTCTGAGCCTGGATGCTCTTTTTTTTTTTCTCGCCTCCTCTTTGAGCAGCGGCAGCGTTCAGGTGAAGGACAGAATCAAAGGAGGGCATCCTTTGTTGCAGGAGGCTGATCCTTATTATCCTTTAACAACATGATGATCTAATTATCTCCCCATGTAGCTGCTGAGTATATAGCTAATAGCAACCATTTATCAGGGCTTATTAATTGAAGCAGACTCCCACAATTAATCAGTTGTTCTGGCTATTGTCATGTGAGTTTTACACAGGCCACTAAAGCAGCTTTTTTTTTTCCCTTCCAAAGCATTTGTAGCTGCATGACTGTCAGCGGTCATCAGATTAAAATATCTCATTTCTGTTTGTATGATTCAAAGAGGTGCTTTAATGAATAGAACTTTCTTTTTTTTCTCTTCTTTTCTGGACGTGTTCATCTGCATTATGGAAACGAAATGCAGCCACTCTTGTCCCCTGTGCCTGATCCAGAGCTTCTCGCTGTGGATTAGCATGCTCATTACAGCCCACGTCTATTCTGTCTAACCTGTGTAAACTGGTTCATGACACCGAGTTTAATTTGATAAGCCTTTTTTTTTTCTTTTCTCCAAATGACAATTCTGCAGGGGAGCGATGCTTTAAAGTGCGTATTAAACCTTTCTTCTGTTTGACATTTCCAGTCATGATGGCTTTGAAAATATTTTTATATTAAGACAAGTGGCAGTGTTTTCTTTAAGAGGGGTCAAACCTGTTGATATCGTTCTCGGCATTGTCATAACTTGTGTTTAAGAGGGGAAAGTCCTCATAAAATAATGGTGTAAAATACAGTAGAGAACAAAATAGAGACTCACTCTACACATCTACAGTATGGTGTATATGTTGTTTTTTGCTGCTGAGTTATGACAATAGCACACAATGGATGATAGGACCATAGACTTATCAATAATGCATAAGATAGTAAGAGGAATGACAGGCACTCTGCTGGTAGGTTCTCTCTGGAAGCAAGCCATAAATTTGCAGGGCAATAATAATGACTCTTCTCAGGGAAATAAAGGCCACCCTCTGCTCCCCATAGTCATAAACCTGACTCACTCTTCCATTGGTTCGAAGAAAAATGCTTCCTCTCTCACCACACAGGAGTCATACGCAGGAGGTACTTCAACCAGCCAACTTGATATGCAATCATCTCTCTTTACAGAGGAAAGAATACAATTTCAGTTTTTATATTAGCTATTTTCCTATTATGCCTGTGGAGGTGGGGAGAAATAGTGAGCACAGTAATGGTGAAATGAAATTCACTTGAACGGGTCGGGAAAATATTCAAAAAAAGATTTCCAGTAATTCTCACTTTGGCCACCTTCTAATCCTGTTGTGCAGCCTGCTGTGAAGACCTGCAGCATTTGATTTTACTATGTATGTTTTATTATTATTTCAAACTCCAGACCAGACCTCGGACACAGAGGACACAAGGCAGGATGTCCTTCTCGTCTTTAGCAAAGTCAAAGTTGGCCTGCGTGAGAAGATCAATACCTCTCTCATGTAACGCTGGAGCCACAAGATGACTGGCTTAGCTTAGCTTAGCATAAAGCTTTTCTTAGCATAAATGCTGGAAGCAGAGAGAAGCAGCTAACCTGATTATACTCTTATATGCTGCTTGTTAAATGTGTGCAAAAACTGAAGTTTAAAAAGGTTAAATTGTGGTTTCAGACAGACACAGGCTAGCTGTTTCCCCCTGTTTTCAGTCTTTGTGCTAAGCTAACCTAACCGGCTGCTGGCCATTGCTACATATTTATAGTTATTGTACAGGTATGTATCAATTTTCCGTAAATTCAAACTGTCCCTTTTACAGCATTGGACATTTGGCAGGACTCCTCCTGCGGTTAAGGCTGCACAGACTAGCCTACCACTTAGAAAGTGGAAGCTAGCAAGCTAGGCTAACTAGCTCGGCAACATTAGCCCCCACTCCCAGATGCTACTTTTTGCTTGTGTTATTTAAACATTTAGTTAGGGCCCGCACACACAGATAAGATTCACTGCTCCTGGACGGCAGTAATATAGGGGGCGCTGTTGCTGCAAAAAAGTGGGTTATATAAAACTCAAAAGTCTTCTTTGTGGTAGGCAAATTAAAATTCTGACCAAGTGCAAAACAAACACTGAGGGGGAATATGGATTTCTAAGCAAAAATTATTATTATTGTTATCAGTTTGATTTTTTTCTTTGATATTCTTGGGCAAGAAATAATTATACTATAATATATACTATATTATATATATTATATTATATTACCGCTCATACCCAAACTGAACCACCCAACCATCAGATAACAGGAACTGCATCATCACTTAAAGTTTTTTTTAGCTGACCTCTGCCAGCTAGGTTCCTCCAGCTGTTCAAGTCATATTCAGTCAGCAGTGGCCCAGAACAAATAGTCCGGGATGGAGAGTGCCACCGTGGGTCTCCATAATCAGCCCTAGCGAGCTGCCTTCAGAGTGCAAACAGCAGGTATCAAACCGTTTAGGGTCCATTTGTTGTGCTGAGTGCTTTCCACAAAAGGTTGCATGAGCCACTCTGACCTTGTCAGGGGGGTTAGACTGAGATTTCTGCTGAATCCCTTTAAGACTGCAAAGGGGACAGGCAGAGATTTGACATATCTCTCACCGATTTCTTCCTGAATTATGTTTTTTTTTTATGTTGCTGAAACAGCCATCTGATATCACAAAAGAAAAAAAGCACATAGCCATTTTCTATCCTTGCATGAACGTCAGTTTTTTAAAGGGTGAATTGTTCTGTATCAAACCGAGATTGTCGAAGATGTGTTAATACATTCCAGCAGCGGCTCGAGCATAAGCGCAGACACAGCTCCCGCGCTGGTCTGATCTTGTGTGTGCATCCCTGACGTACGACATATGGCGGCTACAGGAACATGACCAAATTATTATGTTCATGCCATTCAGGTGCTCGTGCAAACATCTGAAGGGCAAATGTGGTTACATCTCAGGAGATGAATGCAGGCATCAGGCGAGGACTGGCAAGTTCAATTACATGGATGACCACAATTTGGGGGTTGTCATGTGATGTGATGTGATGGAGCCTACATGACTTCAATGCACCATGTCAACCACGCGAGCTGAGGAGGACACATTAAAGGCATTGAAAATGATTGATTGTATGACTGCAGGGGGAAAAGTCTTCTCACAAGATTTCCCCCCCTTTTCAAAATCCCTCAAACACGATGTAATCTCCCTGTTTAACGTTTTCATATCTGAATCTGCGATCCTAAACGCAGCAAATGCAGGGAAGGTGCATCACATTTGGCACGCACTGTACATTTAATCTCAATTATTAACACAGCCCTGTGCGCTTAACCCAGGTAGCTGCTGATGGCTGATGACATTTTTAAAGACGGGAATAAAAGCCACCTATTGTACCGGCGTTTTTTCTCCACCTGGATGCCATGAGAGTGGGCAGGTTTTACAGTAGCAAATCTCAGGAGGCACAAAGGCAGTTACTGGAATGGAACGGTGAAGCCCAGCCAGAAGGCAACAGCATCTGCTCTCTCTGGAGACTGTCATCAGCAGTTTGGGCTAAAAGAATGGCTACTTATGTCGAAATGTCTCTGTGCCGGCTCTGTTTTTTTTTTTCTTGTTTTCCCTTACGCCTGACACTGCACTACCGCCATCCTCTTTGTTAATTTGAAAATATCGTAATGTGCATGCGGTGACATTTGACTTAATGGTGGGATCAAATAGTGTAGCTCTCAGTAAATGTCAGTCAGACTCAGGAAATAATGGAGGAAAAAGGCATCTCCAGCTTTTAATTATGAGCTTTTTTTTTTTTTTTAAATAAATAAATAAACAACGGAGTCACGTTTATAAAATTGCAGCTCTTTACTCTGATTTTCAGCGGTTTTCTCATATCACACCTCAGGCGTGGAAAGGTTTGTGTCTGGGAAGTTAATGAGTTGTTTCGCCTGAGAGAAATATGCCTCACTCTTATCCACAACAAAGATATAATGGAAAAGATTAATATCCTTAAAAGAATCTATTAAATGTTAAGATCAACTGATGTAAAAGGTGAGACACTCAATTTCCATTAAACATGAGGGGCTCAGCGAATTGAAAAACACACCACTCAAGACTTCAGTTATTCTAATAGCAGTTTGGGATGATTCTACCCACTAAGACATTAATACTCTACTGAATAAGATTCAAAGGCCAGATTCTCACACTGCCTTCTATAAAGATAATCTTATTTCTTACTTGGCTGAACTTGAGAGTTGGCTCATGCAGATAAAGCAGACACAGAGCGTTTCCCATTGACCTTTCCAGAAAGGAGCAGAGAATGCTTCAGAAAACAAAAACACTCAATGAAAATGCAAATGAATCACTTGAGAGGCATCCCTCACTGTTTCACTGTAAGCAACTTCGTGGCAGTGATTTATTGATCTCAGAGAAAGAATATTTCAGTTGTTAAAACCAACAGCAAGACATCGCTTCCTTCTTCCGCTGAACCCCTGAAACTTATTTTCGCACCACTCGTCCACAGACCCGCATCCAAACGGCACGTGTGAACGGAGGCTGCGTGTGAGGATTTTTATGAGATTATAGCAGAGTTGCCTGTAGAAATATATGACTTTTATCTACAAGAACGTCCCCCCTCCTCCTCCTTTATAGTTGAAAAGGCATTGCGTGGTGATGCATAACATGATCTACTGTATGACATGCTCTCTGTGTCTAATGGAAATCGGCCTCCTGGGAATGGTGTCATTGTAATCAACAGTAATATCATCTTAAAATGTCACATGGTTTTTTAGGGCAGCTAAACCTTTAGTGATCCCTGTTATGACAAGAGTAGGAACAGCTGAGGGGGAAGCTAAATAGAAAACTGCTCCATAGTTCTTCCTGAGACATCCCTGGCTCTCCCACCCCGAGCAAAACACAACGATTTATTGACATTTTTACTCTGCTTAGCCACCCTCGGCAGAAAGTAGCAACCAACACCTTATCTTGTGGGCATGCCATTTGGAAAGGAAATTTGACATGGAATCAGACAGGCGTTAAGAGTAGACCCATATTGCTGCCATTATTTGTAAAATACATGACTTTATGTTGTCTTTCTGCAGATGCAAGAAGAAGCACGATGCTTTGGACGTGTCCCTGAGAATCTCATCACTGTTTGTATGTAACATTCAGGCCAAAAGCCCGTGGGAGTTTATGGGCTGTCTGCTTCCTGGCCATATCTGCACCGACCATTTTAGATTTCGGAGACAACTCATGTGAACATTCTTACTAAAATCGTCCTCTTTTCAGGGTTGCTTTTCAGAGAGCAGCCGTCAGAACCTTTCAGGGAGGAGTCCATTGAATCAGCAGTGCATGAACCCTCTTCAGACAGAAACTGGTGGTCTGCAGGTCAGGAAAAAAAAATCTTTTTGATTGGTTTGTCGTACTGCAAAGATGATGGATATACATTCAGGGGCATTTGTGTTTTTTTTTTCTTTTAGAATTGAAATACTTGCACGACAAAGTTTGCATTTCATTGTCAGTGTAGTGGTTATAGGTCATTGAAACTTTCATGTGAACACATTTCCAGACTAAGTAAAAGGGTGTCAAGGGAAACCACACATGACCTTAATACAGTTGAGCACATTTTAGCGTTTGCAAGGGCAGACACAGTTTTACTTCTGCTGCTAGTGTAAAGAGCGGAAAACATTCATCTGCATAGAAATATTTCAGCTTCAACAAACATCAAACAAAACAAGCAAATGAAGAAGCAACTGGTAATAATGTACATGGGCATTTACCCATTGAAGTTAAAGGATGAGCCTGAAGATGTTCTATACTTGTCTTATTATCAACAAATTCTATGTAAAGACCAAAAGCTACAATGAATTGATCCTACTAACATGAATTGTTTGTAGCCAAAGCTTAATACACCTTATTCCTCTGTGTCACAGAGCTTGATATTTTTTCCAAAAACTACTAAAAACACATATATGAACCACACAGTTACAGTGAGTGCATCCATGTGTATGTGCAATGTAATTTATTTTGAGTCAGTCCCACATACACTGTCCTGCTGCTGTAAAAACTCACAAGAACACCAAATGTGTATTAATCCGCCATTGAAAATAGTCCCCAGTATATACACAATTTACTCCTGTCTGAGTAATTTTTGCTAAAAACTATAGTATGCAGTTGTTTCAGAGAACTACTAACGCTTCTTTAAAAATAAAAGTGTATATTTGTGAGCAGTTTTTAAAACATTTATGTCTTTAGTAAGAACTGATTGGCTTGGGGCTGAGTGTACTGGCAGTAATCAGAAGGCAGTGACAGGAAGAAGGAAGAAAAAAATTTTAACCTTCAAATACCAGGAAAATAAATTCAACTGTTTCAAGTTTGATGAAGATGGAAATAATCCTAAGAGATGTTCAGTAGGGGTGTGGCAGGTGCAGCATCCTCCCCCACCATCAACAGCTTCCCTTTACTGCACCAAACACTTTTTCAGTATAGAACTGGTGCTTAAATTTGACTGACTTTCATTTCTGTGTTTAACATTTATTAACAGCATAAACAATACAGTAAAAAATATCATATAATATCCCATGGTCTAGTGATGTGATTCTAAAACTGGCAAATGCAGCAAAGTAAAAGGCAAAAGTATAGTTCTGAAAGGCGTCCGAGGCTCTGTGCGCCAGCTGAGATAACTGCAATGTATTTTTCAGCTATATGACCATTCAGAAGTGGTCTGTCATTCAAACAGGCTACAAATGCTTGCACCTTCAAGTGCCTACGATTTGCTTTATGATTTAACTTTGCACTTCTTATTAAAGGAGTTCATTAAGGTTTCATGACTGATATGAGCATGTGTGACATAAAGATGCCCGGTGAACATCCTAATTTTACGTTTTCAGTTATATTTAAAGCTGAATTCATTTGAAATTGTTTGAAATTAAAGCCTTGGGTTGAGCTGATTAATAGCTCCATGCCCAAAACCACCACATTTACAGCAACCCCTCAAAGAAAGGAGGTCCAGAACCTGACACCTACTGCATATGACTGAATTTAAGCTTTGTGGGTCCTGGGACTATGTGTCCACATTAGGCTTACAGCACTCATAAAGTCCAAAAATAAACGTGTTTTTTTTTAAAAAATGGCTTATTATTTCTGAACAAGCAGCAACAAAGCTCTTGACTGCACTTCAGTGGGTTCCAACTCCTGAGTGATTTATTTTCAATGGATTTATTTTCAGTTTAATTGTGTCCAGCTTCTTTACAGACCTGCACTGTGTCTGCTCAGCCATAAGCTAGCCATTCATGAAGGTTAATGGTTATTGCGCGTTAAGGATGCGCGGATTGATACTAAAATGATCAATACTACCAATACGAAGTCTTGTCAGCAGCACTGGCTTCAATAGGATCAATGCCACCTCCTCCCCAAACAGAACATGACATGAATACTCTCTCACTGCTGCTGTGCTGCTGTGTACATCACTTGCCTGTTAATTCAGTGCCTGAACTTGAAGTAGTGCATTAAGAAGTAGATTCATTAATGATTTTGTGGTCACCCACCCCTGTTCCATATATTCAAGTTTGACTGTATGAACACAGCTTTCCATATGTGCCGTCTGTGTGTAATACAGATCCATGATGTAATTGATTCGGAGGCTCTGTGTTCTGGATATACTGCCAGGGTGCTCTAAGAGTTCTACATGTTTCTGAAAAAACTCCAAGTGAAGCAGATGGCTGGAAATAAGATTGAGTCCTAGTGTGTCAAAGTACATTGTCAACATGGGAAAAACTCCATGAACAATTAACGGCTGTCCCATCCTCTGAAACTGCTGTTCTGCCGAGAACAACTCAGCAATTTATGGTATTTGGCTTCCCCCTATATGTCCCAAATCCCCTCAGCACAGAGTTGATTCTGCCAAAGCCTCAGACATTAATGCCTACATCTCAAGCAGTTTCTCGCTGTTCCTCTCACTCTGCGTATTCTTCACTCCTTCCTGAACCGGGAATGCACCCTGTCTTCCTGAGCGAGCATCAAAATAAAATGTGAAGTCTTTATGTCGTAGAGATGGCAGTGTGAGCTGCAGGCCTAGGGCATGTTCTGCATGCCAGTGATAAAAAATCCAGACACAATGCAAAAGTAGAGCTCACCATGTAGTGAAGGTGGTGGGGAAACGGGGGGGAATCAAGCTGTTTCCCACACATACAGATTGGTGCTGATTTACACTAAATAACAGAACTCGCCTTCCCCCCTTTGCCACCATTACGTCTCCATCACGGTGAAGGACACACAGGTGAAGATTACCTTCAGCTGAATGGACATTATTTCTCAACACAATCCGATTTCAATTTTCTTTTCTGCTCAGCTTGTGAAAACATGCTCTTTCCTAATCTTCTTTTATGCACCTTCCTGTAACAACACCGGGGTAAGCTGAGGACCGAGGGTTTGCCTCTTCCCCTCGTCACGCGCTCGCATCTAACATCCCGACTTCCTCGTCAAGTTTCCCGGAACAACTTTTAATCACTTAAAAAGATTAAGCGTGTTCTCGGTTCTTTTTATGCAGGGCAGAGCAGAAACTGTCAACCGAAAGAGGAAGGGAATAAAAGGAAATGTTGCCTGAGGAGAAAAAGGAATCCATTCTAAATGTAAATAATTATTAATCATGTGGTCACAGCGACGTGAGCGGTGCCAGCTTCCCTGATTTGCATTTGTCAGAAGCATATGATCAGGTGGAGTTCCACCATGCCATCTAATCCAGAGGCGGTCTGGCTTTAAGACATGTGATACAGTCTTTACACTCAGCCAGGCTGCACGGGAACATTTGTTTCTTAGTGCTCGCTGAGGGGGGACTCAGCGAGAGCTGCTGTTCAGAGGCTGCCTCTCACTGGAAGGATGCAGACGGTGAAAGAAGAGATTCCACTACAGTTAATTAAGGAGCACTCCGCACGTGCCTATAAATGCGAAGGGGCAAATGAATTCAGTGTCAGTGGGAGCAGCTCCTCAAGGGGAAGCAGTGATATTTCAAAGGTGGAATTGAAAGAGCTCTAAATCTATTTCCTGACTCGGGCTTGACGTTCATTTCTGTATCACTGGACTGTTGCTATCAAAGTGTGGAGCAGGGAGGCAGAGTCAGTGGAGTTCCCTCCTCGAGCTAAATTCAGAGTTATTGGATGGGATCAACATGAGCAGCATTATGGATGGATTTATGTGATTCTGCTGAGATATTTACACACTCTTTGTTGGGTTGCTCAGGTAAGATTTTCCTCTTTCTGCTGTGGCCAAAGAAAATGAAGCATGTCATGTCGGGAGATTTAGCTTGTTTGCATAAAATTAGCAAATCATGCATTTACCATAGAAATCAGTTTGGATTTAAATGTGAATCGTGAAATCTGCACACATACTTGATCTCTGAATCATGAGGCAAATAAAATGCATTCTTCTTTTATTGCATGACATGCTTTCTTATTGATTATTGCAATTAAATTGAAGATGTTTATTCAGCCATTTAGCCATTTATTTCATCCTGAACTATTTTATCGCTACTTTAGATGGACAGTGAAGATGAGAAAGGACTAAAAACTATTCTGCGCCCAAAATATCATGAGTAGAACCTGGGGAATGCATTTCATTTATAATCCTTAACAGTGCTAATTGGTGCAAAACACATTTTTCCTTCCTGAGGTTCGATAAAAGTTTTTGTGCACTTGTCATGTCGAAATCACACCATAAAGAAATGATGTGCAAATATATCTCATGCACGTTATTCATAGGCTGTGATGTGAATGAATGCATTTAAAAGGCTGATTAATAATCCAATGCTTGTTGGCTGTTCGCGGCTGTGAATGAAAACCATCTCAGGGCTGAAACATTTTGTATTTTCTCCTTCATAGATTTCCTTCACAGCCACCCTTCTCCAATGACCAGGAGCATTCCTCGCTGTTGTTCTGTTTCTTTCTCTCTCTCTCTCTCTCTTTTTCCTTATCTAAACAGCATGGTGAAACATTACAAGGCTTTTGATTCCTATTACTGCTGTGTCACTGTCACATTATTCTGACAGATACAGAAAAGCCTCGGCAGCCAGCTGCTTGCAAAATCTTATCTTTCTTCAAGTTTGATTTTGGTTTTGAGGCAGGAGCACAGCTCAGGAGTTGAAGGGAGTCAGCCTGTCAGGGGAAATCTCTGCTGCATGGGAAAAACTCCCCAGGGATCACTCCACATTTGCAGCGTTGTGGCTCAGGGACAAGACAGGGCAAACTAGGAAGACGAAACAGTGAAGAACTCATACTTATATAATCATGCTAATGATAAATTCTGATGACTAAAAGACTTCACGGAGGAGGCCAAATACACTTTGCACAAAATCCCGAAATGTATTTGTGCTTATGAATTTATTTTGCTCGTGAGTCCAGAGGTGCACGTGTGCTGGGGGAGTTGTTGAGGTCATAGGTTGGAGTACATGATGTATTTTTTTTGACTCCACCTCTGCCGGTCCACAGCAGATGTGTCCTGTCATGTCCTGGCTGCTCTGCCTGTGCCTCTGGGTCAGCGTCACTGCCATTCAGCTGTGTCAGGCCACTTTCTACGACACCATCCAGCAGCACCATGGGACGAGGCCTGGACGAACCACCATCCACATGATCGGTGAGTCCGTGGGAGCTTTCTCTGCTGCTCCTGGTCCCGCAGATTTCTTTAAAAAAAAAAACGAAAATGAGAAGTGTTTCCTTTAAGTGTCAACTTTTCAGTTGCTGCCATCGCCCCTTGAGTACTGTTGCTGCAGCACGCTGGGTTTGGCTGCTCATGTGTTTAATTAGATTGTCACAAGCTTGGAGAAAACAACACTTTATTTTGCTCTGGGTTTAAATTTCCATCTTGGTTTTATTGCAGCAAGTCATTACATTCATTGATGTACTAGCTTGGGCTAACAAGCAATTATTTAGCGAGCGCATTGTACGGAGGTTGTTTTTCATCAAGATGTAGCCTTGATAGCATGAGAAGTTCTATACCGAAGATGACAAAGATATACGATGAATGCCTCTGCACTTTTCTTCTTGAGCTATTGCAGATGATATTCATGCTACACTGCTCCTTCTCAATTAGACCTACGCTATTGTGATCCCTGCAAAACTGCACTGAATAGAATACGGCCGTGACGTTGCGGTCGAACTTTTGTTTTCGTCAGCCGGATGTAAGCCGTGGTTGTGGTAAATAATTATGATGTCAGGATTGAGCGGAGGAGAGGAAGTCGAACGCTGTCAGAACTTCAAAGGGAGAAGTAGCTGCATGAGCGTGCAGGTCCTCGGTGTCTGTTATTTCCTCTATGCGCCGGTGCACCTCAAGCATATCAGCAAGGGGTCTTTTCAATACTCTCAATATTGTGAGTCAGAAGACTTCCTGTTCCAACACCTTCATTTCATTACTCACGTCCGCACATGTGAATCGGAGGAATGTTGAAAGGAAGGAAAAAAAAGACACTCACAAATAGGATATCTTCTGGAAAGCGGTCTCATGTCAACAAAAGGGAAATGGAATTAATATTTCAAATGTGCATTCAGGTGCCTTTTTTGGAGAAAACGAGTTCAAAGCGAACAATCCGAGTCCTCCAGGACCCTCTGCCACTAAAAGTGTAAATGTCCTGTCATTCCATTTAGCATAGTATGGCTAGTCCTCACTCCTGGATAAATGAGATGCCAGTTTTATGAGAGGAGGATGGGATGCCTGTCTGGATTGATTCTGACACTGGGACATTTGTTCTGTGCTGGGTGTTGTGCGCCTGTTGGATTGGTGGGAGGATTGGGGTTGACGGGTCATGAATTGGTGGCAAGAAGGCCATTGGTTGCAGACCACTGGGCCAATCATTAAAGGCAGCCAAATGCCACGAGTTCACGGTGACTGGCATTACCAGAGGAAATCGAGATTACAGAGGGCGGGAGATCGGTTGTGTCCTTGCCAATAGAAATTTAGATCTACGGGAGGATGTTGCTTAGCAAACCAAGCCAGTCACGTGTGATGACTTTGGGAACGGCTAAATTGCGGCCTGATCTTCGTACCCTTTGGACACACACATGCAAAATCATAGGTTGGAAATAGAAACACCTGTAGCGTGAAAAGGCACACGAGACAGGAAGATTGCAGATTTATCAGCACCATTGTGTTGCTTTCTCCAAAATGTGTTCTCAGTAATAATTCGTTTGACAGGGTATAAACCACTGTTAAAATCTGTGCGCCGAGATATTGGCAGCCTTACTGCAAAGACTGTGTGTGCAGAAGTCCATTAGCTGGATGACCCTTGAGTAGGTGCTTGTGTGCGCTCAGTGATTCGGACAAGGCGGCCCGCTTTCCAGCCTACAGCTCTACTTACAGATTGCTGCCTGCCACTCTCTCAGACACGCTCGGGGCTGTTCTCTGCCCCCCCCCGGTACAGGCAGTGTTACTCTCTGCCATATGATTCATAAGGTGCTGTATTTATTTGGTGCAAAGAGCATGAACTGTGCACAAAACAGAACAGATTGTGTTTGTCGTGCATCCGTAATGTGCCGGGGAGAGATGTTTCTTTTGGGGTCATGCGTTTCTCGACCCCTGAACATGTCCAGAGGAAGTCGCAGAAGAATTTTTCTTGTCTAAAACACTGACTTGTTAAACCGACTTGCATCAATTTTAAAAATTAATCCAACTATGAAAATATGCTTCTGCAGGTGTGAAAAATTACACATTTTCAGGACTAACACCTCAGCTTGCATGGTGTTTGTCGACGTTTCATATGTATCATATCAACGTTTCTACAATGGAGTTCAAAGGGATGCGGCGCAGACTACTGATACATGTACATGAGCTGAATTTCTCATCAGGGGGTGGAGGGGATGGTGGTGGCGTGACAGCTAGACGAGGCGAAGCAGCAGCGTGCTCCGCTGCTCAAGCCATGTTTGTGGCAGCAAAACTGGGTATTTCAAGCCAAAACATGATCTTTTCCGATCCCCTAACCAAGTGGTTAGTGGTTAGCGGTTGTAAAATAAAAAATTTAAAACTAAAGAAGGGTAAAGTTTCAACATATCCGTGGTTTGCAGCAGCATTCGTTTTAGCGATTGGGTGAAATATATGCTCACTGCAGAAGGAACAAAGGTTTATTGAATGTTTTGAGCAGCAGTCTGTTTCCAGTTGAAGAAATAGTGCCACTGGTGATGCAGTGCATCATGTGGAGGTGTTAGCAGAGAGTACGACAAAGAGTAGATAGTGGCTGCCTGAGGTGGCCTTGCTCCCTTGTGAACTCACTCCCACCAACAGTCGGCTTTGCAGGGTCAAACTGTTCATAACGGAGAGGTCATCGCTTCTCAGCACTGTGCAGATAATTTTCTTACCTTGCGGTTGCTGTAAAATGTAAAGCTGCGAGTGAACGTGCATAAAGAGATATGTTCTATATATATAAAGAAATGCACGGCAGCAGAACTGAGGATACAAGCACAAGTAACTCACTTGTAAGTATCCACTGTATATTATAATTTATTCAGACTTAAGTCATAAATACTTTACTCGGTGTGATATCCATTCCACTGTCTTCCCTCCCCTCACCCTGTTACCTACTAAGTTATAACAGCTATAGCAGCTACAGTCGACCCCCCCGCCCCCCAGCCCCCATCTAAAATGTACCTTTTCAATGTATTTTCATCGTTAAACAACTTTAGTATCAGTTTTCCTCTAATATGTGGAGTACATCTGTAGCTTCATTTCCTTCCAGAGTGAAAATACCCTTAAAATCCCTCTTGTCTCCCTTTCGGTAGCTTTAGTGAGGAGTAGAGGATCAGGGCTTTTTTTTTTTTTTTTTTCAATGCACTCCAACAAAAGAAACCACTCGCTGGTAAAGCTCACAATGAAACAAACATGAAAAATGGATTTTCGTCTGTCACAAACAAAGGTTGCATCCTCTATGCACTGTTTTAGACACTGACAATTTAATAGCCTTATATAATGCATCCTGGAGGCACATTATTTTGACATGCATCTTCCTCCTCCCCTCCCCTAGACCTCCTCTCAACCATGCTCTCGCTAGTGTCATCGCTGCTCGGCTGCAGTGCCAATGGGAAGTGGCGTGCAGCCTCAGCCCCAGGCGTCTCCACATCTGGAGCTCGGCAAAGCCACTTTGTCCTGATGTTGTTATACATGCCACTGTGACGCAGAAGCACCTCTGACCACTCTGTAAAACACCAGAAACTTCCCCTATAGCCTTCAGAGTGGATTTGCTTTGCTTTATTGGCTCTTGTAGCTCTGAGAGGATAAGCTTGTTCAGCCGGTGTCGTATCAAATATTTTACCAGAAATAAACTATTTATGTCATTGCCTTGGTTAGCCCTGAAAGAAAAATATATTCTTAAGTAAATGAATCTATAGACAATCACTGCCCTCATTATTACTGTATGCTCACAGCTACAAATAGGTTTTACATATTCCAGTATTTCCCATTTATTTCCTCTTTTTGGCTATGAATTATTCATAAGAGAGGGCTCCTCTAAGCTTGTGGATATTTGTTTAAACAGCATGTTTAATTGAAGTCTTTCAGCCAATTCTGTGCAGGGGCTATGGTTTGTGGTCACAACGCTTATATGCAAAATGAATTTCTGTGGCCCAAAGCTTAATTAATTAGCCAGCTTCCTCTCTCAAGACTACACCAGCTGTTTCCTGTCTTAGCCAGAATCCCCACGCATTAATAAAAAGGGTGTTAACGGCAAACAAAGTTCACAGCTCAATACGTATCGCAGTGCTGAGGAAACGGTTTTTACTGGGACAGTCGGGAAAACGAAAAACTACATTTCTTTCTACTTATTTTACCCTTTTGTCATGAGTTTTTACAAAGATTCCTACATCAGTACAATTAACACAAATTAGCTGCAATGCTTGTGCATTAGCTACCTTTTCAGACAGTACGGATCTCTTTGTTTTATAGTCTATGTCCATATGTACAGTATACTAAACTGTGTTACACACAGGCTATGACTGGCTGCAACCACTCACTGACTGGCACGGGCTAAACACAAATCACGGTCTCGTGGTCAGTGCAACATGGCCGTGCGCACGGCATGCAGCGGTATTTTGCTGTCAAACCAGAAGTGACCTCTGAGCTCGCACAAACATAATCCTCATCATCAGGCACGTCTCCATTTTCAGATTCACTGTCATCAAACCCAACAATATTTTAGTCCTGACAGTGTCCTGCTGCGAGTGACAAGTAACATAAACGTCCTCGTTCTTGTGTCTGTGTTAACTCACAGTGCCATGACTATACCCTCCATTACCTGTGGGCTGCATACCTGAAAAACCCACAACCACCATTGGGCAACGAGCTGATCGCAGCCACTCCAGATGATGTTTGCTATCGGACAAGTTTCAGAAGCATCCCAGAAGCAGCTTTCCGCTCTGCTGAGACTAGTCTGAGGCTAGTTTATTTTGACGTAATGCACAGAGCCGCTCGGGCCAAACATGAAGTCACACACAGGACCGACATCGAGAATGCAGAGAAGTTTCAAAATTAAACACCCCATGCAGAGTTCAATTAAATGTCATCGATAAATGCAATTAAAAAAGACAATAAAAAAAACATGCAGTTTCCATACATAAGTGCATAAAGAAAAAATGCTCAGGCAGGTGGAGGATGGAGCAAAATGTTGCAAGCAGGATGCAGCCATGCCCGTTCGAATCTCCAGCTTATGCTATGTTAAACAAAACGTCAGAACAAAACAGAGTCTCCAGCGGTGCTATTGCCTCTCTGACGCTGTACACATGCACAGCTCACAATGATAATGCTAGCAAGCTGATCTTTAGCAGTTGTAATGTTTACCATGTTCACCATCTTAACCCTAAATTCCACTGGGGAGCGTAACGACGCATCAATCTGCAAATTGCAGAGACATAATTGAGTGAAATCAATCAAACAGACAGGGTGTAATCTTGACCCCGCTGAGCTGAGTTATGCACGTAAAGGTTAAAAAATGTCAACATCAAACAGCTGTTCATGAGCCGGGTTAGCCAGGCGGACAAGTTTCGCCAACAGCTGACTCGCTGCCAAACTTTCACGGGCGGCTCTCAGACTTTTGAAGAAACGTTCAGTAATTTATGAGACGTAAACTGTAACTAGGGTGTGTTATACTAATAAGTCTTTAATTATTTGGATCATAGGATGAAGTGAACTGGAACAATTAGTGCACTAAACCAAACGCTCTGAACCAGGCGGCTCATGAGGGATACACGCAACCCAAATTAATAATATTTACGTTAGAGAACTGGCACTATGAATTGCAGCCCCTGGCCAATTGTTTCCCCCCTACCCAAAAAAACACATCATCACTGCACATAAAGGAGGCTCGCAGTTAAGAGAAAATTGCTGTTTAATAACCACTGAGAATAGTGGAACACATTTTGCCTCAGAATGGCATTATTAGTTGATGGTTTTAAACCACTTTGCCTCTGTTGTGTATGTGAAGCAGAGCATCCTCTTGGGGTCATTAGCAAGATTTTAAGCTTGTTTTGTTTTGCAGTTAGCAGCAATTTTCTAAATATGTTGTTGTGACAGCTGACATAGCTGAAGGATCGTTGCCTCCGAAACCCTGAGTCCTGATAAAAACCTTCAGTTTGCTTTAATCCAGAAATAGTCCAACACAAAGCTCAGCTATTACAGATACTGTTCTTTTTGTTGTCGTGTGCAAGCAGCAAACCAAATAAGTGCTTTTGGTAATATTAAACACTGCTGTGCAAAGTTCCTGAGCCTGCTGAACATTTAAAACTGTCTGCGGCTTCTTAAAAGAGTTTATGGATTACATTAATGTTTCATATGAATTAATGTGCGACGGCGATGTTAGGTGTAATCAGTGTTAAACTTTCATTACTGTGAATTATGCATCTGCATTAGCAGGTTGGAAACTGGGGGCGCAGTTTTAAAGAATGGGGCCACATTTGGAGAAATGAGTGAAAATGTGTTCACATTTGAATAAGCTCTACATTATTAATAGCTACATTGTTTATTCATTGTAATAAATGAACTTTCTATATTCTAAGGTCAAATAACATGATTTTTAAAAATCCCAAACAGCCCACAGCCATATACAGATTATTAAACAAGGGCCCCCCTTCCCCTCCTGCAAGACACCCACACTTTCCTTAATTATTTCATTTTGTGTCTCTTTGTGGATGTTTTGTGTCCCTTTATGGTTCTTTTTACTTGTTTTGTTCTTTTGTGTTTCTTTGTTTTCATTTCACAGCTCTATTTGAGTCCTTTTGGGTTTCTTTGTGGTTGTTTTGTGTCCATTTTTTGTTATTTTGAGTCTCTCTTTCAGCATTTTGGGTCTCTGTGGTCATTTTGCCTCTCAGTTTTGTGCTTCTTTGTGGTCGATTTGTGTCTTTGTGGTTGTTTTGTGTCTCTTTGTGGTCATTTTGCACTACTTTTTAGGTCATTCCATCCCTTTGTGATGATTTTGTGTCTCTTTTTGATGTTCTTGTGTCTCTTTTTTAGTCATTTTAAGACTCATTTTGCATTTCATTTTTCACATCTTTGTAGCTGATGTTGCTTTGTGATCATTTCACATCTCTCACCAAATTTTACCAACTGTCACTTCATGCAGAAGTTCTGGTCCAGTGGCCCTCGGCCTGTGCCCGGGAGGCCTGTCCAGGAGTACAGCCATGCTGCGGACAAGTCTGCTACCTATCACCGTCTGACTCTGGCCTGGGGGTCAACAGGGGAGCCACCCCTGGCCACCCTTCTGGCCCTGCCCCTGAATTGGACACCACTAATCTTTAGCACTATGCAGCACCATAACTGTCTGGACCTTCGACTCTTAAACTCATGACAGGATAACAGACTGCAGTAAACGTGTCCCCGACACAGTGACAGCACTTCAAAATTTCTCTTGCTTAATAACATGTAAAAAAAAAAAAAATCAATCCAAGCTTTTATCTTTTGTTCTCATTCCAGAGAATCAAAACAAGCCCTCACAATGGAAAGGAACCCACCGTCACCACACTTCACAGTAATTGCTGATGCCAGTGGTCACACGAGCCTTTGTGGGTTCATGTGTGAGCACTGTGCCTCTTTCATGCAACATAGTCTCCATAAAACAAAATCTGCTGCTAAATTAATGACGGCGTTGTGTCCCCACTTTCTGCAAATGTTATTTCCGAGAGTACAGACCTCCTTGTGTTGTGTATACTGAGGACTGATGTGCTCCCTGCCATGGTAAAAGGCTACCCCGCTGCTTTGTTATCCTGTTAACCGACATTACATGCAAGTGTTGAGACGTAAGTTCGTCACGCGGTGCTTTTGTCCCTCTCTGGCTTTTCTTCTTTGTGGAGAGTTTTCAAGGTGTGGCAGCCCTCAGGCTCTCCCTGCTCTTTAGACGACGAACAGGGTTTTTGTCACTCCGCTGTTGCCCGTTCGTGGTGGAATTTAGATGTGATTTTGAAGATTTGGTGACCCAGTTGTGAGACACGTCGTTTATTTAAATCTAGTTAAAACTGGTTCTCTGGTGACTTCGTGTGACGAACGCCCCGCCATGCCTGAATGGTGCCAGCGTGAAGAAAAACTACTTCTATTAATTCACCCTCTGTATTTGTAGTGGTGAAAACAGAAACCTCATTTCTTCATTTATGATTTTCTCAATGAAAGAAATGGGAATTATGCTTGAGAGATCATTTTATATGGCGTTGCCTTTGTGGTTCCACTAGCCTATTTTAAATGCTTGGCAGGAATATGAAATTCATTATCATTACTTAGACCTCATTAAACTGAAAAGAAGCATCTCAACTTACTAATTGGTTCCAAGGGGGAGGGTAGTATGAGAAATAAGCAAAGTAATTAATATTGGGTTTATCAGGCTCTAGTGCGGATTTCAGTTTTTCTTTCCTGCTCTAATATCTCCTTGGTGTGCCATAAGTCTTCTGGCATATTTACACTACAGATCCAATTACCTCTGCTGGAGAGAATGGTGTATGCATGTGTGAAAATATGAGCGGCATGATGGAAGGATTGACTGAAACATTTCATGTGCTTCCTCACTGGATGAAGTTAAATGTTACAATACAAAGCAGCAAGTTTTTTAATAGGTTCCTATTATGATCTGCTAATTTAACGAGGCTGTCAGTCAACTAAACACTACACTATAATGTGCAATTGAATACAGGGTGTATAGATGCTGGGAATACAGCGAATCGTGTTCTAAACCCTCCTTAAATGCAGTGAGACGTGATCAAAATGTCGATCACGTGGACGATCGCCTCTGCTGTATCATATTGAATAACTAAATAACCATCTCAGCCAATTTCAGCTTGCAGGTGTTGCATAATCATCACCAACTCCCCTCCTGAATACATGTCATACAGCCTGAGAGGTCATTTAGCCTTTGTATTATGCATTATTACACAGTTTACATGTCGCAGGCTCACTGATCAGGCCAGCAGTCGCATCAGAGGCGAGCAGCTGTTATCTAAAGGCTGCGACTCTGACTCTACTCTATCTCTGTCCCCCTTTCTTCTCCCTGAGTGTGACTCTTTCATCAGAGCAGACGATCTGAAATTATGAAATACCATTTCTGGACATTTGCCAGTTGGGAAAAAGAGGCTAGAACGAAGGACAGGAACAGCTTGACATTTAAAAATGAATGACATCTCGCTGACAGAAGACATATTTTTACCTTGTAATTTTTCTGCTCGCACATTTTCAAAGAACCCAGGCGTCGAGGTAGAACAGGATAAAGCAGATAGAGTGCTTTTGTTTATGTGTGTTTAATGGACATGAAAGCTGCTGCTGTACAGTGCGTCGCTGTCATGCTCAACAAGCCACACATCTCCACCGTAAAAACCAAATAACCACGGGTGTTTTTCTTGTGCACGTCTTCCTCGCTGAGAATCAGAATAGCATTTAATGCCCTTGATCAGGACCAGTCTTACAGCGTCCTGGGCCTGTGCTGCGTGTGACAACAGAGACGACAGGCTTTGTGGCTCACATGCAAATGCGAAACCCATTCCCTGCTACTCGCCGCTTCCTCCGGTCCATGCACTTTTCATGCATCTTAAAACAACAGCAGCTCTGCTCTGCGAGTAGTCTTTTTGCATTTCAATAAAGTATCACCCATCTTTGGCCCACTGCACAGGACCAATCTTTCGGCCTCCTTGTGTGACGCCCTGTCAGAACTGCCAGCCATATTTCATGAATTTCGATGCTTTTGTTTGTCATGGACGGTGCTTTTTCTGAGTAGCAATTGGTAGGTTTCTTGGCTTGCAAATTGTTTTGATTCCTCGCTCCCCACCAGGCACATGCACCCACCAATGTAAACTCGGAACACACGCACGTGCATTAAAATTTGGTTTGTTAAGAAAACAGCATCCGAGGCGCTTCCCGAACACTGTTAATACTCAAAGTTCACTCCGGGGTTTTTTAATTGTTCACACCAACATGCAAATCCTCTGCATTTCCTTCAGCCTACAAAACAAATTTGTCTTTTATCGAGCAGTACGCCACTCACTTTCACCCCAGCATTTATGTTGAGAATAACAACAGTACTACAGGGACTTCAGATGTTTTCACAGAAGGCAGGGAAAACAAAATAGTCACTCAATTTGACACCATGCCGTCACATATTTTGTGCCTCTCACTGTCTTCCATCTGCATTAATTTGACATTCTCTAATCTGCCGCTCCCATTTCCTGTCAGCGACAGAACTGCTGTAGCCCGCTGGCTTGGATGTCTGCAGAGAGCACGCAGAGAAAGTGGAGCCTATTATGGGTCACCTTGGATGCATTTCCCATTAAAAGGTGACAGGCATGCTGCTCGTGCACACGGACTGCTGTGGTTTGGAGATCGGGGCCTGCAGTCTCTTATAAATGACTTTTAAGCTACAAAATAATTAACCACAGGTAATACAGGATCTGGATTTGCAGGTACATGGACTCTGAGCTTGTGGGGGGTTATTTAGTTGTCACACGGTCATCAAGATATATCGTCACACGGCACTTAAATGTGTGTGTGAGTGTGCACACTCGGCACACACAGTGCCACTGGCTGCCAATCACTCGAATCCAGAGTCCCAGGAGAGAGACAGGTTACCTGCTAAATTGAGTCCCTTAGGCTTTTGAGTCGGTTTGTATATGGAGTGTAACAGTGAGTACTCCCGTTGCTATGCTGTATCTGTTAAACTCACATATTTCACTTGGAATCGGTTTTACCCAAATGATAGACCGTGTTCAGAATCCCTCTATAAATTGCACATATAGCATTTTTTCATGTACGCACTGTGTCGAACGCCTGGAACAGACGGCAGAGGAGCGTTGCCATTCACACAGTATACTTGGTATCAGCGTCTCCAGAGACAAGCACACAGTCTGGGCTCATTATAGCAGACAGCGAGTCATTGCATACTTATTGCGTAGTGACATTTCTATTGAGACAGACTGACCATTTTCTTCTGCGCAATGGCTGTTTCATCACGTCTGAAGAACCATTTACTGGTCCCACATGAACCCTGCACACATTCATTAGACAAGCAGAACCGCAGATCCACAGAAATTCAGAATCAGCACTGCACGTTCATGTCACGCACGATTTGACAGCGTTCGCCTTCACCCAGGCTTGCTGTCCATAACTCATCGGATTTTGATGCAGCGTTGTTGGCTTCCAGCATGACTCATTGTGCTGTGGACTCAACGGCACTCTCTCCATCCAGCAGCTGAGACACCGCTCATGGCAGGTGTTGTCATTTTGTGTAGATAATAGCATTAGAGTTAAGTGCTCTGACAAATTTCCATGTGATAAACTTGAACAAAGCAGATCCCTCTGTGAGAAGTTGGGTAGAGTGCCAGAGGGTTTGCTGGGTTTCAAAAAAGCCATTTTACTCTCACTGTTAAATACATTTTACAGCGACTGTCAATACAGTGCTACATCTTAATTTTCAGACATAAAAGAAGAATAGACAAAGAAGAGAGTAGAACAGAAAACAGAAGACCCAGACAGACAAATGAGGTCAAGATGAGTCCAGACTTCATCTTAAATGAGCGTTTTTTCCCATATTTCTTTTGCTCTCATATCAAATAGTATACTTCCTGTTATTATATAAGAGACAAAATCACTATTTGGAAAACAAGTGCACATATAGCCCATGTTCCTATACAACAGATGTCATTAGTCCTTTAATGTAAAACCTATGCTCATGTTTTTCTCACTTTGGAAGAATTGGTACAGTAGACAAAAGAGACTGAGAGCTTGCCATAGCTTCAGATGACGAGAAAGTCACAAGATGGGCCTATTATACAGTATATAATGACTTAAGTGAATGCTAATAAACCCTTTGAAACATCAAAATCACACAATAACACAGACAAACTAACCAATCCAGGCAGCGGAAGACAAGAACCTCCTGTTCTATAAGGTAAAATTATTCTTTTTGTCAAAGGGGTTTTGTTGGGCCGCATCTTTGGAGAGAACGATATTAGCTGCATCACTTCCCGTGGGAAACGGCTGTCTGACGGGAAGGTAAAGCGGTGAACATAATGTACACTTAAACCAATACTGATTTTTTTTAGGTGGCTAAAATATGTGTTGCTGTTGCCTCCAGTCTACAGCAGTACTTTGTTTAGTGTCGGTACTCCTGCTGCCTCTCCAAACTGGACCTCATACAACCCCACTTAAATTAATCCGAACTATCCCTTTGACATTTTTAAGATAAAGCCTGCAACTGGAAATGTGCAGTTTGTAAGAAGTGGACATTTAGAAGATGGTGAGGGAAGATGATGTCGGATTGCATTATGGGGAATGTAGGATCCAGTGTTTGGGGAGTTTGAGGAACTCAATATCTCAGCCTCTGCTGCACATATTTTAACATTCTTTTAAAAATCTATACATATTTTAATTATATATGTGTGTGTGTGTGTGTACGTGTGTGCGTGTGTGTGTGTGTGTGTATATACATACACATATATTTATATATATATATATATGACACAAAGGCTAAATTTATGTTTATACTCATATCATACACCGCTAAAAAGCTGAGTCTCATGAATCGGCTGACGCAAACAACTTCAAGAAGCAAACACAACAGGATGCACAATAAACAGCAACAGCAGAGAAACAACCATCTAAAATTCAGGCAACATTGAGGCAACTCGTCTCTCTGGTGATCCACAGATCAACAACACTCCCACAAAAACTGTCTGGTAACATCAACAAAGACCCACACGATCCACTGCAGCAAAAATATTTAGTCCAAAACATGATGATAATCCACTGAAAGGTGTTTTCTCCTTTCAAATTAGCAGATGATGCACTCCTCTTCCCCGTTTTCCAGTTACAACTTCCGGAAAAGTAAGGAGAAGGGCACCTTGTCTCCAGTTACTCGTTTGACCAATCACAACCAGGTTTGCAGATGAATGGTGCTTCGATCAGCCAATGAAATTCTGAACATGCCGATATGCCACTTCATTGAGTTATTCACAATTTTGATCACCTCAAATAAACATTTTCAGTGATAATAGCGATATTACACACAATTTGAACCGGTTAGTATAGTAAATGGTATCAATATAAAGATATATAGCCAAAATATAGGTATGGATACCTTAATTATGAATATAGATGGCCATAGATTTCATGAATATAAATATGGATATTTATTCAGATAAATACATATGAAGCTAATTTTTTAGAGAGTGCCTAAATATACCGTGAGAGAAAACATGAAAATATTCAGTCTCTGTGGTATTGTCAGCAGTTATTGAACTTGGATTAGACAAAGGCCTCATGCTGTGGTCAATAGAGTCATCTGCAAGCGCCTATTTGCAAAACTCTTCCACTTCAGTGTGTTCAAACTTCTATTATTCACTGCCAGTAGCACTTACAGTGATTCGGTTGTGGATTAAAGTGAAGAGTGTTACCTTTCAAATGAGAGCAGAACCATGCATGTACTCCTCATGGTTCAAGAACAGCTATCAATTTACTTTGGTTACGCCTTTGAGAGGCCATCTAGGCTAATTTTCACTGGACTGGTACTGAGTACAGTAACTGAATGTAAATGATACATAAAACAAATCAACAAAGCAGTTATGTAATTTTGCATGTACTTCAGTAACTATTTCTTGAATGAACACGCAATCGTGGCAAAGCGCCTTTCCAATTAAAATGCCTGAATTTGGTGATCATTATTAAGATGGCGCTCATGTTGAATTCACAATAGTTCATAAAAGTGGGACGTGACATCTGTAACCATCAAATTCATGATGAGTCCAATCCAAGACCAAGTCAAGGCGCAGAACGAGTGCAGACGAGAGCGAGAACAGAAAATTTGGACTGTGGACCGCAACATGAACACATCAAACACTCATTGTTCTCAGGGAGGACTTTTTTTTTCTTCTGCAGGCGGAACAGACCAACAACAGAGATCTTAACACAGAAAATAAATCAACATAAGAAACTCAAACATCACCAGGAACAAATCACCCTCGACAACATGTCAGAACCCCCACCTCACATTTTTTTTAGCTCTTTCAGAGGTGAGAAGGAGCTCGGCCCTGTCGGGTGCAGGTTGGAGGCGGTCGCCTCGTTTCCTGACAGCCGCTGTTTCCTGGCTCAGAGTAATGAAGAGGCAGGAGCACAGAGCATGGCAGCAAAAAACAGGGCAGTTCTGACTGAGACCCCCTGCTTTCTGTGTGACCTCTGCCCCGACGAATGGCAGATTCAGCGTGACCCTTGTTCCGCATCAATCAGCCTGTTGCTGGAGAGGCAACACAAACACACACACACACACACACACACACACGCATGCACATATTTGTACTTCTGTACTGGACCCTGACTGTCATTCAACACTCCCCAGGCTCTGACCCTAACCTTAACCATCACAACTAAATGTCTAACCCTAGATCCTACCTGAATCCTGACCTAAACCTAAACCTAAACCCAACCTAACCATTAAGACCAAGTCTGAACCCTCAAACAACCCTTTGAAGGTCTGTCCTCACTTTCCAAAAACGTCTAGAGTTTAAACTGGTTCTCACAAACATAGAAGTACAAGTGAACATGTACATACACACACAAAGCTGGGTTTCCATTGCTTTTGGGGACGTTGCATAGTCAGTACACAGTACATTCATTTCCTTACCTTAACCTTGACCTTGACCTTAACCTTAACCTTAACCTTAACTTAAACCTAACTTTACACGAGCCTTAACCCAAATCTTCACCCTAAAATTTAACCATTCACATTATGGGGACTTGAATTTGTCCCCATAAGGACAGTGAGTCCCTGCAATGTCACTGTGTAGACAGATTTATGTCCCCACTACATGAGTAACACACACACACACACACACACGCACGCACAATGAAGCCGTTTTGGAGACTGACTTTGTTCATAGTCACTGATAATAGGGGGAAATGGAAATACAGAAAACAATTATACCCTTGCATGGCTCCAGCCTTCACCTGATGAGAGCGTTCATCTCCAGCCATGTTTTCCTCCCTCTCCCACTGAAATATTTATAATGCAAAGACGGGGTTTCGGAGCATGCAGCGTGTTGTACTCACAGGCTGAAACCATGGGTGAACTTGAAGAGCGCTCATCAGCGTTGCAAAGCTTTTGTTTAAAGGTACCCGGTACACCTGCCAGCTGGAAGTACCACGCTGATTTGCATTTTTATTTGATTTTAATGTATTCTTCTGAGGTGATGATTTCCAAATATAGAGTATCCCGATTCTTTGCTCTGTTTGCTAGCAACAAGCACTGCAAGTTAATTCTGTTGAGTAGTGTGTTTTTAATAGATCAAAGAGGAAATCTGGGGCTGTCTTATGCAATTAAGGAGATGCATTAAGAAGAACAAACCCCTGTGGGCTGTTGTTTTCAAATGATGCCCCACTGCTTCCACTGGTACATCACGATTAACGTTGTGCAGACATGCCCTTTTGTTGAGTGCATCAGACAGCAGGCAACATTCTCCCAGACCCACTACAAGATCTGGATATTTTTCAGTTAAAAACCAAAGGCTGTTGATGTTTTCTGAGACACAGGAATCGAGATAACCCCCAGAAACCCAACGCACTTGGCAAGACGCAGTAAAAAGACAAGCTCTCTCAATTATATCCTCCCTCTGCATTGAAATTTGGCTATTAATTTTAGTTTCTTAAAACTCACTTATCCAATCAACAGCTTGACATTCGATCTGTTTAATTAATGCCTGTCATTTACCTCAGCACGAGCAGATTTACAAGTAGGCCCTGCACACATACTTTATATCCACTCTGGAGAAACACTGAGTCGCGAATGAAGTGCAATCAACTTCATCACAATCTAATTCTGACTTCTCTTGAGGTTTGATACGCATAAGAGAAGATGATGATCTTTTTTTCCTCGAAAGCAATGTGGTAGAAATTGAGAGAATCAAGCGTGAGACGAGACCACTGATCTGCTTCCATCCACCGGGTCAAGTGTTGGTTAATCCCCTCAGGTGCTCACATGATGGCTCAATTATATCCAGAAATTGACACACAACTCTCTCTGTGTCCTTTTTGAAGTTAAGCTACCTCGTGGCTTCGTATGGCTCATTTAAAATTGTGGACTGCACAAATATTCTACGCAACGCAACGATATCCACAGTGACGATTGGCTGAAAACTGCTGCTTGTGATCCCAAACGACCTGTTTGAGACGTGTGATTTAAAGCCAAACAATAACACTTATACACATTTTAGAAGTGATTAAAGTATTTGCGATAAACAGAAAAATATTTGGAATAATTTTTGCATATTTACCATTTTAGCCATTGCTTTCCTTTGATTTACATAGTTAGTGAACTGAACATCCTTGAGTTTTGGACTACTGGATGAATAAACAAGCAATCTTCATACTGGATTAATTAAGAAAATAATCTGCAAATTAATCTATAATGAAAATAACTGTTAACAATCTTAACCCCTCCTGTGAAGCTTCCATAACTAGTGTTTAAGCAGCTAATAAATGCTTGATAACACTGTTTCATGCAGCTGCGGACCAAATCTTTTACTGTGTTATAAAATCTCCAATATTCACATGTCTGGTTTTGTCCGACCAACAGTCACACTTTCATTTAACCCCCATTACTCTGCATTTCTAACCTCTTCCATTAACACATATTTTACATTATTACAAGTGTGTTTTCCTGTATAATCACTGTACACCAGCTTCCACTAGTGCGCACAGAGGGCATTTAAGTAGGGGACAACGCGGGTAAAGTGTGTTATAAACCACTTATTAACATACTGCTGAGAAACACTAAATAGGGGGAGGGGGTAAGAAGATAAAGTGTTAATCAAATGCCAGACGTTTAATTATGAGTGATATAAAAACACAGATGAGCCACAACATGGAACATGGAACAAGCTGGAATTATTTTTTCTTGATTAAAGAACTAAAATGATGAACTGATGCAAAAACTGATGCAAATGATCAATTTATCAATTAGTCGACCTCTTGCTTCAGTTTACATATCATTATATATGCTTACGTCTATATCATATGTTTCCAATCATTACAAATCTGCTTATATACCAGCTATGGATGCATCATAGAATGAGTTATAAAGGCGGAATAATATCTGCTGTTATTGTGTATTATTAGTCGTTTATGTGCTGCTAATAAAAGCTAATTAGGGTACACTGACTTAAGAACGACTTAATTTCCACAACTTGGCTTTCATATTGATTGAATTATGCAGTGATTCAATGTCTGTAAGGAACTGCTCTGCATGTGGGGGGGCCTCCCAAACTAAGACATTCAAATGTGGTAAAGGGATGTATGCAAATGTAGCCACGACACATTCCACAAACCCTCACTTCATTGTCAAACATTACTTCAAATCACTTTGCTGGCAAAATACCGGCTACTTTCCCCCCTCTCTCAGCTCTTTCTCTCTGCAACCTCCTTGATCTTGTGTCACGCTGACGGGTGTAATTGTCAGACGGTCCTTTGCTGCACAACTCTCATATGTGGAGAGTCTGAGCGCAGTGGGAGGGAGAGGCCAGCGGTTGAGGTGGGTCGAGTCCGCTCGGTCCGGTCCTCTCATCCTTCAGGCCACCGTCAGTAGTTTGGTGATAATTGCATGGTGTTCATATTCATGATAACCCTGAAGCCGGCCTCTCCTCCTGCGAATACTCTTTTTTTTCTTTCTGCCCGCTCTCACACATCTCTTCATCATCATCATTTTGCATTCAACAAGCTTCAGGGGCCTTTGCTCGCTCAAAGCGTGTAAAACGCAATTATTCTTGTTTACAGCAAACTTGTGTGATGTTTTACAGTTATTTGACTCTGTGAAATAAACCTGTGAATAGAAAGAGTTTATAAATTTGGACTATGTAGATTAAGCATGACGTTCATGCCATTAAGGTAACTTTGAGGTACATTTCAGGTATTCAAAATTCTAACCCTGAGTCCAAAGAAGTTAAAAAAATATGTAAACAAACTGTGTTTACTGACAACAGTTTTATAAAGTGTTTCTGAGCCCATGTATTAATCTCCTTTATCCAATCATGTCTTCACAAAGTGGTGCACCTCGCGCCATCCTCGCTTGTGAACGACCGAGCCTTTCCAGGATGCTCCTTTCATACCCAATCATGATACTATCACCTGTTACCAATCAACCTGTTTACCTGTGGAACGATCCAAACAGGTGTTTTTGGATCATTCCACAACTTTCTCAGTCTTTCGTTGCTCCTGTCCCAACTTGTTTGAAACATGTTGCTGCATCAAATTCAGAATAAGCAGATATTTCCAAAAATCAATGAAGCTGATGAGGTGATGAAGTCTTTGTACTGTTTTCAATTGAGTATCTGTCAAAAAGGATCAGCAAATGATCACATTCTGTTTTATTTGTGTTTATGTCCGACCTTTTCTGGAGTCGGGTTGTATGATCAGAATTATTGATGTGGACAAAGTATTCAGATCATTTACTTAAGTAAAAGTACCAGTAATCCAATGTAAAAATACTCTGCTCACAAGATAAATCTCTGAGGTGGTGAGATGATCAACGGGAGAGGAAACAAAGGTCTGCTACAGACATTTGACTTTATTTTTGGGACATGCTGGATAATATGTACAGGTATTTAAATAAATTGGATAAGTTGAGGGGGGAAATGTGCTTTTTAATGAGGGTTCTAAACCAAAAAGGCTGAGAAGCACTCTTTTAATCTTTAACAATCATATATTAAATCTTAAACAGCAAAGTAACTCATAACTACAGCTGCTGGATTAATTTAGGTTAGATCAGAAAACTGTGAGAAAGGTCTATTGAGTTTCTCAGAAACCAAGATGACATCCTCAAACGTCTTTTTTCATCTGACCAACAGTCCAAAACTCAAAGATAGTCAGTCTACAATGATACAGAAACTGAGGAGAAACCAGAATACTTGAACAAAGAGAATGACTCAAACAATAAATCAATAATAATAATAGTTTTTGATCAATTTTCAGTGAATCGGCTGATTGTTACAGCTCCTGCTTTCTTTTTGAAATGCAGTGAAGAAAAAGTATAAAGTAGCATAAAATAGGAAAGTACAAGTACCTCAAAATGGTACTTAGTTACTTCTCACCTCTGATCACAGTCTATGTTTAGCCACAAACGTCCACACAGTGACATGTTCAGATGTTCTCAGGAGGCAAAATGTGTGTGTTTGATCACCGCTGAGATGCTGACTTAATGTAGTTTGTCTGGTTTTTTTTCTTCTTCCTTATCAGAGGGGGGCACATGTGAAGTAATTGCCGCTCACAGATGCTGTAATAAGAATCGCATTGAGGAGCGGTCACAGACAGTCAAGTGCTCCTGTCTGCCAGGGAAGGTGGCTGGAACCACTAGAAACAGACCTTCATGTGTCGACGGTGAGTATTTCTGCAGATAAAACATCAGGTTTTACTACAAAGCTGTCTTGAGGTTGCACGAAGAAAAATTCTGAATGTGCTTGCAGCGCAGGAAAAGGATGATTTCCATTTTTACATTTAATTCAGCCAAACATGATGCCTGATTATTCAGGAAGAGAAACCCTGCCAGACATACCTGCTATGTTTTGTGCAGAGATTTGTTCAAATAAAAGCCTAAGTCACCCATGCAATGCCTTGTCCCAGATAAGATTAACATTACCTGGGATAATGTCACATCCAAATTCGGTTGCTGACAGACAGCGGAAGGCATCTGCAGGGGTGAGCTTTACTCCAGCAGCAGACAGTCAAATGTAGCACACCTCAGGGAAGAGTAAAGAAATAAAGGCTAGCATAAAGCTGCAGAGGAAAATGGCTGTTGATTACATATGTACCTAGTAGATGTTTCATAATGGTTTTATATATGCTTTGACAAATGTCTGCTACAAGGGCTCGGTCCCTTACAAAAAAAAAAGGATTTGGTGCTCAGGTCTGACACAACTAAAACACATATTGGCTTGAGGAAAACCTCTCACCTGCAGCTTTTCTCTTAAATCCTTTTGCAAATATTCCTGCAGTCTGTGCGCGGACTGGGGGAATTAGAGGTCCCTCGATGTCAGCTCTGACAGATTCTTTTCCTCTGTCACACATTACAAACCATTTACTGTCTACTTACCCTGTATTTAAGGCAATTTTCTCTGCTGACGGCAGAAATGTGGCGTGCATTAAAGTCAAGCCGCAGTCACACCTACCGATCCACTCACTCATTGAAAAGCCTCAGTTCCACCCTCTGCATAACTGCGTTTAATAAAGAAACCACATTGTAATAAGCCATAGTTTTATCTGACGCACACACACACGTGACGCACACAGCCCGGTTACTTACTGCCACCTTTGACACGTCCGATAATTAGCCCGCCTAATGGCCATATATCTGGACACTGTGAGCTGTGCTATCTGGCTTTGCAGTCTGTTAGCAAGCTACCTGTCTCACCAGTTCTCTTGTCTTTGTTGCCTGTAGCCTCCATAGTAATTGGGAAGTGGTGGTGTGAGATGGAGCCTTGCCTGGAGGGGGAGGAATGCAAGACGCTCCCTGACAACTCGGGCTGGATGTGCTACGCCGGCAACAAGATCAAAACCACAAGGGTAAGATAACCTCTCTTGACCGCGGGAAACAAGGCGTTATAGCAGAACAGTGGGAGAGAAATTCACAGCGCTGCCACGCTCGCTGTGGCATCAGCCAAACAGCATAGCTATCGGAACTGAATTTCGCTGCAAATTGACTTGTTAACAACACAGACTAACCTCTCAATTTCCCCCCTTTTTTTCTTGTCAGAACACTCAGCCATACACAACATCAACGTATTAACACTTTGCGGAAAGGATGCGAGGGAACGCCTCTGGTGCAAAGGTTAATCTGCAGGTCAGCCTCTTCATTTACACTGACACGGCGATATGCTAATTAATTTCCCTCAACTGATCCAGCTGCTAAGCTTTGTGAAGGGCAAAACATGCAATTTAAATGAATGCCTGTGACATTTACGTCATCCTAAATACTTCTTTCCTTCTCGTTTCAGCACTGTCACAGGACCAATTATCACAAAGACAATGAACCTATTGTTGCTTTAAGAAATGTGAACACTTCTCACATTAAAGTGTAAAAAGATGTAGAGTACATAAAGCACATCCTGCTCAAGGCTACTGAAAATATTGACGTTCAAAGCTGCCTGCGGGGAACTTCATCATAACCTTGTAATGAATATATTTTCATCATTTCTTTCCAACTTTGAGATGGATCGTGAATGTCTGCGTTTGGATTAATATCTGGAGACCATCTGACGTCCCTCCTCAGACATCAGTGGGACAGATGTTCACTATGAAGCACGAAACAGGAGAGGAATACATCAAAGCACGCGGGATAAGCCAGTACAGTAGTTGACAGCCCTCAGGTTTTTCTTTTTTTTTTTTTTTAATATTGTGTGGAAAAATACTGTACATAAATCGTTTGTCCTTTCTTGTGCACATGAACTTTATTTATGGTGGTTGTGAAAAACGATCATTGGAGTCCCTGAATGCAGTCTTGATTTTCCCTCTTGTTTCCCACAAAGCCCGACGCAGCCAAAGTTCAAGGATGTGACGTGAAGATAAAACAGATGCATTGCGAGGATGATGTTTTACAAATGCGGCTTGTGTGCGTTGATACTGTACATTTTACCATTTGTTTGTATGGTACTTGTATGCCTTTGATCACCTCTTAAATGGCTTTACCAGTGGAACTTGGTAACGTGTCAGCTACCCTGAAACTGATCGATCCACCAAAAATGTGATACCAGTGGGTTGTTTTCGATACTTGAAATGCCTTATTTGTGTCAAATCATTCAAATGATGATATTGTACATATGAAGCCATCTATTGATATGTGCTGAAGTTTCATTAAAGTCATTGTTCCTGTAACTAATGGGAGCGTGTACTTGGCCCCGCCCTCACAGGAGTCAGTCAGCAGCGCACTCAAAGGCATCACAAATCTGAATTCAACTGAAGCTAAAGAAGAGTCCAGCATTCTGGGAAATACACTTGTTCACTTTCTTGTAAAGTGAAATGAAATGAGTCTCATGTCTGTACAGTAAATATTAACTTGGAGCCGCTGGGCAACAGTTAGCTTAGCTTAGCATAAAGACTGGAAACAGGGGGAAACTCCTAGCCTGGCTCTTTCTACAGGTAGTGAAATCTGCCAACCAGCATCTGCAAATCTCGCTAATTATTAACATGTTAAATGTTATAAGTTGTGGTTTTACAGGGGGGTAATAGACCAGATTATAGAGAGCAAAGTGAAGTCAGAATTTTCCAGAAGTAAGAAAACCTTATTGAAAATCATACTGACACGCAAACAACTATAAATTCTGCCTTGGAACAGAGCTTTACTCAACTCCATATGTTTCTATGAGGATGATAATAAATAAAATAAAAAGAAATAATAATCTGTTATTGTTGATAATTCCATATTTCTGCTCTCAGAGGCACTGAACAAACTTGTTTTTCAAGAGTTGAGGTTTTTGTTTGCTCACAAAATAACTATAAGTTTATTAAAATCATGAAAGTTTCTGTAACTGGTTTTTGCACAGAATGAACAAGCAAGATATGACACGTTAATTAATAAGTTAGGAGGTGTCGGTGAGTGAATTGTCTTATCCAGAGCCAGGCTACCTTCCCCATTTTTCCAGTCTTGATGCTAAGCTAAGCTAACAGTCTATAGCTTCATATTTAATAGGAAGATGTGAGCCTATCTCATCTAACTCTGGGCAAGAAAGCAATTAAGCGTATTTCCCACAATTCCCCAAAAGCTCTTCCTTTAAACATAATTATCTCAACCTAAAAACGTCTCAGTCACCCTCCTCAGATTGGTATCCTGAAATCCAGGTTATCAGTTGGAGTTACACCCAGGTTTATGCCACAAAGCTGAGAAGGATTTCACACACAGATGAATGGGTAACAGGACTCGCTGCTGTATTTACACCACTTTGATGCAGTATCACAGTGGGATGCTGGCCACCGCTTCCACAGCCTCTGCCCCTGCGGGTGACTGCCGGCGCTGTGCGGGGTGTCATCCATCTTCTGGAAAAATGAAGGTTTTTCCTGGACCTTACGCTTGTTTCATTATTTTCCACTGCTTCCACTCCCGCTAGCTTTGTTTAAAAGCACTGCTTGTCTGTTCATTCAAAAGCACCAGTTCTCTCATTCATGAGATAATCATTTAAAAGCTTGATACATGATTTTTTTATTTTCCTCTAATGTCGTCTGCTTTGAAACTTAAAAAGAATTTTTGTCTCAGCATCTGAACAATTTACACCATAATCTCCCAAACTCAATAACACCTGGGGCAGGAACAGAGAGCTCCTGTCTCAACAGCCTCTTAGACAGATTATTATTGCATTGAAAAGGTTTCTTTTATTGGTCTCTCTGATGTGATGTGATGCTGGATCTGCCGTTGTACCTGGTGAAATTTGAGCACCTTGTCACTTTAACTACAATAAAACAATGGTTATTTTTAGCAGCATTCCACAATGACAGCTCCCATGAGTCTCTTAAAACTCTCGTCCCACTTTTTACCTCAACGCTCCATACGTTACTCTGTGATTCTGTCACGTAGCCTTCCTTATGCAAACCATAGGGGGAACGTCAAAACGTTATTTTTTTACCTGTTATCCAGCAGCGGCCTGCGTCTTCAGATGTATTTTGGCGATCTCACAGATGTCTGCTTTCTGCCCGGAGAGATAAAATGGTCGCCTGTGGTGAAACCAATGTTTAAATCCAGTATTTTCACACAGCGTGTCGCTCCGTTCTACTCTTCTTCTTCGCCACAACATGCGTTAAGTCCACTGCACAGGCCGTGGCAGTGACCGAGCATTTTATCTTTCTGGGATGGCAGCATCGGTGGAGTCGGGAAAATACTTCTGCAGATGCAACTTGCTGCTGTATAACCATAAAACAATGATTTGACTTTTCCCAGAAGTTTGCATAGGAAGCTGCAGTCGAATCACAGAGTGACAATGGAGTGCTGAGACCACAAATTGGGCTATTAAAACCAGCCAAAAGCCTGTATGAATTTTAGCTTTTTAGAAAGACTTGTGAAAGAAACCAACTGAGCAAAAATACTGTGCAAGAGCAAATGGACCAGAAGCCAACCTGGAAGTGGGCTGTGGCTTTGGCTCGCTATGAAATACATGCTAAGCCTATTTGCATGGCAACAACAGTCAATTTGCATAGTTGCTACCTGTTGTGACGTGTCATACGAGTAGCCGTCACCCCCGTTCATTAACATGCAGAGTGTGAATTAGACTCAATTAACTATAATGTGGAGAGACGAGCATATTTAGTGGTAATGAGAAGGACATTGTCCTGTAAATCCTGGTGTGGTTGCATTAGTGATCAATAGTGGATTAAAGGGCATCTGTATGGCATGTATTCAGTGCTTCCCTGCTGTGTGTCTGCCCTTGCACATGCTGTCTGTTAGCTCCGTCTGCGCTGTGAATCGTGCTGCATAAACACAGATGCTGAATTACAGCACGCCGTACGTCATCCATTGTGCTGGGCCATTAGTGGAAGCAGCAGCGACTGCCACACACATATGTGCGACTGCTAGGAAATTCTGTTTGGGTTTATTTGCTTCGGGGTGTCGCAATTTGAACTAGCATTTGTAACAGTGTTTCCTGTCCGACGTGGGATTGCTAAATGGGCATGATGTGTGCGAGACGGCAGCAAGCAGCAACCCATTTTCTGCCAGTCTTCGGAGTGGCTCTCTGGGCTGCTGCTGTAGGCTCTGATGTCTCACATCAAGCTGCAGAACAGTGAGAAATAAGACACGAGTGATGATGATGTGCCCTGACTTCTTTTTATGATGCACCGGGGACGTCCTGGGAATTGAGGCTCCCATGGGTTTGTTCTTTAAGACACATTTCATTCAAAACACTCAGACAGTCTAGTCATGCTCCATTCTCTGCACTTGGATGTCGCTGCTCTGTTTCCATGAATATCAAGGTGCAACTTAAAGCAACAGGATATGATAATATGGTGTCAAGTGTGAAATGACACCTATCAAGCCAAAATCCCCACACACCGATAATTATCTGCTCGAGAGAAGATCAATACTGAAGATGTCTTTTTATTCGCAGTGTATAAAATTAACTCCATGGCTGTTGTGAACGTTAGATCCGCACTGTGATACACATACAAGAAACTGCTGGATGTGCACGCAAACAGTGCGCACGCAGCAATTAATAAGGTAAAAGTTATTAACTCCTCTTGCAGCTGCTTTCTGTGGCATCGAGCAGTCGTCAAGATTATCCAGTCTCATCACATCCTGTAACCGAGAACTGTCTCCACTGCCCCTGCAGGATTCTGGGATTTCAAAGTCAAGGTAACGTGGACTAAACTGGATTCTAATTAAAGTTGACATCAGGTGCCTCTTGCTCCTTTCCGCCTCCTCCTCAGGCTTTCATCTAAATGATTCATGCAGAGAACACCAGGCCTTTCATGCCGTTAGGTCCTCACAAAGGAATAACAACTTGATCACACAAAGCAAACATAGACAGATTTACAATGACACTGGCGCAGTGTCTGTTGCACCGGCTTATATCAAGTTATGTCAGACCGATGCTGAGGCACTCGGCTGACATTTTTCGTTTTTCGCACGGACGTTTTTACAGATATTCGAGCTGACAAATGTGAGAGAGCAAATTAAATCAGAGGTCTAAAAATGGTTTTCTAATAGAATCACGCTGCATCTTGGAGACATAATACAACGAAATGTTAAGCTTCCAGGTGCGGTAATTTCAAAGGGTGTGACCTGCTGTGAACGAGACCTGATTGTTTGGAAATGAATGTGACGAGTCCGCAGCGGCAGTCGATTGTGGACTGGAACGCCGGCGTGGTGGAAGAGGATCTGTTTAAGCAACTCGGTTTCGCTAAATGCCTAAAAACGGAAACAAAAAACTGAAACCCTCTCTGAATTTGGAGAAGATGCAGGCAGGCTAAATAATTCCTGAATTGAAAGATGAATACTTGGAGGCTTTTTTCTCCTTATAAGTGGGGAGAGGATTTATCTCTGTGTGAGAAAGCCATCCTTGAATTAAAGATGAGCTCCCTTTGCCTTTTGTCAAGCTATTGTGAACAACACAGCATATAGTACACAATAACTACAGGTGTGTATAAATAGGTTTGGTATAATAAATCAGCTTTATGGAGAGGCTGAACAGACTTAGCATGGCTTGGAAGTGCCTCAAGGCTGAGTTAGAGGGCCGTGTTGTTGGTGTCTTGTCTCTGAAAAAGCTGAAAACAAGCTGAAGCTGCACTGCTAATAAACACTAACAACTTTAACCAGAGTGCTAGTTTGTTTTCTGATGCCTCAGCCTCGAAAATAAAAAGGTTTGTGCCTTCAGAAGGGACTGAAAGGACCTCGGATGTTAGCGCCTAGGTGTTAACAAGTGTTTACATTTTTAGATAAGGACACTGTTGTGTTCATCACCAAGAAACTGCCTGTCAGAGATGTTTATTTGTTTGTTTCCCGGCAGACAATGACATAATGTGAGCGTCATCTGTTCAGGCGAAGGACGTGAAATGAGCAGCGGACGACTCGTGACCAATCCCTCTCCCTCACGGTGGTGCCTTGCTGTAGGTTATTTTCTTCCTCAGCGCTGTGGCCTCACCCCTCACGCTTGACTTTAATGGAGACTGACAGTAAATCACAATTACCCATACAAGACACTTTAAAAATAGTGAGGAAATTAGGCTGCCCTAATCCGAAGGTTGACCACATGGCCCGTTCAGAGGATTGGGTTCCAGTCATGCATCTGCACCTTTGTCCCTAAAATATAAGAGATGATCTGCAAAGGGAAGGATGAACTTTCAAAGCATGTAAGGGCTGAAAAACATGTTGCTCAGTTAATCCTCAGTGGTTTAAAGGCACCCAGAACGATAAATAATAATTCTATTGATGTGTCTTTCTTATAAGTTAGTCCTAATCGCTAAAGAAAAACGTTTCAACACAAATTCACTCATTGTCTTTTTTTTTGCTGAGTGTTACATGGGAAGATTTTTACCACTTTGATGACCGTGTGTTTGCTATGAAAGGTCGAGTCAGCAGATCTTAGTTTAGTATAAAGACTGGAAAGAAGGAAACCGCCAGGATGGCTCTGTCTGAACATAACAAAACTTTAAAGCTCACTTGTTAATATATTTTGTTTGTTTAAAGGTCCACTGTTCAGGTTTTAATGACATCTACTAGTGAGGCTGCAGATTGCAACCAACTGAACCACCCTTGTTTCAGCCTCCCCGACGGTAGCCATGAACAACGCTCTCTCGAGACTACTGAGGCTGAAACATGGCAGTGCAACATGGGAACCTAAACCCTGATTATACACTAATGAAAACAGAACCGTGAATATTCTAATAAATTTCCGCCAAAGGTCCGCTAAAATCCTACACGCTTGACCTTTAATCACAGCAAAAATGTGGATTTAAAAACAAGAATTTGTAGTTTTACAGAGGGATGCAGTGTCTTTCCAGGAGGAAACATAAATAGTTAAATCCCTGTTAAACCACAAATTGCGGTGGAATTGCTGTAGGAGCCAGTGAAATGAAGCCTGATTATCACTCGGGTGAGGAAGGTAATGGAAACGTGAGATCCATTAGACTTTCTTTGCCTTGTTTTAGAAATTAAAAAATAAAACTTAAAAAAGGATATATATATAACATTAACATATTCTGCAAGATATGGAATGTCTGTCTCCTACCCGTACGGGTGAATAACTGTGATTCATTAATGCAAAATACAGCATATATGAGGCATGCATGCATATGAATGCATCACACAGCTGCTGATAACATCAATATTATGCAATTAATGTTTGTTCATTAAAGTGTAAGTGTTTAGCTCTGTGTTTTAATTAAGCAAAAGAGAAGTCATCTCTATTCAAGATAGTATGTATGCATAATGACAAAGCAAATAGATGAAACCTCTCAGCCATAACAAAACTACTTTCAGTCTATTGCTCTGAGTCGCCTATATAGTTGCCTGCAGTAAAAGAAGGCTAATTTACTTCAGACACACACACACATGCACACATACACAGCATATACACAAAGAGCGAGAGACAAGGGGAATTGTGTTTACATTTTTTATTACGAGTGTCAACCCCAGATGAGGAAAAAGTTGTTAAAGGGGAGCAGAACAGTGTTTCCATTATGTTTTTCATGTGCCCCAGGACAGTTTATTTTCTATTAGTGAACATGAACTACTGCCCCCACTAGACAGTCACAATAGTGGGAAGGTTCCCTGCCACCGATCACCTGCAAACTGATATCAAATAAGCTGCCAGAAATGTGTTATTTGTGACTCTGGGCTGAATTATGAGACTCAAGTATAAAGAATTGTTCAGAACCTTTTCAATAACACCTCTAAGCTTAGGTTATTTGCTTCATCTATAAAGCATTTTTCTTGTGTACATGTTCCAGAGAAGAGTGAGGCTCCAAAAACTCCAACCTTCATTAGCTTATTTTCACTGCTTTCATTTGGAATTTAGGGTATGACTTTTATTTTTAAAGCCACGTATTATGACAAGTGCTCAGAGGGTTTCTACTCAATTCGCACTGAAGAACAAAAATAAAGCTCTTTTGACTGGCTTTAAGGTTATTCTACAGATAAGGGTTGCATTGCACAGATTTCTTCAACTTTTGCAAGAAGTGAGTGCGTATGAATCTCAAACATCTGAGAGTCACCTAATGAATGTCACACCAGCTCCTTTGAAAATGAATCAGAAAAATGAAGTTGTGAGTGCTGGCGGTATTTTAAGAAACAGAGGCACAAATTTGACGATGCGTGTTGTCAGCGTTGCCATAAACCCCACTGGGGTGTAAAATAATTTACTTCACACTTTTATTCCAAACAGTTAGATCTAGTTGAGAATTTTAAAAACAAAATCTCTTATGTGACAAAATATGGCCACAAAGGCGCAACCCGGCATCCAAAAAGCTGTGTAAAACAACAGGACAAAGACAGTTTATTTAATGTTTGACCTCACCACCTTCGTTGATCTTTGTTCGTTGATATCTGCTTATTCTGAATCTGATGCAGCAACACTTTCCAAACAAGTTGGGACAGGGGCAACTAAAGACTGGGAAAGTTGTGGAACGCTTCAAAACACCTGTTTGGATCATTCCACAGGTAAACAGGTTGACTGGTAACAGGTGATAGTATCATGATTTGGGTATTAAAGGAGAATTCTGAAAAGGCTCAGTCGTTCACAAGCGAGGATGGAGCGAGGTTCATCACTTTGTGAACACATGATTGTATGAAGGATGTTACTACGTGGACTCAGGAACACTTCATAAAACCATTTTCTGTAAACACACTTCAATTGCAAATTATTTAATTCTGTTTTTATATATGTTTTATACAGAGTCCAAACTTTTTTGGAATCAGGAGACAATAAACAACCATAGTAGAATAAAAAAACAAAAAAATCTCAATATGTTTATAAAAAAAGAGTGTAAGGATGGTAATAATATGGAAGTCACACACCAACGTATTCACTTCAATTCCCAGTGGGCTTATCTTCTGTAGAGGCGGTGAGAAAATGCAGCTCCATGAGTTCCTGATCTTTCCAAAGCTTTCTTGTCCAGGTCTACTCAGATTCTAAGAACCGTCAGGGAATCTTGGGACCTTTAGCTTCAATGAGCTTTGCATTTCTGTATAACATGAATACATAAATACAAGATGGGGGGATGGTTCAATGAGCAAGACTAGAGGAAGACTATTGTTGGACTTCCTGAGTTTAACTTGCAATAAAATGTTAAGTCAGTCCAAGCCTGAGAAGTTAAATCAGTCACCGAGCAAATTCTTTATCCTTTTGCATAAATAGGTAACAAAATACTCAGATATTTGATGGTTTATTCACAGAGTTGATATACGTCATTAACAAGAGCTTGTCTACAAATTCAAGAGAAGCTTCAGTGGCCAAAACTCAGCAAAACTATTAAAAACCTGCAACGTAACGATTATTCTCATTATTAATTAGCTAAAAAATGGCCATCACAATTTCATAAAGCCAAAGCTGATGTCTTCAGATAGACTGACACAAAACCAGAAGATACTTAGTTCACATAAGACGAAGAAAAGCTGCAAAATCACAACTGAGATGCTGGAACTAGAGAATGTTTTGTGGCATTTTTGCCTGAAAAATGGTTTTAACAGTCAAAAGGTGGAGTTACATGTCGAGTAATTCATCCGGTCCAGATGTCCTGAAATAATACTGGATAACTGTGGTTGAAGCGCAGGTCATTGCAGGCCTACGCGCCTGAGGTCTTTCACCAACAGTATGCTGAACCACCACCTTCCTGCTTTATTTGGCTGCTCTGTCAGATCATGGTAATAATACTGTTTTCAGCTGCATCACAGGCTCCTGGTGGGTTAATAAAAGCAGCTGCAACGTGACACATAATTAAGACGCTTTCAGTGAATCAACAAAAGCAGTTTCATTCATCACTAAAGGCATATTTATCTCCGTGTGCATGACATCACTGATTCAGAGGAGGCGCTTTTGAAAATGTCTGACACATATATCATTATATGAATCTTTACAGAAATTTACAGTCTTTACTATTCACAGCGCTGCTAAAATTAAATCATAATTTGAACTTGAACGTTTGCAAAGCCATACATAAACTCCTTTGGACCACATGACAGCTCAGTGTAGAACCTTGTCACTACCCCAAACAATCACAATGCATAATTGCGTTACGTAAATGTTGAGCGAACTGCTTAGAATTCAGCTGCTTTCAACCGGCACAGCGTGTGGCATTCGCACAGGCCCGCTGCCTCCGAAGAGATGATTTGCAGCCGCTGTATTCGTGTTATTGTAAAATGTCTCGTCATTGCAAAGGTAGAATGCAAAGTGTCTGACTGAACTCGAGAGATAAAAGAGAAGCAATCAGGGCTGGTCCAGAAGGAATATTATTCATATAAAGGGGACAACTGATGAAGTGGCAATGGCGGTAAACATTCTGTTCTGTTAGTGGCTACCGTTTGCTTCAAGGCAGAGAGTCTCCAATGTTTCCCATCATTACTATAAGCAGAGTTCCCTCCACAGGAGCACTCAGTTTAGAGAGACAAACAAAAGCATGATGTAAATACTCTCCACAGTGAAGAAGCTCCTCTTCGCTCCTCTCTCCCCTTTCTCCCCATGATTAGCATTTCAAACAGTCCTTGTTTTGCATCAGAGCTCCATGCTTGTGTGCATGCCATCACGGCCTTGCAGGTGGTGGCCTGTCCAACCAGTCGAAAATCAGGCTCTGTGTGTGTGTGTGTGTGTGTGTGCAGGCGTGTTTGTGAGAGTGCCTCTTTGTGGTAAGGAGTAGTCCAAAGGGATCTGACCTCTTTACAAAGCTCAGAGTGAGTCTGCGGGACAGCACTGTCTACAAGTGCTACATAATCATAAATTTCTCAGTATTTGCGGTTTTCGGCTTTGATCGGCAGAGACAGAGTCACAAGCCAATGACTGGATTCACACACTGCCTCCTGAAAATCCACAAAATCTCTTTTTAAGTGTCTGCCAGCAGGCCCATCCAAACTTTGATTGAGTGCATCACAGTGTGCTCAGCATATCAAGCGCTGAAACAATGATACAGACCTTTGCAGCAGCTGTCTGTTTGGACTGGGAAAAAAGGTGCTGCGTCATTTTATCTTAAGTCAGTTGCTAATAGATTGTCCACTCCACGGGATTAACCCCAGCCAAAATTGTGTTCAAGCCAACAGAAACTGAAATAATGAGTTCCTGCAGTTTAAAGCTCAGCCAGGAGATATCTAATTAAATCTACATTGTTCTTTGCTCTATCTGACGGGGCGTTCACTGTCCTCAGAGTGCAGTGTTAGTTCAGGTGACTGCTGCAGGCTGGGATGGGTTTGTGCTGATTAGATGCTACCGCGCCACCTGAAAACAAGAACATGTGAAGTTACAAACTCTGATTTTGTTCATTTGCATCACAATTATCTCAATATATTCCACACAAGATAAAGCTGAGGGACATGATGAAATGTTATCAAATTCTGTTCTACTTTCTGCAATAGTCTAATCATAGTTTAGAGATAGAGCTACTTCATATCTCAAGAGTTTTGAGGGTGGTGTCCTATTTAAGCTTTTGCTGAACTGAAAGCATAACAGCAAAAGTATATGAAGTTTGTGTTTATCTGCTTTAGCCTAAGATGTGATCGTTAGCATTCCCAGCTAACTAGCTTGCCTACAGTCGCGACCAAGCAATATTTCAAAAAGCAAAAGGCACTTTGGGTTCGAAGTTAGATTAGAAAAATATCTGATCATGCCTGCAACGTGTAGTGTGTATGCTAGGATGCTATTAATCAGACTTTAGAGTAACGATAGCGGCTCTGCCCTGTTCTCTGTTTGGTTTGGGAAAGTTTGCACTTCATCAATTCCTGCCGCATTTGCGTCGGGTAGCATCGTGTTCATCAAACTCTCTGGATATTCCTCAAATCCTTTTCTCTTTAAACGTGAAGAATACAGTTTGAAAATCTGGACATTAAAGCTAAAATCTAACCACTGTGTTGCTTGTCCAAGTTCTGTTTTTCAAATGCGAGCATCCACACCATCGATGGGTTATGTTACAACAAATGACATTTTAGCATTTTTATATACAATAAAAAAGATTTTAAAAACGCTAGCTTTTCCCTCCAGTGAACAAATACATATTTAAGAGCCCCTTTATAGAGTTCCCTTCAAACAAATCAGCTAGCAGACAGTAGACAGGACACAACATTTTCAACCAACTTATGGAGTTTTAGAGTTATTGTTAGCGCTAGCTTGAGCTAGCTAGCTACAGCTAGTAAAATCTGCTAGGATTAGTCTGCGTTTTAGCCGACAACTTCCTGCTTTTGTTTACTTTTGTTATCATTGTAAACTGTATATATACTATGTGAGAGCAGATAGCCAAAAGAAAAGGTCAACCTTCCCTTCCAGTGCTGGAAAGTACATTTACTCAAGTACTGCACTTAAGCACAACTTTGAGGTACTTGAACTTCACTTGCATATTTCCATGTTCTGCTACAGAGGCAAAAATAGCCTATTGTAGTTTTTACTCCACTGCATTTCTATGATTACTTTAGTCACCAGTTACTTTGCAGATTCATATTGACAATGCAAAATAAAATGGACAGCATTTAGGTGGCGCGTTGCTAGTCTTACCAACAACACAAGCATTATTCACCCATTCACACGCACACTTATACACTGGCGGCAGAGGCTAGATGCAAGGTGCCACCTGCTCATCAGGAGCACCCAAGGACACTTCAACACAAAGTGTCCTTGACCAAAGCACTATCATAGGATAAGATTGGACTATTGATGCATGGGGGTAAATTCATAAGTTAACCAGCAGTATAAGTAAAGGTGTGGTAAGGTATAAGGTACAATTAGCCCCACCTTTAACAGCTGCAATATTTAAGTGATGTACATATTTATGCATTGATACTTATATTCCAATAATATAACGTTATTCTGAAATAGGCCATTCTGCATGATGAGTACTTTTATTCTTATGGTGCTATAACATTTTGAATGCAGGACTTTCACATGAAACACGTTTTTCTACACTGTGGTGTTGCCATTTTTACTTCCAGTCAGTAAAAGATCTGAGTATTTCTTCTGCCACTGTTCTCTTCTGTTTTATTCTGTTGTTCAGTAGTATAATCTGATGGACCACATGACTGCTGGGTATCTTTTGATCACTGGCTACATGCTGCCAGCACTAACTTGCCCCTGCTTCACTGTAGTATTTTTCCCCCAGGAATCATCCATAAAACAGCCCAACATGTGAGAAAGTGCATTTCTAAATGTGCTGGGGTTTCCTTTGGCCGTCAGATTTAATTACATGGGTTTTAGTGTTCAGTATTAGTTTACAGCTTATTTCATGTTTGTCCTCTTGGCCCCATCATTCACCAGATTATAGAATTAGGTTTTCTGAGCCCACTGTGCCTGCTGAAGAGCAAGAGGGTTGATATGGCCAATGGGAGCAGCGATTATGCTTGATTGTGGAATCCTTCAGCATCAAAGAAGAGCTTACTAAAATAAGGCTTTGTGACGAGTATTCACAAGTCTGTCAGCCCCTGTTTTGCATGAGAGTAATGCAATAAAAAGAGAGCAGATTTACTGAGCGGCTGCATTTAAGCGTCTATAAATACCATGTCTTTAACTAAAGCCATTTTGTGTTATGTCTTTAGTCCAGCGAAGGTGCCGTTGTGACTCTAATGCAGGCCCTCTCCTCACCTTTGTGGTCTTAACTTTGTTTCCAGAGATGCATGACCAGCCAGTGAGGTCAGGGAGAACTCGGCACTCCTCCCCCTCAAGACACGGCTCCATTTTACACCACCACTTCTGACGCACAATAGAGGCTGGAGAAAAACACGCCACAGCAGAAGGTCACTTTTTAGACAGAAGGACTTAAAAAAAAACACTTGTTTGGAAAAAAAATGCCTGAATCAGATGTCACACTCTCTGGTCCTTGAAAGCCTCAGTAGCAGTGGACACCGGTAAAACGGACTAACCTGGCTCTACTTTGGCAAATAATTTATTCATGTCATGTCAGAAATTTGTGGTGAAGAGAGGCAGAAGAGGGTCTCAGTACCTTCAACACAAGAGGGCCGAGCCCTTGTTGTCCCCGCCACCTGTCCTGGGAAGCAGGAGCACTTTACTGTTTGAGAGCGTTCTTCAATCTTGTTCTTATTGCAGCAACGATGAGCAGCAACCACTTCACAAGTCCCTGTCCTCTCCTGCTTTGACCCTGAGGAGGAGAATTTAGAGAAAAAAGGAGAGTTTTTTTTATACTATACTTTGCATACAAGTCAAAGCAGTGACTTGAGTGAGTTCAGCCTCTCCAAATGGTAGCACTACAGTAAAACTGCTATGGTTTCTTGGCTTTATTAGATGTCAAATTTAGCTAAATAGTCTTTTTGTTTTACACTCATGCAGATGACCAAGTAAGCAACGCAATTACTTCAGCCCTAATTTTGATGTTTCTGAAGCTACAGCACCACCAAGTGGATAAAAACCATCATTAGCAGAATAAACAGCATGAACAGAAATATCTGCCCCACATTTGCCTGCCTCTGCATCATTTCACAGAAAAAAACAAATAAAAGGAGCTGAATGTGTTTTTATTTTTTGTAATTATCACACCACTGATGCTCAAACTGAGCTTTCAACTGAATGGGTGCAACTACACTGAAGTAAAAACATAAAGAGGAAAACCCATTCATGCATATTGCTAATTTAGAACGGAGGTGTCTTTCTGGCTGCCTGACAAGCAACACCTGCGGGACTGAACAAAAACACACACACACAAAAAAAAAAACAACAACAACTGAACAACAAAAGATAAAACTGAGTAGCAGAATTCAGTTTTTTCTTCCTTCCTGCCCTTTTCAACACATTATCCCTCCTTGGAGGGGGCATGGCCACTAGGTTGAGAGCCAGTGGATTAAACCATCTAAAGGTGTATAAAGTAGTTAAAATGCTGCTTATGCATTAATCCATCTGTATCTAATGTAATGTATAATAATATATCAGTCACAGGGGACGTTTTTCTGCAGAACCGATATTTTAAAGGTGCAATATGTTCTATATATATATATTCTTTTGTTAAAATGACTAGACCTATGTTATATGTTTTGTTGAGTTGTGTGCTTATATTATCCCAAATGTTTCCAACAATGTTCAAATCCGGAGAAATCTTTAATTTATTCAAGGTAACGGTGTCTTTCATTGTTGATGCCAACACAGAAAACACCAGATGATGCGTCAAAGAGCGAGGAAGAGAGCTGGCTAACTTAACGAAAACACAAAAAAAACTTTAATACATGACCTTGCCTGTGAATATTTCTCCCATGATCCCACGTTACTTCATGATGTCAACAAACTACGTGTTTTATTATCATTGTTTTTATTGAGTGACCCCTAGTGGCAGAAATTCCATGCTGTGTGTTTAAGTCTTTTTGCCGGTGATACTTCTGTACTTTAACTGAGGGAGGATTTTAAATTAGTGACTTTAACTTGGAGTACTTTTACATGGTTTGATTGGTTCTTTTATTGAGGTAAAGGTTTTTAATATTTCTTCCACCACTGCAACATGCAACACTATGCTGGATGTAATTGCATTCAGCTGACTGAGCAGCAACAGTCCTTTTTACAGCATCTTAACATAAATGCTCTCATCTGTGGATTATCTGTCTTACTACCAGGTTTGGAGTAAACATGAAAAGCTACATGTACAGCTACGTCTCTGTGTCTAATGAGAAGCGCAGCGAGTTTCAGGTTCTTGTTGCTTAAACTGAACCCCACCAGGCTGATGACCAGGAGCCATAATGAGCCCCTCAGGGGGTGTGGCTGGTCTGGTTGGGTCTGATACCTACCTGTCTGTCCTCGGGAGCTTTGGTTGCCAGTGGACACTGGCTGGCTGCAGAAGGCTACTATACAAAGAAGCAGGAGGCTCCAGTGTAATATGTTCAGCTTCATCCTGCCTGCACAGAGAAAGAGGTTCATGCACACTTAGAATTGGGTCAACAGTTTTCTCTAAAGTGCGTGACCATGAAGTCAAGTAATATGGCTTTTTTAAATGCTTCAAATGTCTCCTGACTCTTGATATGTGGAGCATAAGGTAATTGCGTCTATTTGCTCAATTATGACTCTCACATCACTAAGCTAAGCCAAGGCAAATCAAAGAAATGCCAATAAAAGCCCAATCAGAGGCAACTTTGGAGGCAGATGAGAGTGTCCTTACACTCATTCCTGACTCATATTATCCCCTCAGCTGTAAACAGCTCCGCATTCAAAGCTAAACTCTCCCCCCAAAACAAGTTGCAGGCCTGTTCCACGTGAGTCACGCAAAAACTGGGACGTGGACTTGTCAGACTACAGCAGCAACTAATGCAGGAGAAAGAAGACAAGAAGTAGCCTTAAACATCACTACTGAATTCATTCTTTTTCTTAAGGCATTTCCATTAATCTCTCAACCCCTTATCTATATCAAATGTAGGCCTGCAGCGACTGTTTTCATTAGTGATGAAACTGCATATTAGTTTGTCAATTAATAGTTCAGCCAATAAAATAAATGGCCTTCACAATTTCCCAGAGCCAAAGCTTCGAAGTGCCAAAACTTAAAGATATTCAACTTACAATCATGCAAAGCAGAGAAAAAGCAGCAATTCCTGACATTTTAAAGGCTGGAATCAGCAAATGTTTGGCATTTTTATTTGAAAAATGCTGATTAATCGATTGTCAAAATAGTGTGCAATTAATTTTCTGTTGCTTGATGAATTAATTAATTGAATTTTAGCGCTCTACATTTGTATTCTGCATCGTTCCTCATTAATCAGTGCTTAATTACTCTTTTTGGTCATATTTGTGTCAAAGCATCAAGCCAGTCCAACCTATTACTGTTATATACAGACATGTACATATATTCTATATTACACAATGTCATCAATAAGTCTGCCTGGCCTATAGGCAATGTGTATACACATTTTAACATTTAATTACAGAATAAGCAATATAATGTATTAAAATAAAAGACATGGCCTATTGAGGTTTGCCCAATAAGCTACTGCTGAAAACATACTTTTGTGAGTGAATAAATTTAATATTTTAATTATTCAACCACTTACCTGCGCTCAGGTTATTGATGTAAATGACAAGCCGCTGCTGAAGCCTCCATCACTGTTCGGCTCAGCATCATGCAAAACACATACTCGTTTCAGCCAGGATGCAAAAGTTTACAGCAGATGTCATCCTCCACTTTTTCAAGTCTTTTCTGCCTCAATTCAAAGAAAGAAGGGGGGGGGGGGAAATCGCGAGACCACCTGTTCAGCTGCTAAACGAGATAAGAGCCGCGAGCTGAAAGGAAACCTGCGGGTTTCACACCTCAGCTCCTCTTCCTGGAGTCGCTGCACCTCTCAGGCGCGATGCGATGCGAGAGATGCGCCGGTCTGTGAACACAGTGGGATCACTGCGACGAGCAAAGCCCGTCAGCTTTTCCCGTCGGGAAAATTAAAACTTAATCAAGACAGAAACCATCTGTCTGGAGGACAATGCGCGGTCACTTTCATTAGCGCGCTAAGAAGCTTTAAGGAAGTATTGACATCCTGTCGCTCAGTGACAGAGGATATAAACTGCATCTGAAGGCCAAGTCCTGCGGTTTGCTCTCTGCTCACCACATATTTTGCTTACTTTAAGCCCACAAATAAAAAACAGCTTCTTTTTCTTAAGCTGTCACTTTGCCAAGCAGCAAAGGTGAGACTTCACACCTGTGGACTGCCTCACAAGATTCAGATTTACAGCTCACTCATTTATCAAATCGCACAACACTGAGAAATAATTATTAAATTAGGCCTCACCAGAAAAGTCCCCAAACACATGAGGCTAAAAGAGGCTTCGTCTACAACCATGATAATAAAACTTTATTGGAGCACAGTGCACGTCATTATTCTCTTTTCATTAACAGGGAAATAGCTACAATATAAGTCAACACATGACAAATACACCAAGAAGTAAACCATGTTACTAATAGAAAAAATGTTAAATGACTTCATATTCATATGACAACCGATCCTGTCCCACGTGTGGAAGCGTCTTATTTACATCATCTCAAATGTGCTACTGCGACATCACAGTCAGCCTGCGATGCGTGAGCCGCTTTGCATTGAGCTGCAGTCGTTCTGACATCAGTGCCGCGCGTTGTGATGGATGCTCAGGTGGTGAAATTGAGCTTGAAGAGAACCGTCTGGGGCGTGGTGACGTCAGCCACGGCGAGCTCCTGCCCGTCCGACAAGCCCAGCTCTGCATCAGAGGAAAAAACGGATTACACGTACGATAGCGTGAATGTCAGCAGCTGCAGGTCACTGACAGGGAATGATCAATACGGCTTCTTATTACCTTTCAGAGTCTTGCAGAGGTTTGGCCTGGTCCGTTCCTCGATGGATTTAACAGACTGGAATAAAAATCACAGTTTAATGGTGGTTTATAATAAAATGCAGGTACTCAAACACAATGCAGCATTCTCAGAGACTGTATGTTACCTGCAAATACAGCGTTTTATTCTTCCCTTCCAGAGTTGTGGTGATAGCTGGGGATTTCATCTGTCTGGAAAACATTCATGCACAATTGTAACCTGGCTGTTGTTATTCTTCCCAAAGAAGCATCACAAAATGTTTTGAGAATACTCACAGAGAGGCGTTCTCTGTTAGGTACTCTAACACCTCCTGTAATTTGGCAGAGGGAGGGAATTGGAGATCCTGAGGCACCTGGCTGCAGGCTGAACAATTTTCCTGCCAATCACAGATGATAAAGCATAAACTAGTTATTCTGGGTCTATCAAAATGTGCACGGTGGTTACGGTTATTGACATTTAGGGCTCAACAAACCTTTCGCTCAGCTTCAAAAGTGTAGGTGTACAGTCCATCCACGTCATTGAAGACCAGGTAATTATTTAAGGGAATATACGCGCTGCAAAATAAAATCTAAAGTTTAATAATGTTCGTTTGACAGATCAGCAGATAATTGGGATTAGAGAGTTTTTTTTCTGCTCCGAACCTTGTAGCAATTTTAAAAACTTCCGTGGCACAGGCAGCTATGGAGAACAAAGACAAAATGTAGTCTAGTTATGTGGATTGTACAGTTGTTTAAGTACAATAAATCATAATTGACTGTCCGCTAAATCCCTCCTCCATACAGTATCTGTCCAATCACAGCTTAGCAACTAGTAATGAGCCGGTGTGTATTGTGCAATTAAGTATAAATCCAACTACACTCAGGACATCCAAACGAGGTCATGATGGAACAAATTTAATTCAATTCTTCTTTGAAATACTGCACTACACACAGTGAACAGGTGGTTTTTGAGCACTCAGCAACTTTCCCAGTCTTTTGTTGCCCCTGTCCCAACTAAATATATTGTCTTTGTACTGTTTTCCATTGAGTATATGTCAAAAAGGATTAGCAAATCATCACATTCTGCTTTATTTATGAAATTTATTTAAATAAGAACAATGCTGTTTCTTTATTTCAGTGTCTTCTACATGGATCACCACCTAGTGAGGATGTAAACTGGGACGTCTAACAGTTTTCAGCGAAATCACAGAATTAGTAGTAACTAGCAGTAACGGCATTAACAGTCATTTTAGCCGACAAAATGAACAGTCATTGGTTAGAAATAAGAAGCCTGGTTTATTTACTTCGGCACAAAATTGAAAACTCCTAGTTTAAAAAAAAATGAGAAAACAAATTCGAGTGCTAAATCTGCCGCCGTCGTCATTGTAAACTGCATGTGAACAACGAGTTTGGCAGGCGTAGCAACAGTAACCACAGGCGGCTTAGCCAAGGGTCCATTTTTTTAATTTAAGATATTCCAGAAAATTTCACACCTTTTGTTCTCAAGTGTTTTCTGTGACCATCTCTGAACAGAAAAAGCCTCTGCATTAAAATAATATTTGAGTTTCCTACCAGCAATAACAGCATTAGTTGACGCCACAGCAGGGATGATCCTCTTCACGACACCTGCGGCACAAAAACAGCGTGGAGTTAAATTACAGCACACGATTACACATATGTGTTGAACAAATGATGAATTCACATGTTCACCTTGAGTGAGTCTGTATGTCACTCCTGTAATGTTAAACTCTGCAGCTCTTTCCTGAGCTCTGTCAAACACCCACTGGATGTGCTCTGGACTGTCTCCGTCTAAGCTGGTCTCTAGTGGAGAGGAAGACCCTGGTTGTCAGCTTTTATTGTAATAATGGACACAGGTAGAAGGTCAAATAATGTGATTAGATGTGTTAAAAGAAAGAAAAAAAGAGATACAAGTGTTTCAGGTTACCTCCAAACGGCTTTTCTTTGGGCCACTGTAAGATTCTTGCATATTCGATGCAATGTTCTGGTAGTCGAGGCATTGATGCAATGGTGCACATGGGGAAGTTAATCTGTGGACAGCAGAATTTAAGTAAAGCATAAATAAGTGTATTTAAAGGAGCACTAGAAGCTCTTTTCCCCATTCTGCACAGAGAAATCAAAGAATACAACAGCTACAATGCCAAAATGATAACATAACTGCTTGATGGAAACATTGAACATCAAATCCTTACTTGATTTTTGTACTTTATTTCCTGTGTGTTTTAGCATTTTGGGAGAAAATAACCACTGCTGTGCTGTGCATATGTGTTTCTCCACTTTTCCTGCGCTACGTCTTCTCAGTCTGGTAGTTCTCACTGCTTATGTTTATGACCCAAGTCTTTTCCTTCTCCAAACAAACAGCTGCTGCTGCAGATGGAAAAGTGCACCACAGATGCTTTCACCCACCCAAAAGGCAAGCTGAACAGCAGATGTGAAAGCTTTTGTAACAAGTTAATAGGATGATTAACTATTCTGTCACATCATGCATCCACTAATAACAGAGAAAACGGTATTTAGCATATGTATGTGAATCTTTAAAGTGAAACTAGAGGATAAATTGTTGGTGAAAGTGACCTGTGGCGGGTACAACTCCAACGTGCAGTCGATGCATGCAGTCATGCCGGGCAGAATGACGCGAGCGTTTCCTTTGAAGCCCTCTGTGCCTCCATCGATGAGGGGGATGATGGAGCTGGGATCCAGGGCCCCATCTTCATAGCTCAGGAGGGATATCTAGAGAAGACAATGCGAGTCACGACGCCCCATAGATTACACGTATATGCTCCTGATACATAAAGACAACACTGACACACAAGATGTAAATCAAATGCATCTTTGCCTACCAGCATCCCATTCATCCAGCGTCTGGCAATGATGGAGTCCAGCCCGCAGACGATGATGTGGAACTCTGTAAAGAGATTAAACCTCTGAGATGCTTCCTCTGTCAGCTCTGCTAATGCACAGATCAAGTAACAAAAACACTTACGCCTGTAGAAAGACTCATCAAAGTCCTGGATCTTTTTAAAGTGACTGCATGTTATTAATAAGGAATAAAAATCAGGGTCAAGATATTTTATACAGTGTGAACTAAATCTGAGTTGTTTTTCCAGCTGTACAAACTGTTGCTGCAAAGGATACGGGACAACTTTACATCCCGGGATGCGACTGTTGATGAAGTCGGCAGCCACTTCTGCCTTCGGTCGTCCAACATCTTTGGGTCTAAATAGATGCATATAACAGATAATTATAGGACATGTGAGATGCTGAATATAATCTTATTTAATCAAACTGGAACTGTACTACAGTCACCTAGAGGAAAATTCATGTCATTCAGCCCCAGATACTGTGACATGGTGTTGATATTCACCTGAGGGCTGTCAGACCATTACATCATGTTATGTTCTTTGATAAGCATTATGTTAATAATTCAATAAAATATTATATAAATGTAGACGAGAACCTCACACATTTGTGGCAAATTTGCAAACCGTAAAAAAACATTTTAAATAATCATTTTTCACCACATTCTGTATTTGTCAAATATTAAACTACCAGTAATACTATCAGGAAGGGTGAGAATAGAGGCGAACCCTACCTGAAAAGGAACTGCCTGTTGAGGTTGGACACGTCAATTGTGTCCATGTCAACCACATGAATGAGACGAAACCCAGACAGGGCCTAAGTAAGAATTTATGTAAAGATGCAACCAGTGAGGACAGTTTGCGTTGGCTCATTTTACATATGAATAAGTACACCAATTTAATCTAGACTAAAGATATTTCCTACCAGATCTTTGAGGAGTTCACATCCCAGTCCTCCTGCGCCAATGACCAGAATTTTACATGTTTCCAACAAGAACTGCAAAGACTGAGATGGAAGAAACACAATATTTAAAAAATAAAACATGTGCTTTGACCTGAAATACTACCACTATCACACCTGACAGTTTCAGTTTAACACGAGAATAAAACGATATCCGTTTCCATGGACGTGTGTTTCTACGTCACCTCAGTGCTCGGCTCAAAGTCTGGATGGGTGAACGGGCCGGGCCTCTCCAAAAACTTCCTCACGTGATTCCACCGGCCGTCCCAGTTGCAACCACCGTCCCTGTGACCACCATCTACTGCCATTCTGGACACACAACACACAAAGATACACTGAACCTATACTAGAGCTTAAATTAGAGCACTCCTCCCTACAAATCTTCCTCATAACGGCATTTGTCCCCTGTTTTTACTTGAAAGTTTTGTAAAGATGGTGGAGAAAGAAAGCAGTTGACCCTATTAAAACATGGGGATTAATACATAAAATCAAATAGATATAAGGAGGAAAAACAAGCTGCCATTCTATAATTCACCCACTGTGCAAAGATGAAGACACTAGCCAAAAAAACTAGCCATGTCCTACATTTGAAAATGGTGCATTTCATTCCTCTCGATTGCACGGCCAAAGTGACTGTCTGCTAGGACAGTGGTTCCCAACCTGGGAGTCAGGATTGAAATAGTGACCTAAGGGTCCCTCTACTGATGGCTACAAAAGCTGGGAACCACTGTAGTATGAGATGTTAGTCACTGATCGCAGTGCAGCAAGTTTATCAGGAAGGCAGACTAACAACAAAGATGGCTGAGACTCTTCATAAATACAATTGCATTTATATAGACTTATCTTTATAGTATACTGGTATGCATTTAGAATAAAATAAATCAGTATACCTTACTGTTTTATACTAACAGGAACTACATGCAGAGGAGCTGTTTCACCAATATTTTAACACCAAGCTGTTCTGTATGTACTTCCTCCATATCTACTTTGTGCAATGCATTGTGGGTCATTAGTATAACATGTTTACTGGAATGCATCACTGACTTGTTCCCAGTTTGAACAAACTACATTGAGAAAGCCTGATCAGGATTAACATGCAGTATCTAACTGGTGCAGCTATTATGCGCTGGTCATTCCGGATTTGCCTTGCACGGAGGGTACAGGGCCGGTGCAGTACAGGGTCTCTGCGCTATGTTTGACACTGCGGATGGACACATTGTGTAAACTGTACAAACAGCTAATGCTAAAGTGTTATTTCCATGTCTCCTGGCCCAGCAGTCGCTGCTCACAGCGCAACGCAGACCTGCTGCCAGTCAGAGACCTTTATTTAGCATTCGTCACTAACTTCTCAGTCAGGTCCTCTATTCGCCTTCTTTTCTTCTCCCTGGAAGAAGAGAGGAAAACGGGGTTCAAGCATGCCGGGTTCACGACAAAAGGCGATGGTGTAGCTGTTGTAAAATGATAGATTTTGTCCATTGAGACTTACGGCTCCTCGGCATGCGCCATACTTTCACGGTCCCATGTCCTCGATTGTGGCTGCAGTGTTCCCGAGTGTCAAAGCTGCACCCAGCAATGCCAAGTACTCGTAGAGGGGAGATGTGTTTTCTCCTGCTTTAACAATAATTACAGAGCCTTTAGAGATTTTGCTCACACACCAAACTGAGCTGTATTTTGATGTGGCTTTATAGAAAATTTATTCTGTGGAGTCTCCCCGCAAAGATCTGACCATAAACAAGGTAAAAGTGTCATGTTGCTAACCCGGTGAAGCATTATATGACAGCAAGTGTACAAGACAAGACTATTTGGGCACCATTTTGCTCTGTTAATTAAGTTATAGTGATTTTAATTATATAACAGCCTGTTAACCTCTCCTCCCTGTCTTCTGACAAGAAACTCTTAAATCTTCTTTCACTAAAAAAAACTTTTAAAATGTATCTGTATGTAACATAAATAGTTTGTTTATTTGATAGCGTTTTTTTTTTTTACTTTTTTATCCACTGAAACCTTCAAATAAGGCGGTGCTGCGCATTCAACCACGCAAGTCTAAAACTCCAAACACCTCCCCGAGAATGTGACTCTCGCGAGATGCTGGGATTACGCGGGATTACGGCCTCTCGTCTGACACCCCTCCTGTAAACGCAGACGGTGATCAGCTGACCTGTCAAAATATTACGCAGCGCGTGTGCGGGTATGTTTGTGTTCCTGTGACTACACGTTGAAGACATGGCAGCCAAGATGGAGCTTGCACCCCTCAGACCGTGGGATGACTTCTTTCCCGGAGCGGACCGGTTTGCCAAACCCGAGTTCGGGGATTTAACAAAGTGGAACAACAGAGTGATCAGTAATTTGCTGTACTACCAGACGAATTATTTCGTCGTGACTCTGGTGGTTTTCCTCATTGTGGGGTAAGTTCTGGCTAATGCGGGCGGGCTAGCATCCCTGGCTCTGTGTTTAATTAGCCTGCATACCTTCTACCCACACCCATTATGACCATGCAGGCTATTTCTGTGACATTTAGCATTGTTGTGCCAAGCTTTGAGGCGCTGTAACTTTTCTGCGGACTCCGCTTTTATGGTTCGCATGGCCTGACGTGCAGCAGTTCCGCATTTTCTTACTCGTTATGATAAATATCGTAGTGGTCATTTACAGCAACTTTCACCAAGAATAACGCTGTTGCTAGCTTAAAATGCGTGCAGGTGCTTCATGTTGTCACCGGAAACGGTCAAGCACAGATCCTCTTTATATTAAAATGAACGTTACTTAGCGGGATGTAATCTTTTTGAGAACCGTAGATGCTAATTTAGATCAGAAGCTCCAACTTTTTTGCTGCTTGCTTTACATATATCAAGCTAGTTTTCTTTGAATAGAGGATGATGTAGTGGAAATCATGAGTATAGGCCTTAGTGCTGCCATCTGCCCTCTAATGGTTTACACCAGCTGGCCAGGATGTTAGTTATTGTTGTTGCCACCAGCAGGTTGTGCTGTTTGAAACAAAAAAAAAAAACAAAAAAAACAAACCCATGTACAGTGTGTCATTTTCCCTCATTCAGGTTCCTGAACCCGTTTGGCATGTTCCTGGGAGGAGCTGTGGTGGCGCTGGTCTTCATGGGTTCAGTGTGGGCCGGAGAAAACAAGGCCACAGTCAAGAACTTCAAAAGGAAGAACCCCACTCTGTTTGTCATCGGGGTGATGGTCACCAGTTACTTTCTGCTGTCTCTGTGTGGTGGTGTCATGGTCTTCATCTTTGGGATCACCTTCCCTTTGCTGTGTAAGTCTCAGCGTATGCCAGAGACCACTCCCTGTGCGACATATAATTAACAACAGTTACTGTGCCCCGTGTAATTTTAGTATCACAATCTTAAGTGTGAAATTTTTTGCACTATACTGTCTCCTAGAGAATTCCCACAATGCAATGGGAGAAGTACTGTCTATAATTAATAATCTCACAATGCTGTGTGTTAAATTGCGAAATCATCGTAAGACTATACATCTGTCAGTGCTGCAGAATGATGATGAGTCATACAAGGGAAAATCTCAATTTACTGCTCATTATAGAATGAATTATTGCGTGTCTTATTATATAGGGAGTAATGAATGAGTGTACAAGAAAGTGTTTTTGTCTTTTACTGCTAAGGATAAGAGCTTCCTTCCAGAGCTTTCAGCCACATCATGTAGCCCCTACTAAAGGGCAGAGTTTGCTAAGTTGTCATGGAGATGGCAACAATAACGACTGTTGGTGCTTCACCTGGTAAATGAAAAACATGTACATCACATAATAGATAATGGGGAAAAAATACTTTTTTTTTTTTGGTCATATCCTTTTGGTTCCCAATAGTCATACTCCCACTTGTAATTAAGGACTTGGCCCATGTAAAGTTACATTTAGTTTTGAGGAATCACACAAATTGCTTTCTATATCTGAGATTTTGGTACAGAAATACAACAAATCTGCTGACTTTGAGGCATCAGAGGAGTTCCCTCATTAACACTGTTTATCTTAATTGGATTTTCGCTTGACAAGACTTACATTTAACAAATCTGACAAATAAATGTCTTCTCACTAGGAACTAATTAAACTTTAAAGGTCCAGTGTGTAGAATTTAGTGACAGTGAGGTTGCAGTTTGCAAACAACTGAATACCCCTTACCTCACCTCTTCCCGTCCAAGTGTGTAGGAAAACCTGCAGTGGCTATGAAACTCACAAGAAACACAGTGTTTGTTTGTCCGTTCTGGGCTACTGTAGAAACATGGTGGTGTGACTCCAGCTACCTCCATAGATACAAAGGGCTCATTCTAAGGTAACAAAAATGCAATCATTCTTATTTTAAGGTGATTATACACTAATGAAAACATACTTTTGAATATTGTGTTCCATTTCTGCCTGTAGACCCTCCTAAATCCTACACAGTGGACCTTGTCTTCTTGATTTAGTGCTTGCTCTACTCTATTTCGACATTAACTTGTGTTCCCTACAGTATATTGCAAACACATGTTGGCTAATGCTCGAAAATGAAAACTGTTCAGGGGGATGGTGAGTCATACAGATGCATAGCTGAGGTTTTTCTATGGGTGAACATTTTTTTCCAAAGACTCGCTCATTCTGACTCACTGTGGGGATTGAACAGCGTGTACAGTATGACTGACGTGGATTTACTCATGACACAGAAGGTAAAATAAAGTCAGCATTGCTGGGCGGGCCGTGCTGTAGGGTAGAGGTATAGTTTTGGATTTGCTACAGCTCTCTAAATACATTTAGAGCCAGACCGTCAGCAGAGTGGTTTAGATAATTGATGGGTTGGATCGTTAGAGCAAATGTAGCAGCATCACGGCTGATAGACGAGACAGTTTGATCGCTTCCCAGGAGACCTGCCCGCTGTTGCCTGTGTTGACGGGTTGCTATGGGTTGTTGATTTGGACAGAACTACATTTACTGGCTGATGTCATGCGTTCAGTATCTGCCTGACATGGGAATAAAAGACAAGCCGATCCTTACACCTGCTTTAAAGTTCCACCAGTATCACATTTTGTTTTATTTTCCGAGATGTATTCCAGAGAAGTTTGAGTCGCTAAAATTTGTGTTTCTCTTTTCATATTAAATGAAAAAAAAAAAGAATAAACTTGCTGTTGTTTTTCCTGTAGTAATTCTGATCCATGCCTCTCTGAGACTGCGCAACATGAAGAACAGACTGGAGAACAAGATTGAGGGTGTTGGGCTGAAGAAGACCCCCATGGGCATCATCATGGACCTCCTGGATCAGCAGGAGGAGAAAATGAACAAGATTCAGGATTTTATTGAAAGCAAACTGAAGGAATAAGGCTCTAGCCAAAAGTGTGCCAAGGAAGGTCAGTGTCATACAGTATGGATTAGAATTTCCATAGAATTGTCCCATGTGTCAAGTTTGTATCCCCTCTATATGTAAAGTTACTGATGTTTGCATTCCCATACTTTTTATCCATTTTGGTTTACTTTAATCTCTTATACTTTTGTGTTAGTTGACACTATCTAAGTGTCAGATGGATAATAACATTCTAGATTTTGTGCACAGCATGGATTGGATGTTGAAAGGCAATCGCCACTAAAGGCTACCAAAGGTTTTGAGCTTTCCTGCGTCAAAAAATATTCCAAAAACAAATCATTTCCCTTGTCGATAACGTATTTTGTACCACATGACGACTGAATTATTTCAGCAAAGTGAAGCAGAAAGTCTGAACACAATATTTAATGCAGTTATTAGATTCCAGTTGTATTTGTTCAGTTTGCTACCTCAAAACAAGCATATTTAATTCTCTTCTCACTGAGTAGACCCACATGACCTAGAAACAGCCACCAACTCCCGCTGAACTGTTACCTGCTTATTACACAGCAATAACTCCCATCTTGTCACTTCAGAAGCTGTATGAATACTGATCTGAGACCAGTTTGCTTCTCGTGGAGACGTAGTTACATGGCCTGGCTAATGATACTTGAGTTTATCTATTCTTGTTCACAAAAGATTTGTGCATACAGTTTCTGGCCATACAGGCTGGCCTGAGTGTATCCCTTCTGATCACAGCTATGCAACACTGAAAAATGAATGGCAAGTGCAGCTTTATTGTTCGAATATAATGTCATGTTGTTATTTCTTATGTGTCTTTATTTTCATAATATAGCATGCAGAAATGTATATGCTGCAGGATACAAAGTACATTTTGGCAATGAGATAAAATGATTGATTAGATTTCTTAACTTTGATTTATTCCCTCTTCATTAGTAAGTACTGGACTAGAGACTTAGAGAGATCCCATGCTGTTTTTCCATCCTCTGTTGGGATCAAATCCCTTTTCCTCGTTAAACAAAAAATAAATAAATAAAATCTGTCATCTGTAATGTTAGGTGTTCGTTTTATACTGCTTATAGTAAGAGCAGCTGTTTCCTGTTGTGTTTCACACGTGCACAGTGGCAGTTTGTGCATGCTTCACAATTGGCAGTTCAGAGAGATTATGTTATATGGATGCTATATTATATATTATTTATGTTTTAAGTGACTTTTTCTTGAAAAGCGATGATTAAACCACAGAACTTGAAGTAAAACGTGGCTGTCCTCCATAAAAATAAAGATAACCTGATTTATGTTGAAGTCTTTTTTTCCAATTGAGTCACGGCGTGAATATATAGATGTATTTATTTATCACAAAATTAAGTTGTTCTTGTGCTCGTTTGGGTTAAATCTGCAGGGCGTGAATTGTAGGCGCTTGCTGAAATAGACGAAAAGCTTATTTAAAACGCTACTGAATAGTGAAGTAATGAGTATCCCCTCCAGGATTATACACGCTGTCATTCGAGTCAGTTTGGCTAATTATCAGCACGGCAGTTTTGCTACAATGATTCACTGAGAATTCATTTAGTTTGACACTGATAGCACAGTGACACAGTGCCATTTCATTTTAATAAAAAAAGAAGCAGGGAAAGAATCCCCGGGCAGAGAGCAAATGCAAATATATGGAACAGATTTTCTCCAAAATGAATCATCACACATTCAATCAAACAAACCTATTTTAAAAGTGGTTTGTTTTTTTTTTTGCACAAAATCTGAAGAATTCGTCATGTGTTTGGACAATATCCAAAAGTCCTCTGAACAAACAATACTTCCACTATGCTCTGTGCTTTGGAGATGACAAATGATGAAAGAGGTAATACGTTTTCATGTAAATTGAATGTAGGGCGTTTTGGTGACAAACTCCTTACATTTTTATGCCTTTTATTGTTACGCCAACAGCAGCAATTTAGTGAGAACACGAGTGGAAAAACAATCAGCCAATGTGTATTTAAAGTTCAGTTATCTTTCATTTTGCACAGTTCATTTGAGTAGTTTTAGAGTGACTAATACCAAATTTGTGTTAAACAAACTTTTAGTACGGTGAAGAAGAAAAAAACAGCTGAAGTTGCAGCCTTAGAGGAGTTGCGTTTCACTTGATTCCAGGACTTTCGGTAGCGGCACCTGCAAGCAGCGACAATGGAAAGCGTGAAAAGGTGACTTTGATTTCTATGACAGTATTGCTAGGACAGATTTAGTTTTAAGAGTACTCCTGAACACAGGGTCCCGACACTGTATCATGCATACTCACAGATTTGAGATAGGCCACGTTGCTCTGTTTGATCTCAGTGAGGAGCTTATCACGAGGTGTGAGCTCAACCTTTGGCGGCACTCGTCTGCGAGGGACGGGCTTCAAAGTCTTAATCACGTCCGTCAGGTTTGTTTTTTCGTCCGTCACCTCTCCGCTGCCTAGGTCCTTCGCTTTGGGAGTCTTCCTCAGTTGAAAGCTTGCCCTATCTGGTCTGCTGCTATCCCTCGGGTCCAGGTCCAGAAAAGGGTCACGCTTCTTGGGAGTGCGCTTCAGCTGGACGTCCCTTAGCGGGCTTGCTGGTTCGGCACTGGGTTGTTTGGGAGTGCTGTTGTGCTTGAGCTGCTTCTTGGGCTGCTCCGCCTGGTGTTGTGTTTGAGGTACGGAGCTCGGCGTTGTCGAGGGCGGGACGAGCCCGTGCTCCTGCAGGAGCTCTAGAGGCGGTATGTACCCGAGCATCTCAAGTAAGCCAGGAGGCAGGTTTAGACTGTTCTCATACATCTGCATCATCTCCTTCTGCTCCTTCAGCTGCTGCTGCTTCTGCTCCTCCTTCCTCAGCTGCCTCTGACGGTCGAGGTTCCTGGTTAAGATGTTGGTCACCACCATCCTGGGCCCGGGCAGCTCGAAGTGGTAGCCCATCTTCAGGAGGGTGTTGTTGGCCTTGAGCAGGCGTGAGATCTCCATCTCCGCGTGGTGACCCAGCATGTGCCTCTGGTTGTGAAAGCGCAGCTCCGTGAGAGTCTCATTGAACTGCAGGCAGCGGATGATGGCGACGATGCCCTTTCCGGTTATGAAGTTGGACTCGATATTCAGCGTCGTGATGCTGCGGTTCTCTCGCAGCATGTTGGCCAGGTTGAAGGCGATGTTTTCATCGACGCCGGTGTTGGCGATGCTGAAGGTCTTCACGTGCTTGTTCTTCTTCAGGGCGCTGACGTAGTCTAACAGCATCTCTTTGGGAATGTTTTCTATGTTGTTGAGGTTTACCTCGGTGACAGACGGGCTGTTTTTACGGATTTTGTCAAGCGTTGAATCCAAGTTTGTCTCATTTCCTGAGGGTCTTGATGTCATTTTTATATTGTTGAGTGCCAGTTTTGGAATTTTTAATTTGTTAATTTTTTTCTCTTCTTTCTGTGGGAGCTTATCGTTGGTTTCATTCATCTCGGCCTCCTCTGGAGCCTCTTTAGAAAGCGAAGAGTCTGTAGTTTTAATTTCCTCTTCGTCTTCAGCTTGAGATGTGCTGTGTTCTGGGGCTAAGCTCTCACTCTTCTCCTTTGTATCTGAAAGAGGCTGATGGTCATCTGTATTGTGTTCTGGTGTTTTTTCTGCGTTGTTGTCTGGACACACTACATGTTTGTCTGTGTTTTCATGTTCGACCGTGTCCACAGGTGACTTCACCGCTTTCTCCTCTCTCACCTCCACGTCTTTCTCTGTTTCATCCCTCTCATCAGCCTCTTCAATGATTTCCTCAATGATTTCCTCTATAATTTCCGCTCCATCTGCTCCATCTACAGCTTCTTCCTCAATAATTTCCTCTATCACTTCATACACTTCATATGCTCCGTCCTTTGTGCTTTCTTCACTTTCCTTCTTTTCAGCTTCCTCCCTCAAAGATTTCTGACGAAAACAGCAAATCAGACTAAGATTATTCCACTGTCTACTCCAAACATTATTTTCTTTTTTATCCTGGCTGTAACACAGTTGCAGGGTTAATGGCTTCTAGTGAAATGTTGATATTCTAAATTGATTCGTGCATGAACATTCGAGAGTTTGACTTCTTACCTCACTGGGGAGCAGAGTGGCAGGCACTCTTTCTTCCTCAAGCATACGTTTGGACTCTTTCTCCCAGTAGAGGTAATCAACCAGGGATCTGTGGTCGAACGTCCCCGTCGGAGGCTTCTCCGTCTGGTCCTTCTGTCGCTGTCCAACCGGTACACTCTCATCTGGGGCAATAATAACGTCCATCTCACTCTGGAGCTCCTTCAGCTCCTCAGGTGAAAGCATAGCAAGGATTTCATCCTCATCGATGTCCTCTTCATTAAGATCCTCAAGGTCTCTACTGTTGGACATGCTTGCGCTGCGTAACTTCTTTCTTCCGCTGATATCAAAAGGATAAATAACGTCTAGCTATGACTCCGGGCAGAGCAAACTGCCTCTGACTTTGACTTCAGCTACAAACCGTTTGTTCCTGCCTCATGTGGAGTCTAAAATTAAACCCTGCGAACTACATGGAAGATATTTAAGGTACAAGCGGGGGAAAGACATGCTAACATTCTTCTTTCAGCGCCTGCTCCCAGCTGGCCCGCCCATCAGGATCTTTTGGGATGACAGTTGCTTCAGGCAAAGGAAAGTGCAGGACTGACAGCAGCAGGTGGAGCATTTTCACAAGGCTGGTCGGGGGTGGAGGGAGGGGGTACAGTCTCTACTGCACAGAAAGTGCTGCACAATAAAAACATGAGATCGACCCAGAAGAGGTAATTTGCCTTTAGGGAAATGGATACTAACAGTTGAAGAGAAGACATTTGTGCTGTCTGACTTTTTTTTAGCTCGTTACTCAGCACAGTTTGATACCGGACCCTGGAAGTTCACATTTATTTTAGATAGATTAGCTAGATGCTCCCCCATTTTCCAGTCTTTAGGCTAGGCTAAGCTAAAACGGCTGCAGTGGCTTCATACTTATAGACAGATTTGAGAGTGGTGTCGCTCATCTAATCTAACTCTCAGCAAGAAAACCAGTACCTTTATGCACCCATTACCCAAAATGTCAAACTATTCCTGAAAGACTTGCTCATTTACTCAATAACGAACCGAGTGATTGCTCAGCCACACACGCCTCTCAGACAAAGTGACCACAGCCATTTATGTGTCACACATGTTTTTATTCACATCCTTGTTCCCGGTGGAAAATATTTTATGACAACATCTAACATATACAGTAACTACACACTGACTGTACAAATGGGTGAGAAAACAAAGGACGAGATATGAATATGTTGGGTTTTTTTTACGGCAGTGGTCTTCTGTTAATATAAAAAGAAGTTCTTATCAAAAAAATCGATATTCTTACCATGCATTTTAAAACACATTACAGCACCAACAAAGACAAATGGCTCTATAAACAATATTGACATAATACATTCTGATTCAACGCTTAAAGAAAGGAAGGAATGGAAATTCATCGAAGACACACTCTGCTCTAATGAATGATCAGTTCAGTTCTTGTCATGTCGCATTGTGAACATGTTAAACTGGTTTCACCTCGGATGTTATAATTAAGACTTTTTTTTATCATAATTACTGAGATGAACACGGTGAAAGTCATTTTTATTCTATAACCTACTGTTTTGTATAAGGCAGTAGCTAGTTCCTGTTAAAATACATGAAGTTCAGTAAAAACACATGTTGCCTCTTTTTTCCTCTTTAAAACACAATAGGTTTTGAATCCAGTGTGGCTGTGCAACGTCTTAAAGTTTCTTGACACATTCTCATCTGCCTGTACAATTCATCCAATCCAAGGCACATGGGAAAGTCATTCAAGAGTGTCATCACTGTGTTCAGAGGTTGCTTTAACAAGAGGACAGCGTACACATTGATCTGCCAAAAACCTAACAGACGAACATCTTCCAAGACACAGGTATGGCAGCCAGAAAAAGTTTGTGTACAGCCTGTATTTCAACTTCATCGCCTTCGTGTGCTGCTGGCCATGGCTTCATTTGTGCCCAAGTCTGGTTTGGTCCTCTTCAGTGAATGCTCATGTAGCTCCCGTCCAGGTGAAATCTGTACAGGCAGCGACACAAGAATATGTCAGGTCTACTGTCGTTCAGCTGTTTGAGAACAAACAACACATGACTGAACCTTGTGGAAAAAAAACTGAGGTATGGAAATGGAAATGCAAAAACTCCAAATTACTTTGTGAAGGCATTCAACATGATTTTGGCTCCATGGAGTAAATGGAAACTGCCTGCTTTTTAGCCACGCTAGCAGAAAGATATTAAAATCAGTCAGCCCATCGCTTTGGTCCAGACTTAAATTTTTCAATTATCGAATGGATTCCCATGAAATATGATCATTTGATTCCTCCAGCACCATAATGAGGTTGAAATCGTCTCTTTTTGGTGAAATATCCTGATAACTATTGGATAGATTGCCGTAACATTTGCACATTGACATTCTCCTCAAGATGAACTCTTGTAACTTCAGGTTTATTTGTCCAATACTTTAGTTTACCTGCAAAACTAATGACATTCCCAGCAGTCTCAGCTGTCGTTTGTGTTTAGTGCTAATTAGCAAATATTAGCATGCTATCATGCAAGCTACGATAGGAACCATGGTAAGCGGTACACTATCTAAATATCAGCACGTTAGCGATTGTCACTGTGAGCATGTCAGCATGCTGTTGTTAGCATTAGCATTTAGCTCAAAGCACTGCCCTGCCTAAATACTGTACATTCTCACAGAGGTGCAAGCCTGGCTGCAGGATTTTAGTCTTGTTACTTTCTAATCTTTGACACCTCTCAGGTACGGCCTTGTCTTGATGATGCATGATCGTCAAGATAATGAGTGAAACATTTCTGAAGAAACACAAAAGTAACGTTGTGCCTGATGAAAAATCAGGTGGATGATTTGGTTAAACAAGCAATAGAGGACTAACACACGAATGAAGATGGGATGATTGGCAACACGACACGAAGAAGCCCACTGTGGCTGGTCTCACCCTTAAGTGCTAGACTGGTTGTCTGATGGTTCGTCTGTACTAGTGGCCTCAGAGCCAACCACCTCAACTGACTCAGATTTTTTAGGCATTGTGTCAGACACTTTGTTTTCTGGAGAAGATCTGCACACATGAGCATGAATCATAAGTCAAGACAGAAAGGAGGAGAGGCAGGAAGGAAGAGAGACGGTATACGTGGTTACATTATTTTTTTTTATGAGCTAAATAGTTGCAGGTCACGCCAGCAGAATACAAGATAAAACATTACAAATGCATAGAAATACAAGGTGATGTTATATCCAGAGGCTGAGCAGCATACAAAACGAAGGCTTTTAACTGACATTTATTAACAGTAGCAGGAGAGGCACTGACACCTGTACCTGCCACTAAGCATCAGCAGGGGCGGAACATTAAAAGGCCTAATTATTGTATCCTTAAGCTAGCAGCCAGAATTTGATCTAAAACTCCACTAACAATAAACTGAAACAGCAACCTCCAATTTTCTGTGATTGACTCTCCTCTTCCTCACAGCTCAGCGTGGACATGTGGTAATGCAGATTAGTAAGCTGCATCGCTCACCTGTTGTGTGTGGGGCTGCGGTTGTATGGAGAAACTGGAGCTCCAGGGTGTGGGTACTGAGGTGTGTCGAGTGAATCGTACTCCGTCAGGCCGACTGCCAGCTGGTTGCGCCAGTTTCCTGTGCTTTCCACTGAGGACACTGCAAATAAGGCAAAGGCAAAGACGCTCAGCTAATGGTGGAGTATAACTCAGTGGTAATTGTTGTTATTAGAAACAGTCTTAAGTCCACCTGAACATTATTATGGCAAAACAAACACCCTTTACATGACATGGTTTTACAGTACTGTTACTGCCACTTCACATGGACACTTCACAAGTTTATGATGAAGACTTACAGACCTGCCCGGCTTTGTTTCTGAGACCAATATGTTAAAATTGAGTTAGACTTTATAATACTATTTTAGAAAATGATCAATACCAGATTGTGCATCTCATGCATGACAGTTACAAACAATAAAAAAAGACTTTCAACCCATTTTCTATGCTGCAATTCCAAACAATAATGACGACTTGAGTCTTTGCTGAGTTTCTAAAAAGAGAACCAAAATTTTCTATTATCAGCTACATTTATTTATATTGATTGATTTTTCATACAAAAAATGTATTTCATATAATATTTTCTTGTGCTGTACAAAATGAAGAAGGGGATATGTAACTTCCAGCTACCTGGTTTAAGAAATAGTATCATAACTTTGGAAACAGGTTAAAAATCGTTTTTAATGTGCAGAGGAGACAGTATTTCTTAAATTACATGCTAAACCTGTGCTTGTTGCACAATAGATTCAAGATTCAAGATTCAAGAGATTCAAGAGTCTGTATTGTCATTGAGCATGTCAATGAAATTTTCATTTTGAAAATGAAAATTTCATTGACATGCTCAATGACAATAAAGACTCTTGAATCTTGAATCAATACAAATGATCCAGACAATTACAAGTTAAAACAATGCCTACTTCTAATGTGTTTCAATAAATAACTGTTCTGAAACTCAGATCAGAGTTTCTTTGGTTTTCCTACATTTATAGCACAACATTGCCCTGAGGCAACACAAGCATTCCATGGTGGGGGGGGGGATTTTCATCGCTGAGACATTTTCAGAGAGCCCCGAACTTCTAAAAAATAGGATTAAATATTTTATTCATGACACAATTTTGTGTGCAGTAGAAGTTTAAAGTTTGGGGGGGTGTTAAACACGGCCTAGTATGTAGCTTTCAGGAAACAACCATTCTTTGCTCTGTGACTGTAGTGACAGACTCAGTGACTGTGTGAATGTAATAGTGAGACATTAGAGGCACAGACTGGGGCTAATTTTCTCCCCGACTTCTACTCTTGGCAGCCTGGAAAAGCTTTGAACACAGCAAAGTCACAAACAAGTCAAACTGTCCACTGAAACCCACATAAATACAACAGTCTTTGGTGGGTTAGCAGGACTTTTAGGCATGATGGAGGAATTCAGTGAAAGAGCATCAGATATGGGAGTAAGTATCTCAACAGCTGATACCTAACCGCCTACAGCAGATATACTGTGTATTATGTAAGCATATCTATCTATAATTTAAAGGGGAACAGAAACAGGTTTTATTAAATTGTATTTTCTTGTGAGATTTTCCTTCCAACAGCAATAAATGTCAAGCACACTATCTCACCTGATGAAAAGGAGGTGGTTCTGCTGGAGTGGCTGAAGGCCGCTGGCATGGTCTGATAGCCCAGGCTGAGTTGAGAGCCGCTGTCAAAGTCATATCCAGTCAGCATCCCCCTCCCTCCCTCCCTGTGGCCCCTGCTTCGGTGGTACCAGCCTTTCAGGTGCTCCGCCACCAGGGCCTTCTGCATGTTCTTGGCCAGCAGCTCGTTTCTGGGTCCCTCTCGGCTCCGCGGCGGCCTCACTGTTGCGTAGGGATTCTGGGAAATAGCGTCTGCCCGGTCGCTGCTGTAGTGCCTGAATCTGTCGTGTCCATGGTACCCGTTTATTTGGTAGGACGGGTTGACGTTGTAGTGGCCTTCTACCTCATTCTCATACACGTAGGCACCGTTAGCGTAAGGCTCCATGTCCGGGCAGGGGTAGCCGGAGACGTAGTAGGCACTGGGCGCATAGTGTGCTGAGGTCTCGCATGAATAACTACAACCAGAATGGTGCTGCACCAAGTTGGGCATGCTCCCGGTATTTCCATACACTTCCACCTTCCTGTGGAGACGATGCATGGTTGAGGTGCGGGAGTCCAGAGTACTGTAGTGGGAGTTGGCCGCCCCGCAGTAGTCCAGGCTGGACTGGCTGGTGTAGGACGAGCAATCCTCTAACACCTCTGTGCTGTTGCTGCGGTGGGCTGGTGACAAGATAAAGACGGGCTTCTCTGAGTCTGTGTCTTTTCTTAGCCGGGGCTGTGACTCCAGACTTCCGCTGCGATGCCTAAAGCAATGAGGAGACCCCTCAGACCTGGAGAATGGACACAACTTTTAAACTCGTGGAAAAAAAATCAGTAACAGGATAATATTTCTGGATTTATCAGTTAAAATAAAAGTTAGGGATCTGTGTGAGAGGTTCGGTTAAAGGTTAGGGGGTGGGAGAGAAGCAGGGATTTGGTTGAAGTCATTGTCGAGGAGAAGGAAACATATTGGGTTGACAGTGCAGGGGAGCAGAGATCACACCTGAGCTGGCTGCTGCTGTAGGCATTGCGGGTCATAACCGGGGTGGGAGGCATGCTGCGTGGATCTCTAGGAGGTCTGGGAAGGGTTTTATAGGGACTACTGTGGGTGGAGGAGACCTCTCTTGGATTCTGGTAGTAGTGGGAAGCCTCCTGACCTTCGAAAGCTAATCTAAAAGGGTGTGGTGATAGGAGAGGATCAAATAAAAAGGAAAAACAGGGGTGAGATGCGAGGAAAGGAATGAGGCTGCAAACATGACGCAGCAGATATTACGGACTCTGCCAAAACATGATCTCATTGCGTCATTCCAAGAACAGTTGAGCTTTTCAATAAAATCAAAAGTTGTGAAACAAGTTACACATTGCAGGAGACGTTATGGTACAACAAGTGTTGGGGCAGGATATCTGTTTCCCCACCTGCTGTGGTTCTTGTTATGGTGATTTTCCCTCGGAGATCCCTGTCTTTCCACATCGTATTCTGCCCCCAGCGAGCGCATCGGGCTGAGCTGAGGGGAACCCTGTACCGAACGTGACCGCGGCCTCTGACTGACGCCGTCTGAATCGTCTGAATATAACAGCAACCCACAGTAACAATACTGACACCTGTTCTTCTAGAAAGACTCATAATAATGACTATAATGGCAGGTCAATTGATTTTAAAGCACCCAAATGTGTGTCGTCTAACTCACCATCGTCCAGTGGGAGACTGGACAGAGAGCTGCAGTCTGACCGGACGAGTTCATCTGGAGAAAGAGAAAACAAGTCTGTGTTTACTGTGACTGCAGCTGAACGACCACATAGGAACACAGGTCAACCTGCGTCATACCTGCAATGATCACTGAGGCCCGCTGTGTGGGCTTCTTTCCCTTCTTGATTCGGTACTGGTTCATCTCATCCTCTATCTGCTGGAGTTTGTGCATGGCATCCAGACAGTTTCTCCTCCTCTTCTTCTTGACCGTCTTGCACAGTTCTGGCTCATTTGCAAGCTTCTTCGCCGCCTCCACAATCTTTTGCTGCAGGGCAAATCTGCTCTCCAGGTTTCTCAGAAAGGGATCCTGCACAAAAACGCAAGCAGCACGTCCAGTGCAGAGATGACAATGAGTCACAAGACTTCTGCGTCACATGGTTGAATCAGATAACAACTGTTATTGTCACCTGTTTCCCCTTATTCATCTTAAATTTGTAAATCTAATTATGTCTTTATGTCAACTTGACGTTACTGATGGCATTTTTTAATAAGCTGCAGATGCAATACTGTCACGTCCTGCAAATTAGTGGCTGAGAGCACATCCTGTAAACAACAAGGAGTCAGCTAGCAAGTATTTGTGGCGCCATAGCAATGTATGTGGGATCAACTCAAAATAAACTACAGAGCCCATGTTCATTGTCATAAAAGAACATGTCAGCCAGTGCAACAGTGTGGCTCATTGACAGAGGAATAAGCTACATCAGGCTTTGGCAACACACACTATACGTGTTAGATTTATCGGCCGTGTGCAAATAGAATGAATCCAAAACGTATCCTCTAAACTTCAGCGTACACGATACAGTAAAAGTGTAAAAAGATAAGGCGTGAATTGTTGCTGTATTTGATTAAAGTGTACCAGCTGAATACAGACCTCATTGTAAGGGAAAAGGTCATCTAGCTTGAAAGCGGTGCCAACACGCCGCCTGACGTGTGGCGGTCTTTCACCTGAAGAGAGGGGATACTCCTTTGGCAGCTTGCCAGTAAGCTCCTGAAAGCACAAAACAGCGAGGCCCCTGAACACTTAGATGAACTCAAAGCAACAGCAGAAACCATCAATCTAACCGCTGCATGGGAACACAGTGCAACAACGCAGACTCATAACGCTACATGTGTCTTGCACAACATAGTGCCAGTGTAGACGAAGTGGAATACAAAATGATTTCTCACCGCCTCTCTCAGGCAAATCTTCTTCAGTTCCTTTGTTTTCTTGGCCAAAATATCTTGGATCTCCTGCTCTTTTTTTCTCAGCTCGGAAAGCTTCTCCTTCTTCTGTTCTTCACTCATTTCAGAGTCTGCAGAACCTGTGAAAACGATGTTCTGACTGTTTTTGCCAACATAGCGTACAGTATCCTTGCATCTAACAACTACATCCATGTCATGGTACTGCCTCCATGCTTCAATATATTACACTTACTTGTAAAGTCACAAACAGCTCAGTGTTTATCCTTCAGAGCACTAACAGGATCTGAAATGATGATTTTTGTTCTAAAAACTTATTCAGAACCAACCTGTGGACACCAGGCTCCCATTGCTGGCTGTTATTAAGTTATTCTTCAGGCCAGCATCTCCCAGTCTGTTTATTTTCGCTCCTCCGTGCTCAGTGAGATCCATGGCAATTTCCTCCAAACTTCTTGCTGTTCCTAATTTAGCCTAAAACAGTTAAGACGAAAGCGTGCAACGGAGATTAGCGGACGGATTACTCAGTATTAAAAGCAATGTCGCGACCGGGAGCTCACACTTACTTTGCTTTGCTTTCTGTCCAAGTAGAACTGGTGCTGGCTGATCGCCATGACCCAAATGGTTTTGATCAAAGAATGGCTGGCATACCACGTGTGGATGAGTAGGCCCGTCTGCCCAAAAGTGCGCTTGGTTACTGCTCTCCTGTTGGAAGAAACACAGCGGAGGTTTAATCCCAATTCAAATAAAAGGTGCGGTGATATGAATGATCATGCTGAAGAGAGAGACAACTGCTAGCACAACAAAAATGGGGAAAAACAACAAATAAATTAACCTTTACCAACAGCTGGTTTAAGAATCACAAAGAAAAATCTCTTCTTCTGCTCACCTGTGTGGATCATTAACTTCTACTGCAAATTTCTTCTCCCGAAAGTACAAGTTTTCCAGCTGTTTCCACTGGTAAAGCTGGTGGTAAAATAACAATTAGACAGACAGATGTTATGCTCTGTGACTCACAATCTGAAATGCACATTTGTGCCTTCAGTCCTGATGAAGATTCATGAATCCGTGGAACAGTAACCATGACCGCCATCACATAAACTACGCAGGTGTTTAGCGAAGCCTGTTTCAACCACAGTCATTTAAAAAAGCCAGACTGTAACACGAACTGTCATTACAGTCTGGGCTGCCTGGCATGCCAAGTCTGCAATAATGCAGGTGTTAGACAGCAAAGTACGCCACAAAAGGACATTACACAAAGACTCATCTCTGCATACAAGGCTTTCCATGGCTCATCACGTCTATCCCCGTATCGCCCAGGTGCTCACTGACAACAGCCAGATATGAACAATCTATTTGGGTCAGTGACTCACTGTGTGTCTGGACACGAGCTGAATGAGAAATAGTCTCACACAGATATTACTGGATCCTTTGGGTAGTATTTTGTACCACAATGCTGCAACATGGTTAACATCAGTTACAAGTACAAAGAGGCAAACATCAGTTTTAGAATTAAAAAAACATCAATTTAAAGGTTGACTGCAGAGTTTAAATCAGTACACAAATCAGTAAAAGTTATTAAAAGAATAAAAGCTGTCTACTTGCGGTCTTACTTCCAAAGGCGACCACACAAAGAAGTGTAGTATGAAGTCTTTCCAGTGTGATAGATGTTCATAAGTCCCGTTTCTTAGTTATTAAATCCTCCCTGGCTTTGCTGTCAATACAAACACATACTTTGTTCCTTCTCCTGTCAGCTCCTGACTTGTCTCCTCAGGTATTCTCAGAACATGAATGATAACGCCCAAATCCGGCCCCTTTCCCTTTGACATCACAAGCTCACTCCCTCTTCTCCTCTCTGAAACACACCGTCGCCTGCACACAGCCGGCCGCTTGCACAATTCTGGAAACGTAGAAGGCAAATGACCAGCCTCGGACAGCTGCACAGTGCGAGTAAAGGAATATGAACTGTTTTGAACTTTCTACCTGTCCTGTGGCAGCACTGCACTGCACCCACCTGGGCATACTGGAGTCACAGTCTGCACAACATAGCTGGCAGATCACTCACATGGGTGTTTCTCCTATCAACTTATAAGCTAAAACAACAGCACCGGAACAAGAAAAGCAGGTTCAGACTGTGCAGCATGTGTTCTCAAGGACTTCTCTATCAACTCACGAGCCTTATTAAGGCAAACTGCCAGAGCTCTCTAGACTGAGATGCGGCCCCCTTTTTCTTTTTTTCTTTTTTTCAAGTCTGGCCTCGTCTGCTGCAGCTGAGGCCCAGCCTTTGTTGGAGTGAAATAGATGATGCATGAATTAGAGCTGGTGAATCACCGTGCTATGTGCAGCAGCAGCAGTGCCCTGTGCTATCATGTCCACAGTCAGATTAGTGAAGCAGCGAAACAGCAGGAGACATTTTAGACACAGATCAGCAGGAAATATTTACCTTTCGAGGTTTCAATTTATCCTGCAGGTCGTACTGGCCAATCCCCTTATAGCTGATCCCAAGCCACCACGGGATCCCTTGTTTATCCTGTGAGGCAAGAACACAGCTGATGGTTGATGGTTGACTCAATCTCAGATTCAATTTCGGACTTCCCATTAATCACAGCAGAACACCCACCTTAACTTCATAATAATGCACGCCATACGTGGGCAACGATTCCACCAACGTCAAATACCTAGAACAAAAACAACCTTTATGAAAACCACCCGCTGCCCTTTTTTTAACATGTGCATGTGGTTTACTTTGGGAACGTGAAACGAAAGAAGTGGGAATGTGATTTCTGTCCAGTGAATCAGGGTGATTCACTGGACTGCGAGAGGAGCTATTGATTTCTATCTGGTGATGAGAAAAGGAGTGCCAGAGAGAGAGGAGGGCTAATAGAGGTGAGAGGATGATTAATGAACTTTAAGCTTTATAACATTCATTGTCTAATTACTAAGAACCAGCTGCTGCAAATACACATTTTTTTCTATACTTACTGCACAATGGCCTGTCCTCGGGAGACTCCTTTCAGCTGTTTATAATATTCAATTACTCGATCCTCACTGCAATGTCACATTAAGAAGATATGTTTTTACTTTTTAAACACAGGCTATTTACATTATGAAGATGTACATTATCAATGGTATGTTATACAGTAGGTGTATGTACATCCATAAATGACACAAGGTAGTGAAAGGTAGCAGAAATGTAACTGAATACACAATAAAAAATATTCTTGCTTCTCTTTTAACCTCTAATCAGTTTGTTATAAAGCTTTTTATGTTAATTTCTTCCTTCAGTGCCAATCAATGATAAAATAAATTAGTCTTAATCTAATTTATCTGCTCATTTAATTTTTTAACTCCTTCATTTTCTTATTTTTTTGCTCTTGGCTCGGTGTGTAACATCAGCATGCTTGGCTAGTTAGCTTAACTGAAAACACTGGTAGCTAAACATACTGAGCACCAGCCTTTTCAGCTAGCTACGTAGGCTAGTCGAAGCTAACTTTCTGCATAAAACTACAGCAGTCACTGCATGTACCATTAACCATACATATATTGAACTGCATCTTGCTTTAGCACCACTGTACACACTCTTGGCATAGAAGCTCAAGCATTGTTAGCCACTAAGCTAGCACTAACAAGTTTAGCTAACACTAACATTATCTTCTTATTCAAGGAAAACAGCGGAAGTCCTTTCCACCTTTTGATACTTCATGAGTCATCCTTGACATTTGGTATACCTGTGTGATTTACTTTAGCTTCTGTCATGTTAAACAATGAAAAACTTTTAAGTAGCATTAGCTGGCTAACACACACCCTGGCCCTAGGCTACATGATACACGGACACACCTTTTAACACGTAAGCATGACGAAAATGGGAAATATTGCTCGTAAAAAAAGGGAAAAGATAAACAACTAAATGTGTGCCGAGATCCAAAAAAAGAAATTGAAGGAGTTGGAAAAATAAAATTAGCTAAGTAAGACAGTAAAGTTAAGTTTTAATTTTATCAACTGGTAATAGTTTAACCCTTCACAGGCTGTTTCTTTTTACACATTTTAACTACATTCAGTCATATTTTTTACTAGTCTGATCACATTTTCCTACATTTTGTCTCTAGTATTGCTGCATAACAAAACTTCCTAAAAACAGTGAATGTTCAGATCATGTATACCAGCACTATTTAGAGGACATTAGTATAGATTTCAAATAAGCTTTTCCCTGAAGCATACCAGTATGCAAGTGACGGGTGTTCCTTGAGTACTTTGGTGGGAAGAGTTGGTAGTTTCTTCAAGTCAGCTCTAGTGTTTTCATCACTGAAACAGAAATGGAAAATAGTTGTGATAACATAATATGCATTTATTTATTACTTAGCTCATGTCTTCAAGACTCTAAGACTCCCAAAAGTATAACAAAATCAAGATCAATCAAGTTTTACCAATAGTGAAATGTAACCTAGTGCATTTACTCAAGTACTGTCTTGTATGATTATGATATACTTGTACTTCAGTTGAGTATTTAAACATTCTGCAACTTTATACTTGTGCTGCATTACATTTGAGAAGCAGATTTGTTGACTTCAGTGTATTTAGCTAACAGCTGGGGTTACTTCAAAGATAAAAAAATTAAATAAAAAACATGCAAATGCAAAAAAACATTTTGCATTGGGAGTACTTTTACCTTGTGCCTTACATACTTTTATTTGTAACAATGTATTTTTACACTGTCATGTTACTACTTAAGGATCTGGATACTTTTCCCACCACTGTCCATGACGTTTTGTGTAAATTTTATTTTCCAAATCTAGATGCTGTTTCAAAGCCTTCTCCAGTTGTAAAGTGTTAATATACCAAGTCTAAAAAATGTGGAATAATTATATAAAAATATATTTACCGGTAGGTTTTCAGCTACCATAATAAAGAATTTACTCAAGTGAAAAGGTATTAAGTATTCTTAAACCATCTTCTTCAGCTGGCCAAGACCTGCAGTATCCCCACTGAACACTACATATCAAAGGGCAGTTCTGCTAAACATAGATAATAGATGCGCTCTGCAATGCAAAGGTGTCTCTGCTCTGCTCTCTCAGCACTATGAGATTCATTAGTTGCCTGGTGCAAGCTTCTCAGCAGTCTGTGGTAAGCCTCACATAACACTGCTATTGATTTTTGTTGTCTGCACTCTGGAGAAACAAGCGACCTATTGAATGTCTTCGCTAAAAGCTCACTATTAACTTGTCCTGCTGTTAAACACTTCTTACGCAGCTGATAATATGCACTTACCTTGTGTAGTCTCCCTTCGCTTCCTAGTCATAGAGAACACATCTTATCAGATTACATGCTTTAAAAGATTTTTAGATGCAGCAATTAATGTATGTATATGAGACTATTAAAACCACTAACCTGCAAAGCATTTGCAGCTAATTTGAAGACATTCTCACTTTCCACTTCTATAATCTCCTAGGAGACATAACAGAACAACAGGGGGAAAAAATAAATGGGATGCAGAAAATGTGGCCCATATGGAGAAAGATCTCTAGATCCAAACATAGAATCTGCCCTGCAATAACCTCTACTTATTCTCAAAATGAACCGTTGTGTGTTTGTCTATTTTCTGAGACTGTCTACTTTACATTCCAGCCAGCAGAGTGAGAAAACTGTGCCCTGCAGCCGCTGTCTGCTGAGCTGAGGTGCTACAAGGGTCCAGAGACAGTGAATCATCAGGGAGCTGCGGGGAAAAAAAGACAACTAACAGAATCATTTTTCATTGCTCCAAACCTTCAGGAGAACACTCACGTTGTAGACGGCAGATTTGGCATTCAGGAAGAATAGCTCCACCGTTATGATGTCCTTAAGCTGTGTTATGTTTTCTACATAAAACCTATGGAAGATAAAAGCAGATGCTTACACAACAATATAAGGGTTAAACTGAGATTACTTGTCATTGTGTTATTCATGCTAATTGAAAATCCTCCACTTTTCTCTGCCTTGTGTATGCTTACGATGATGAGTAAAGCCTGAACGCTACTGAAAGGCCACCAGCTGGAGACACTGACATACATCCAAGACAATCAGGATGAGTTTTATCACAGAGCTACTGACATTTTGTTGACAGCTAATAGCTGTACTCCACAAACTAGTGCTCCCTGCTGGAGGACTTGTGAGCTGCACGAGAAAATGAATTATTACCTGACCAGGAAGCTTAGGGCAATGGGCCCAGACTTCTTCGAAAAGTCATGTTCAAGAACTCTGCGATCCATCTGCAACCACTTACGTTGGCCACTGCAAAACAGACTTAAGCATCAGAAAGCTGTTCTGTACACACACGCACAAACACATCACTTTTGGGGACATTACATAGACATTCATTTTCTGGAGACTAAACTTAACCCAAACCTAAACCTTACCTTAACCTTAACCCAGATATTCACCCTTGACTTCCCATAAGGAAGGCAAGTCCCCACAATGTGAGTAATACACATCCACACACACGCACGCATGCATATGTACATGCATGGACATCTGTAAATATTCAGACCACAGAAGAAAAGTAAACTTGACAATTTACATACTTGTCATCAAAAAATGCGAGTCCAAAGAATTCCTTCTCTTTGAGGTTGAAGTGGGAGGAAACCAAGTCGAGGAGTTCGTACGACAGCAGCTTTGGCTGTGGAAGAACATTTAAATTTAGATGGAAACCAACTGTAAATCCAAATATGAGGGAGACATCCCTGGTAGAATAATTCAAACAACTGCCTCGATAAATGCGTCATGGGTACTTGAGGAAATTATTTATTCTGTTGCTTCCTTCCCTCCCTAAAAGAAGCAGACTGTAGTATTGGAGGATTTATTGTTGTGTTCAAGGACGCCTCAAAAGCGTGGATACTCAGAGACTTAGCCCAGGTCATGCTGCTGAAGGGTGGTCTTCCTACTCACTAAGTTAACCTGCTGCCCAGTCATATATCTTGGGAGATTGTGATAGAGAAGACATACCTCCCCTCCAATGCTTTTGTAATACATTCCCACTGAAAACATGCCACATTATATTACAGACATTATAGCAGATTTATTTTGGGAACTTGCAGCAAAATGAAACAAGAGTGGCACAATCTGATATAATCTTTTAAACTGACAAATTTCTTAGCAAAATAGTTGCTTCTTTAAATGTCCAGCAGACACAGATGCATGTAAGCACTTATTTGGAGTTATTTACTCTCCTTTTAGCTCTGGTTGGTCACCGAAACAGTAAAGTTGCAGCCAAAAAAAACGAAACAAGGAGCTGAAAGACACCTTAGCTGAGAGGTAATGCATAGTCCGGTGATAATCTTTGTGGGTTAATCATCACCAGCAACCCCTTTCACATCACACATAGTCATTTGATCCCTTGTTATTCTAAACATGTTGATTATAGCTGCTTTAAGCCAGGAGCATTCATACCTGAACCAGCAGCTCTAGCTTCCTGTCGTCCAGCAGCTGCACTTGGCACAGTCTGCCCTCGGTCATCTGCAAGGAAAAGAAAAGAGGAAGTTCAAGGCTCGTGACACAGATTGCACGCTGTTCATCATCACAAGGCACAATGACCTCAATGCGTGTTGTGTATTGGTAATGCTTTTACAACTGCGGCAGCACAGTGCACATGAGGCCTGAAAGGTCTTGTGACACAAATATCTAGAAGTTGCAAAATAAAGAGAGTTGAGACAAGCCTGCTTTTGAACCGTTACCATATCGACTATAAGTAGCCAAACTGAGCAAAGGCCTTGGTGGTAAATACAGGAAAGAAAAAAAAAACACTGACGTTGTTAATGACAATCAAGCCATTGTCTCAAGGATTTGTTGCCATAGCAACCACCGGAGGGATTTGAAGCTCATTTTAAACCTTTCACATTTAACTTTTATTCCAGTCTCTCGGCCGTTCAAGCATTTGTGTAAAGAAGCATCCAGTGGTGAAATGTAACTAAGTACATTTACTCAAGGACTGTACTTCAGTACAATTTTTAAGTACTTGTACTTTACCTGAGTATTTCCATTTTATACTTCTTTACTTGTACTCCACTACATTTCAGTGGAAAATATTGTACTTTTTGTTTCACTACATTTATTTGACTGCTCTAGTTAGTAAATTTGCACATTAAAGATTTTACACACAAAATACAGTAAATGATTAGTATCTAAAATATGAGTGACAGATTGAACACTATAAATATATAAAGTGGTTTAAATTACAGTCACCTTCACCAGCTACAATGTTCAAATGCTGTTCATATATGAATGGAACTGTAATAGTAATTAAACAATATATCACAAGGGGCAAATTTCTGCCTTACGAGTACATTTATTTTTGACACTTTAAGTACAAAATCCAAAAATATTTCAATAAAATATATGAAAACTGGACTTTAGTTTTTGCTTAAGTAAAAGATCTTAATACTTCTTCCAACATGGCTAATATCTTCATGATTTCAAACTTTTCGCCTTTTTCAATAAAACATTTATGCATTGAGTTCCAACCAGCAGGCAGCGAGCAGTAAACCACAACCTCATATCAGATTTTGACTAAACACAGCATCCATTAAATCAAGCTCTCTGCTTCTCGTAACCGCATGATAAGAAGGGAATCATGTTTGCGTGTGCAAAATCGCTTCGACCACAATGCCCTTCGAACGTCGCTGCTCATCACAGAATCAGGTTGACCCACTAAGAGACGCCAAAAGCACCGTAAGCTCAATAAATCAAATAGCCAGTAAAAATGACAGATTGAGGTTGACCAGTTTCACAACAAAACCTGCTCACAAACTAAAAAAAACACACACAGAGACACATCAGATTCAACTGCCTCCTCATCTGACAGAATGAGGCTGATCGCAACTTCTAACACTTGGAGTGAACGGAGCCGCTGCTGTACCTGGTAAACCTCTCCGGGGAGAGTGCAGGTGTGGATGCATCCCTGACCAGAGCTCATCCTTTAATACGAGTCTCCTCTTGGATCCAGACCATGAAACTGTTAGCTCTGACCGAACAGACGGTCAGGATTAACCAGCAGCTTGTTCCATACAGGTTGTCGGCTGAGCAGCCGGGCCTTAGCGCTGTGCGGTGACGGCTTATACGGTGCAGCCCGTTTATGAGACATCAACAGCTGACTGAATGAGGGCAGGCTGGGTCAGACTCCTGGCCACACTTTAGGGTTTACAGCCTCTTAATATGAACAATTGGGGTCAGACAACAAACACAAGTGGTTCAATAAAAGTTGGTTAAGCATGTCTGTATTGTCTGCTAATACATTTGAATTTACTGAGGCATTTTAGCTGCTCAGTGTGCTGATCTGTGGCCGAATGGGTTTGAATCTGGATATCAGGTTTCTCTTACTTCCTTTTCCTGCACTTTTTAACTGAGTGCTGTTATTTGATCATCGAGGCAGGAGAGATTCCCACTAAGGTGATTGAAACAGCTCAAACAGGTTTTACTTTGCACACTACTTCTCATCTATATGTTCTCGCATTGCACTGATAAATGATTGAAGAAATTGCCCAGCTTCCTGAATGGGCGGGGGACACCCAGACACTCCCTTAAATTACACCATCTGTATTATTTTAACGAGCACTTTGCCAATTACAACCTCTGAATAATGTGTCTTTTCTATCACCACAGCCATAAATTTTCTTTCATAATCTAAATTAAAAGTGCAAATTCAATAAATCCAATTAATTTGGAGATTGGCTGCATGTGACAATCAGCAGGAGTATTATTACATTGATTTGAGCTTGATTTAGTTATGACTGCATCATGGTGGGGGTCACTCAATTTGTCTCTGTAATAAGCATGACTCCAGGCTGGCATGTACAGTAAAGAAACCGGCCACTAGATGGCGCAGCGACTGTAAGTTTTCGAAGTTCATTTTTAAACAAGCATCCTCCACTGAGGAATTTTCATAAGCAGTTATTAGCTCAGCAGATGAGAGTCAAATGCAGCTGGGATGACTTGTACTTATGCAATATAAATGAAGTGAGTGGGAAGAGGAGCCATGATTTTTAGGAATCTACTGTGTGCCATTAATCATCTGAGAGCTATAATCACCACAAGAAGTGCTATTTATATCTGAAAGAGGAACCCACATCCCTGATTAACCCTGCAGCGTCTCTGTTTCTACATCTTCATTTTACATTTAACAAGTGGGCACAGACTTGTGTCTGGGTCCAGACCTCTGAATCTGCAGACTATCCAATGAGTGCTGCAAAGGACTAATGATTAGCCAATCAGAACCGTGGGCGGGACTAACGCCATCATCCTAAGTGTCATTCCATTTGTCTGACAAACTCAAGTGAACTTGTTGAGATCGACCCTTGGAGGGCTGAGGGAGCGAGTCAACACTAATGGTCACTCCAGAGGTATATCACCCACAATGGTAAAGTTGCAGTAATGTACGTAAAACTGCTTACCGCCATAGACGGATATAACTGATTTCTGCTATTATTTACTTAGACACACTGTGTCTAAGCACTGCACTGTTCAGCTTGTGTGATTTCTTTTCTAACCTGGCGGCTAGCTGGCACTCAAACCCTGCCATTATTTTGCATAACTTTAAGACTTAATACAATTGTACAAAAATACAAAAATACTTAATACAAAAGTGAGTGATATAAAAATTCATCTCCGTACAGCCGAATGAATGGGGAAATTAGCTATATACAGCAAAGCCGCTCGTTGTATCTGGCTGCAAACGTTTTTTTCTGCTGATAAAGTTGGCTATTTCAATATGGGGGTCTATGGAAATTGGAGCCAGCCTCAAGTGGCCATTTGAGGAACTGCAATTTTTCGCACTTCAGCTTCGGGTCCTTTTTTTCAGACCTGGAGGTTGCTGCTTGTTTTGCATTCACATAAGACCAAAAAAATATATATATGATATAAAATAATTAAAAATTTCACTTGTCATTTCTAGAGGTAGTCTTATTCATCACAGCGCACAGACGGCGCTGCTTAGTCAACCAAACACAATCTATTCAACCTCAATAAAAAGCCGGCCTTGGACCCTGTGGGGTTAAGACAAGCATTGAACCTTCATGTAAAAAAGACACGGAGGGAAGAGATGAAAGAACTGTCTGTCTTTGTGTTTGTCTCTCCGGAGACTGGACAGGCTGGTTGAGTACCGCGCCGCAGGGTGCGGGTTTGGTCTCGAGCCTGAGGTTGGCATATAGACAGCTTGTTATCGCGTGCTACAGTGAAATATCCCAGTGGAGACTTGGAGGTGGTGCAGATGTGGCCTCCTTCACAAAGAAACAAAGAATAACCATGCTGATTGCACTAAGACCGGGAGCTGTAGAGATACTGTAAACCACAAAGCATGAAAAATTAACACTGTTAATTTTCATTTTCTAATCTTAACTGTAAAAAATATCACACTAAGCTTCTAAGCTGTACAATATGATACTGTGACAGAAGTATTTCTCTGCCTCCTGGGTAAACTAGCTGTCAGTGTTTAATACGTCACACTGGTTAAATGTCATGTCCAGACTGCAGCCCGTCTTATCTCAGTTTCCCGTTTTCATGCATTATTGATGAAGGCTGGTATCGCATGCAAGTCAGTGTCTTCTCTCTGTGCTTACATGTTCTTTTGAAGACTGCAATTAGACAAAGCTGGAAATTGTAGCGTGCACATTCCCATTATTCCCACATTATTTTAGTTCACATGTGTGAGAAAAAACCTGTGCAAATGAATCAAACAAAATAATAAACTTAACAATAATTATCTAGCGGCTGGATTCGCACCATAAAGACAGGAGGTAAAATCTTCAAGTGGCTGCAAACAGACTCCTTAACAAGATGTAACATCCAGTGCGCTGGTGGTTAAGGGAAACACGCTAAGTTCTGTGTTTTCAGTACGTGAGATTCTACAGTTCCTCTGTTGTGTTTTAACAATGTTGATTGAGCAAATGTTTTTTAGCTGAAGCTGAAGTAACTGACCCCACCTGAACCCGGCTAACGACACAGAGACCTGCACGATTAATGCTGACTTCACTCCACAGATTCAAATATGGTATTTTTTTTATTGCGAAATAAGTGATATTATAATTTGTTTTTGGTCTCATACGGCAAGACAGTCTTAGCTCTCCTAAATGAATTAGTAATTAGTCGCCTATCTGTGTTGGCGGTGTAAAAATAATAAATTAAACACCAAAGGCAAAACCAGTCTGAGTCCACAGCAAGAAGCCGTGGTCACAGAGGCTGTGGGCTGCGGGATACAGTGCAGGATTATCTCAAACCTTATCTGATATCTCATCATGACTCATGCTGTCAGCGGTCAAAAGCTATCTGTCTAGCATCATTTCCCAAACAGAACCAGTCTGGCTGCTTGTGATATCCGGGAAAATGCATGAACACAATGAGGCTCAGGATATTAAGGAAAAATTAGGACCTGGGAGAAATATTAATTTTGTTTTTGTAACACAGGACCTCTGTGATACAACAAGGGCAGGCTGCATCACAGAGGAGTGATTCATGTGAATGATGTCATCATGCAGTACAAGTTCCCACTTCCACCCTGAAAAGGACGCGAACAGAGGCAGGACACTGTGATGTATGTCCTCATGGCTTGCAAGTGCAAGTAGCTCCATGGACCACAGTGTTTTATTAGCGGCCATAGTGACAGTAGTGGTCAAATTTGTTTCTGTTAGTCTTTGTAGGGTTGTAATGCTAGCCGTTAGCAGTGCAAAAGCAAAATAAGTATGCAAATGAGCCTTAGTGATATCTTCATATTAGTTGAAATGAAAGTTTCCAGGTGTTTTCTCCAGTGATTTCCATTTTCATGTATGCTGTAAGGCTAAAATATGACTCACAACACTGCTCAGTAGTTGTGAAATGCAAACCTGTAATAGGAACTGCGGAGAAATTCCGTTTTGATTAATTTAACTTCTAATTAAATTCATAATTTGACCCAGATCAAGCATATTTTTTTAATAAACAAGAAAAAGACGCTTTAGCCATGCTAGTGGGTCTGTGAGGCTTTATTTAGACACAGCAGTACTTCGAGCTAAATGCTAACATCAGAATGCTAACATGCTCACTGTGAAAATGCTAACACACTCGTTTAGCAGGTATAATGTTTGCCATGTTCACCGCCTTAATTTAGCTTGTTAGCTAGTTAGCTGTAAATACAAATTGCAGGTGAGGCTGATGAGAAAGTCACATGTGTTTGGTCGCACATTTTGATTGGAGGATGGTGTGACGATGGATTGGCCCTGGAGGGGAGGGTTTGTCCAAAGCAACTGACATTGAGTGCATTCTAGATGAATGCAGCTAGATATCCTCAAAGGAGGCCGTGGAAGTTATTACAAGCAAAGATGTTTTGTGCATGTATTATTCTGTGTGCAAAGCTGCCACTTTGGTGTAAGGCTGCTGCTGAAAAGCTCATTAAGTTGCTAGTGAAATGGTACAGGTCAGAGAGTCAGTGACATGATTGTGAATCATGACTGAATATTTCTACTCTATTTAATGGCAGTCTGGACAGTATTTGTCCATTCCTGGATCCAAGATACAGAACAGTTCAGTCCATAACGACAGATTGATCCTGAGGTAAATTTGAAAAACTCTCCACCTTTATTGATCAGGCTTCCTACAGATGAAGCTACTCAGGTTACAGATATTTTAAAAGCCTCAACCTCTAAATGCAGCATCTCTGTGCTGAATTGAAATACCTTAAAAGCACACACACACACTTAGGACTTGGTTCCAAACACACAGACTAGTCTGCCAGCACTGAGCGCTTACAATTATTGAGAGCTTTGCCACCAGTTGCCCTCATTCGCCGGGTTTCACAGCTGTCCCCACTGGCATCCCTGATAACAAAAACTGCAGAGTTTCATTACAGAAAACTGCAGTGACTTTCTGCAGAGCTCAGGGACGAGGCACTGAGGCACGAACGTGAATGGGTGGAGAAAATGGAACATGACCAAATTACACGATCTGGATCAAGAGCCAGAGTGCCTGCAGCCCAGTGAAAATCATCATAACGGAGCAAAATTGACAGATATGTAATTAAGTTCTATGGATTGATTTTACCTGAAGTGAAAGCATGTGTCAAGGATCAGCTGAAACTGGGTTCATTAGTCTATAAGACTCGATTTTTTAGGACAGCAGCATGTGAGAAAGACGAAGTTCTAACCCCAAGTTACCTGCAAACCTGTTTCGCTTCAGTGATGCTGCTCAGCTCTCACCTTATTATATACATCAGATTTATTCCCCCTGTGGTAAGTGTATGAATACAAGATTACTTGGCTGTCCAAAAATAAATCCCTCTCCCTCTCTGTCTTTAACACATTTCTCAGCAAGTCTCTGGAGGCTTTGATTCCTAAATGGAAGGCTGCCAACAGAGTGCTGATACATTTCTCAGCAGCATCAAACAGAGAGGTGAGCATCTCGAACTGACAAGGGAGGATGCTCGTGAAAACACATATTCAGATGTGTGCGCTGAGTTTTGACTGAGCCTGCTTTGAAGGAGTTAACCGCCTTTCGGGACCCCTCTGCCCTTTAAAGGAGTCAGAGAAGCCCCAACAAAGTCGACCGGTGTGATAAATGACACAGGACATCCTCTCCAACAAAGAGCGGCAAAGTTTCACGCTGGACACGTGTGTCACACGGACGCAACCGTCACAACAGCAATTCCTGTTTACACGCTTTAAATACACTCGGACATTCAACTGGAAGATAACATCAGCAGGTCACTGTCAACCATTGCAGGGCTCATCCTTGTTTTTAACAGTGGAGGACAAATAGAGACCAGAACCTGACAGAAGAAGAAAAAAAGGAGGATACCTCGGCCTACCTGCACCACATGAAAAACTAAATGCACGAACGCCTTTATAAAACTAAAAATGCTTAGCCTGGGTTAACATTTGTCACCATAATCACAAATCACATACACTTCTAACAAGAAAATGCTAATTATGCACAAAAAAACACAAGAATATCCCATAATAAAGTAATGGACAGGCATGATTCACAGTGCTGCAAAAGGGTAAAATGATGATTCATCCAGCATTCTTATATTCACCAAGTCACACTACCTAAATCAGTGTATTATACAGCCTGCATCTTCATACCAGGTTCAATCAGTCCAGTCATATGGCTCACAAACTACTTTTCCAACTTAAACACACACCTAATACCACCACCTCACATCCTCTAATCAGCTGTATTGTCCACACTCTGCTGTAATGAGACGAGCCCATCTCAGGGCCGGTTTCCACTGTGCAGGGAGAACAATGAATGTGCTACATGCGGGGCTGATGTACTGTACATGGGTGGGTTCCACCTCAGACCCCCATGGCTGCACAGATGTGTCAAATAAAACCACACCGCTCCTTGTTTTACTGGAGAGACGGGCCAGCCGCTGCGGTGAGCCAAACCCATGCTGTTGTAATTTCCATTGATGCTCTCTCTCTCTCTCTCTCTCCCCGGATCACATGCGCCCATGACTCGGTCTACTTTTGTCTCCTCACGGGTCTCTGAGGCGGCTTGGATCCGCTCCATCGCGACGTACATCGCCCTACCTTTGCGCTCCTTGTATCCCGCTCAGCCGCTGATGAGGTGAAGCCGCTCCCGCATGTCGATCGGCCCCGTTCAGCTTTCTCTCCGGCCGGTTTTGCCGGGGAGAGGAGCCGCCGTGCAGCCGCTGTCCATGTTCATCCTCCGGTACTACAGTAGCGCACACACTCGCCTCGTATTGAGCCACACTCACCACGCCTTCACCCGCCGGCTATTATGTGAGCATCCCCTCCCTTCCTCCCCCCCTCCCTCCCTCCCTGCCTCTCATCCAGCAGCTGCCGGCCGGCCTGGTTCACACTGAATCCCCATAATAATGAAGCGCGATAGCCTGAAGCCTGTGTGTGCTGCATCCCCTTAAACTGCTTTGGAGATTATGCTGAATTTTACATAATAGAATGTATGCACATTATTTTACATGACCATTTCCATTTGTCTCATGAGTGAAGTGTTTGTTCCAGTGAGCTCATCACACTAAGTGGATTTCTTTCTTGTTCTCTCCAAAATTCCTTCCAGGAGTCATTTAAGGCCACATTATGTTTATTGTCCTCCATATTTAATTGTATCATGCAGCACAAGTTAATTGCTTATTTGGATGTCAATTAGTTGCTACCATGACGACGACTACTCTCCCTGGGGTTCATATTAAAAAATACACTGTAAAATGAGCAAATGTTTGCAGCTGTACTAGAAAATAATGCATTTACAATGTCCCCATTACGCCCAACACAATAAAAAGAAACATAGATATGATAACAAATATATATACAGAAGAAAATGTGATGGCAAGAAAATAACAGTAGCTCAGGTAACGCTCTAGATGACAGCCTGTTAGTAAGTTAGTGTATCAATAAAAGACCTAATTAAGATGGGAGTAGAAATAGATCATATAATATACATATTAATTCCTGTGTTTCCTCACTTGCACCAATCGGTATGCTGTAAGTGCTTCCTTGGTACCTTGTATGGACAAAACACTTATCTTGTAAGTCGAGGAAGTTCAACGTTCTTTTTTTTACTTGTTTATGTTGTAAATCTGCTTTTAAAAATCCCCCATTTTATTTTTATTTTTTAAATATAAAGTACTACAGACCATATGACTGTTTGCGCAACTGTGTTTTTCACTGCCTCTTGTTTAGGTAGCCTAATCTGACCTCTCCTCACCTGCTTTGTTTAAAAACTTGATACTTCCAGAAAAGTACTTCCTTAGTGTGTGTATCTTCACTATTTTGACACAGTTCTTTGATATATCTGTAATGGCATTGCTGTCAGTTAGTCAATATAACGAAAGTGGATTCCCAGCAATCCAGTCGACAGGTTTTTCTGTATGTTTTAGGACGCTTGGATGCACTGCATGTGCACAAAGGTTTTCTTTTTCTTCTCAAGTTCATTGACCTACAGCAGTAAACAGGATCCAAGTGATGAACAACGTGAGCGGCCGAGGAGGCAACTATGAGACAACTGATGAATCACAGGAAATGGTCACCATCAACAGTTCAGACATCTTTGGTTTTATATGACCATCAACACCAGCTGCAAGAAATGACTGTTCACTGACGAATGAAATCATTTTATGTTTGCTCTAGACTTTGGGGGTTCGCTTTCAGCATATTTAATGACCAACGCCACATTTAAAGGGCTTTACAGCTTAACCTGCAGCTGACCTACATTGAAATATGGGTCAAAGTCAACATCGAAAAGAGAGATTAAACAGAAGAACCACAGAAGAAAGTTTACATGTTGTTCAATAGCAAAAGCAGATTTTTAAATGTCCCTGTTGGCTTCATGTCATGCAGAAGATATACTCAGATACCAGTTTGGTGGCTGTTATCATGCTGCTGAGCCAACCATTACGTTTATGTCACTTTACACATCAGTTAACATCTTTGACATGCGCAAGTCAAAGGACACAATACTGCTGAACCAGATTATTGGTGTGTGTTTCACATGTGATATTCATGCAGGAGTGACGTTGTCTCTAAAATATTCATTACTGTCTTCACTCAGCTAGTGGTTTTCCAAATAAACAGCCACAACATTTAGTTCTGCCACAGAGACAAATATTGAGATATCACGGAAACACTGACAATCTGCAATTAGGACAACTGATAAATGAAGGAAGTGCATTACTCCTGCTGTACATCCTCACAGCCTACAGTAAATCCCGTCGCCTGTCAGCAGAGCCAGGCTCCCCACCCCCTTGCTCTTGGATTTCTGACATCAGACGTGAATAAGTATCTCATTAAGATCCCCCAAAACCATCTGTCCAGTGAGTCTCCTCCTTACAGGAAGATGCTCTCATAAACAAAAGAGTAGGATTCCCTCATTAGCCTCGTTACCCTCATACGAATTTAATTCCATCATCAAGGGCAAGCATTCAGTGCTTTTTTTTTTTTTTAAATAACTGGCCTGTAAAAGCATCACCAGATCCAGTAATGTAAACATTTATTGTTCATTTTACAATAAAGGTTTTAAGTCAGCAAGACTGCATGTAAATTTAACACTGTAGGTTGCAAGCTTGTGTGCAACTAAGAGATCCACAGTTGTTATGGATGAAAATGTACACACACACAGAATGTGCGTCTCCAAGTCATCGTCAGCCTTCATCATTTTGCACAATATTTACTTCATAACTACTGCATGCAAGATGTGCACATGTTTTCTTTGTGCATAATTGGCTGTGCGTGCAATTACCTTTCAGTTTTCATTTAAGCACGGTCAGACATTGCTTGGCAGATGCTTTATGCTAATGCACACTCAAACAACTAATTACTTTAAAAACACAAACAGGAAATAACTTTATCTGTGATGCCAAACAGAAGTGCTTTGAATGTGACTGATGCAAATGTGTGTGCACACATCCTAATAAAAGTTTTGAGCAACAAATGGAGAAATACATTAATGTGCATGTATGTTATCAGAAAGTTGTGGAAACTTGGGTAAGTTTTTGTAAGCAAACACAGTGTGACACATGGAATGAAAAATGTTTAAAGATAGGACCTGAAACTGCAATGATACCCACCAGAATTGCTTAAATTTGGAGATGTTTCATATGAGATTTGTAAGAAGCATAGAGGAATTTCTGGTTTAATGTTCCCTTAACAATACACAAAAGCCTCATTGTTTTAGCTCACTCAGATTCATTTAAATGTGCATTATAAATCAAGGGACACTGAACTCACAGGCCACATGGTATCTCTCTATCCCCAAGAAAACCACATTTAAGACGCGAGTGAAACACCACAGCATTCCCTTCAAGGCCAGTTTGTTTTCTCTTACGACAATGAGTTTATTTATCTGCTTCTCGACCGTTTTCCAGTTTACTTTGCAGGACAAAGTGATCAGTGGATGAAAGCCACGTGAAACTTCACTAACGTAATGGAAGACCCGGACACCTCTGGCTCATATTTCAGGATCTTGTTTTGACTCACTGATGATTGGCTGACGGCCCAGTGGAAGAGCTGTGTGGACGGTAAAGAGGACTGTCTGTTCACACCCGGAGCAGAAACACGTTTCTACCGTTGCTGGCCCACATTTCAGCTCATTTCATGCTCTGTGTTTTTAGACTGCAGCCTTCGCACTGGCTGTAACTGCTCATTAAATGTGCATGACACTGTGTAAACAATGATGTATTTGCCTTTGTAATGTGTTATCTCATGGCCCGTGGCCAGTGTGTCGCTGGATGTTTGCTGTCAGTTTCCACCGCTGCATTTGTGTGCTACAGTCTTCGTGTTGTAATGGCTCCTGAAAGTTGACGGGTCTATGCACACGAGGGGCTTGATCAGTTATCAGATTTATAACCTGTTGAATTTTTGGGGTCAGGGGGTCCCCTGCTCAGAAATATGTCTATCGGGCAGGTTTTTTGGCTCAGACAGGGTGATCGTACGTCAGTCCAGCACTAACACTGGGTTAAAATTAATAAATGTTTTGCGTTAACTTAACCACATGGGTAGAAAACCAATGGGCCACTAATCAAACCCAAGACAGTGGGTTGTTTATGGGTTGACTACAGTCCACAATATGAGTATATTTCACCCAGTATTAAATACAACAAGCAAGTTTTACCTTGATGACATTCAAAATTGTAACAGGACCCAACATTAGACCAATAGCCTAAAATAGAAAATGACACAAGACAAAAACAAAGCATTGTTGGGTCTGAGAGGTGACCTGATGATTTTCTGTGTGCATCCAACTCTGTGTCTCCTGGTTTTATTTGGTTTCACAAAACAAGGTGTTGAAATCAGGATGATTTTCTTGTAGGTTTCAAGCAAATCGTGCTTCAAAGACAGAACAAATTTGGACTCATGTATCAAATATTTCTATACTACACCCACTGGAGGAATTACAAAGGGCATTGTTGTCGACAAACTCTGGGGGCCTCACTCAGCGGGAGGTCCTGAGTAATCAGTGCCACTATTCACCCGACAACAACGCCCAGAATAACATGTGTTGTCTGGTCCATTGTGCGTCCGGCTCTGTCCCCTTTGACTGGACGTGAGACCCTGCAGGTCCTGCATCACGTCTCCTTTTCTGACTGTAACTGAGTTTTCTTTCCACGTGTCTCTGAGCTCTTGCCACAAAGAAAAGCTTCTTCTGCAAAGCCTAAAGAAAAATTCTGTTTCTGTTTCCCGTTCTACTTATGTCTGTCTGCAATTATCATCCTGTCATTTCAAGCTTTATTCTTAGCTTTTAAGTCAGTGCTTTCCAGCAGAAGCACATTTGCATGATGTTTGCATTGGTTAAATGCAGACTTAAACCAGTTCAGCAGGATGAGGCGAATGCAAATATTGAACTTGAATTTCCATTCTGTAATAGAAAGTGCCTCCCGTGGGGCCCTCAGCGCCTGCTTTCCTGGCTTCATACTGCCCCCAAGTGGTGCACGGGAGCACACCGAGGAGACCAAACTCGGTGAACAGGGAGCAGAACGTGGGGCTGAGTAGGAGACGAGCAGCAACGTCAACTGTCTGCACGGGGAACGAAGGGAAACAGAAGCATGAGGGCCGACAGAGTCTCCAGGTTTGTTATAATTTGGATGCATGACTTCACAATTTTGCAGATTTAACTGCTAAGACCATACAGTGCAATTAAGGCTCTGATGAGGGTTGCTCAGGTGTGATTTTGTGATTGCTTCACTCATTGCTTGTGAGTGGACATTTGCGTAAGATGCAGTGGTGAGGCAACCTGCCAGATGATTGAGGAAGGATGCAACATATCCCAGTGAAAACCTGATTTATGACTGAACATCAGGAGTGGCTGATTAATCGTTCAGCATGCTACGTTTTTTAAGGTCACTACAGTTTGATCCTATGAGTATTATTGAACTCTTGATTTTGTCATCTCATGCGACAATAACTGTTCTTTCCCAAACTGAAGCAGCTTTTATCAGAGCCGTGTACTGTTTAAACCTGCGGTTTTGTTCAATTGCACAGGAGTGCTAATAAATTAGTAATGTTTTCAACCTGACATTGATATTTTAAAGATATCTACCTGTAATGTGGTACAGACACATGCAATGTGAGGTTATTGCTTCTAGAGCTAATAAAGCATTATCAGCCTCTTTTTAATTTGATCAGTAAAATCAATTTAAACGATAAACAGCTGCTCGCATTGCATCATAATTATTACTGTGGGAAATGAAACTTTATGACTCCTGAGTTCTCACTGTGCGTGCAAACAAGGTTGTGTAAAAATCCCCTCGGATGCTGCAGCCAATGAAAAGCATGCTGACATTGACAGCCGAGGTGCACCCTGGGAGCTGTGGTCCGCTCGCCGCCTGCAGCCCGTCGGCGGCGCTGTGCTCGCTGCTGTGGCGGACTACAGAGCTCTGGTCCTGGGCAGAGGCGGCTTGCGTTGACAGCGGTTGGTACTGAGCGAAGTACGGCGGCACAAATATCGTCCGTTTGGCTTTTTTTTTTTTTTTTTTTTAAAGGCGTTTAACGCTTCTAAAAGTTGGCATCTGCAAGTATGCAGTCCGAATCGGGAATAGTTCCCGACTTCGAGGTTGGAGAGGAGTTTCAAGAGGAGCCGAAAACGTATTACGAACTGAAGAGTCAACCCTTGAAAAACAGGTCAGTTGTGGAGCTGGGGACAGTTATTTCCCACGCTGCAGCGGTTTTGGTGTTCAGGTGATAATTAGGCTGCAGGCTTTGCGAGTGTTGTCCGGAGTCCCTACGTGTGTGTGCGGCTTCTGCACGGATGGTGCTGGCGCTCCGGACTGGGATCCAACTTGCCTCCCGTTCCTTACGTTTATCCTGCTGGCATGAAGTTATGCAACACTTGGGTGTTGTCTTGTCAACATCAACTTCAAATATTAGCTCGCAGGGGAGCAGACGGGTCAGTTCGATGGGATGCTGCTCACTGGTGTCGATGTGCTGCTAAAGCTGGAGGGTGGGTCTGTTTTTCCAAGGATTCTCCACCTGAGATGTGTTTTAGAAATGTCTCTGCATGGGAAGGCATGCAGTCTATAGAATAACACTGGTGTCACTTGTCAAATAATACTGTCTTATTGTGTTAGTGTGGTCAAATATGTAAAAATGGACATGACAGAGGTCAGAATGAGGCTTTATTGGACAAATATGTGCACACATGCAAGGAATTTGAGTCTGGTTTCATTGCTCTGGATGAGGAAGAGGCATACAGCAAATAACAAGGACAAAAAGAGGTAAAGAGTGGTAGAAAACGAAGAATGGTCAGGAGTGTAATGTGCACAAGTATATAAATCACCGCTGGCCAACAACATGAATACAAATCCATATGAAAGTGAAGGGTACTAAGTTGTAAACAAGATGCTTCCTGCAGTGAAGGGGTTTTGAGACACACTGCAAAAAGTTTACAGTCAACATTAACGAGCTGGAAGCTGTTTCTCGAGCTCTGCGAGTGTAAAATCTGTATTGGCCTTTCCGTCTGTTACATGAAGAGCTGCTGCGCCTAATCGTCGGAGAAAGTGCAGCAAATCCTGACAAAGCAAACCTTTTTCAGAGAATAAACGCAGCACAAATTAATAGTTCCTATGGCGTCCCAGGACGTAAACACAAACACTGTGACTTACCAGAAAGCTATTTTCAGCCTTGCCAGGTTGAGGCCTCTCCAGACAATCAACACTGAGTCGACTCGGGTGTGTGTGGTCTCATTTGACATCTCACCATTTTTGTGGAAATGCTGCGCAGTGTCTGACATGTCTGTTTGTGTGCGATCAGATGATATTAGTGGAGTCAAAGTAATCATTTTTTCTCCAGGGCGATCAGGGAGCCATTGCAGGAGCAGTTTAATCTTTGGGGAAATGCTCTTCATTGCCTTGTTGCTGGGAGTTAGATCGATAGCAGTGACGCATCTGTCTGTTTCATATGATGGAGGAGCCAGCACACAATAAGCTTAACTTAGCATAAAAACTGGAAATGGGGAAACAGCTGACTTGGCTCTGTCCGACGGTAATAAAATCTGCCTTCCAGCTGCTCACAGCGATGACAAGACTCCCATACAAACCAGGAGTTGTCATTCGTACACTTCACTCTACAAATTACACAAACAGGACAAAACTGGCTAAGTGGCGAGCTTTAGTGGTGCCAGGAGGAAGAGTTTTTTCACAGCTGGACAGAGCCACGCTAGCAGTTTCCCCCTGGTTCCAGTCTTTATGCTAAGCTAAGCTAACCAGCAGACAGGCATGTGGGCGGTTTGGGTCTTCTCAGCTAACTCTCGGCAGGAGAGCGAATACTCCTTTTAAGGGAAGGAGAGCGTGAACTCGCACACAGTGAGCTGCAATAACGGATGACTTCAGTTCCGAATCATGCAATGAATAACGATGAGAGAATGTTTTGTTCTCCAAAGACTAATTGGCACGCAAAATATAGCCTGTTTCATTTTTAGTTGCGATGAAGCAACACGGCTCCCGCTTTTGGTTGATTTTAATGCGTTAAGAAACACTTCTCGGCTGCGGGACATCTGGGAAGTTGTGAAACTCACCACTTTGCCTCCCTGAGGCCGACGGTGACGGCGGTGATGACGATACACCTACGAACAGAATGCTGTCTTATCATCTGTATTTTGAGTCCACGTGTCTCTGTTACGTTGCTTAGCGGTAGTGATACATGGCTTCATTGTGAGGGCGAGACTTGCAGAGGACAGTACGGCACTGTGTTCACACAGAGCTCTTATTGCAGACGTTTGCGAGACTCCTCTTATTTTGTGTTTGCCCCTCTGGCTCTTGACATTTGGTTTCACATTTGTCGTTTATCTCCTTTTCTTAGGAGTCAAGCAGAACGCCGTCCAGGGAGAAAAGCTGTCATCTTGTACAGTCCCAACCTTTAACCCAGTTCCTCGTGTTTTAAACTAATTTCTTCATTAGGCGAAATGTCATTAGACTGTTGCACATTGTGAATCTGAGCTGCGCTGTGCGGCTGCTGGCAGAGCAGCAGAGGCAGCCGGCCTCGGCCGAAGCGATCACAGATGATTTCATTTCATGCCGCCTCTTCCTTTGGAATATGTGAAGTTGTCTGAACAGTTGTTTCGATTGAAGGTATCTCACTTCCTCTTCCATCACATGAGGATGACCCAGCATAATAATAGTCACGCTGACTGTGCTGTGAGACGCTGTTGCGCAAAAGAGATCATATTAGTTTGATTGATTAGCGGCTGGTGTGATGCCTCGTCAAGGCTCATCCCTGTGTGACAACATGTCATTTCAGCTTTCGCAGATATATTTGGGTTTTTTTTTTTTTTTTGCTGCCTGAGCGCTCTGACGGCTGCAGACGACGTGCCAGACTTTTTGTGCCTAATATAGATGTGAGACAGGCGGCGGAGCGAGTCTTCTATGCAGTGTAAATAAGCTGTATAAATTTAGCAGTGGATGTGTTATATCTGAAACCGAGAGTTGGGGGATCTTTTTATTTTTTTCACTTGGCAGAACACCGACAAACATTTATGCAACAGTCAAATGGAGACTGGAAGTTATCTATCACAACTTTTTCCCATTTAAGCCAAACTTTTTAAGTGTAATAATGTTTAAAGCCGTATCAACACAAAGGCCGATGTAAGAGCTTCGCCCACAAATATTCAGATTGATATTAACACAAGTCTGATTTAAGTCAGGAAATATTTGATCAACAAATAGACAAAACAAGAGCACAGAAAGCTGAGTCAGAGGTAGACGGTTATGGAAGTTGGGGCTGGGAACAGCTTGTTCCCATGGGGAGTCCCAGGCAGAGATGCCAGAGAGGCCGAAGAGTTTCGTCCACGATCTGAGGCGGGACCGAAGAGCTAAATGACACGGACAGGTGCCGCGGCTGGAGGAAGAGACGCTCAGAACGACCTGTTCTGCCGCCACGATCGCTCTGCTGCATCTTGTCCTCTGTGGCCTTTTGAAGCACTTTACATTTCTGCACTGGCAAATCCTCACAAACTTCTCTGTTTTGCTCCACGAGCGTCAATAACAGGAATATGTGATCTTTGTCGGCCTCTGTTGGCGACCAGCAGGGACTGCAACAACACTAAAAACAGCACTTCATACAGTGTGGCCTGTTATTGACACAGGTCTTGTAGGGCTGTAACTAACATTATGAATTAGTTTGCAGAGTATTTCTCCATTCATCTATGAATTATTCAGTCCATGAAAACAGCAAGCAGTGTGACCAGACACTCAATTTGTTTTCATGTAATACAAAGAAAAGAAAATCCCCACATCTGAGAAGGCGAGACCAGTTAGTTTTTTTGTTTTGGACTTATTGTTTCAGCTCTAAAATGTTGTGACTCTGTTATAATAAGGCACTGACCGTTGTTTTACGTGTGAAAAGGCTGCTTACACTTCCCCCAGTGTTTTGAAGAATCAAGATATTACTCAACGCCTGTAAAATCCTTTCAGATGCACATTCAGTCACGCCCGTTTGTTTTTTTTCATGGTCGTTGTGTGTAAAAACGAGGACTGAGTCGTGTTTTCCACCCGTGAATCATTACTATAGTTTCCTGTGATATGTGAGAATGCGTTGGTTGTCTGTTATTGTCACCTTCGGGCAAAATGGAGAACAAATGCGCCTTAAGAGTGTTTGTTGTGCTTATTTGTTATCTTCATTTACACGAACTTGGAAACCTTATTGACTCACTCAGCCTGCTGTTGGAAAACGTATGAAATGGCGCCTCTGGCTGTCCTCAGACGGTCTGGTTTTCTCCTCGTTTAAGCACAGAGAGCTGCAGCAGGCCGTCATGCTGAAAACAAGGGAAGGGAATTACGAAGGGCACAGAAACTAATTACAGAAATAAGACCCGGCGAGTTCGAGTTATCCCAACCGGTCCTGGTTTCCTGGAAATGCCTTGCAAAGAGCCTGATTATCTCTTTGGATGCTTTAACAGCTTACCCTGTTTTGCTTTGTTTTGCTCTCCCTTTGCAGGGAAATGCATTTAGAATTTGCACCAATTCTGTTATTTTTGACATTTAGTTGGCTGTCTTTCATGAGAAGGTGATTGTTTTGGAGGTTCCCGTTGGAGAACAAAGTGAATGTGGTTAGGCATCATTGTTAGGTGCTGTAGCTTAGCTGGCAATGCCTCGTTCAGCAGAATTAAGTAATAGTAAGTCACCTTTGGTTTTAGGAAGTTGTAACAAACAGTTTTCACTATTTTCCAACAATATTAATGGAGAAAAAACTCTGCAGATTAATGGGGAATGAAAATGGTCGTAATTTGCTGCCATGCTTGCATCACTCGCTCTAGTGTGATGTACAGTGCAGTATATGTGATATCAGATATTGAGATACATTGTGAATTTTTTGACTTATATATCTGTCTATCTGTATATGTTACACTTCATACAGACATATTGCTGAGAAATTCACAATAAAGCCTAGTGGTTAACACATCTAAGTATATATCTAGTATATATCTAAAGCCGACATATTAAAATGCCTTCTTTTATCCTACAAAGGCTCAAAAACCCAAATATACTCAACATATTGTCACTTCAGATGAAAACAATAATAATCTAACCGAGTAATCCATCAATTGTCTCGGCTCTGCAGTGTTTAATATTGGTCTGACCTGTCAGCCCAGAGGAGTTTGATCTATTTACTCAGTGGTTGTTTGTACATTTGTTTTCTTCTCTAAAAAAAAATCTTCAAACAGTGTTAAACTGCATCCCGTGCGTGCAAAGCCTGCATGGCTGACGGTCTAGACTGAACACTTGCATACAGACGCTTCCCATTATCACTGACTTGCTTGCGAGTGACTGTCTCCTGGGGACGATGCCAGCTGCAGCACACTGGGGCGTTGTGGTCGGCGTGCGGGGGATCCGAGCAGATCAATGTACTGTCATGTAGGGTCATAATGACTGAGCTGTGTTCCAGCAGAGGGGTCGTGCGGCCTACCAGGAGGTCCTGATCTGCTGTGTCAATGAGGCACCTGCAGCCAGACAAACAAAACGAGGCGAGCAGCCAGTTGCAGGACGTGTTTTTGTGGCGCAGTTTCTCGGCAGCCATCTAAGCGATCTCACCGTTCTTGCACTGCGCTTGCCATAACAAGTGCTGTGGTAGTCATAAGTAATTGTGTATTCCCATTTTTTTTTTCCCCAATAAGCAATTACAGAACTATAATTAGAGCGTGCACTGAGAGATGAAGCAGCGCCCCCTGATGGGAGAATGATGGAGCACTTAAACAGCGTTTTTTGTGTGGATTTCAGCGATTGTTTCTATGGTTGGGATTTTCTGAGCTCTATAAAGTTAATGTGGAATTTATTTTTATTCCAGTATATGTATACTAACATCACTGTGTATTAAGCTAAAAGTGAAATTGTGTACAGTCAGTGTGCTTCGTGTGCTGCTGCCAGCTTTGAGTTTATTCAGTCTGATCTGAAGATTTATCTACCTGCAGGGGAACATCTCATCCTTATAAACCACATTACCATGAGTTAAACATCACTGTCCAGTTAAAATCAGGACTGATTTTGAATTTTTCACATAAACCGAGAAAACGCCCTTATTTCTTTAAGATCACGTCGAAACCTGATTTAAGACATATAAAAATACTCTGCTTTGAATAATAATTTGTGTCTGATATGTTTTTTCCATAAAAACTTCCCAATTCCAGAATATATAAATATGCAAATGTTCTTAATTTTCATGGAGTTTAAGTATTAAACACTAGCCCAACAACTAATGATTATTTTTATTATCCTATTAATCGATTCGTCTGTGTGAAAAATGTCCCTAAATCCAAGCTCACGTCTTCAAATGTGCTGTTTTGTCCAACCATCACCCCAAAACCCAAAGATACTCAGTTGACAATGATACAAAGCAGAGAAAAGTTAGATTAATAAATCATCAAAATAGTCAAGTAATTTCCTCTTGATCATCTAAGCGATTAATCGATTAATAGCTGCAGCTTTGCACAATATGTCTTCTCTCTATTCTCTGTATATCGAAGGCTTCCGAGTTTCCACATCACACTTGTGTAATTTGTATACTGAACCATGATTGGCTTCAGAACTAGCTGTGATGTCATAAATCGTGCTCGTACATACGCATTTAAGGTGTGCACAGAGAAATTTTCCACTTCAGCAGACGTGTAACAGAGGTGTAAAAACAGCCTTCTAGTGTCAAACTCTGCACACATGCATCATTCTGCACAGTGAAGCTCAAACATCCAACTGGAGGGACAAACACATGTTTGAGCAGAGCTGGACCATTTAAAAATGGGATTACGTCAAAAATACATTGTCACTCCGATGAAGACAGGGCTGTTTCTGGAGTTTTCTGAAGTGAAAGTTGGTTGCGGGCCGTCCACTGAACAGTGGCGACACATGTCTCGAAGTGAAACAGTATCTGCGCGGTTTTAAAGCAGTGTTTTGATGGACAGTGTGTTTCCAGTGGGCACTTGCCCTCTCTGCTCTGCTCTCGCGCTGGATGGGGCTGGTCTCTGCCTGGGACTCTGAGTGGCGATTGGAGATTCCAGGCCGGGCCCCGGAGCCTCCCCCCTCTGACACACTTTCAGCGCTGCACCACCAGCATGACTTTCATTGCTCTCCAAGGGCGGGTGGTGCACCTTCAGGAAAAAACAAACAAATATGGAGGCCGTAGGAGTGCAAGTGTACAGACCCTGCTCATTTGACTGTCTGTGAGTATGGCGCCTCAGCATCGGGGATATTGTTGGCATGCGTTAAGGCGTGATTTTGGAAGGTATTAGTGTGTGTATAACACTGTGTGCACACATGCAGGACAGCATGCACAGAACTATGTGTGGGAAGTATGTACAATCATAGCTTTAGCAGATTTCTCCTTGTGCAGTGTGTTTCATGTTAAATACTTTTTCTGGTTAATAATCAAAATCAGAATGAGTTGTTTGACAAACGGGCACTGTTGCAGTTGGTTATTGATTTATAACTAAGAGCTGATTTTGTGTCACTTTGACAAATAACACTCACCTTTTTAAAAAGATATAATAAGAGTTTGAGATGCTTGTTTGTAACAGTAACATAAATTCTTAATGTAATGCCATTAGTTTTTAGATGAGGTTCTTGTTGTACTATTATTGTCCATTAGGCAGAGCTATTAGCTCCAGTCAATTACCAGCAGCAGTGTTAGTGGTGCAGTGTTTCTGCAGCTCAGTGTTCGAGGCTGATCACAGCTCTGTTGCTGCACTGCACAGACACGTCTGTCTGGGTACAAAGCTGCTTCACTTCCCTGTTTGATTGCTGCCTGTCAGTCATGTAAACCTGCATCAAAGACTCAGCTCTGACTGTTGGACTGATGATGATGGAGCAGCGTAGTGAGCAGAATCAGAGGAATCATGAGTTGGGTAGGTGGGGCTCTTCAACACTGTGCAGCCATTGTTTTTTTTTTTTTCCTTTGCAGTACACACAAACATTAGAGGAGGTGTGCGCACACACACACACACACACGCACACACACACGAGTGAAAAAGTTAAAAAGGACAAAAGAGCTTTTTATGTGTTTCAGTGGTCTGTTTGGCAAAGAGCCAGCGAACAGCCGAAAGGAAGAAACAGAGAGAGAGAAGTGGAGCTTTGCTTTGCAGAGACGCTTCTGGTCATTCATGCACACACACACACACACAGACACACACACACAGACACACACACACACACACACACACACACAAACACAAGTCAGTGTGATGCTCAGGAATGTATTGAAGAAAATCATGAGGAGCTACAACTCTCAATTCATCTCTACTGTCACCTGTTCGCCTCTATGTGGAAACATGCTGGTATTCATCTTCTGTAATTATTATTAATTATTAAGCAAAGGTAAACTTCAGCTACAGACCTGTGACGGACTTGATGTTGAAAACTTTGAGACATTTAGAGTAAAATCAAGCCAGTCTGACCCACATGGACATGGCTGATTTTATTGGTGTTAGCTGATCACAGATATCTTGACATCAGTGTATATGTTGGTTGATTAGAAACGAGAAATTTCCAAACCAAAGACGTTTCTGAGGTGACAGTGTCGCTGTTACACATGTTGTCCAGCAGAGAGCGCTAATAAGTTTATATGATAACTGTAAAATGTCCCACTCAGTTCTTGGTCACAGTTCTTTAAAAAAAAAAATTTAGGGACTCTTGTTAAAAAACTTTGTTTAGGTGTAGTGTTTGTTATAAACTCAAATAAATGTTATATATCCAATCACAGTTTGAACATAGTTTCCCTGGCTTTTTTGATTTTTTTAGAGAAATCTCTTGAGAACTATGAGGAATCCTACTAACTTTGATGATCCCCTGACTTTTCCTGTAGCACCACGAGCAGGTCAGAAGTTTTATTTGCTTGTTTTGGTTTCTGACCAGTCGCCTCCACAGCTGATGTAATTTAGTGCTAATTAGCTGGCCAGCATTTAGCTCAAAACGCAGCTGCGTGTATGCAGTCTCACAGAGCCGCCAGCATGGCTGTAGACCAGTGATCGTCAACTGGCAGCCCACATGCCACATCTGGCTCACCAAAGCTTCCTATCCGGCCTGCATAGTATGAATTCAATGGAAAGATTTGTGCAACGTTGTGAGAGTGATTGTCGATTAGTTTGCCAACCTCTGGCAAAGAGCCAAAAACTCTGTAATTCATCATTGACCTGTTCTACAGAATTGGATTATTCTGCAGATCCACCCTCTCTACTCTGTGGACCCTCCACCAAGCTGGACATTCCCTGGAGCCGGCTGCACGGCAGTGGCCAGACTACGGGCGGTAACTCCGGAGTTCTCTGAGAATCACTGAGCTTGTCTATTAGACGCAAGAAGCGTCACTGTGGTTCATTTTTGTTGGCCAGCTGTTGTATTGAGTCTCAAACGGAGTGGTTTTGTTTGCTTCTTGGGATCCTGAAGAGGGGTTTTTAGTTGCAATACAGACTCATTCATTGGTCGTTGAACTGTGTGGTTTGTACTGAGCTCTGATTCTCTCTGGCCTCATATGAGGCCGTTGTCTAGTTAAGTTAGGGTCTGGTCACGATGATATATCAGTTAATAAAAGTAACATGAATTTCATAAGAAAGTGGAAATACTAAACAATAATAGGCTAATTAGGCCTAAAAACCCTTTTTTATTTGAAACTGCAGCCCCCACAGTGTCTACTTTCTGGCTCTGGGTCAAATCTATCTGATGATCCCTGATGTAGGCCAATTTTCAGTGTTGCCATGGCTTCACAAAACATTTGTTCAAATTGTGCTTTTCTCATCATTCACATTTCTACGTTACTATTTCATTTTATTGTATTATTCTAAAGTCAAGGTAAAATGTGGCTAAAATTATGGGACAAGAGCAGCTACAAAAAAATGCTGGCTTGAATTTATATAACTCAGTTTAAATACAACGTAATACAACCTTAATGAGGCGTTAAAAACAGAGAGTTTCTGTAGTTTTGCAGAGCAGCGTGGATCATACAGCTTGTGGTTAAAGACTACGTTGTGTGTCTGTGTTTTCTCTCTCAGTGGAGACAGACACAACACGTATCCTCTTGTCTGGAAGCGCTTCTACACCTTCAGGTTGTTGTTGTGTGCGAGGTTATGACGAATGTGTTTTCGCTCATGTTGCCTGTAAAGGCGTGAAAAGAGTCAGCGCCACGACTATGGTGTGTTTTGTCATTTAAAGTTTCGGGGCAGCAGATGTAAAACATATTTACATATTTATAAAGTTGAATGATATTTTTAGCTTTTACTTTTCAGAGTCCAAGTAAATAAAATGTGAATCCAGAGGGTGAAGGAAGAAGCAGCTGACACATCCAGAGGAAAGAAAGAAGTGAAATGTGCTTTTTAAAAAGCATGGTTTGCATAAAATAACAACTTGCACAACACAGTGTGAAAGAGTGGGGAAGGAGCAGGAACACTGGGACATTAGTGTGTGTGTGTGTGTGTGTGCGCGCGCACGGGCGCGTGTGTGTGTGTGTGTGTGTGCATGGAAGAGGGAAGCATCGCATTTGTATACTTTTGCTCCACTTTTATCCACCAGGATAAAAAGTACACGTCCTGAAGTCCAAACTGAGGACAGGGTGTTCAGATGCAGGTTGTGGAGGCTAGAGTTGGGGGGTCAGGGAGGGGCTTAGGGGTGTGGAGTTTTTTTGTGAACACACAAAAGTTATGTTTACATTGTGAGCCCTCATAAAACATCTGCAATGCTGATATTTTGAATATTTTAAACTGCAGTCTTTATCAAACCAAGGACAGATGCTGATAATGGCAACTGTGTGCAGGCTACCTTTAAGATAAAGTATTATTTCATTATTCATACAAATGTATTATCATTAAAATATAAAATATAAGTACCATAAGTAAGAGTATTCATTATTTCAGAATAATATATGTAACATTATTTGATTAGAATTATTGATGCATTAATGTGTGAGCACTTTAATGTTACAGCTGCTGGGAAGCTTAATTTATGATTTTCCTATAATAATACATCATAACTTATTTGTTAGTTGTATTTTGTATAAATAATCTGAATGTGTGATGTAACTACAGCTGTCAGATAAATGTAATGGAGTAAAAACTACATTACATTTATCTGACCTTTAGTATAAAGTAGCGTGAAATGGAAATACTCAACTCAAACAGTACAGTTACCTCAAAATCGTACTTAAGTACAGTACTGTGATTTAGTAAATGTACTTAGTTTCACTCCAGCACCGCTACTACTTAATGTGTAGTAATCTCTATGTGAGCATGTGTGGTGTGTGTGTGTGTTCCCAGTATATTTCTCCAGCATATTACATTTGAAAAACATGTATACACATTGTTACACTTGAAATTAAAATGCACTATTTGAGAAGGAATACGGTAAATATAATAAAGCTGAAGAGCATCTGGTCATATATTTTTATGGCAATGTCATCTGTATTTCATTTTAAGTTTTATATTTTTAAAGAAATTCAGCTCTTTGGGTAATACTAACTGGAGACAAGAAGGAAAGGGAAATGAAACTGCTGTTGTCTTGAAATTCAAAAACTCAAAGAGTGGAGCAGATTAAAGACAGAAAAAAAGAATCAAAGGATTCAGCTCTGGCGGTGGAAATGAACCAAAAGCTGTTAAAACATTAGATCCAGTGACTTTTGTTTGAAACTTACGGGATGAAAGGAAACACAATCGCCCAAAGTCATACAGACAAAGGAATTATGCATATGAACGCTAAACCTGATTCTGCGTATTGGGTGAAGTACAAAGAAAGTAGCTGTCGGATTGAGATACCCAAAGTGCTGCAGCGCTCTCAGAGAACAAGCTGCAGCCTTTGTTCTGCTGCAGTTTAGTCTTAAAATCCACTTGTAAATTGATTTATCCAGGATCAATAATCAGTTTATCTGCATCCGCATTTGTCTTCAGAATGAATGAGATCGTTTATGTTAATCTTAAACAGTAAAAGCGGCGGCTGTTTTATTATTTGACTGCAGGTAACGCTCAGAAAAGACTGTTTTTATCTCGTATCACAGCATAGTTTTGCTCTTGAGTCGGGTTCAGTGGGTGTGGTACCAGACAATGAGATTATATGCAGTGCTGGGGAGGGGGGAGAATTATGGTATGTTGAATACGCTGCAGACCGAGGCTGTGTTTGACTCCGCTGGCTAATTAGTGCGATTACTGCACAGCTGGATTGGCCAGACGTTTCAGTTTTGTCAGAAGGATCGCTCACTCGATGAAGGCTTCATGCCGACAACTTCTGCTTCAGCAGAGTCCGTCTATTTTGGGACTGCAGGGCTCTGTCTGCCGTCTAAATTTAAGAGAGTGGGAAAACTGAAGCAACCTTTCAAGAAAACCGTTCCTCTTTCTCTTTGATTCTCTCTAACGTCAGAAGCTCTGCGAGTGCAGCTGCAGAATCACTTCGGCTCCAGAGTGAAGCGGTTCAACTTGTCTGTCTTTTAAAGGAATTAGAAATTATTGCAGAAAAGTTGGGCTGCGTGTAACAATCAATCTTTCCTCAATGAATCTTTTATTTCAGGCAAACTGACGTCTTCAGATTACTAGTTTTGTCCAACCAACAGTCCAAAACCAAAAGACGCTTCGTGTGCATCGGAAACGACAAAGAAAAGCAACAAATCTCACATTTTGAAAGCTGCAAATGTTTGACGTCCTTAGAAGAAATTAAAAGATTTACAGATTACCTAAATAGTTTATTTTATTTGTAATACAGTTCAGGTTTTCCTTTTGATCGCAGCCCCTTTAGTTATCCTCATATTAACCTTTTCCTCCATCTGCCTTCCCTTCATCTTCTTCTACCTTTCCCGCTCCTGCTAATCTTTCTCCTCTTGTCTCTTTTGCTTGACCCCTCTCTACCCTCTCTCTGCCATCGCTCTGTCTTGTCTTTCCCCCTCACCTTTCCCAATCCTCTGCTTTCCCTCACTATCTCTGCTCACTCATCTGGCATCAACCTCCCCACCCCACCCCAGCAGCCCGTCGGACCAGCACGGCTCCTCCAAGCCCCCGCTGAGCTCCTCGGCCATGACATCACGCATCCTGCTGCGGCAACAGCTGATGCGTGAGCAGCTTCAGGAGCAGGAGCGGCGGGAGCAGCAGAGACAACAGGCCTCGCAGTACCCACAAACCACCGCGGCCCAGACCCCTGCCATCAATGTCAGCGTCCCGGCCGGCTTACCGCCAGCTGCACAGGTGCCAATGGAGGTGCTCAAGGTAAGCAGCCCTGGTTGCAGCTTGTGGTGACGTGGGAGAAGAGGGAGTGTGGCAGCGCGAATGGTTAGTCAAAGGTGTAACAGTGCACGTATAAAGTTTCCACGTCTGGAATTAGAAGTTGCATGTGTCATTGTTGCAGTCTGAACGGTCCAGGCACCTCTGTATTTATAGAGTTTATTGACTCGTGTGTGTGTGTGCGCATGTGTGTGTGTGTGTGTGGACGGTGAGGCACATCGTGGTTTTACTATGACTGTGTGTGAAAAAACACAGGAGTGAGTGAAGTGTGTTAAAATGCGTATATGGGGATTATCTTTCCTGAGAGAATTCCTCTTTAATGCATGCTGTGCTTCCAGCCATTTGGATTTAGCCATCTTTAATCCTATTTGCTCAGCTAGATTCACATCTTTTCATAGCTTTGATTCCCTGGCAGTCCGAGGGACAGGACACCGTTAAGATTTTCTGTACGAGTAGAGAGCGCTGTGCTCGATGGTGCATTTTAACGAGGCAGTTCGGTAAGTTTTCCCGTTTGTCTCCTGCATGTTTTCGTACGCGAGCTGATAATCTTTGTGAAATATCGCCAGAAATGAGTCGGGCTGTGCTGCGTGGCGGCGAACATATGCGTCCGGTGTTCAGAATTTGTGTTGTTGTTGCTGTTTTGTGGTCACATTTTTAGCTTTTTTGCAGTAGCAGTAGTTTTGTGTGATTTTGATTTTGAAGGATGTGTTGCTGAGAAAACACTTCAGTGAGTCGCCTCAGTCTAAGTCTTGTGTTTGTACTTTTTTTGGAAAATATGGTTTTCGAAGATGGTGGAAATGTTTGTGGAGTCTGTCTTGAGGACACATGCACACCAGTGTGTGCGAATGTGTTTTTTTATTGGTTTTGCTATTGATTTATGAAAGAATATGTGACACTTTAGGAAAACTTTGTACAAATATATAATCGTGTTTGACTTTCCAAGACGATAACATCTTGAAATTTAAAATGCTTTCATGCCTAAAAATCTGACTTTCATACAGCATCAAATCGGCTCTAGTTACTGAATAATGGCTTCCATGAGGAGTAATGAAAAATCTATGTTTTCTCAGACATTGTTGTCACAAAATATCGCATTCAGAAAGATAATATAGCTGTTATCCATAGAAAGGAGGTGCGTTAATTGAGGGATACATCAAAGCTTTCATTGTATAACCTCACATTAGGTATACTGCGGAGCACTAATAGACTGTGAGCTATTGAGTAATCTTTGTTTAACTAAATCCATCCACAGCACATTCAGAGATTTCATGGTTACTTGCTCAGCCACGTTTTCATCACCCTGGATGTGTGTGGCATGGGCCAGCAGTGAAAGACAACTACAGTATATCCATTGAAAACATCGCCCTCCTCATGCACCATAAACATTACTTACTCTCCATAATCTGCAGCTCTTTGAGAGGTTTAGGACGCCCCCACCCCGAACCCTCACCCTGTGTACAATACACCAAGTTAGAGTAATTTCTCTGCTTTGGCGAGAGCTTACAGACATTCTTCATTGACTGAAGTCCTCAAATGAAAAGGCCGTTCCAGCTTGGCGCTGTTGAGCTGGGTTAACCTGCTCCCCTGTCTGTGGGTAGATTAGCAGAGTCCACACAAAGCTCAGGGGTACCAGGCAGAGCTGCTGGACCTCAAAAAGTGCAAACATTAAGCTCAGATGAGTTTATCTAAAGACTGATTGGACCCTTAATTAACCAAGTGACCTCTGACCTTCTGGGGAATAAGTAAGGGATCAGTTTAGGGATCAAGACAAAGGCGAGCACAGCCTTACCACACACCGAACGCTAATTCAGTGAAGAATGCTCGTAATTAGCTCCCAGCGCTTTCATTCCATGGCGTGTTTAAGAGGAAAAAAAACACTGCTTTGAAATGTATGTAGGATAACATCCTAAAAGGGTTAAAAAATGATTTCCAGAAAAAAAGAAAATTCTAAGGATTTATGGTGCCATGAAAAGAACAAAGTGCTCCTCAACCGTGTACAAAATGTACGTTTTTCTTTTTTTTTTTTTTTTGGATTATACAGTCCATGTAGCTCGTGACCAGTACGCATCAGAAGCTTTACAAAAGATGCCACACAGATGTCTCATTCTGATTGATTTTTGAATTAATGCGACCAGACGTTTGATAGATATGCACATCTTCATCTAAAAAATGACAGTGTACTTTCATATTTGATAAAAGTAAAACATATTAGTTTATGCAGTGTAATCATCTCATGAACATAAATATACAGCAGAACCTTAAGTGCATTGCTGTCGACTTAAATGGCTTAATACTCATTTATTTTTACCCTTTCTGTTATGACAGCAGCACATTAAGTACTGTACAAAGCAGCAAATCACACGTTATGCTAATTTTAACACAACATTATTGTTAAAGGACACATGGTTTGTGTTATGTCAGTAATTTGCCAAGCTTTGGCGTAACGGCATGGCAATACGTCAGAGGTGGAGAAGACCACAGGTTGCTCTTGATGTAGCTGCTCACATTAGCATCACAGTTGTCGTCTGCGACTTCCACAGAGCACGTTAGCAGCTTAACAGCGGCACAAAGTGGCCCATTCTTCTAGCCTGCGTAGCAAATGGGGGCATTCTTGTTAATGTATCCTGGTAGGACCATCATGGAATGCCCAAAGCATGCAAGTCAAAAAAAAAAAAAACACAAATCAGTGTCCTCTGTCAGTACAGCGGGATGCTTTGTGCTTGTTTCTGCAGGGAGGGTCTGACTCTTTGGGGGTTATGTTGCCGATGCCCTCTGGGCCGGTGGTGGCTAAAAACGAGCTGATAAACAACAAGGCGTCTTGTTTGCTGTGGTTGCAGATGCTGTGAGTTTATGTCACATTTCCAAACAGTGGATTTTCTGAAGAGTACGTAAAATGAAGATGGGTAAAGCAAAGTTCAAGTCCTTCTGACGCTCAGATCTCTGTAAAATTAACAGCTCTGCAGGTTGGTTTTTACACAAGCTGAAGATGCATCAGTTTATGTAGGACTCATAGATCCAAGACCAGTGCCCATGTGTGAACACCCCCATGTTTAGACTCCTTATTCATAGTTTAGAGGCAGAAACAAAGACGCTATGGAAGTCCAGTCTGTGTATACATGTCATGACAAGGATCGTCCCAGGTCTTTAAAAACACGTTTCACCCTCACACCAGTTCATCATAACAAAAGCTACAGTATGTATTGACGAGGCCAGGATGTTCCACCCTGAGGTCTGTGACCCCCCAGGGGGCTCCAGTGAACTCAGAACAGTGAGATCATCTAATTATGTGTGATAATTTAGGAAGTCCCTCAAGACATAAACAAGCTGAAAAAACACTGATGATCATTTTAATTTCTTTAAGACCAAACTAACTCATTTCAGCTGGTTGAGACACTGTAAGATCTCAACTAATATGTGTATCAGTGAGGCTGATTTTCAGGCAGTGATTAATGATAATCTAAATTTTCGTAACTGAATAATCGACTTGTTTTAATAACAGCAAATTTATTAATCACTCTGTCTATTAAATGTTAGAAAACAGTGAAGAACGCAATACACAAGAACACAAGGTGACGTAGTGAGACAGTCCAAAACCCAAAGATATTCAGTTAACTATGAAACAAAGTAAAGCAGCAAATCCTCACAAACTGAAACCAGCAAAGAAAAATACTGAAACAATTAATTCATCTAGGGCTTTAAGCAACAGCTCATTATTGCCGGATGAATCGATCAATCGTTCCGTCTTCAAATTGCTTGTTTTATCTGACCAGAACCCAAAGATACTCAGTCATATAAGACAAAAAAAAGCAGAAAATCTTGACAATTTATGAGGTGAAACCATGAGATGATCGGCATGTTGGCCGGAAAATTCACATACAATTTACAATTTGATCGACTAATGATCGAAACATCGTTTCTTTTCCAGACTGACACCCAACTGTTGCATCTACTGTACCAGCAGGTTTATTTAGTCCTACTTGGATGTTTTATTGGGGCACCTTTTACTCTATGTTGTGCGCATAATGCTGTTAATAACCTCTTTGTTTCTATTCTTAGTGCATGAAAAGGGAGACAGTTGTATGGGGCTCCTACAGTAATCCTTTGTACGGTGTCTTTGTTTCTATTTTTAGACAGTGACAACTGTCAGTTCTGTGGATGTGTGAATTTACAAGCGATGGCCCAGAGAGACAGATTGAATCAGTGGGTCTTTGTGACTGCATATAACAAAAATAATGCTACACATGTATGCATACAGCAGTGGTCTGGAACCCCCAAGAGGTCACAAGTTAAATCTGAGGGGTGGTGAGATGAATAACAGGATAGAAAAGGTAGGAAAAACATATTTCTTGCACATGAATGTATTAATCTTATCAGTTTTTTTTTGAATAAAATAAGATATATTTGAACAATGCTGTGGTTGCACTGGACACAACCTGTGATGAATAGACAAACTGTAGGGAACCACTGGCATACAGTGTGTTCGGGCCGGGCCACAGTAACATACAAATGAATGAAATTAACATTTAATAATAATAATATTATTGCCAACCAGGTCTTCATCCTGTACCTGAAGTTATATCTGCAGCTCATATTTTAAGAGACACTGGCATCCAGCAGAAAACTACAAACAAAACAAAAAAAAAAAAAATCAATTCATCAATTAACTTCTGACAGGAGGCAGAACAGGAGACGTCGAGCGAACCAACAAGACAAAAGAAGTTGGTGCAATGTTGAATGAAAAAGCCTCCATGGAGCGAGGAAACGAGACGGAAAAGCGGAAACCAAAGCAAAGTTTTGTTCTAGATGATTTAGTGAATTTTACCTCTCTGCATGTTTTGTGGGTCAGATAAAACAATCTGAATATGGCACCTTGAGCTGTGGGAACTTCTGATGGCCATTTTTTATGACTATTTAAGCACCAAACTATTAATCAAGAATTAATTGAAAAGATAATCTCCAGATTAATCAAAAAACATAAAACACAGACACAATACGAGGAAGCAATTTAGATAAAAAATAGTATTAAAAAAAGAGATAATAAAGATATGTGAAGTGATCTATTAGAACATGAATGAACCCAACCTGAATTCATTCAGTTTAGTTGATAAATAGCATATGAAACTAGTATTCACGTTTTTTTTTTACCTGTCGTTTACACGTGTGAGTGCAAATAATTGGAATGCTCATTTATGGCTCAAGTGTATCCATCTGGATTAGGTTTCTAAATAAACAACTCAGATCCAAAAAAGTTGGAACGCTGTGTGAAAACAGTACAAAGACAATATATTTAATGCTTTCCTCATTAGCTTCATTGATTTTTGTGAATATCTGCTTATTCTGAATTTGATGCAGCAACATGTTTCAAACTAGTGGGGACAGGAGCAACAAAAGACTGAGAAAGTAGTGGAACGCTCCAAAAACACCTGTTTGGAACATTCCACAGGTAAACAGGTTGATTGGTAACAGGTGATAGCATTTGGGGTATGAAAGGAGCATCCTGGAAAGGCTCAGTCGTTCACTAGCGAGGATGGAGCGAGGTTCACCACTTTGTGAACACATGACTGTATAATTATTATTTTATTATTACTGCTGATCTGGTAACAGTGGAAACGTTATCAGTTAAAATCAGTAACAGTTTCACACCAGAGTTTAACACCATAATGAGAGCAAAGCAAAAACTAAAGGATTCAATTAGTGACCAACACTAATGGATCTCAATCTTTTGCACTTTAGCCCAAAGCATGATTTGGTTCTTCTTAATGAGCCATTCATGTGCTGTAAATACACATCCCTCAGTGATGTCAGATTTATGACCCACCCCGTCGCGACAATTTATAACCTAAGGTGGTCTGAGTCATACCTGCAGGATATAATGTAAATGTCCCTCTCACATGAGTGTCCCCATCAGAACAATGATGCTGTATCCGAGCCTGCAGAAGAGACTTCTAAAGAGTTTCTGTTCTTGGTGAGGAGCAGAGAAATCTGACAGTGGCAGACATACAGTCTGACGTGACTTGGCTGGTTTTAATATTTAAAACAACAGAAGTGTGACAGGTGATAGTATCATGATTTGGTATGAAAGGGGCATCCTGGAAAGGCTCAGTCACTCACAAGCGAGGATGGAGCGAGGTTCACCACTTTGTGAACACGTGATTGTACAAAGGATGTTACTACTTGGGCTCAGGAACACTTTGTAAAGCTGTTGTCGGTAAACACACTTGCATTTTGGTTTTATTTGCGTTTTACAAAAAGTCACAACTTTTTTGGAATCAGATTGTATGAAACAAACATTTTTTGGAGTTGTTAAAAAAGTTATGCTCGCGTGCTGGTGATGACTGGATTTGCTGCCAATTTATTACCGCTGATCTGGAAACAGTGGAAACGTTATCAGTTAAAATCAGGTTTTACACTAGAGTTTTACACCATAATGAGAGCAAAGTCAAGACTAAAGGATTCAATTAGTGACCAACGCTAATGGATCTCAATCTTTTGCACTTTAGCCCAAAGCATGATTTGGTTCTTCTTAATGAGCCATTCATGTGCTGTAAATACGCATCCCTCAGTGATGTCAGATTTATGACCCACCCCGTCGCGACAATTTACAGCCAAAGGTGGTCTCAGTCATACCTGCGGGATATATGTTAATGCCCCTCTCACATGAGTGTCCCCATCAGAACAATGATGCTGTATCAGAGCCTGCAGAAGAGACTTCTAAAGAGTTTCTGTTCTTGGTGAGGAGCAGAGAAATCTGACAGTGGCAGACAGACAGAAGAGTGCAAGCATAGAGAGGAAGCAGGTGTGACAAATGATAAACAAGCAAACAGTTCTCTTGCCAAATGCATGGATAATGTTAAATCATGATTCAAGTCTCAATCTCTGTCAAAAAAAATCACAATATGATTGTTTTTGCATATCGTTCAGCCCTAGTTTGAATGTACAAACATGCACATGTGGACTGTCCATGCTTGGTCAGATTATGTTGATATTTCCACAGATATTGAGCATGTTTTTTTTTTTTTGCTTTAACTTTTTTGCTTAACTTTTTAACTTAGTAGCACTTTGATTTGATTGATTTTTCACTGTCGATGAAAAGTGCACTAGAAATTAAATTTATTATTATTATTATTGTGAATGAAGTTGCTGGGTTGTTGGGTGTCAGTTATTTTTTAATGAATTCCTTCAATAACAATATAATTTCAACTGTGGACTGCAGACTAGTGGAGTTTCCACAGAAATGTCAGAGGTAGCTTAGGGTTCGTCTAGATCCTCTGACCTCCTCAGCTCTGTTAATGAACCCAAATCCTCTGAGCTTAAGCAGAACAAATACATCAGTTTAAAAAAAATGAGGTAGCCGAGACTGTAATTCAGCGATTTTGAGACGTGGTATGCCGGTTGCTGCCAATTAAAAAAATGCAATTTAGAGACGTGAGGAGACCTGAGCTGCAGATAAACTAGGACGTAAGGATGTGCTTTGTGCTGTGTTGGGACGCAGGACAAGCATCCACAGGGTTAAAAAAGTGGATGCGGCAAAGTGATCGCCCCGAGGCAAGTTTCAGTAATAGGGGTGGCTTTGCAAAACAAAGGCACTAACTGTTAGCAGCACATCCTGACATCAAGTGATCCACCATAAAGGAATAAATTCTGATTTTACATAAAACAGCACAAATTTGAAAAAGCTCATTGTACCTCACTGAGATTCCCTAACATGCATAACTAATTACTTTTCTTGCCTTTAAAAGATGAGCTGGATGCATCCGTCCTCATACTCACTGGCTTAGTCTCCCGGTGCAACCAAGAGGGAAGCAGCTACAGCACTTGTTAGTTCAGATAGAAGAAGTTTTTCATTTTGGATTAATCACTTAACTGTAAATGATGCTTGAGATGCTTGGATACCAACCTTATGAGGTATGTTTAAAATTAAAGTTGTCTTTTATTTGGAGGTATTTTTTTGACGGTATGAGACAAAAGTTTTACCTAATTTACTGCCTTAAAGCCAACACAGTTGCTCCATTAACCACAACTGTGCCGATTATGCATCTACATTTAGCGATGAACTGGTATGTGTTGTTGTTTAACAAACTACAGAATCTATTGCATCAAAAAACTTCAGGCAATAGACAGGAGTGTTTAAATATAGACTCCAAATGTGCGCTTGAATGCAGCAGCTCTGCTCCATTTAAAATGTGTTACAGCCAGAAAACGACTGTCTCTGAAGTTTGTTTATTTGCCTGCAGTAGCTTTTCTGGATCATTAGTGCTGTGTGGGGATTAATGATCCTCAGCAATCAAACTTATCCATAACCAGGCAGCGCGGAGATATGTGTGCGTGCGTGTGTGTGTGTGTGTGTGTTACTTAAAATATGTGCACTATAAATGAAGAGAAGCAGAAAGTAGCAGTTAATGAAAAAATATGTAGAAAATGTTTTTTTCTGCCAAGACTTTTTGAGATAACAACACTTGACAGCGTCTCAAAAGAAAAGTGCTCAATGCATCGAGGGCTTTGAAGTCTGTGCCAAGTTTATTTTAATTTTATAGTCAGAACTGTGCAATACTAGAGACAGGCGAGACTTTGAGGTATATTTAGAGTCTGTTTAATCTAATAAAAGACTGCATGGCCAAAAAACATGAAATGTGAAGACAACAATAACATAGTTGCAGTCTAAAGTGGGATTATCTGAAATTTCCCCCTCTCAGCAACCAAGGTGCATATTTAGATGATTTATTTTTGCTCTCTGCCTTCTTTTTCCACCAACAGGTCCAGACTCACCTGGAGAACCCAACCAAATACCACATCCAGCGCTCCCAGCAGCAGCAGGTGAAGAGGTACCTGGGGAAGCTTGGCTCTCAGGTGTTGAGCTTGCCCTGCCCCAACCAGTCCTCTGACCACGGGGGCATGCCGCCAGGGCCAGGCAACAGCGCCCCCAATAGCCCTATGGCCTTACTGACCTTGAATGCTAACTGCGAGAAAGAGGTGAGGTCTTATTCTTACTGATAGTGGCGTCTCATAGTGACAGATTTTCCCTATTTGTGATCTTTAATCAGGCGCCCTTTGCCCTTTATGTTGTCTTGTTTTAGATGGATGATGTCATTGATGACATTATTAGTCTGGAGTCCAGTTACAGTGACGATATCCTCGGCCTCATGGATCCAGGACTTCAGATGGCTAACACGGTATGTGTGTGTTTTTGTCAGTTCATTCTCACCACTGAGCCTCTGTAAAGACCAGCACTTTGTGTTTCAGAATAAAAGCATCTAAATTTCTTCCATAATATTTCAAGCTGCTGACTTTAGCCTTACATGAAAGTGGTATCTAATTCCCCAAAAAGTTCAACTCGTCCTTAAACAGTGTCATCATACTTATTTGCTGTATCTGATAAACATTTCTCGCTGTGTCTTCAGATCCCCGTGCCTGCTAATCTCATGGACATGTATGGTAATCAGGGTATGTCTCAGCAAGGTCTCCCCATCAGCAACTCCTGCCCAGCCAACCTGCCCAACATCAAAAGGGAATACTCTGGTGAGCAGCACAGTCAGTGACATGCAAACCTTTAAATGCCTCATTTCTGTCATTACAATTCATCAATGAATTTTTTTTACAGATTCAGCTTCTCATAAAGGCTCTAACAATACATATGAAGCTCTACTCTTCGGGCCTTTGTACAGCCCATAATGAAGCATTTTATTAAAAGATCCTGTAACCTTTACCTCTGTGTGGGGTTGTTGACTGTACATGACTGACATGCTTTATTTTGTCTCAGTGTCCCATTTTGATAACTAAACAAAAAAAATCTTTTATCACACAGTTTCACAATCCCCAGCCATCATGCATATGCTGGATAAGTCTGGATCCTGTGGCAAATTTGACAACTATCAAAGGCCTGAAGGATTCCCTGTGGGTACGTGTGGTTAACTAGCCTCAAAATGTAGACGGTGGTGGTTGCACATTTTTAGTTTTATTTTATTTTATTTTATTGAGCAATCAAAACTCCATTATTTTTTTCAGAAGCTGAGGTAAGAGCTATGGCAAAGGAAAGGCAGAAGAAGGACAACCACAATTTGAGTGAGTTTCAATTATACTTTAATTGCTCTTAATTATACGCACAACTCTGTGAATGTTAAACACTTAGTGGCATATTCTTTGTTGCACTATATAAAGAAAATCATGAAAACAAATTTTCAGATGTGTTTGGTCGGCTAATCGTGGATTTTGTTTGTTGTGCAGTTGAGAGAAGACGGCGGTTTAACATCAATGATCGAATCAAGGAATTGGGGACTTTAATTCCAAAATCCAATGACCCGTAAGTTACTCTTTTTATTCACTTTTGCCTTATTTCTTATTCGATACAGATTTCCTTTGACAATAAGACTCACCATTTGACATTTAAAATGCAACAAATAAAGGAAAAAGCACTTAAATATACGGAGAAATTCAACCCCATGAACTCCCGGTTCAGCCATCAATCTCACATAGGATGAGTAGACTGTCTGCAAGAAATAGTTCAAGAGTATAAAGGAAGAAGAAGCTGGGCTGGAAGAGATTAACAACAAAAGCAACAACTGTGGGAAAGTTTATTTTTTTTAATTCAGAGACAACCAGCGTGCCAAAGAAGTGTTCACAGGAGGGATTCACATTTTTTTCAAGCCATTCTTAAAACAATGCACACATGCCCACGCTGTATGTATGTGCATTGACAGAGCTAAAGGGATCCTCTCTGGATGTGATGTTAATGTCATCTGCTGTCCCAGTTATGTACAAAAACGCATTCTAAAGTTCAGCTGAAGCTAAAATGAGGCTTCAGCAGGCTGAGTTTCACAAATCAAGTCTTCCTAAGTTGTATCCGTTATCCTGCAGAGTCTTCTCTTTGTGTTGCTATCTGTCTTCTGCATCTAATCACGTAGACACAGTCTGAGGGACAACACAGAGGGGCTTATTTTTATTTTTATTTTTTTACCAAAAAGACCATAACATCTGAAGTTACCAAGTTAATTTGAGTAACTGGCAGCTGAATCCTCATATTAGCTTCAGCTGAACTTTAGAATGCATTTTTGTGGATTTCTTCCCTGATGTCTTACATTGAGAGGGCATGTGAGTCGTGTCTATGACGGACCTGAAAAAATGTGAACCTATCCTTTAATCGGTGGACCTGTTCAGTGACACAGATCTGTTGGATCAATAACAAGGTGGTTAAAGGAATAAACTGCGATGCACACATACAAATGTAAATTACACAAAATGATCGTCATGTGATGGTCAGATATATTTTTTTGCATGTACCGACACTTATGTTAAAAGCATCCCTTTAAGCTCATTTCTCTTTCTCTGCCCGTCGACCCCCCCGGTGCTTCTGGGAAGATCCCAGCAGCCCCTTTTGTTATGTCAGTCCACCCATGGTTGTTTTGCTAAACCCCAGCTGAGCGCTCCACCCACACATACGCCTCCATACATGCAGACTCAGAGACTGACCTGGCTTAACATTGTTCTTATCATAGTTAACACATAATGAATGTGAAACATACACATGTTTGTTTGCATTGCAAATTTTAATGCTAGCATTATCGCTTTACTTAAAACGCCTTCCCTGAAGGCTTCTGACCCCTTCAAACCTTGTGCAGAGGTCTATAACACAAGATTTAATCTTGTAAAGATCGACTGTTCCCACTGCAACCTTCGATTCTTCAGGGAGCTCAGGGTCATCCTTGTGATGCTAGAGGTCACCTCTGTGACCTCCGGAGCAGCTCTGCTCCTTGTTCCTCATTATTCTCAACCGTGTTTTGTTTTTCAAACCAAACAGAGCGAAACAGCAGCGAGTGGTCTGTTATATAGAAGTTGGAGTCGAGTAGAGATCGCTAATCCAAGAGGACTATAGGATGTAAAAGTAATGGCTCCTCTGTGATTTTCAGGGACATGCGCTGGAACAAAGGCACCATCCTGAAGGCATCAGTGGACTACATCAGGAAGCTACAGCGGGAGCAGCAGAGGGCCAAGGAGCTGGAGAATCGCCAGAAGAAGCTCGAGCATGCCAATCGACATCTGATGTTGAGGATACAGGTACACAAACTTTCATGATGTTAGAAGTAGACCCCACCTCACCAGAAATAAAGAGGCCTCCACTGATGTCAGAAGAACTCCCTGAAAAATGCTTTAATTTCAACATAATCTGGTGCTTCATCCACACAATGACTCGTGTAAACCAAACATCTTTTAGTTTTTAAAAGGTTTCCATATTTGTTTGTCGTCTCCTGGCATTTAAATTTGCAAGCATTAAATAATCAAAACATACAATCAAAATGACAATATACGTACATTGATTGATGTGGGTATAAAGGAATTTGTTAAACTTTATTTTTCGCAGTTGCATTTCTAGTAAGAATTTAGATGAAGATAAATATGATTATGAGTTTTGGTTTTTAAGTGCCTTGAAAGTGCTTGAAAAGTGCTTGAATGTTACTCTTAAAAACCTGAACATACGAACACTGTTTTCTAAAATATATCAAGGTTCAGGGAAAATGAACCAAGCCACTAATCCACACAGCGAAGGCCACATACGTAAGGAGGGAGGTGGCTGTTGAGACCATCATCTCGTAACTAACTGATCACAAGACAAGAGCCGTCAGGATCCGTGTGAATCAGCTCAACTGACAGTGATTGATTGATCACATGCGTTTGCTTTACAGTTGTTATTCACAGCAGCAATCCTCTGAGTTTTTCCAAATGGGAAAAGTCAAGGCAGACACCTCAGTTAGTCACAGTCAGGTGAGGATTTAAAACAAAAAAGTCACCTGAACTAAACACCTCCGCTAACCGGTTTCCGGGGGGGAAACTCTGGATTACTCTGCCTTTATTCTTGACCACCCATGGAGCAAGTGAAACAGTACACTGATCTGAGACTCCTGTCATCCTGACAGAACAATGCAAGGTTGTGATTGAGTCTTTTAAGGGCCAGATGACTTCCGCAATGCAGAAAACATGGACACAATCGTGAAATTTGACAATAAAAACTGAATCAACTGTAGAACTAAAAAAGAAATCATGCTATTTATAAACATGAGCATTTTCTCTACTACAGCGCCTACGCCTCACTCACACACACACACACACACACACACACTGGACCATGCAATATGTGCAGTATTTGCCAGGACTGTGCATTATGTGCAAATATAGCATAATCCATCATATTAACTGTATTCTCCCTAACTGACAAACAGTATACTTAGCATAACGTAGCATATTTGATCATTCTCAGCTGTATATAATTCTTGAATTTCACTTTCTTAAGCTTAACTTTTTGATTTTGAACGTTCTTGTTTCACTGCACTGTATCACCACGTCTATCTCTCTGCTTTATAGGAGTTAGAGATGCAGGCACGGGCTCACGGTCTGGCCATCGCATCCTCAGCACTCTGCTCTGCTGAACTCGGGGCCCGGACCATCAAGCAGGAGACCGCTCTGGAGGACTGTCACCAGGACCTGTACACGCTCCACCCCCATCACCAACACCACCCCGCCTGCACTCCAGAACCACCCGGCACCCTGGAGCTAAACGAAGGCCACTCTAACTTCCCCGAGGGCCACTACAGCGTTCACAGCAAGCCGGGCTCCAAACTCAACGACATCCTCATGGAAGACACCTTATCACCGGTGAGAGGGGGGGACCCTTTGCTCTCGTCCGTCTCCCCGGACGCCTCGAAGGACAGCAGTCGCAAGAGCAGTGTAAGCATGGATGAGAATGAGCAGGGCTGTTAGCACCCCCTACTGGAAGACATCTCGTCTGCATCTCCAACCCCTCCACCCTGCTGTCAGTAGCTAACACACTCCAAGCTGCTGGAGAGGCTTTATCCTGTTTGTGTCATTTGTTTTTGTTGTGTTTTTTTTTTTTTTCTCCCCCCACCCGTGTTTACATGTGTCTTTTCCATTCATGTTTTTTTTGTTAGTTTTCTTCTGTGATGTCTTTGTCTTTTCAAGCCCTCGACCTTGATTTCAAGGACTGATTATTAAGTATGTTTGCTTTAATCAACACTTTGATGACAATGAGCTACAAAAATAGAAGTTTTTATATTTAAAAAAAAAATGCATTTATCTTTGGATAGAGGCTAGATTATGTTTATTTCTATTGATTCCAAAGAATCTAGGGAAGTTATAAATCATGGTCAGAAATGTAGATATTTTGTGGTGAGATGAACACTGCTTTTTAAATCACTAGCAATAATAGAAGAAAAAAATCTATTTATTACTATAGTGCTTTACACTCCTCGTGTCTTAGATTGAACTTGAATGTGTCGATGCCTTATTAAGATGTCTATACATCAATGTTGTATTGCTATGCACATGTTTTGGCTGTTAGCTGAGTCTTTGTCAGTCTTCCAGTTGAAATTTCTCGCTTGACAAATATTAATCATTTGTAGATTTGATCTTATTTATGTATCCATGTAAACAAGACTTTGTGTACACATTCCCCTCAAAAAATTAATTTATAACAAGGTATTTAAAAGAGCCTTTTTTGAAATAATAAATGAAAGCACATTAAAAAAAACAGGAAGCTAAAATGTCTCCTTCAAGATAATTGAAATTAAACAAAATCAACATTGATAACGGCTATTTTTAGTCTTTTATTCAGTATCATGATGAGCAAGGAGCAGTAACAAGAGAGAAAAGTCACCACACGCATGCATCCTTTCAACATCCAGTGCTGACTACTCAGCAGGGTGTTTCAGATATATTACCAATATACATTCCTCTCCGCCAAAACCACTGAAATACTCTAACTCTAAAGAGTTACTCAGCAAAGAAGAATGAATGATTTTTTTATAATGCAGTTTCAAAAGAAGTAGAATCTTAGATCAAATCAAAAATAATAAGCCCATTTAGCCTTGACACACGCACAAGAAGCTGATTTCACTTCATAGATCTGATTGTTACATAACTATAAATCCTTAATAGGTGATTAATGCAAGGAAGTTGAATCAGTTCATTTTTTGTTGTATTCTTGGCGTAGTGATCGGACTAACACAACTGCTACTATTTCAGCACACACAGTGTAACACTTCCGACATGTGTTGATGCAAGTGCTCAGTTTTTGTACTTCTCCATCCATTTCCTAAATTATTGTTTTTTTTTTAACACCACTGTGGTGATATTTCACATTCAGTGTGTTTTTTTGTTTCCATTATGTGAACATTTATATTGCCAAGGAGTATAAGGAGACTGCTTTGGGATTTTGTATGAAATGCATGACATTGTCAAAACACTGGAATGACCTCTGTAAATTGAACCGTGGTTTGTTCGCCTTTTTTATCTAAGCATAAACTAACTATTGTATTTGGCTTTTCAAATGCACACAGAATGTTGTATGAGATTGTAGATTCTTTATGGTGTACGGTTGTTGTATAGTTCAGCAGATTGTTTTCAACAGTTGTAGCACATTGCATCAGAATGTCTTTGTTATTAACTACCTGCCATACATTGAGAGCCCTGTTACAGCACAGCCTCCATTTTGTTTGACTATGCAATGGTTGAATTTGTGCCTGCAGAGCAGCATCATGTCTTGATAATGTGATCTCTATATGAAATAGTCTAAAACAGTATCAAAGTAATTATCTTTTTAATTGATTTAAGTGCCTTACAGTTGTTTCTGTTTTTCTGGTGATGTGAGAGGAGTTGTAGACAGTGATGCAACATTTTGTTGATGTTTATGCTGGTGTTTGGTGCTTCATGGATTAACTGAAGAGTGCCAGAGTACATTAGAAAGCAGAAGGAAAGGGCCTTTTGTCAGTGCAAGATAACACTTCAAGCCTCTCAGGCTCAAGAACCACAAGAAAGGGTTTGTTATTATGAAACCCCAAAGTGTTCAGTACTAAATAAACTAATAAGGCATTTTAAAACAAATAATCATGAAAATAAATAGAGTAAAAATAGAAATAAACTAATGAAAGCTTAAACATTTAATAAATTATTATTAAAATCCATGATTATTATTAAATGTTCATTATTGGTATATTTCACACTCACAAAATTTGGCCTGCTAGCTTGTTAGCTTCCGTTAGCTGGAGCAACTAACACTAATACTGACTAGCTGCTGGAGCAACCAAACAGACAAAGTAACTGACCTGTACATTTACAATCAGCTACAAATGCTACGTAGCTACCCAGCTAACTAGCTACGTTGGCTTGTAAGCTTGAATTACTACTCAGCACCTGAAGAGCTAGTGTTAGCAGTAGCAGCTAACTCATTAATGCAGAGTTATCTTCTCAAAGCTCAAACCTACTTAAAGAAAGATACTGAACTGTGAGGAGCAAGAGCATAAATCTGTCCGGTTGTTGTGGCCAGCAGGAGCTAGCTAGCTGTTGGGCCCGCTCACAGGTGGAGGCATGTGATTGTCTGAAACTCCACTGTCATGAAAAGTAGCATGAAAATGAAAACCATGTCAGTGGGGAAAATGCAATGCAATGAATTGTATTGACTTTGGTGATATAAATGTGGCTATCATCAGGTCATAATTTAAATTTGTCGGATAGTAAATCTAATGACACTCCTATCTGCTTCAACTGTACTTATTAGCTGTGTTTAGTGCTAATCAGCAAATGTTAGCATGCTAACACGCTGAACTAAGACGATAAATATGCAAAACACCTTCTTATCATCAGCTTGTTAATATTGTCACTTTAAGCATATTAGCATGCTGATGATAGCATTTAGGTCAAAGCACTGCTGTGCCTAAGTGTAGCCTTACAGAACCGGTACAAGGCTGCAGACTTTAAGTCTTGTCATATTTTATTTGTTTATTAATATAATTGTATATTTAATAATGTCTTATTTATGTATTTCGCTAATACTGAACACTTTGGAGGGTGTGCATTTTGCTTTTTCTTTATTGAGCTCAAATTCCACACTGAAGGCAGTGTTTTGAAAGTTGTACTGAATATTCAGCATTCTTTAGAGACTAGTGTGAATGTAGTTCAAAGTGATGACTGCCAAAATGTGTTGCCAAAATTAAATATACAGTCATTTTATATAACATATATTTACATAGCAATTTTTAACAGCTTGGCAAATGCACCAATGTTAGTGGTGTTTCTCCTCATGATGGCAGTCAGGCCATTAAGTAAACTACAAACAGGTGAAGGATATTGTGACAGTTCATTCCTGTCCTTGGAAACAGTAGTTTGACAGATTAAAAGAACTCAAGAGCTACTTAATAATAGCTTTTCTGTAGCTTTCAGGTGCATCTCACAGTCTTCATCAGCAGATGGCAATAGCCTAGCTGTCATCACATGACAGTGAAGTATCCTATCATGGAACTTCTGGTGTTAAGACTATGAGATGTGGTTGAAAGCCCAGAACAAGCCAGTAAGTGGACCTTAACTTCAGAAACTCATGTGCTGAGCCTTAACAGTGCAATACACTCAAGCCTGTAACATCAACCCTTTGACAGAACCCAGATCAGCTTCTTTATTTTTTAATGGATGAGAAAACTCATCTAAACCCTGAAATGTGACTGGTTAGAATGAACATCAGTTTCACACACATGATGGTGGTGGCACTTAATTTAAAGCCATCACTGTGACTGATTTCTCATAATGACTCTTCCAGCTGTTAATTGTTATGGCACATTATGGGTAAACCACTAATGAAGAGCCATCTCTTCTGCTCATTATCATTCCTGTGGTTCATACAGACAACGTTCTCTGCTGATGTTGCTACTGTTCTTACAGTTTATATGAGATGAATGTAGCAGTAGTTACTGTACGCACTGGATTCAGATTAGTGAGCTCAAACTTCATTGGTACTCAATGTGGAAACTATCTTGTGAGAAATATTAAAAGTTTTATTTGAATGCTTGAAGAGCTTGTGTTTTTCTTCTTGAAAATCAAAATTTTTTAAGTTGTTAATTAATTCTTATAAATGCTAAGTAGGGGGATTTAAAGGTAAATGTTAAAATATTTCAAGTTATAGTTGTACATACATACTGTACCTTAGTTGATTTTTTTTTCATTTGTTCCCAGAAGAAGCAAACGCATCAGTTCATTTTTGGCAAGCTTCAAAAAAATCCCAAAAATGTCCATCAACATATGTCATTCAACAGAGAATTAGGTTTTGCCTGTACTTACTAAGCTCAAAATGTTGTTTTGACTGACAGGTTTTATTGTCTATTATTACACCGGCACAGGGATGTATCCTCAGAGCAGTGCTTCAGAGGCTCCTGGGTGCTGTCTGCTGTCACCAGCTCCCTCTTGAGGGCAACATACACCATGTGGGACATGTCAGTGTTGACTGCCTCTCCATGAAGCAGTGCTGGAAAAGCTCTCTGTGCAATCAGAAAAGATGGTTGCACAGTTCTGTGAGGACAAAAATCATCAACAAATTGTAGCTGTTAATATCAGTACACATAATCATAAATCTATCTGGGGGATATTGCAGGTTGTAAACATTATAGGAAAGTTTGGGGCCTCTCCACACTAAATACTTTTCAGCTACTTCAACTTCAAAACCTACATTCTGATGCTGCTTTAAAAATGTGATTTAAGTGAACTTCAGTCAGTTGTCCTACATGTCTTGAAACTGTACAAGTAACTGAGTTAACTTGAGAGAGCAATTTCAATAATAATAATAATTCCAAATTTTATTCACGTAGCACTTTTAACTTAACGTTACAGAGTGCTTTGCAAAATAAATGAAAATAAAACCAGGTAAAGTGATAAAAAAGTTCAAGTACATGAACACAGGGAAATAAAGACAATAATATGACTTAAACTTAAAGCACTAAGAGTTGTAATTTCATTTGACATGAAGAACTCGCAGCTGCTCCTGTTAATGCTGGTATAGTGGCGTGTCAATAAGTCAAGCTGTTGGTGTAAGAAGGTCAAGACTGAATTCAATGCTAACCTTCCCAGTGGTTAGCCTTGTTTACATTATCATAAAAAGAAATCACCGTTGTCTCATTTTGACATGCATTAAAGACAAACAGGAAGTTTCCATCATGTATGTTTTTCTTGTCCTCATGTTTTCTTGTCAGAAGAATATTTTGCAGGAAGAGACTGTTATTGTGTATATGTGTTCGGGTGCTTGTGGGAAACTCCAGGAGCCTCTGAAGTCCCGACAGATATTTTTTAAACTTGAACCAACAAGATAAAAGCTTGTTCACACAAATTAACGAACTATAGTCATTGTTATAGCCGTAGTTATAAATTCAATAAATAAAGACTCAAATTCATGTTACTTTTCTTATCTTTTTTGTTTGTTTGTCTTTTGTGCTTTTGTTTATTAAAAACTTGACAATCAAATATCTATATACCAGAATTAACAAATATTATTATTTCCACCGGTTCTAGTATTATGGTATACAGCAGTTCTGCCTGTGGTTTGTCCACATGGTGTTGCCGTACCCCAGCAGACGCTGCTGCTCGACTGCTGTGGGCAGGTACAATCAATGTCAAACTGTTCACTGCCTCACTTTTCTTTACTTTCAAATGTATTAAAATGTGGGAAAACATAATGTAGTACGAGTGATTCACTGACTATATCACTGCTGATTTTGATGGTTTTGTAACGTGTTGTGAAAATGCTAATTTTATGAATGGTTATCATCTCGCAATGTTGAATAATGAATTGCTGTCGGAGCATTAGCTAGCTGGCAGACATTCAGTACATTTGCCAGCAAACAGCCCACTCGCTAGCTTTGGCGTAAAGTTAGGATCAGTTAATGTTCCCACCAGTTGTTGATGGGTCACTTATTGTAACACCATGCCAACATTAACATTTGACTTCAGCAAGGACATGCATGAAAAGGTAACATTAATAAATATTTTGCTATTAAGTGGAAACAAGTTAGTTTAAAGATACATTAGCCGCTATTAGCATAACGCACCTGAATCACCAACGGAAAGATCGGCGGTCGAGTTGCATTGTGGGTAATGTAGGTCCCAGGTTTTGACAGAAGAACGGGTGGAATAAAGGTACTGATTATCTCTGATTCTGCTGCATTAGTGTTGATGCTGTCTTAAAAAACTGTCCAGTCTGACAATGTTGCAGAAGTACAATGCTAAATCAGTAGTGCACTCTTTTAAATAAAATTTAAATGCACAAGTTTTACTAGTAATAGAGTACTTTTATGGTATTTTTAATTAACAATAGGATCTGAATACATTACAGTCCATGTTTCACACATGACCCGAGAGGTATAACATTATGCTGCTGTATATATATTTAATATGTGTGCCTAATTAAAATCATTTACAGTGGCATTGAACATGCAAACCCATTCATATTCATATTCATATGTTTGTCTTTTTTGTTTTTGTTTTTACAATAAATGACAAAAAGACTAGTTTTAACAGTTGAATATTTGCTTTTTGGCTAACAGAGTAATGTTGATTATTATGCAGTGTCCCTGAAAAAAAACCTTAAATTAAAAATGAATGACATAAATCTATGTCCATTCTATACTGATATTTTAGCATCCAGTCCTTCTGTCAGCTAGCACTGCCCAGATTAAACTATTCCTCAGTCTCTTAAATGTCTTCAGCCGAAACTGTCATGCTTTATGAAGTGAAACAGTAACATAGAGTGGCAAGCATGCAGTCACACATACTGTAACTGTCCTTGCTCTGCACTCCTGTCCCCTTCTCCACCCTGACAGGACAGAATGTTGGTACCTGATTACTTTGCTCAGTGGGGCGATTGTGGCTGTAACAACAACTGAGGAGGCCGACACATTATAACAATCAACTCTACACTGTTTCAAAGGGTGGCAGTAGTTGCCTGCTTGAATAATATTGAGGCACGCAAGCTAAAAGTCATGTGAATTTCCACCTGAGCCTGATATAAAAACCCTTAGTAATGCAGCCAATTTATTACATAAATGTGAACAAGATGAGAGAGTCATGCTGTTTGCTGAGCATTCAAGATGCTAATGTTTGTGATTTTGTTTGAAGTCAACTTATTGTGTCTGCAGCTCAGAGGTGACTGGGAGGGTGTTTCTCAGCGATAGCACACCTCTGATATCTCCATGGCCAGTTCTAAAAGTTCTCCTGCGTCCTTGCAGGAACCACAGCAGTTACACTCAAGTTCCAGCTTGTAATTGCAGCAATCCTTTCCCTGCGCGTCTCTCTCACTGGACGCCTTGATGTAGTTGTATGAGGGAAAACAGCGGCTCACAGCCCTCTCACACGTGTCTGGTAGCAGGACCATTAACTCGTGGAAACGGCAATGCAGACAAGCGAGAAGAAGTGCTGCACAGTCATCTTGCGGCAGTGACAAGGTAGAATAGAAGAGAAGATTAGTGGTTTAAAAAAGTTTCAGGGTTTCTCAGTTTAATTACATCAACTATTGTGGAGCTAAACAATACCTCCAGTGTCAGGCTGGTATGAATCATCAGAGGAAAAATGACTGCTGCTGTTTTTAAACTTGTCAGAACACATAGAGAAGCTTGATCCACCCCATTCGCTGCCTCCCCTGGGATCATGGGAACTACAATCGGTGTCCAGCTTGTCTGGTTCTTGCTCAGAGATGGTGCTCAGCCTGCGTACCCCACTGACCGACTTGCTGCCCATCGTCCTTCTTGATGGGCTGCCCATAACTGGCTTGGGGACGCTTCCTTTAAGAGGATGATACAAGCAATACACAGATGATTTTTGGATGCATAAACATAACTGGTGTTATAAAAATTCTGTGGCGGTTCAGCACCCAGTCCAGTCTGTCAGACGTTACTTAGATGTTCTGTGAGGCAGTTTTAATTATTCAGAACACCATTAACATGCAGTATGTCAGGGAGGTGAGACTCGGAGCTTATAATGGAGGAGGCTTGCTCAATAAAACTTGAGCAGGGAGAGATTTATTGATTTGCAAGCTTTTATTTGGATCTAGTTTCCTGGATTGAACTGGGCCAGAGGAAAATATATACTGTGTGTGAAAATAGAGCATTTGGCATGCACCACTACTATCAATCACTCTACTATTTTAACTTCCTCACTTTTATTCTAGTTGTAACTAACAATCACTCCATTCAAGCAGCAGTCAGTGATGTGTTTGATTTTAAAAGGGGGGGGGGGCAGTGGGAGAGTTAGTGTTAGGTTTAGCTAATCCAAACCCTCATGGGTCTGGGGGTGTATTTTCAGCAGGACAGGTGCTCATGAATGATCATAGAAATATTATAGGAATACTACAGGCAGCAGTGTGTCTCTATGATCCTCTCACTCTTCCGAGACTACATATTACTACTTGACTTTGATCATGAAGGTGACACTACTCAATAGATTATAAAGGTTGCTCTGTAGTACAGAATTGAGTATTAACATTATATAGTTGAGAGAATATTATAGATCCTAGTTGAAACTGACAGAAGGGCGGGACTGAGAGAAAAAGGCACAATTACCAATCTGTCTACTACTTCAGCACCACGGACAGTGCCATGGATTAATCGATACACAGCACAGTTAGGCTACTGATATTTCAGAGCGGTAGCCGGGGACGTGGATTGTAACTTGCACAAACATTAGCCAGATAAAGCATCAAAGATTCAGGCAGACTAGAGTAACATGCCCCTGCACTCACTGCTACTAGGGGATGGAGGAGGGGGATGACAGGTTAGCAAGGAGGATGCATAATGACTAACAAGCTGGGTGGCATTTCCTTTCATATCACTTTGCAGCGTCTAGCCAGATCAGCCATGGAGAAAACAACTGCGACCTACCATCAGACACATGGTCCCCTACTTTCTCAAGCTCGACACAATCCTCATCATTCACAGGAAGCTTTAAGGAAGTTGTCATCTTGGGCAGAGCAAAGTGGAGAGATTACACATGGAATGAGACACACATCACTGCTTGAATTTAGGTATTAGAATAACCTTAATAACTTGACTCAAGGCTAAAGCAGTAAATCGTTATTGCAACATCCTGTTTTCATGTTAAGTTAATGAATCGTGCAGGGGATGTTTCCCAAAGTGCCAGTTTACTGAGGTTGAAAAACACAACACATCTTCCTCTATGAATTCTGCCAAATAAATTACGTATACGATTACCTGTCTGCACTGGTTAAATATCCAACAGTGTTATCCGTGGCATCTGCAACTGTGAACCCCTCTGAGCTTCAGCACCTCCCATCATCATGCACACACCCACCTCTTGAGCACACTCCACATCGATCAATACTCGCCACTCAGGAAGCAAAGCTACAAATCCGTGATGGCATAATGCATGGAGGATCCATTCAATTATGGCATTACGTCAATAGAAAGCCAAGCCAGGCCACTTATCAAACACCTCGATATAGCAAGTAATGACAGACAAGACTTGCACAGAATTATCTTATGGCAATTTATTACCTTGGCTCAAGCAGTGCGTCCAGCAACAACAATGTAAATGACTTGTTATACCACATTTGCTGACAGCGCACAGGCCGATTTATAGGATTTATAAAGCAGACATACCACAGTACCACAGTGGAAGGTTTGCCACCCAGAGCATTTGCTTTCCTGCTTTCCCTCCATTAAGAAGTCATTACTGAGTCGCAGGGCTGTTATTCAGTCAAAAACTGCACCCCGCCATAATTTCATCATGTGAAACAATGATGACGGTTTACCACCAAACACACAAACAGCAAATACATTTATCAGGAGGAATTTATTATTCATAGAGATGCATTGGTTTACAGTAATGGTAAATCTATTATATCTACTTTTACAAGCTCAGTTAGAGCGAATTCAACAATGCTCGTGGAAGGGGTGAAAAAGACCAACAAGTATAAAGAAGCTACTTATTTTTTGATCAATTGATTATACCATAAATACAAATATATCAGATCATGTTGGCAGTGAACATTTTCATCTTTAAAGCAACATGTTTTTTTGTACTTTGTCTACAAATTTTTATACATCAGGACTACTAAAATAAAATCAGGTAGTGTGACCCCAATATAGCATAAAGTAGCTATACGGGGGGGGGGCTTTTCATTCTCAAGTGCTAACTATCAATGTTCCCTTTCCTTTGGCTTCTCTGCTCATCATGGTCCTTTTGTGCACAGCTAATAAAATAAGAAAAATCATGAACAGACAGTTTCACAAATTTTGTGATCTCACTCTACTGTACAGAAAGAATCAAGAGCTAGATTAACAACAAAAAAAAATAATAAATGCAGATAAATACAAAAAAAATCTCCAAGAAGAGAGTGTTTGGCTATGTGGATGAAGCAGTTGTTTGTGGAAACTTTTGGAACACAAAGTCACACAGGCTGTGAGTGAGGCGGCCTTGCAGCGGAGAACTTGGACCTCATAGTCAGAGAGAAGGCACGCGGTCGAAATGAAGGCTGGGCCTCTCCGGGCTGCCGTTGTCTTCATCTTGGTTCATCTCTGGGCTGTGGCCATGCTCGTCTGTGCTCTCCGGAGATTCGTAGGGATAATTTTCACATATCTCCTCATCCTCCTGCTCCTCTTTAATGCTGGTTTAATGATCACGCAGAAACAAATTGTAATCAGGACTTGAGATCACATAATTAACGTTAAACCACAGCTGAGTCAAACACAATAAAGAGATCAGGGAGCTGACACTTACAAAGCTTGTGGAGGGGACTGTGTTGCACTGCTGTCACTTTGGTATCCAGATCCATTAGCAAGGGCTCCATTCATCTGCTCCTGGAGAATGTGGGGCAGGGAGTGCAACGGGATGCTCCCCATAGAGGCTGGGTTGCAGAGAGAGTTGCTGCCGTCTGGTCCACCACTCTGCAAAATGTAAGATTCTCAGGTTTTAAACTGATGCAGCTGGGACAACTTTCAGACAAACGCAATTTCTCGTATAGGGGCTCTGCACTGCACTGCAGCTTTGTATGTACACTGCAACAGGCTCATTTTGAATACATCATCTTCATCTACAATACACTATTCCAAAATAAAGCTTGACATATCAGATGTCTCTTACCTGAGGAGCAGACCCAGCTAAACTCTGACGGTTCTGTGAGTTCTTCAGCAGAGATCTGTTAGAACAGAGATGCAACAAAAAGTTATCTTTAATTTAGCATCAACGCCTAAAGGGGCTGAGATAAGCATTTTACTTGAGGGCGGCAATATTTGGTGCACTTCACTAACTGGTGGATCATTAAACTCCTCCCCGATCAGTGATTGTCCAATCACAGTTTAGCAACCGAAACAGGGTGGGCCTGTCAAGCCTTGGATTTCTTCACACGTTACTATAGTTACTACTCAGTATAGTGTCTCTTAAAAGTTTAGAGGGTGGTGTCTTTTTGTAAACCCCTCTAAAAACAAAAGAGCAGACGCATGTGTTCATCTGCTCTAACGTAAGCTGTGAACATCACCATGCCCGGCTAACTCTGGAGCAACCAAACTTGGCACCTGACACTGCGTTACATTTGCCAAACAAGCGGTTAGTCCAGATCCTGTTGTAACATACTGAAAATACAAACAAACAATAAAGTACAAATCTAACCTCAGTGTTGTTTGCCCAAGCACGTAAGGTGAGCTGGTAAACAGGGTAATGTCGGAATGAAATACCAGCCTGATCTCACATTTTCCTCATCATACTTCTAACACTGGTACTACAAATCTCTGCACTGTGCAAGGATTCTGATTCTTTACTTCCATATATTTAACTCGATTATCAACTGGTGAAGATGCTGACTTACAGTCTTGTAATACAGTACTATGCATGTAGACAATAAGTGAATATTTAAAAGCGCTTTCTCATGGTTCTTATTTTACAACAGGTCAGCTGGAAACATTAAAAAGTCTGTAGGAGAATGTGTTTGAACCAACTCCTGTTGCTAACATTAGCTTAATTAGTTTGCTCACTACAAGTGGAAAAAAATCTGCCAGTTAATCTGTCATTCCAACCAAAGCAATCATCAGTCTGCGGCAGAAATAACATGCCTCCTTTGTCCTCCTCTGTCTGAAATCAGGGATCTATTGTTTCAAAAATCCTGAAGAATTTCAAGAGCAAAACTGCTACCTTTATCACACAACCCATTCTGTGCTGTGTTCAAATGGGAAACTTGACTGACATAGCAACGGTAACTACAAGGGGCGTGGCTAATGCCCTCAAACACTCTGAGCAACTGCCAACATACACACTGTGCTTCCAGGCCTGCTTGTTTAATTAAATACACACAAGTGAAGAGTTTGAGTCATTGTGGCAAGACATGACAAACCAGATGGCATTTTTGACCGCCTGCTGACAGTGCAACCTGCAACGGATGTGGTGCCTCACTTTGTTCGCAAAGGCATCCATTTGCTTGTGTGAACCTGTCAAATTTGATTTTGTCTATAGCACGCTTGCTTATAGTAAACACTGTGCGCACTGATGAGGTGGAGCTAGAAGGCCAAAAATGTCAGGATTCTGATGACTCCTAGCTATATCTGAGAACACACAGGGTTCTGGCTGCCTTTCCATGTGCACCTACCCATTACCAGCAGTCTTCTGTGGCCTTCTTCTGTGGAACTCAATCTCATCTACGGTCCACACAGCTCCCTTTACGTTTTCCAAACGTACAAAGCACTTATGGAGGCTGAGATTATGTCTGACGGCATTCTGGAAGATTGCAGAAAAGAATGCAGGGAAATTTAACGTAAATGCGACCAAACGTTTCCACACACTTTTTCTGTTTTATATATTATTATCCAAAGACGCAGAATATACAAAAGAGTTCATACCTTCCAAGTGGCTGCATTGCGCCTGAAATATGCAAAGTTTCTTGTGAACCAGTTGTAGATTTCATTTAATGTCAGCTGATTGCGAGGTGATTCAAATATAGCCTGAAAGAGACGAAGGGCATGTAAGAGATACTAGAAATAAATCAATAAAAATATGCATCTGCTTCATTACAGTTTGGAAGGCCACTACTCTCATGCAAATGTGTGAATTCTTCTTTTCAACAGTATTTGAACATTTCTGTGGCCATGTTAAAGGGGTGAAGCACACGTTACCTGTCTTATGAGAGAAGCATATGTAAATGGGGGTCTAACTTCTGTGCTCAAGTAGAACTCCTTATTATCAACTATATCTGTGGAAAGACATAAACATGCAATATTTATACATAAACATATACAAAAAGAACAAGAAACAAAGAAGAAAAAAAATCACAATCGACATAGAATAAATAATAAAACTGAAATAAAAGTAATTACAAAGAAGAAGAAAATGAACCCTTTGTCTGTACCCTACGAAACTACATTTACGTGCATCTTAACAGAAGCATGTTTCAGCTCGAAACCAGCAATAAAACGCTTCCTAATAATTAAGTTCTAATTGTTCTGACTGTTACCTTGGCTCACTGAGCGGCTATATCGCCTCCGTACAGGGGTTCCAGTGAACATGCTATTGGGAGTGAGGACTGAAGGGGATTCAGAGAGCGGCGTCAGGGGTGTGGATGGTGCCGTGGCACTCTGAGACACGCTCATAGGAGGAGGGCCTTTGGGCAATGTTGCCTGGGAGAAGGATACATTAGACACCAGATTGACCTGAAAAAACAAAGCAGCCAAGTCAGGAAAACGTCAGTGTAGTTACAAGCAAAACAATATTTATTTTAATTGGGGGAAAGAGTCACAGCAGGTACTTACAGGCTGTGCTGCGGGTTTGGGTTCAGAGGACTTGAGATGAGCCATCATAGCCTGCAGTCGTTCTTTGTCCTTCTTCAACTGTGTTAGATGAGGAGACCGAAATAGAAGTTCAGAGTTTGTGAATTCACGGCTTGTGCTACATGAGGAAATTACATTTGGAGTGGGAATTACTTCTTTTTTGGCATCCTGGAAGGTGTAATTATCTAAAGGCATCACTTCTGTTTCCAGGCCTGGTGTGAAAACACCACCACTGCTGACATTTAACCAGCATTCACTGTCAGAGTTTTTAGAAAGCTCTTCCTTTTCTTTTTCAATCATTTAAAAAAGGACTGGGTACACAACTCTACCAATCAATGGTTATATTTGTAAAAGTAAACCACTATTAATAAATCAAACATGCAATGTCCAATTTTGTTGTTTGGTCTGAAAAAAGAAATGAAAGGCTTGGTTAAATGACAATCAATCATATGCGTACCTGCAGTTCCAACTGCTGAACCACTTGCATCTGAACTCGACACTGCGCTGTGCTCTTGTCATCCAGTGTATGTTCACTGTTCAAATGTCTGCAGACAAACAAACTCAATATCACAGCATGCTTCAGGGACACTTTGTTTCATGTTGAGCGTTGTGGTACTGATCTAAAAGTGCTAAATCATTGGGACTTCAATCATAAATTCATATCAACATGAAAAACATTTTTACACCACAAAAATATTAAATTAATAGTAAAATAAGAGGAAATAATGTTTTAGACGAATGCTGACTGTCACATGTGCAGCTCCTGTATATAAAATGCAGAACATACATTGTTTCCTGTATATAATCACTATGTCTGTGCCACAGCACATCATGACAGGTGCGATCGAACATCATGTCAGTTAAGAGATATACAAAGTTTCACCACTCACTTGAGAAACGCCTGAAAGTCTCCAAAGACGGTCTCACAGCCGGGCCACTTACACATGCCATTTCCATACAGAGGATGGCTATTCTGTGAGCTTTCATCCAGTGACACACTGCAACAAAAAGTCAACCATTAATGATACATGCCACAGTCAACGTGAATGTTGATGCTCAATCACAACAAATAGAGGATATATAGAAACAGTAGAAATGACTAAAGCACCTTTCTTTCCTCTTCAGAAGAGTGTGATGACCGTTGGTGGCAGACTGTTGAATGGAAGACTCTCTGGTGTCTCCACCAGCGGACAGGATGCTACCATTCTCACAGCCTGAAAACGCATATATAGTACACCTGTTTATGGTGTTTTGTACTAATTACATTTGCAGGACTCGCTTGGCTAAAGATAGAGGCTAAAATCAAAATCTAGTATACCCTCAGTTTCTAGTTTGTTAGATGCACCTTGCTTAAAATAACACACGTGAACACCAACTACTGTACTTGAGAGTATTTTATTTCATTTAACAGCAATGCAGTAACACAGCATACCTGGGGCTGTAATGGGGCTGGTGGGAAGGACAGACAGCAGCCCTTGTCTCTGCAGGGTGAGGAGATGTTGCTGCTGCACCTGGAGGAGCTGCTGCTGAATGGCAATCTGCTGGGCTGTCAGCTGATGACGGAGAGATAACACATCATCCATGAGGAAATGCCCTCCTCATTCTGCATACCAAAATATGGTCTGACATCTACAGCTTGTTTCAAGAAAGAAATCTTTATCTAATATAAATTCATTCAATGATTGAGAATGCGTATGATCACACAGGACATATTTTGTAGGGTTGAAAATGTGACACACACAAAGCTCTACATGACTAGGCAACCATAACTTCAGGCGCTTTCAATCATTTAACTTACAAGGTAATGAAATCATCTTAATGTCATTAGCTCCTTAAAGAAGGAAAAAATGTCCATCCGAGCAGTGATCGAGTCTTGTGCTGCTTATTTATTTTCAATAATTTAAATATTCTCTGTTGGCCAAACACTGTGAGCAGAAACAAACACTGGCAATTTTCCTCCATTTTAGTTTTTAGAGCACATCAAATTACCAAACCGTCTGCCTTGTTCACTCAGTCAAGTGCCAACTTGTGTTGTGAATCTACGTCAACAGACCACAACTGAATGGAGGATTTCAGAACATGCTGGGATAGCTAAGATTGATGATATCATACCGTCATGCAAATACATGCAAACAACTGATGTGTGAGTTAACTGTGCTGTGGCTTTGGCTTTCTTGAACATGACACGCACACTTTGCTGACACTCAGATAGGCACATTAGTCCACAAGACCACAAATGTGGGTACGGGGACAGAGCAACATGTAGTTTCTGAACATGTGATCCCTTAAATGATCCCAATGACCCTGACATGAATAATGGCAAGCAACAACCTTTAAACTAATTGGAAATCATGACAATTTAGCGAAAAACACAGATGTAATCCAGATCTGTTATTGTTACAGCTTCACCCTCAAAAGTTACTCCTTGTCATCACAGACACTGAACATTTTCAAAGAGATTTTCCAGGCTGTGTGGTATGAGTAACTGTTTCTAACAATTACTCCAAGCTTCGTGTTAAGTACTTCAGAACTGAATCAAACTTGTCCCCGATTCAGAAATGGATTATCCTTGTGGCTATGTAATCATGAACTGAAAAAAAAATAATGCTATAATGAATAACTGTTACCTCTTGACTAACAATCCCAGCATTCTTCTGTTGCAGCAGCTGCATATTTAGCTGCTCTTGCTGATTCTTGAAGACCTCTTGAATTTGTTGCTGCAGAAATGCAGATGAAATTTGAGTTAAGACAAATAACAGCCCTGCGCTGCGTGTGGACTGTGACAAACACATACCGGTTCTAAAGATACATTACCTGGTGTAACATGAGTGCTTTCTGCTGCTGGAGGAGGGCTTGGAGCTGCTGGGGACTGAGGATCTGCTGTTGTGATGTCTGCTGCAGCTGCTGTGGGGCCTCTGCTGGTGGGGTCATCATCGACAACGACACTGGAACCTGCGTCATTGGGGGGGGGGGCGAAACAAAACAGAACGGCAAGTTAAAATCCACAAAAATAGGAAGATAAAGGCTGTTCTGGGTGTGTGTGTGCAAGCTGCTTTCATTCAACCTATTAGGACTGCATTCTAGTGCAGACGATCAGTGTGTTTACATGTAAACAAGAAACTGTATCTCTTTAATCAGGATAAAGGATCAGGAGACCGCTACAGTTCTGCTGGAGTAACCCGATTTTTTGGTCCATCGTTTAACAAAGTTCCTGACGGGGCTGTTAACAAGAGCACATGTCCGTGACAAAGACTTCAGAGCAGAAAGGTTTCACTGTGACAGCAGTGTGGCAGGATAAAAACGACCAACATCCCTTGTAGTGGTCCATCCTTGTATCCTAAATAACAAAATCCCAAGTACAGCGTCAACGGAAACTGAAATAAACAGGTCTAAGTAAGTTTCCACAGCTGAACGGTGTTATTTGTGAAATTTATGCACACACACAAGGAATCATGTGCTCTCTCGCAAGAGTCTCTGTTCTCTCAGCCAACTGCAGTTGTGCGCCCTCATGTTAAAGGAAAAAAAAGCTCTTCTGTACGCAGCATCAAATATTTTACACTTTAGTGCTTTGTTTAATATGGTACTAGGTAAAGTAAAAGGACAGTTACTTACACTGCATAGCCTCAACACACTTTATAAATATAAAAAAGAATAAAAATAACAACTGAAAGATATAATAAAAACAGTAAACGAACTGCAGAATGGGATTATATCAGTGTCAACATGTCCGTATCTCCTATTTCCCTGTAACTGCATAATGTAAATATAGTGTGTGTACTGTAGACACCAGATTATGGACAATGACTTGTTATGGACCCCAATGTACATACACGAAACATCAAACTATCTAATCTATTTCTATGTAGGGCTGTAACTAATGATTAGTTTCATTATTGATTAATCTGACAATTATTTTCTTGCTCAATCGACTGTTCGCATTGTCTATAAAATGTCAGAAAATAGTAAAAAATGCTTCTTATAATTTCCCACTGCCCATGGTGTCGTCTTCAGATGTCTTGCTTTGTCTGAGCAACAGTTCAAAAACCAAATATAATACGTTTACAATCATATATGACAAAGAAAAGAATCAAAACTCACATTTGACAGGCTGGAACCAGCTGACATAGTAGCTTAAAAATTACTAAAACAAAAATTCAACTGTCAAAATGGTTGCAGTTAAATTTTCTGCCAGTCAATGAATCGATTTATGATTGCAGTTCGACTCCTATGCCTCTTACTCAAATTCAAAAAGAGATTTATAGCTACTCACAGTGCTGCCTATTTAGTATTCTCAGTTCACTGGTCAATCTAGCGAGTTGAACTTCACCCAACTGCCATTACAGCTAAAAATGAACCAAACAACAACAACAACAACAACACTGGATGGCTTAAGGGAATTAGAGCTCCATCAAAACAACAACAACCAGGACCACAAAAACAACAACAACATCCTCTGCTAGGCATGCAGCAATTACCACACCACCCCCCTCACTGTCAAGCCTCACAGCTCAAGGGATGTTTACAGTAAACATAAACAGAGTAATCAAAATTGCACAGAGATATAAATAATGAATAAAAAAGCACACAGAGCATGTTTATGAAAACAGAACTTGAGATTCGTATTTTAATTAAGGTCTGAACCACAAACAAACATTTCTCTCCAAGGCAGAGTCTGTTTTGAATCGGGTAAACAAACTGACAGTGAATTTCACACAGGCTTTGGGCTAACAATAACAGATGACTGCCTCCTAGTTTGTCCTTTCTTATGAAATTCAATGCTGCAGAGGTGGCCACCAAAGCAATGAAAACAGGTCTATCCCACAAACACAGCCAGTTGGCCCCTCTATTTTTCTGTGGACACCATCAACACAACAACAGCCTTTGCCTAATCCCTGTTGCCATGGTAGCCAGCAAGTCCAAACATCTTCTGTTGTTGTTATTGTTGAAAGTCATACCAGTGAGCAACTGAGTGTAAACACAGATCTGTTCCCGCAAGACTGGTCTTGTGAACTCTGAGATGACTGACAGCAAATAGGAACAATGAAAACTTGCAGAAAAACAAACACAAATGCCTTCCCTTATGAGATTTAATACTAACTAAAATGCCGTCATGGGTGTGGCCCAAGAGGGGGTGGCATCTGTAAAAACACACATACTTTGTAATAAACTCAACTTAAGACTTAATAAAATGAGATCTAAAAATGTTTAATTATGCAACCATGGAAATACATGGACCAACCATGGATACACATTCGAACAATTAAAACCTGATCAAAAATCTAACCTCTTATTATAATCTCACAAACCAAATATGGAAAGAGTTTGACAAACCTGATGGTCTCCATTGAAAAGTCTGTCTTGGCACTGGAAAAAAAAATGCTGCTCAGCAACAATGTTCTGCCTGACAATCCTCACTTGCCTAAATGATGTGAGCATAAACAAAACTAACAATACAACACTGATCCCTCCGCCCACCAGGAGTTGTGCTCTCCCTCCCTTTCTAAGCCTCAGTGCAACCTCCCCCCATCCCTGTACTCCCCCTCAGCAGAAATAAAAAACACTGCAGTTTAGAGAGACACAGTCAAAATGAAAGGTTCAGAGGTACATGTTAATGTTAACAAAACAAAGTACCCATCACTCTCATACAGCAGTATGCTGTCTGCCCTGTGTCCACTATCATCATCTACCTGGTGTGTGTATGAATACTGACAAGAAAAGATGGTGACGTTTGGATTCCAGACCAGCTGTACATCAATTCAAATGCAGTCTAAGTAACTGTAATGAACAGGTTAGCGAAGTAAAAGCAGCTGCAACACATATTTGTAGCATTGAGAACAAACAGCTACGTGTCCCAGACTTGCTGTTCGGTGTTGTAACATAGTAGCAAAACTGCACACAACATGGAAAACAAAACTTTTCTGAGAACACTATTTGTCATCAGAGCTGCAACTAATGATTCATTATCTAAGAATCAGCCAATCATCTTTTTGCTTAATCGTTGGGTCTACAAAAAGTCCAAGTGAAGTTTTAGAATTGCTTGTTTTGTGCAAAGGACAGTCCAAAATCAAAAGATGTTCAGTTTATCATCATAAGAAGCAAAGAAAAGCAGCAAGTCCTGTTGAAGATCCTGTCGAAGATACTTGTTTTCAATTTCACCATATGTTTGTTAGAATTTTGACTGTTTTGTACAAATCTTTTAATGATAATCTCGGTAATATAATATAACAATTGCACTACATTGACTCCCAAAAACAAATGTATTTGAATAAGGATGCAACTTCAAATAATTTCAATTATTTTCTTAATTAATTCATCTTGTCAAAATACAAAAATGTCCATCACAATTTCCCAGAGTACAAGGAGACATCTTTAATTATGGTATTTGTTTTGTCCCAACAATGGCCCAAAGTGCAAAGATATCCGGTTGACAAATCTTCACAGCTGGTAAGCTGGAATCTAGAAATGTCAAGCATTTTTGCTTGAAAGAGGACTGAAACAAATTATCAACTATCAAAATAGCTGTAGCCTAATTTTCTTTGGAACTACTAATCAATTAATCAGCAAACCATCTCAGTTCTACATATGTACATATCTTTGTGTCACATTTATGTGGAACGTGCAAAGTCTCAACACTACATATATGACAACATTTGTAAAAAATTAACGGATGCAGCTGGGGATGACTGACCCTGGGAGCCTCTGGAGGAGGAGTCTGGCTGCTCCTCAGTCGACTCTCATTCTCAGTATTATTCCCGTTCTCTGTCTGACTTGCTGGAATGGTGTGGCTTGTTGGTTCTGACCCAGACTCATGCATCTGGACTTCACTGACCTGAGAAAGGAAATAAGGATAAATGAAAGCAACTGGATAAAGCAGAACAATATAATGAAATACAGAGAGCAAACAGGATACCGCTTTCTGGATGTGTTTGACAAGGCTTTTACTTCACAAGGTGACAAGAGTGCCATTCTCACAGAAAAATTTAATAATATAGATTCTGAAATGGCCCAATAATGTAGTATTTCACCGTGTCAAAGAAACTTAACTTGTGTTAAGCAACAGCACTAAAAGTAAAGCTCTGCCCACCAAGACAAACATTCTCTTCTACAAGTGAGAGAGGATCATGCTAGGTCTATTTGTTGAATAACCAAGTGCTGCCATGACTACTGTAAACACAGGGGCCCTGGGTCCGTGTTTATGTGCAAACATATCTTCCTTCTGGAACAATTTACCATTAACCAGGTGGTGCGATAAACGGCTGTGGCAGGTAGTACAATGCACAAGTAGGCTTTTATGTATACAGCTTGGGAGTGTTTGAGTCAAACCCTAAGCAGCATAAACAAAGGTAAATAAAGTGGGCAAACAAATAATGTGAGCAGATGGAAACCTACACAGAAAGCCTCAAATGGAACAGACCACATAGCCCCAAGCATAATGTCATTATTTTCAGGGTTACCCAACTATCTAAGTTACATACTGAAATCCATTTCTCAATCAATCAATCAGTTAGGCACCACTGATGGCCGACATCAACATTTAGGCATCATCTGACAGGTGATCTGATTAGACTATATACACTCAGATAAACTCATGACCAAAACTGTACCAGTTAGCTACAAACACATTAAAGAAGGGGGGGCACACAGTGTTTCCTGTATTTGAAAATGACTTACTGATGACTACTGAAAAGAAAGTTATGTCTAGCTGCAGCAATGTGTCATTCATAGACAAGTCATAACTTAAACGGGATGGCTGCAGCTCAGTCTGTACAGACTTGGCCTAGGAACCAGAGTGTGGACTTGGAGTCACTCTGACATCTCACCATAACAGGGCTTTGTCCGGAATTAAAAAATATAAAAAGAGTGGAAAAACTGAATTTCCCAAACATGGATTAACAAAGTGCTAAATTTAATTTAGATGGCTAAAGCTGGTGTAATTCTTGTAATTCCAAATCAAATTAAAACAGGCAGTTGTTGGTGTTGGTTTTGCACTCTGTTTACTTTTGCTTTCAGGATCAGGATTAATTCTGAAGACAAAGGGCAGTGTTTCCTGTAGACATTTTTGAAGATGTCAGGGGTGATTTTAGTTGTAAAAACCAGGCCGACTATTGGGTCCATTCCACATCAGTTCCATTATGCAACATTTTAAAACACAAATATTGTCTGGAAACTGCTGTTTTATGATAATTGAAAAGCTGTGCTACGATGCAGCTGTTTTTTTTTTTTTTTTTGGATGGACTCTGTAATAAGCCCACGATTATTTTTTACTGCATTTAAAGTGCTCTCACCACAGGGGCAACTCTCCAGCTGTGGGGCCACCATTCTTCAAAAGATGCAAAGGAAATACTGCAAAGAGGCCTTTCCTTAAGAAAGAGTAAACAATATACACCCTCTCCCTGAAGAATATATTTTTTGACAACCGGTTTCACATATGAGCTTTAAAACCACTGTGGTAAACATAGAGAAGATTAAACCATAAAATCCCCTTAAACTAATGCACATTTAGATCAGTGATGCTTAAACAACAACTGGATAGGAATGATACAGAAAAATATCCAAAAGATCCTCCAAAATTCATAAGAATTTAGTGTAATTGAGTGTAATTAACAACAAATCTTATCTATGATATTTAGCTACATATAGCTTTATGCTGGAGTGCTTTCTAACATCAGTATTTTATCACGGTAAAAACGTTTCACAACCACATAAATGTCACCGCTGTATCCAAGTTTCCCATTTTCCAGCCAAGGTTAGACAAGAATATTACCTCCAACTACAACGTGTTCGGATCAAAGACATTTTAGTGTCAAGTCTTTACATTGCTATCGTCTTCGATGTGCGATTGATCATCAGTGAGTACATTTTAAAAATGGATTGACTCGGCCGTGTAAGTAAGAGTTAACACTGTAGAAAGTCGGAGCACATTTAGGAAGCTCATATTGTCTGGAGTTCACTTAGCTACACCTTCCTCCACAACACAGTGCACAGCCGACCATTTCACAATCAACGTCTAAAATGTTATACTTCTGAATGAACGTTATCTGATGTAACGTCAATCTGATTAGTTATGATACGATTTAATATTCAGTTAGCTTAACGCAATGTGAACGGAATCGACATCCGTTGACCCCAACCACTGCGGTCTGAGGTTTGCGTTGAGCCTGTAACGAGGCATTTATAGAGACAAAACAGGAGGTTAAAAAGTGTGTTAACAATGCAGAGAACCTAGTGTTATATACCCGCTGTCTTTAATAACCTATGTTAGCTAGACTAGCGAACAGTTTTCAAGCAAGCTTGCGGATGGCGTTTATGATAACAGTAACAAAAGCTAGCAGCCTGTCCTCCTGACGCTAGCTTAAGAAACGTTTCTCTCTTCTCTTCGTTTTGCCACCCGCCAATATCGCAGTGAATCTAACGTTACATTCAATATTCACTCAGTGAGTGTCGGTGCGCTGCTGAAGTGACGTTTACTCACCGAATTATGTGCGGGCGGACAGTCTTTTGACTCGGGGTGGTGTCTGAAGAATGAATCTCGGAGCAGTGCCTTCCTTGGTAGCGAGCTAGCCACAAGTTGCTAACAGAGGGCGTGGCTTATGGAAAAGTAAACAATGGTGACGTCACGTTCACACGCGAGACCGTTTTCTGATCATCCTGAATTATGATTCACACCCACAGAAACAGTTCTAAAACAAGTAATATCAGCCTCTTTGTAGAAAAGGACAATTAAAACCTAGTATGCTGGATGACTCCTCCATGATTTATGTGTAAAAAAAATTATTTCCATTTTAGAATAAGGAAAAAAAATTAAGAAGCAAATAAATTCTCCAAAACTACCATTATTCCAAAAAAGAGCAGATAAAAGTGAGTGACCTCCTAAATGAAACTATCGATTTCTTCGTGGATCTTGCAAGAGCCATTTATTAGATCAACTGGGCAATTGACTAAAACAGAGAGAGAAAAATCCAAATTATTTCTTTGTTCTCGAAAAAATAACCAGTAAAAGGAGAAATATCAGAGCCTTAAAAATTGACGATATTTACTAAATGATGTGCTCATCACTGCTGTTCTAATAAAATGGAAATTAATAGTTAAATGGTTTAGAATTTGGAGAAGAGTCATCGTCCTAGAAGATGTGATATTATACGTCAGTTGATTGTTTTAAAATATCCTAACACTCACCCTCAAACTAAAGCTTGCAGTAACCGGATGAACGCAGGGAGGCGTCTCAGTGCAAAGGCAGATGTTCAACAGCAATGTCTCCCCGCATCAGAGTATCGGTCATAAAAAGACATTTCGTCCTAGTTTGTACAATCCAAATGTAGATCAGTACAAGCCCCCTGCTCATTCCTGTGAACAAGTTTAGTATATAGAGGCAGGCTGATACCCATGGTGATGCACTTAATGATCACTGCAATAACAACGTATCTTTATCGGATTATATATCTACATGCAATTACAGTCACGTGTCGTTCCAAAGGTAGTCTACATGTAATCTATTTTTTATGTCCATGCTTTGATGCAACCACAAGAGGGACACATTTTCCCTCTGGCTGCCATCAAATGGCTTCCTACTCCTGAAGTGAGCTATGAGCATGAGCCCATGTAAAAAAAAAAAAAAAAAAAGCATTTCAGTGCCTCAGTTTAAAATCCACAGTGTCTGTTTTACCCATGGCTATGAAATGCCTTGCAGTTATTAAAATACTGCAAGATAAAATTTGTTGTTATAAAAAAAATGTACACCTTCGAATTCCCATATTCATTGAGATAATTTGCATAATTGAGTTAATGTAACTACATTAATGGATAGTATTCTGTTCCTTAATAGGGACCTGTATAAGATCATGTACCTTGCCTGTAATGTTAGTATTGGTTAAGATTGGTGGAATGATGTGATGTGCAGTGAGGTGATGTATCACTTTGGTGTTCAGTTGTCCTATTTTCAAGGCAGACATTAAAGTAGACCAAGTCATGTGAAAGCTGTCACCCTGCTCTTACTCAGAAAGTAGACTACAGTACAGTAAGTTTATAATTAATGCTAAGAGTAACCATCACTACAACATTAAATTCTATATTAATTATGATTTACTGCAAATATCTACCTTGTGGAAATTACCAATGATCAAATTCATGCAAACATCTTTGAATCTGACAGCAGACCTTGGTGGGATTTTCTGCCAATGCCTGACAATTCTTTTCTATTGAAAAACAAAAAGCTGGTCTAAAAGCTGTAATAGGCTTTTTTTTTTAAACTCAATGCAATATTGAAATTCTCATGACACAAACAGTGGGTTTTCCAAGCAGCAAAAAGTGAAAGTTTAGGCATCTTTATTTCTCAAACATGTGTAAAACTAACACACAAACATGAGTATGTACAAGTTCAACATGCTGAACACAGATGACATTCTAAACTGCTGGTAAACACAAGGCACCATCCAAGATCAACAATCAGTTACAAGGTCTGAGATCTGAAGAGAGCGGTCAGCTGTGTATGTGCAATTGTACAGTATTGTAATTCTCTTATCCTACAGTATGTGCTTTTAACATTATTACACGAACAACGGAAGAATAAAGGGACATTAAAGCAAGTTTGGCAAAGTCGGTATTCTGAAAACTACCTCCTCCTCCTCTCCTTAGCAGAAACAGTTAACTTGATCATAGCAGCAGTCTTTCAATGCATGCTCCATAGCTACATAGAAATATCCTCAATTGTCTAAGTATTATGGTAGTACTCAGTCAATCTCACTTCCTCGCTCATGCACTCCGTCACACACAAACACACAGGAAAAGGTGCATTAATGGTTCAACTTCCTACATTTCAACATTTTCCTAATATGATTATGATTTTCAGCTATACAAATAGAGATAATAAATCATGAGACCACAGAAAAAAAAAAAACGCTATGGATTTTGAGAGATGCTGACACTGGTGCAGCAGTAGTAAACCACCTCTGATTACCTTGTTTCATACAGATTTGATCCTGCTGCAGTGGTTGCAGCACATCAACAAAAACCCAAGATTTGTACAAATGCACTAAAACAGGCCCAAATGTAGCCCCTCAAGGAAAAGCCAGTTTTAGAGCAGCATCGTTTTTTGGGGTCCCTTCTGGTCTTACATTTCAACATCAACATGTGTTGTGCATTTATTGTTCATCATTTTTTTCTGGGGCCACATCATTTCAACACAGGTCATATGACTACATTAAAAAAACATACAATTTCAACACATCTACACTCCTAAGTTACCATTACAAGCAGAAAAAAAACAAACCCAAAACAGAATCATTGAGAACAGCTTTAGACTTCATCAGAAAAGGTGACACAAAACCAAAGTGGATTTGGTCTCAGTTATCACAACTCCATATAATCCTGGAGGGACAGTCTGGTGTCTTCCACACACAGTAAGAAACAAAGTGCTTGATTTCGGACAGATGCTTAAACAAAATGACAACCACAATGCTGCAGATTCTACAGACTAGAAATGATTGCATATATTTCTCAGCACCTACTCATCATGTTTTGTGTACTGAGGTCATGTTATCGTAACAAGAACATATTCCTTTCACAATGCGCTCATATCTCAAAGGAGAAAGTAAAAACAAGAATGTGCAATTTTCTGCTCTTATTAGCATTACAGCATACTACACTTTTATATCCTGCAGTATAGGCAACAGTATTTTGGCTGGAACATACAAAACTCAGAGAAGAGCTGACTAGAAAAGCCTTGTAATGTATGGTTATGATAAAGGTTTGTGGAACTAGGCCTCCTCTTAGATCCAAAAATGAGATTTAGACCAAGCTTTGTGCTCAGGAAACTGCACAAAATATGCTATAATACATCTAAAAAAATCTGACTACATCATCTCCAATTTTTGGTTATGCAAAATTTTGCAGTATAAAAACATACAAACACTGCCATAGATAAAGTAAAGCAAAATGTTTTTTTTCCTTTCAACTGAAATAAAAGTGTTTTGTATGCTGTTGTGAATGAAAGTAGTGCTCAGAAGATGGGAAATTCCATCTATGAGAGTCATAATACACGGGCTACATTTTGAGGTAATTAAGATGACACATTAAGCAAAATGCTCCAAAATGTGCCCAAAATGTGATTCGAAACACGCTCATAAGCCAAAAAACATGTATATCTGAGGGGTTCTAATGTCTAGATCGACCTCCTTCAAAAGCATGGTGCTCCTCGTGTGCTGAAAAATAAGCGAAAAGAACAGTTACTCACATTTTCATGGTGTTACTGTCAATGCATTTCTAAAACCATGACATATCATTGTTTGACTTCCCAGAAAATACTTACGTTTGTAAAACACCGCTTTGAAAGGTATTTGTGGAAGGAGCTCATGGATCCTTCCGAGGATGTTTGACTCGTTAGCACACGAAGCATTTCCATTCCAGACCTGAAAGACGTCTTCTCTGTCTCTTACACTGACGCTGACGCCGACAACTTCGTCGTCTGCAAGAACAGAAAGAGAATGAGATCTATGCATTTCAAACTTTTAGTATCGTGGAAATATTAAATCGATGCCACTTTAATTTTTTTTTTAAAGCAAATATTTCCTGGACCTAAAACCAATGCATTTTCGCATAACTCAATCAAGAAATTTACCTGAGGCACAATAATCACTGAACTGTTCTCCAATAGTAGCCAACAGCAGCTCCTTCCACACAACAGACTGGAAATATGAGGGCAAATTTGTTAAGTAGTAAATAATTCAAAAGCAAATAATACATCATAAATACTTGTATTGATTAGATCACTTACAGTGCATTCTTTGGGTACTTTCATTTTCCAAACCCCGCCTTTAGCATTGCTTTCTTCTTCCCTGTGTGCAAACCAGCAGGCGGCATTACACAAACCAGTCTGAAACAGCTTCAGATACTATGACCCCACACATGCGATAATCTTGAGTTTAAACCTACCAGAGCGGTTTTCTTTCACCTCTCATTAGGTGATAGCTACATCGCAGTGGCAAGCTGGAGACGCCGGGTATGTTGTTGTAAACTCTCCAAAAGTTCTACTCCAGTGCCAAGGTGAACAGAGGAAACAGGTTATTTTATTGAGCCATTAACTGGCACAGGGAGTACAGACAGCTGGCCTTGTTAAAATTTCACATTTGTTACGGTGTAGAAAATCACTGTCAAAGGTCTTTTCCTCATTGCTGCCAATAACCACACACACACACACACACACACACACACACACACACACACACACACACACACACACACACACACACACAATAAAATCCTGATTTATGACTCCTTATCCAACACAGTTGGGCTTAGGGATTCACAAAGGCCTATTTAACATCCTAAAATCCTATCATTTATTTTCAAGCACAAAGACATTAGTGAACAACATTCAGTTTCTTAATTAAAGGAAGTGGTATTGGAGTTTTGGGCAGAAACTCCAACCGTAGCATATAAATCTTGATTTGAGAGTAAATAAGGAAACTTGTGTGTGTTGGTACATTCAGTTACACACACTGAGCATGCTGGAGCTGAGCTCTTGCACCAAGACTGTAAAGCATCTTACCTGGACGGTCTCCACAGTGTAGATTTTCTTCAGGTTTGACTCACATTCAGCTGCTGTTGTTCCTGGTAGAGATCTAGCCAAAAAACAACAACAAAAAAAAAAACAACTTGTTATTAAATTAAATTTATTTTATTGGGCTTTTTAGATCACAAGCTTGTAAAGACCTCAGGTGTTCTCATGTGACACGTTCTAAATACATTTCTGTCAGTGCTATGTCACTCAGACATGTTTCAGTGAGATGCCCTCTGAGCAGACAGGTTGGTGGGGGGTGGAGGGGGTCAGATGACAAATAAGCCAGTAAACAGTAAACAACACTGACCCCATTTGAACACAGCACCCTCTGATTTGTACACACAGTGCATGATCAGTCTTGTGCAACTCACCCTCACTTGTGAATACTTGAGATTAGTCCACTCTGATCAATACATCAGAGATTTATGAAATGCATACTGTGCATAATGTATAAAACATGCTTATTGTATAAAAAACAATGGCAAGTTTGACCTGCTCAAGCTTTAATCCACCAGAAAAAAAAAGTGCTTCACTGAAAAATGGCAACATACACATGTGCAATGACTCAACAAGTTTTTAACAAGGTCGAAGTGAGCTTATCTGAAAAACCAGCGGAGTTATTATGGTTAGCGAGCTGGTCATAATTACGCCCTCTTATTTATTTTAAGATCCATCCAAGTAGAGGACTTGCGTATGTAGGTCAGAGAGAAAACAAGTTGGCAGAAAAGCTGCATCGACACCACTGACAGGCAGTGTTTGTAGTAATGTTATTTTTATGTGATTTCTTATAATAAACAATCCCTACATCGCGGTGTAACGCACCTATAACTACATTTGGGTTGACTTCAATCAGGCCCGATGAAGTCGTCATCTCGCTTCTTTGTTCTCATTAAAAGGTCAGCTACAAAGAGTTCACCTATTTGACACGGGCTAAAGATGATTAATGTAGCGACGGAGGAAAAAATAACTAAGCTAACTACGCAGTGTCTTACCTATCAAGCCAGAAAGTCCACGGAGAATGTAAAGGCAGAGTGTCATTTTCATTGTCGCTTGAACTCCTTCCCAAATCTCTGTCGCTGATGTGAATGTTGTGCTCCAGCAGAACCGGGCTGGATGATGTGCTCAGCTGTAATGCAGCTACAGGAACTGCCATTGTTACCTCTGAAAACTTCGGAAAAACACAGATGTTTCCACCAGGGCTGTTGTCGATATATATGGGTTCGTTAGGTAAAATTAACCCCGATCAGCTGCTGACTCATTGGTGGCTTCACCGGTTTGCGCCGTCACAACAACAGAAAAACGATGACGCCCGCTGACTGCCTGCGGCATCTACAGCTCACCGGAGCGATCCAGAAGTTTCTGTCACTGAAGCCTGCAACTACTTTAACAGAAAATATGACTGTTTGCGCTATAAGAACGAGCAATGTTTAAATTGTGGCCGCGTATCCCGTTGCACCAGGAGGATTCAAGCGCTTTGTTCTGTTGATGTCAGGTTTAACTGGAACGCATCTTCCGCAAATGTGACGACGTCATTTCAGACATGCGCAGTCGTCACTGCCATCAGCTTTGTTGGGTTGCTACCTGCTACTGCTAACTAGCGAGTGTTTCCTGCCTGGGACTGGACACAGCGATGGACATCGACGGGCTATTGGAAGCGATTCAAGGCAATATTAACAATTATCTAAATGGAGGATTCATTATTCTTGAAGGGCTTTAGCATTTATTTTGCTGCCTCAAGCAAAATATGTACCGTTTGCTAACTACGTTACGTACGTTACCGTAACTTAGCTTACTGTCGTTTAGAAGAGGCACCTATGGACAATCTGATCTGTTTATGGTTGGCCTACCAAGTTTAATGTTACTGTCAGTAAGAAAGCAGTTAACTGGTGTCACATTTTACACTTTTGACTCATGTATTTTCACGCTTTTAGAGAAATTGTTAACAGCTAGCTCGGTAACGTCATAATAAACATGCTAACTTACTAACTTTTACAAGAACTTTACTGTTAGCATAACTCAAACTGTGGTTGACGATTTTATAATGCGGGCATTAACTTGTTTTCTTCCTCGTTGAGCACATTTTAACTTGGCACAGCTGATAATTGACACTTTACAATTACTTAATTATTGCTAATGTACAATCAATGTACCAGGAGTAGCCAGACACTAAAGTATAACGTCATTATTTACAGAAAACGTTCTTCTTTAATGAACATATGCTTCAGGGTTATCTTGGGAACTTGATTTAAGATCAGTGCAGATATGAACATTGTATGGTTGGGGTCAGATTATGTGATTAACTAATTCTACTGTTTTTCATGTGGGCATTCACAGATTTTGAGAAGAAAAGCAAGAAAAAGACCTGTCCTGTTCTAGAGCAATTCTTGTGTCATGTTGCTAAGACAGGGCAGCCAATGTGAGTAGTCAACAAAGCTCACACAAAACTTCTACAAATCTTCACACGCAGTAATAATGACTGCGGAATATGAATATGAATGTAATAATCCTTTTTCCTGCAAACAAAGTTTGGTTGGTGAACATTTTTGTTACCCATATCAGGGTTTTTGTAAATATTTGTTCAAATACTTTTCATTCTTTTGTGTGTATGACATGCAGACCTGCATTTCCAATATCTTCCAGGATCCCGTGGTCGCAGTTCAAAACGTACTTCTTGTTTAAGTTGGAAAAAGTCATGGATGATTTCCATGCTTCAACACCAGAACAAAGAGGACCACATAATCCCAATGTAGACTATGTTCCCTTTGAAGAAATGAAGATGAGGATCTTAAAAATAGTGGATGGTTACAATGGGTGAGTAAAGCCGACAATAAGCTGCTGTGCCAATTACAAACAAGTGCTTTCTCACAACCCTGTATACAAAACTAGATAATGTAGAAGTCCAGTTACGTATATCACTCAATGACTGTACACAGCATCGTTAGTGTTCTATTTCTTTCTTGTTATAAACAGAATGAAAACAGAACAACAAAGAAGTAGAGATATTTCAGTGGGAAGTAAATATAAAAAATATTAAGGCATTAAAATTAAAATTAAAATAATCTGAAATCACATCTGAACCCATTCTGTGCTGTATTTAATTCATTTACAAATAAAATATAATCGTTATTTTTTTAGTTTTATTATTCATTTGTATCTGGCAGAGTTACTTCCTCCACATCAGCTGCAGATTTATTGTACTTAATGTTTTGCATGTGACTCTTTCAAAAACATACTTGCATATGCACTTTTTATTCTCAACCCTGGAAATTTCGTCTTGGATGTCCACGTAGAAAAATAGCTTAATGATTTGAAAATAAATATTGTCTCTTTCCCACCTGAAGTCAATAATTACTTCAAGCAACAAATCAAATTGGAAACAAAAACTGTTGGTATTTTAATATTAAAACATAAAACTGTATAAACCTTTCCCCCAGAATTTACTGTTTGAAGCAGTTTGCTGACAAGCAGCCTTGATTATTAATCTTATATGTCAGAACTTGTGTGACCAGCTTTGACGAAGGTTGACCAAGTCTTTCCATATTCATCCGAGTTTTCTTCTCATTCAGCTCCAGCGCTGCCAGGTTTGGCAAGTGTTGATGCTGTGAGACAGATTTGTGTGGCTAATACTAAGTACATCTCTTGATAACTTTTCCAGAATCCCATTCACCATCCAGCGTCTATGTGAACTCCTTACGGACCCCAAGCGCAACTACACAGGAACAGACAAGTTTCTCATGGGTCTAGAGAAGGTGAACACCACACTGCACTATTTGTGTAGAAGTCCACAAACTGTAATGTTTTCACTCAAGATCACCAATATTGACGAATATTGTTTTAAACATACTTAACATATATTTTACTGTTCTTATTTTGCAGAACGTAATGGTGGTCAGCTGTGTCTACCCCACATCAGAGTAAGTACATCAGCAGTTAAGCTTTTGCACCCCTTGCTCTGCTGGCTGCAGTATTTTTGTTAAGATGACAGCTCCCTTGAATTTGCTTATTCAGTCACACTTACAAAGTTACAATTAACAGCCAGTTGTTTTTTTTTGCCTTTCTACTTCTTTCAAAGGAAAAATGGGGCATCCAGTGTAAACAGAATGAATGGAGTGATGTTTCCTGGTAACTCTACTCTATATTCTGACAGGTGGGAGCCACAGACTTGTCAGTGACTGACTTCCACAAATCTAAAATTGCCTCATACACCAGCAAGTGGAAAGTTGAATTAGTTTAAAGCCAAATATCCAAAAAACCAGCAGGGCAGTTATGCCTTGCCTGTGAGTTTGGGTCGTAGTAGTTCTGCTGATTTGCCATCTTGTGAAATGACTCGTGTAAGAAATGGTTGTTTTCTTTTTCTGCAGTCGAAATGTAAATGGACCAGGCACACCAAAACCGCTCAACAGACCAAAGCTGTCAAGTTGTCATTCGCTTTCGACCAACGGGCTCCCTGACTGTCCTGTCAGTAAAGAGCCAGAGCCAACCACAGAGGAGGTGGCGGAGCACCGTATCAGGTAATTGAATCAACTGTTGTCCATGTGTGGCACTGTGAGTAAGTGTGTAGTATACAGAGTGAGTCTACTCAATATTTTTTATTAAAAATGCCAGTACAATGATAATACATGTCAAGCCCAGACATTTCCTCCATAAGCAGACATTCTCAAGACCGCATCTTTAACAGGAATACATATGAACTACTCATTGTGTTAATCTCGAGAATATAATTTGATGGACTGATTCCGTATTTGTCATTTTTGCAGTGATTCCTCGCCATCAGAAGGTGAAATTACACCAAACAGCGGCATTAAGAACAAGCACCCCGAGGAGGAGGAGGAGCAGGATTCTGATGCTGACAAGCATGAGGTCAAGAGGCTCAAGTTTGACGAAAAGGAAGAGGATAAAACAGAAGAAGAAGAAGAAAAGGAGCCATCTTCTTGTAAAGAGTCAGAGAGCTTGTCAGACTCTCCGAAAGATTCTTGCAGTCAAGAGTACGAAAGCGGAACATCTTGTGACACACCTGCTGTTTCAGAGGATCATGGTAAGTGTCAACCCGTTTTCACTTATGCTGACGTGTGTGGTGAATTCATAGACGGAGGGCTATGCTGCACAGACACTGAAATGGGTCATGCAAATTTCTTTCTTGGCTCCTATTGTTTTTCACAAAGTGTATATAAGAGAACCTAAACATTAACATTATGTAGCTATCAAAATGAATGGAAGATAAGATACATTGTGGGTAATGTAGGTGCCAGGTTTTGATTGCGGGTTTGTCAGTGTTATAGACGTGCAGTGCTAAATCAGTTCAAGTATAGCTACCCCTGGTCAAATATTAACAACTTCAATACAAGTGAAAGTTCTTTTATATGTCAGCATGATAATAAATTACACCAAAACGTAACAAAGTACCAATCGAAGAACCAGTTACGTCAGAGCTTGTCAATACTACGGTCTTCAATAATTTACCTCCTCGACCCATCCCTGCTAACAGAACTGTGTTTACTATAGATTAAAACATATGTGCCAGCATGACCAGCAGTGGATTCACACAGGACCCAGACCCAATATTACAACTTGTCAAAAGTCATTTGATCTGACCAACCATAGCACAAAAACTACAACTACTACAAACACAGAGAGCTTAGTTTAAAATGTTTATCCGAAATTACACAGACGTTTATATACCTCGGCATGCTTTCTCAGGTTGGGCAGGAAAGTTTGTGTGCAGTAAGCAGGGCAAACATTAAAAACAAAATGAATCTTTCTTCATTTCAAAAATCTCAAACATGCACTTCAGATATGGCCACGGGTGCTCTGGTGGTGAGCAATCGTCACCTTTATCTGCCAACCACCTGTAACTATCCCTAATCATCATGACTGCTACCAAGTTCAAATTGAATTGTACACGTAGGAAGCACTACATGTGACACACTGACTGGTGTTGTAGGAGTTTACTGTGATTGGTTTCTCTCCTGTGATGTACACAATAATATGACCTGTCCCATCTTAGAAAAGAAAATTCATCATGCTTCAAAGTAGCATGTAATGGGAACCTTCAGAGAAATGTAGTGGAGTCAAAAGTACAACATTTGTCGAGTCAAAGTCATAACTTTTAAAAAAATATATAGTCAAGTACATATATTGGAAAAATGTGTTATCCTCCAGTAAATGTACTTTGTCACTGTCCACCCTCTGTATGACATGTCATCCAACCACATCTAAAGTGTCTATAGTTGTGCCTCCTGTAGGCTGCATCCCACTTTTGCCTTTTGTGTGCCTTGTCTCACTGCAGTGAATTGTACATCTGGGATAAGTACGCACATTTTCAGTTTGTCATCGAAAGCATTCGTGATGTTACAATTTGTTGTACACACTGACAAAGGCAGAAAGAGGTAGTTGTGAGAAGAAAAATAGCTTGAGAGAGAAGTGTGAATCCTTCCTGCTTTCCAACCTCTGAAAAACTTTGCCAATCACTGAGCGACGTGGTCGTGATTGTCTGAATGTCTCTTTCCAAAACTAATGAAAACTGATAAGTACAGCCACCCGCCCAATTCCATGTTAAGAAATGTGTGAGAGGAGGGGGTTTCAGACACTATTAGAAGAGCACTTCCTTTGAAGAATATCTAGGCCCTTTCACTTAATAAGCTATGATTCAGCTGCATTTAACGGTTGTCTGTCTCGCACATCTGATGAAACAGATTCGCTTGAATGAACTGTGACCCAAAGCATATTTTTAGGTTTAATTCTGACTTTGAAGTTTATCTTAAACACTTAAATTGCTTCAGCAATCTCCGAGTTTAATGTTGGACTACCAGAGCACAAAAAAGACCTGATTATTTCCCTCATACTGCTACATGCCTGTTTCCAGTTTTCTTTCTCTCATTTCATAACATTAATGTTTCAGCTAATGCTGCAAAAGCCTACAAGTAAATATAGCCTTGAATGTTTTAGAATACACTTGTTATTCAGAATATGACAGTAAAAATGTTTAGAGCTGCAACCATTAACCCATTAATACCCCCAAAGTTTGCAGGTTGTGTGAGTTCATGGCCGGAACTAGAAACACATTTACCATCCAATAGCATTGTAGGGTTAAACAGTAGGTCCCACTGACTATGTCAAAAAGCATTTTAGAAACAAATTACTAATTGATAATTGGAGAAATAAATGTCACATTCATCTATAAGGTAAATAATCGGTATTTGCAGCCCTAATGTTGTCCACTTTCCCTCAGAGCCCAGCAGCACACAGACAGAGCCTTCTGAAGGGGGAGAAGACTTGTCTGAGAGGGGGAATGTCCACAGTCTGGAGAATGACAGCACTGCACATGAACCTGAGGAGGCTGCTCCATCGGAGAAGACTACAAGCTTTGAGCAGGAAAATGGGGAGCGCAGCAGCAGCAGCGATGGAGACGGCCTACCCAGTGACAAGCAGGTCCCTTCTTCTAGTAATTCACCTGACTTGTCAACAGAGGGCAGCACTGACGATTCAAGCAGTGCAAAGACTGCAATAGAGCCTGGTGAACAGGACTAACTTGAAGCCCAGCCGGCCAACTGACTATTTTTACACTGTATGATACCACACCAAGGGTATATCTGTAGCACTGTGGACCTCTAGACTTCAGGACCAGGAGCGATGTGGGCCTTGAGATTCCTCACAGAAGAATCTTTTTGTCCGCTTCAGTTTCAGCTACTCGAGGCCACACGTGGCCTGGTCTTTAAACTGGAAGGAAATGATTTTAAAGAAGATTATGGAGACTCTGCTTTTTTCACTGTTGGCTAAAATTTTTTCTAATCTTTTTTCCTAATTTTTATAACTGAGCATTATAATGTAACATTGATAACTGATGTATTCAACAATTTCATTAGTTTATTTGGCATGAATTTCCCAAAAAGAAACATTGGACAGTTTGAGTTTTGACCTAAGCCTAGATGTTTTGACTGTCTTGCTGGTGAATGTGTGTCTCTCCAGTTGAATGAGGACACATGCCATTAAGAATGTGAAGCAACACTTCACAGATTTCTTTTTCTATGAAGCACATACATTAAAATGTATTACTTATTAACATTATATTGCACTTGTTTGCATTGAGCCCTTGAAGGATGTGGAAAATGTCACAGTTTTGCTTTGTCATTGTATGGAGCCAGTAAACACACAGCATCGTCAGTTGTACCCAGTTTGGTTAGACAGGATATTGGTTTGGCTTAAGGGAAGCAATTTCTGCATTTTAATCTGTCAACAGAACACAGAGTACATTTTCACCTTCTGTATGTCATACCTTAGTTGTACACATGTTCCTTTTGATAACTTGGATTTTTACAGTATGTATCAGTAAATCAGTTTTTGTAGACTTGTAATACATGTCCACTGCCTTCATAGAACTGATAAACGCTGGAAATGGAATGCTTGAGCTTGTATCATAGTATTCATGGAAAGCAATAAACGCAAATTTAAAGTGTGGTACGCTCAGTTAATATTAAGGACGTTTTTCTTTTAAGTTCAAATCCCGTTGTTTGGAACGGAAATGACTTGAGGTGTGACTCTCGGAATAGTAACCATCAGATACAGTTCATGACATCACAAACTAATCACCTGATTTCTGTGAGTTTGCAGATTGCAATCAAATGAATACGTCTGGCCTCCACCTCCCCTGTGGTAGTAAAAATATGTAAACCCCACACACTGGACCTTTACTGCTGCCATCATATGGTAATGCTAACGGTGCGCCCTAACCCTCACATGTTAACATTCCAGCATCAGTCAGACATGCTACATTATCATTTTTAAGCACTGTATGTAGTCATGCTAGTAGCATGGTTCAGGGGTCTGACGATGTCTGTCCACCAGGCAGTCAGTCCACCTCTTTGGTCTAGACTGAAATATCTCCATAGCTCCATGATGGATTCCTATGAAATCTTTTACAGACATTCATGATGCCCAGAGGAAGAATACTACTGAGTTTGGTAAACCGCTGACTTCCTCTTGTGCAATCATGAGGTTGACATTTGTGGTCAGAATGAAATATCTCAGTAAACATTAGATTACGCATTAATGGTTCCCAGTCGACTTTCCTGCCATCATCACCATGAGGTTAGTTTTTTGCTGAAATATCTTGACAACTATATACAGTTGTAATAACTTGGATCTCCTGACTTTTCTTCAAGTGCCATCATCTGGCCAAAATCTCACTTGGGTCTATGACCAAATACCTGCAAAACCAACTTTGTGTTTAATGCTTATTAGCAAGTGATTGATACTAACATGCTAAACCAACACGGTGGCCATGGGAAACATTATACCACCTAAACACCAACATACTAGCATTGTAATTGTAAGCATGCTGTTGTGAGAATTTAGCTTTAGAAGTAGCAATGTTACAGAGATGGCACATGAGTGAATGTTACTCCAACTGCCCTGTCAGTGCATGGGTAGAGAAATGGTGGATCTTAACCAGACCCTCCCTGCATACACAAACTTATGTAAGATGACTGGAGGAAGGAAAATATGGGTGAGACTTAAAATAGCTCCTGTGTAAGAAGAGAGGGTGTGGATCATTTTAATCGTGTGGGGATAACATCCAGTGACACCTCAGATATCCTTGACACTTATAAGATAAGATTATCACTATCCCTGTTGTCAGCACATATGGTGGACCAGGAAGGTACTGGGCCAGGCCAAGCTGTCACCTGTAAACAATGGCTATAGTTAGCACTAACTGACTGACACTGTTATACTATTGAAGACATACAGTTATTTTCAATTTTCCATGGACTGCTCCAGTTACCGATGCTCAAACAGGGGCAAAGGCTCACAAGATGTTTTCATCCATTTCCAACATACAATTGCCCTCTTGGTGCAATGTAATGTCCATCATTAGCGAATTTAGCGACAACACATTTATTATAGGCTTCAGTGAGACCAAAGGAGACATGTTAACAGTAATCAGGGAGGCAGTAAATAACGTGAAGGTCAGAGCTCTTAAGGATGACTCAACACTTGGCCTGCGTGAATCATCGGACTGGTCAGGGGCTATGGGAATACTGGGAAAGCTTACTGAAAGGGGCACATCACTGCGATGTGGCATTCCACTCCCATGAAGTTTGGGGACTCACAAGAGGGAGATTAATAAGGCGATCTAAGCAGCAGCGCCTGAGACATCCTGATTTTTATTGGCTAGAATGGGTGAAGCTCTTCCATAAACACTGGGGCCTACAGTTCCCATAATGCAACAGATTAACCCTGGTGACTATAAACTGACCTTGATCTGTAAAATCAGTGGGGCCACACAGATTGTTCTAAAGAAGTTTGAGTTTGAGTTCAGTTTCTGCTTTATAGTCACTTAACTGGACACTTCGACATACAGACCTTAATCCTCTGCACAATTTACCTGTACACAAACATAAGTACATTAACTCATACCATGCAAACATGTATTCATACAGCTTAATAATTGTGTTGTTAATGAAAGGTCCATTATGCCATAGAGGTACTTAAAACCCATTACTAGGGAGTATGTTTCTGCAAAGTTAGCATACACATTTGCCTGTTTAGATTGGACGTTAGCAAGGCCAAAAAGAAATCCTCTCACCATCTGCTTGTGAGCTAATTGATTTTGACAAGTGTCAATTTCTAATCCCTTATCATGTGATCCATAACGTGTCTCATCCTCACTTTCAGATGGGATTGCTGCAATAGAGAGTCCAATAACTGTTCAGCTCATATGGACAAAACATCATTTTGATCGTTTTGGCCTTTGCTGATTTGCACAAAGTTTGCTTCAGCAATTGAGGACTAACATTTGTGGATTTTCTGATGTCGAGGGGAGCTTTGAAAGAGTAACCCAGGTCAACAAGTTTCATGTAATGTAAGAATCAATTTTAGTCTTTGGAGAGTTGCGAAAAAAAACTTCCACAATGGGTCAGCGCCTGAGCGAGGATAGCGACCCCGACAAGGAAATTGATGTGGCAGAGCTGCAGGAATGGTACAAAAAATTTGTTGTGGAATGTCCGAGTGGAACGCTCTTCATGCACGAGTTCAAGAGCTTTTTTGGAGTTACTGATAACAAAGAGGCTGCAGATTACATTGAAAACATGTTTCGAGCGTTTGACAAGAATGGCGTAAGTACATACTTCTGGTGTGTGGAAGTTTAAGATTTGCACATTTGCCATTTACCTCACCATAGTATTGACACCTCACTTGCAACAGTAATAGTGAAGATTTGTTAATTGGCAGCATGTGTTACTCGTTTGCAATGAGAACAATTTTTAGTTAATTATTTGGGTAAGTCAGGTAAAATGCTCCAAAACTGGTTCCAGCTTCTGAAATGAGAACATTTCCTTGTTCTCTGAACTGAATATTTTATCTGAATGTCAGACAAAACAAGCAATTTGGCCATGTCAATTTCCCAGGGCCCAACTCTGGGAAATTATGATGGGCATTTTCTGACAGATTTTAGTCTAAATAATTCATTGAGAAAACAATCGTTAGCTGCAGCCCATTTTTTGTTCTAGTAAGAGTCTTTGTATTGTGTCTAGTGTATTGCAGCCGGAGTTAAGTGTCCCTTTATAACATTTTAACTCTTTCTCTTCACATTTGCAGGACAACACCATTGATTTTCTGGAGTACGTGGCAGCCTTGAACTTAGTCCTGAGGGGTAAACTGGAACATAAGCTTAAATGGACATTCAAAATGTATGATAAAGATGGAAGCGGGTGCATTGATAAAACAGAGCTTCTTGAAATTGTGGAGGTAATATTTACTTTACACAGTTACATTATGTAACTATTGATATGTAAAGCTTTAAAACTTCAATCAGTGGGCTTAAATGAAATTTAGCGAATGTAAGAGTCGTTCTGACATACTGTCCTGTTACTCTCAGTCTATCTATCGACTGAAGAAAGCCTGCCACGGAGAGCTGGATGAAGAATGCAATCTGCTGACCCCAGACCAAGTGGTTGACCGGATATTTGAGCTGGTTGATGAAAATGGAGATGGTGAGTGTTTGTAACAGTCTCGGACAGCTTAAAATGTTTCATGAATGATTCAAAGTAAGTCTGAGTCAAGATGCTTTGATGGCTTTGTGGAGTGTTAATGTTGCATGTGTGCATGTGTTCATTGTTGCTTGTGTATATCGAAAGGGAAGGTTTGTCCCAGCTGTGCAAAATGATGAATTCATGCATAGTAAAATAAGCCCAGAGACTAACTACTCCTCATCACTTAGGGGAGCTCTCCCTGGATGAGTTCATTGATGGAGCACGGAAGGACAAGTGGGTGATGAAGATGCTGCAGATGGACGTCAACCCTGGGGACTGGATGGACGTTCGGAGACGCAGTGCTGACTTTTAAGGCTGGAGCATGGACTGTCAATCTGTCACATACACACATTCTTCATGTGTGACCAATCATGCTGTCTTTTGTATCTTCTGCAGTTTATATGTATATAAAACAAGACAACACCACACACTCATCCTGGTGTTGTACTGCTATACTTTGCTTGCAAAGGGGCTACCTGTTTATTAGCTTTGGTTCAGGTTCCACACCTCAACAGTAGCTTTTACCTCATTTTTAGCAATCATGTCCTTGTAGGTCAGTTTTTATGTCTGTACTTTATAGATGCTGCAGACATAACATGCTGCTTACTATAATTTCTTTTTTGTTTTGTGTTGTAAAATGAGCATAAAAGTTAATGAATAAAAATACTTAAAGCCCCCACAAAAACATGGTCCACCATAGAGAGGTGTTACTGGTGTCACTTATTATTTAGGATGATAAGACCTCTTCTCAGGGTTGTGTGGGGCCATGTACACATGACCATTTTCCTAACTCCTTGATCATTTTGTTGCACCTAACTAACCTGAATAGCGCTTGAACAGACCAGAATAAATAAAAACACCAATTGGGGGTTTGTGGGGTCTTTAAAAACAATAAACCCATGAAATAAATGCCAGTTTCGCACTGCCTGTTTTGTTTTACAGTAATCTGACATGAATAAATGATTGACTAATTTGCAAGAGAGAATAATACAATTTCAAAAGCAACTATTTTCATAGATATTACATTTTAAAACTACACCTTAATGACAAATATCAAGATTACTAAAGACAGTTTCATAGTTTTCAAATAAAAACTAGTTGATGGCAGGTTTCAGGGTTTTTTATAAATATTCTAAGAAAAAAGTTGTGTACAAATAAAATGTCAAATTATAGGTTTTGGTATTAATTATATGCTGTTATCACAGACTATAACCCGGAAACCATGTGGTCTCATATTTTCTCGCGACAAGATATAAAGATAACGTCGTTCGTTGTTTTTCAAATCCTGGTGCAGGCTAACGAGCCTACTGAGCTATCGGAGAGCGACCTGTCGGGCGTATTAAGGCGGTATCTGCTGTCAGCTGTTTCTAAGTTATAGTGGCACTTTACTGTGGCATTAATATACTCGTTAACATCTTTTAGCAGAACTTGAATGCCGGTAATTCTGCGTTGTTTGAAGATGTCTTCGCGGCTGTACACGCCTAATAAACTCACCGGACAAGTACGCCACTCACTGTTGTCAGTGTCGTCTGAACTTAAACCAGTCAACATTGGCGAAATTACGGTAAGACTTTCGCTTAGAGGAAATTTTGTTTTTGTTTTCGTATTATATGCGTGGAAATGTCATAGTTTGTCTTCCTAAACACTAGTGTTTTTGTTTCTCCTGTTCTTCCTGTTGTTCCTCACACGGTGTAATGCTGCCCCCTCCTGGCCAGTCTGCAGAAGACAGCTTTCGGCTGAATTATGTCACCGGGAACCTGTTCTCCTGCCCTGAGGATGAGGCTTTGGCCCACTGCATTAGTGAGGACTGCCGCATGGGGGCAGGCATAGCAGTGATGTTCAAGCAAAAGTTCAATGGGGTAGAGGAGTTAAAGGCACAGAGTGAGTCAGACCGTCTATTAAAAATTAATCTGGAGTGAAACTGTCTTATTTCGAGGCTACTGATTCCCAGAAACCAGTTTTGTTTTTAGCAGAAGTCTGTTAAAAACCTGCATTCACATGTGGAAAAATCATCTTATGCTACACTGTCTGATCACATATATATGCCAACTTATACAAAAGGATGGATGCATTTATGGCTCCATCATCCCATCACATGAAAATATCCTTGATGTCGGATTTTCTACACATTTATCAAAAATCCCTCCTGTCTGGAAACGCAAGGATCTCCAATAGAGTTTATAATAAACATTTGTGGGTCACAACAGTTTGTAACAAAAAGTTCACTGATGTGTCAGTAAGGTTTGAGGGGTTTTTAAAAAATATTGTGTTTGAGGTTTTCGTATTGTCTTATTCTGATGTCAACGTTGTGTTTTTATATCCAAACAGAAAAGCTGCCGGGACAGTGTGCTGTGTTGAAAAGAGACAGACGCTTTGTCTATTATCTGGTAAAAACAGTTAATTAGAATTGTTCCCATTTCAAATTTTCAAACAACAATGTTGTTAATATTATATTTGCTCTCCTGTTGTTGTTTTTGTATTGTTATTGCAGATCACAAAGAAAAAGGCCAGCCAGAAACCGACCTATGACAGCCTGAGACAGAGCCTGAAGGACATGAAGGCACACTGTAAACTAAATGGAGTGACAAGAATATCAATGCCTCGGTTTGTAGCATTTCCAGTCATATAGTGACAGTCATATAGTGATACTTCGTCAAACCAGGTTCAAGAGAGAGATACTCATTTGCTCTGAATGTGGCAAGACTCGTGTTGGTTCTGTTACTGTTACAGTTGAACAGTATGTTTTTCTCTCTCTCTCTGACAGTATCGGTTGTGGCCTCGATAAACTGAGCTGGGACAGAGTGTCGCTGATCCTGGAACAGGTGTTCAAACACACAAACATCTCCATCACGGTCTACAGCCTTCCCAAGAGAGCAGAGACCAGAGTGATACAGGAAAACATGCGCAGATGATTGATGGAAAAGTTTGTTAATTGTAATATTTTATGTTGCACATATTTTGCATTGCATATTTTCTGTTTATGCACTTTTCTGTATTCCCTCAATACGTGGCCATGATGATAATCTTTTTCAGTGAAAAATGTTATTTTACAGATTAAATGGAAATAAATTTTCTTTTTGTGCGCAAAAATTCAACTGAACCCTCATAAACTTCTGCATGTAGATGACACATTAGACATATTTCTACCAAACATTGATAATTTATAATCTGCAGTCACTTCAGCAATCACCAGTTTTTAGCTGCATCCAAAACAGAGTCCTATAGAGTTATTATTAAATCCAGATGTTACTGGGTTTTGTCCACCTGTCTTTTCTGGATTAACATCATTTAAACCAGCAGCACTGAGCCTGAAATATCAGGTATCTCTTCATTTCCCCATTCATCCACCAGGCAATTACATTGTTGATTGAGCAAACAGTGTATTTGCATGTCTGTGGGCATCATATAACTTCCAGAGTGCTCATTGTAGCCTCTGCAGATGGCTGAGCTATTGTATGAGCCATCATTGATCTGCTCAGGTTTTGTACTTTAATGCAGCTGGGACACATTGGAGCTACCAGATGTGAGCTAAAAGAAAGGGGCGGGCGGAACCTGACACCACAAAGTCAATCCCACACATCCATTTTCTCCAGGATGGGAAAGCCTTTAAACACATGAATCTGAAGTGGGGGGGCCAGAGAGCTAATGCGATGTCATCTCTATTCAAAGCAGTCTATTATGTTAGTTGGATGAAATACTCAAACTAAAGGGGGCTCTATTTAATGATCTGACGACATGTACTCCAGGTGTAAAATAAACCTCAGCAGCCGCGAGACTGTCTGAGCAGGAGTTTGCACCCTGTGATCCTCCCGCTCTCCTTTGGGGCACCTTCAATAATTCATGAGGAGAAGGCTCTAACGGCCGTACACTGCGGCTGCCTGCCCATCTCCCCCCCATACATCCTGGCTGGCTGGAAGACTGTACTTCGGCATCAGTGCAACCAACCCCCACTCTCCTCCTCCTCCTCCTCCCCCTCCCTTCCCATCCCCCTTCTTGCCTGGCAAATTAGACTCCACACTGCAGCAGAGCCACCGAGCTGCGCTGCAGTGAGTGCGGGGAAATCTCCCTTCGTCACCTGTCACACCTCAACATGCTGCAGCTCGTGAGGCTGTGCATCCAAATCTGCCCTCGCCCCACCTCACAGCCCCTGCCTCTTTGTTCCCAGGCAGCTTCTGCTTGTCCCACTGCAGTCCGCTGCTTTCCCCGCCGATGCTCTCCCCCATTCTCGCTCCTTTTCTCTCCCACTCGCCCCCACCCCCGCCCCCTCCCTCTGTCCTCCATTCCCTTTTTTTTTCTTTGCTCGATGCGTATGAAATTGCAGAGCTCAGCATTCTTCTCTGCTAGCACTTAGGGAAAAGAGGGGGGAAAAGAGAGAGAGAGAGAGATGAGCAGGGCGGGAGGGCTTCTGGTGCACCACATAACTGGCCCCCTTCCAATTAAAGAAGAGAGCTTATGTTATTGAAGAGCAGCTTAGCCAATCAGGAGGCAGTGCAGGCAAAGACAGCAGGAAAAAAAGCAGCAGAGCGAGTGGGCAAGAGAAAGGGAAAAAAAAACTGCAGTGTGTGTGAGTGTGTGTAGTTTTTATCCCTCCCCTGAGCAGATCTTTATCAATTTGTGTACTCCAGTCTTGGGGTGCGTTTGAATGGGTGTCTGTGTGTGTATATGTGGTAGAGTTTAGAGGAGGACAGAGTAAAGGTGTGTCTAGAGGGCTGTGTTAGAGTCCTGACTTATTCATTCTGAAACTGGAAATAAGAGAAAGTAAGAGAAGATTGACTATTTTTCTCTCTATCTCAAAGTGTCTCGGAGCCTGTGGAGAAGGGGAAGAGCTTGGTGTCCAGAGGAGAGCGACCTGCACAGAAGGTAAGCAGCTGCGATCTCCTCCTACTGCAGGCACGCTGGCTTTCTGCACTTCTGAAGTTGTTTTTGTGTTCTTTGTCAGTGTGTGTTCCGGCTTTTCTGCCCCCTTTTCAGTCTTTCGTGTGTCATTGTGTTTAAATATGCACATGGATTTTGTACTTTAATGTTTTGGGTTTTTTTTTTTCCTGATAAAGACTTGACAGAAGAGCAGAGGAGGAAAGAGAGAGGGAGGGGGAAGGTTAGTGCGGGACTCCCTGATGCTTCTAGGCAAGTTTATGTGCACACGGTTCTCTAGTGCTGCAGTATCCAATTACCTCCCTGAGTGGAGCTGCCTCAGCATCCAGCCAGTTCCAGGCAGAGCCACTTACACCATCTTCCAGCTTTCCAAAATGACTGTCTCCAGTTGAACTTATTTATTATCCCTTGTTGGGATAAGGGCAAAGTTTTGCTGTACATTCAGTGCACGCTGATAAGCTCAGCGTGCCCAGCGCTGCAGCAGTTTTTGGTTTTGTAGTGCATGCTCTTATTGTGTATTCTGGGTTTCACTGGGGTCTGCTTAGATAACAGATTTAATTGGCCCTGATAGCGTTTGAGCCTGGTGGTGAGTTTCTGTTGTGTTTATCCGGTGTTCTGGGACTTCCTTCAGTCAGAGCCTGCAGCAAAAGTAGGCTCTCTGATTGGGTGAACTCGGCTTGCTGACAACATCGCGCCAAAGAAGCAGAAAAAATAGTATGATCGTGTCTGTGTTCCTTCACTGGAGTGTTTACACCATGAAAATATGGTTCATCATTATTGTAAAATGAGCTCAAACAGCAAAGGAAAGTGGAGCTTTCTTTGTTTATCGTGTCAGGCAGCTGTTTCACACCAACACATTTTGTTTTTTTCGCTGTGAATTCATAAACAGCTTTCTTTAAGCACATTCACTGTTTGTTTATTGCATCACACCGTCTTTTTTTGGAAGTCTGACCTTCATCATTTGTGAATGGAGATATGATACTGTCCAGCAGTGGGCACTGTGTGTTTTCTCTGCTGAAGGTGTCTGTGAATGCTGGCCTGCTGCAGAACGGGGAGGAAACATGGATGGACTTAGTGTATTTTGTGTGGGCACGCTGGAAAACGTTGTTAGACAGGATAAAGAGGACAGACTGTGCTGGTGCTTTCATATAACTATAAGGCTAATACCTTTCACCCTCAGACAGTCGATAGAAGCCCAAGACACGCTTGATCCCGACCAGAACCACTGATCCCAGTAATTGGTTTTAAATAATGTTTCAATTATTCAGCACTGAGTTATATGCGGGGATAAGGAGAGGGCTGGGAAGGAAATGTAACTCATTTCAGCACCATGGACAGAGCTCAGAGCAAAGGCTTTTGACAGGTGCCTCCTTCAGATTCTTGGAAACAAACCAGTGTTTTGCAGCGATGGTGGGATGACTGTTTAAGGCGGATGTGTGTCTATTTCAATGACCTGATAAACTGTCTGTTTCTACACATTTCCAGCTCTCTCTTTTATATTGCAGTTGGCTCGGCTCAGCCATTCTTCTTCCCTCTCAGTCGAAGACGCGAAGAAAACACTTTTCATTATTCATGCACGTCTCCTTTTTTAGAACACAGTCCGCCTTAAAGAGAAATATGTTTCTGCAGCGGTGCTGAAAACTCACGACCCGGCTGTTTCCTTTTAAAACCTTTGTCCTTCCTGTCGTTGTCCACCTGTATTATCGCTGTATGCTCCAGGTGGGAGTGTCAGCGCTGTGGTTTTGTTCTACCCTCCTCTTACACTGCAAAGCTCAGAGTGACACATCACACTGTGGGATGAAGTCGAGTGCAGCAGCAGAATCACTCAGCTTTGACATCTGCTTGTTACATGGGAATATTTGGGCAAAAACACACACTCATAAGGATAATATTATTGGAAGAGCAGAAATAATGCATTGTGCCGGCTGATAGTGGCTAGTAGCTAATTATGTTTCCCAGGAATCAATTTAAAGACAGTTGAGGAGGTGGTGAAAGACAGCAGTTTAATGTTGCGTCCATGAAAAGACAATGTAGAACATGCAACGTCTGCAGCCCGTACAGTTAAGACACCTGCTGTCACTTAATGCTTTGTTTCATGCCATGGTTGAGAGCGGCCAGGAAAGTGTCTCTGCAGGACGCAGCCGGCACACTGAGAAACTCATTTAGATACCAATGATCAGAAACCTCATTCCTCTAATGGCAAACGGAAATGAGACCCCTCGCTGTTCCCAAGAATTAGCCAGTGTCCCTCTTTAGAATAGAAGCAGAAGGCGAGAGATGGAGGAGAGTTAACCATTAGTTAAAATGGCTGGTTTGAACACACTGACCTGTATTCTGTGATCTACTTCAGTATAATTTTAGCTTTTTAGTAGCTTCTTGAATCAGGCTGCACAACATAAACAGTCCTGGCCATGTGCAGGAATTTACTTCAGTAAGTGCTGGGTAAGGATGGCTGGTAGGATCAGCAAATTGCCTTTCAAGGTTTATTTTTGTATTGTCTGTTCTCTTACTCTAAATGGGTAACGTGCTGCAACTTTTTCTAAGATTTGTGGGTTTTTGGGAGGAAGGGAGCAGCTGCTGGGCTTGTCATTGCTCATCCTCCATGTTTGACACCCTGTGTTTAGTGCGTCCCTGTCAATGATGGTAAATGCAACATAGCGGAGCAACAAAGGCTGTCACTGTGACATACCACAGTTAGCAGCCATCCCCAAACTCTCCATGTCAGGACGAGAAGACGTGCTGTAAAAACTCACCAAACAAGCAGAAATAGTGCTACTCCTGTGTTATTGTGCTGCATAGGTGAAACAGTGCAGATGTGAGTGATCCTCTTGGGGATACTAGAATAACACTGTGATAAATCCAGTGAAGTGCCAGAAGGACAGAAAGTGTGTGTGTGTGCCCTCTCATTAACCAGGAAGAGTCCACTTCATCATCCTCTCCAAGGGAAGGTTGCAGGATGTATTTATTCATGTATTTGTGTAAATGTGTTTCTAACTGTGCTCGTTAACGTGCATGCGAGTGACGGCGAGCCGGACAGAGATGGTGTTGGACGCGTGGATTATGATCATCTTTGAGAGTGCGGAGGAAAATGGGAATGAAAAAGGACAAAAGCAATGAGAGGACAGTGACGAGAGGAAGGCAAGACAAATGATACAAGTACGGGCGAGAGAGGGCGAGCGATAGAGCGAGAGATTGAGAGATCGTCAGAGGCAGAGCAAGAATGGAAGAGAGTGGGTGTGCATAGCAGAGCTACGAGCACTGCAGTACATTGCGGTGCCCAGCCCCCGCTGTGTTCTCTGCTCACCATCCGGTTCCATGCACTGAAAAGACCCCTGCAGCAGCAGAGCTGCACAGCGCAGAGGGCTGCCTGCTGATGAGCAGCAACCTCACAAACAGCTTTTGACCCGCCGTTGTGCATTCTGGACGTCTGACGATGCACAGATTTTTAAGGAGTGATGAGAAAGGCGGCGTTCTCGACAAAGCAACCGATCTGTGCCTGCCAGCGCATTGTCATGTAGAGAGAGGGAGCAGTCAATTCACGCTCCCCCTGGATTATGTAAGCATAGAACACAGTCACTTCACCCGATACCAGCTGAATCATATCACCGTCCCTCGCCATGTTTTCCTCATTAGGAACATCTGCCTCGCTGTTTGCTTTTGTTCCAGGGGTAGCATCTTTGCAAACACAGACAGACACTTTATTGAACTTATTGAAATGGCAACAATAGGGCGACAAACAACATGTACCCTTAAATAGCTGGTGTTTGTTCTGTATGCCTGTGGCCTGACATTTTGTTGATGATGCCCTGCATGGTGAGTAAGAAATAATGATCCCATGAATAACTGCTAAGACCGTCTTCTGATGTGAGCTCACCTGGGAGAAAAAAACGTTTATACAGTTTAAAGTCAGGCAGCGTGCAGAATGCATCCATGACTCACGCAGGATAGCCTCACACTTAAGTTTTATTGGTTTAATTATACAGCTTTTGGCCGGACAAGCAGTACTCTCTCTCTCTCTCTTTCTCTCTCTCTCTCTGTGTCACACACACACGCGAGGACACAGACACATGCATGCAGATGTGAGATGAATCTTAATAATGTGAAAGCTCTAGGAAACGAAGGAGAAGCTCGTTTCTGCTTCTATAAACAGTTGCTACGTTTCCGTCCCACTGCCTGCCCGGAGGGGCACGGAAGGGGGGGGTCGGATGGCTGAAGCGTGAGAGCTTCCCTCTTTGTATGTTCTCTGCTTTGCTGATGTGGCTGATTCACATTGCGTAGGGTGGACTCCTGTGACAAGGTCTGATTGTGTCTCTCGCTGTGTTCAGGAGTAGTTGAGTCAATTACACCTCGCCAGCCAGGTGTTTGAGCTGCTAAGTGTGTTTGCCTCAGCACATCACGCCGTGTTTGCGTCTGATTTGCAATGAAATCAGCACCAGGCTTTGAAAATGATAAGGCAAAAATGTGTGCTGCCTGTGAGTCACGCTGCAACTGAAGGTAGTAATCCAACTTGCAATGAATGTAAATGTATTCATTCACATCAAATGTGTCAGATGTTTGAATTATTGTGTTTATAACAGTGCTGGAGAATTTTCGCTTCTTATGTTGGAAGATCTAGTTGTTTAGAAATAGATTAAAATATTTAGATTTAATATTTTACTGACCTGCGTTTCACATGTGTTGTTATTTTCTGCCTTTGGTTGAAAAGTGGGAGAGCGTGTAACCTTGTGAAATCTCTTGAAAACACAAAGATAGAATTGCTACAGTCATGTTGTCCTTGCAGCAGCGTACTCTTCACAAGGTGATGCTTGGAGGAAAATGCTGTCTTTGTCAGTGGATAGTTGAGAATGTAGTCATGAAGGGGAAAAGGAGAGAAACACTGTGTTTTTTCTGTGTGTGTGTGTGAGAGAGAGAGAGAGAGACACAGAGAGTGGGAGAAAGCGGTAGAATATTGTAGTGTGGGTGAGCTGCAGCAGGGATTCAGAGTGCTGCATTGAGCTGCATAATTAATGTTAAGAGGGTGGAGCTAAAGGCGGAGATAACTTGCCAGGAAGAACAAGCCGCTGCAATTCTGCTCGAAACAGAGCTACCTCTTTTGTGTGTGTGTGTGTGTGTGTGTGTGTGTGTGTGGAATCACTCCTGAGTACAGGCGAGTGTGGAAGTGATATTTTGATGGAAAACCAAGGAGGCACAGTCAATCGTTTTGGTCCAGCTCCGTGTCCCCGTCCCATCTGCTCCCTCGGCCCTCAAAGCCAATCGCTCTCCACTGAGCTGTGTACCACAGCCAAATGCCTCAATGCTGGCTGCACGGCTCTGTTAATCATCCAATTTGTAGCAAAGCAGTTTCCTATATGACACATCTGGTGTAACTCTCATCTGGTCTGTCCGAATTGGACCATGAGGAAGGAGGAGGAGTGGCTTCATTCTGCAGGCTGCTTTTACATTTAGTCATCTTCTTTACAGATTGGAGGTTGCCGTTCAGTGTCGGCTACGTGGTGAGATTGCGCTGACTGCTGACAAAAGGACCCGTCCGTGCAGGAGGCCTGCTGTTCCTCATTGTTTTTTGGAGACAGTCTCCATTTTCCTCTCCCCAGTTGTGTTCCAGTTTCCCTGCATTAGAGACATCTGCCTCTTCGGCAAGCGGTGTGCACGTGCATTTAGGTCTGCACATGCAAAGCCATGTGTTTGACAAAGATGCACTTGGGGTCTGTGGTGATCACTCTGGGATGTGAATAAATGTTCACGGAGGCATGTATTAAAGGCATCCAGGTTTTCCTGTGAGTGTGTTTGTCTTTGGTGCTGTCAGAGCTCAGCATCCTGCTCCTCTGTCTCCAGGGTGATTCTGCCTGGCCGGTGACCACATCTATACCACACAGCTCCGCTTGCACCCCTGTCACCTAACCTCATCATCACTGGGGCTGTTCTGAGTTCTTGACACCTATTCTGCTGCAACATGGCCAGCCTTCACATCCTCCCTGCTTTACAGTGAAGCCCTGCCTGCTTGGGAAATAAGACCAAAGTGTTGTCCAGTGTTATCCTTCCATTGTATTGAATTTGTTTTATTTCCTTTATTTATTTTTAGCTCAAAGCAGCGCCACTCTTTGTTGGGATCTGCGTCTGCCAAAATCTTCTGCGGGGATCTGTCCTTGTCAAAAGGGCTGAGGGATCGCATAGAGGCATTTGAAATGCACCCTGTGTCGACTCCAAGCCTCCCGATACACGGAGAGGAAGCCGGTAATGACGGCAATTTCATCCCAGTCCCCCAAGAGCCACAAAATCACACTTAAATTACAACCTCGACATTATCAGGTGCAAGAAGAGGCAGATACAATTTAACCTTGGAGGTAGAAGCCCCCAGAAGGGTGCAAGGTGCATCCTACAACTGTAATATCAAGCTTGTTAAGGAGCAGGGATTTAATTTGTCTAAATAACAACAGTTGACTCTATGATAGCCTGCCAACAGTTGTCTTAAGAAACATGCCTTCAGGGTCTCACTGCGTTAAAAATGTAGTTCAAGGGTTTAGTATGTATTTTCCTCTGTTTTTCTTCTTCCTAGCCTATTCCAAAAGGCATCTGGCAGCAGAGTCTGAAGGCTTAGAGAAGCAACGCAGGGCCTCATTAAATATATTTTTTTTCTGTCCCCTGAAATCTTCGAAACGAGGAGACATTTTCTGTTCTCTCTCTCTCTCTTCAGTCCCATGGGGTCTTGCAGTGGGAGAGCTGAGTTGCCATTTCTTACGAGTTGCCAAGTGAGAATCTGCCCATCTGACATTCAGAACGCTTGGAGCAGTGCAAACATCAACAGAAACCTTGGAGGGAAAAAAAAAGGTCTTTTTTCCTGCTTGAACATAAACTCAGACTCTGAAATTGTTCCGAGCGTGTGTCAAACTATGAAAGTCTCGAAATTACTTTAAACTGCAGGCTGCTGTTGTGAGGAATTTTATAATTTTGTTGCTCTGTGCACCCTGCAAGTCTTTTTGGGTTTTTTTTGTTTGTTTGTTTGTTTGTTTGCAAATCACAGGTATACAAGGATTTATGTTTTTCATTAGTGGAACACTGTGCAGTGTAATATCACCCGGAGAGAGAAATAAGAGGAATAGAAAGAGAGGAGGAGAGGAGGAGGGAGAATGGTTTAGCAGTGTGAGTAGGTGCTCAGCATGAAGGCTGCTTCTTTTCTCTTTGAGTTTTTTGAGGCCGGTGTGCAGGCGAAGGACACAGCATCCAGAATTTAAAAACAACTCTTTGAGTTCTAACAGCAGTTTCAGGGATGAGTACATTTAAATATGCAGAGCATGCTTTAGTTTTTCTACCTTTGACGTACGATTTAAGGATGATCTCTGCATAACAAAGCATGTAAAATGCAGCTCTTTAGTATGATAGTTTTGTTTTGAATGCTTAATGGAAAAACAGTGGCTCAGTAACAACCAGTGGTGCAATGTAACGAGTAACAAGTATATATACTCTATTATTAATTATTATTACTATTGTTATTTCACTCTGCTACAATTGTTTGGCAGCTTTAGTTACTAGTTATTTTACAAATGAAGATTTTTGCACACAAAAAACGATGAGACAGAAAATGAGTTGGCAACTCTTTTCATAATCATTGAAAGCACTTTTAATGTAAAAGCATTTCATGGTTCTGGCTTCTCCAAAGTGAGGATTTGCTTCACTTCCTTTTAATTATTTAAATCGTTTTAATTTGCTTGCAATACTTTTGAGGTTTGGACAGTTGGTTGGACAAAACGAGCACTGTGAAGGTGTCACTTTGTGCTCTGCTTACTTGTGACAGCACTTCTCACTATTTTCAGATTTCTTACGAGCCAAACAATCAATCAATTTATGGAGAAAATCATCTGCAGATTAATAATAATCCTAATGAAAATAGTCAGAAGTTGCAGCCTTACATAAAATAGCTAGAAATGACCTCCACCCGATTACAACAGCATGAATGCGTGAGTAATGATAATCTAGTGATATATAAATCACATAATCTGCAGGTCACAGATTCCTGATTAAGATTACATTCCTTTACTTAAGTAACATTTTCAAAGCAGTACTTGATATTGTAATATTAGTACTTTTACTTCAATAAAAGCTCTTAGTACTCCCCTCCCGCCGCTACTAAAAGTACAAACAAGCACTAACAAATATTGCCTGTTGGATCCATCGCAAAGGTCTGACCTCCAGTGTGGTATCACAGGTGTTTTGTGACTCAAACGAACAACTCAAGTTGTGTGAGTGGCAGGTCACTTATGCTGCTTTGTAAAGCTGCAGGCCCTCCGCTGAGCGTTGAGCCATCCTCTTCACTCGTACTCTGCTCAGGTCATTGTGCTGCTGCCATTCCCGCAACAAAAGATTCCCAGCGTTCATTTGCATTCGGCGCACCTGTTTTGACTCACGCTGCATTCCAACGAAGCATCAGCAGCAAACAGGAACCAGGCTAGTCTAACTTCTCTCGAACTTAAAAACGAGTGGAGCACGCTGCATGTTTTGGCTGCGCGAGCCGGCCCAGCTGGAGACGTCGTGCAGATTCGATCTCTCGCAGCGAGATTATTGGCTTGACGGCAAATTGGTTGCCATCTTCAAGAGCGTGATGGAGAGTTGCAAAATCTATTTCCTCCCATGATAAGGCTGGTAATAGTTGGGCCTTGCGAGAAGGGCACGGCATTCATTGTACTGTATTGATCAAAAAATAATTGCTCCCGTCTTTTTGTCCAGTTACACCAGCCCACTCACAGCACTGTTATCTAGAGAGCTGTTCGTAAATACATTTTTTCCAATCTTCAGTCTCATCTAGAGAGTCTTCCTGAATCATTACAGAAAGCCTCATGATACACAGATACACATTGCACACTGTCTTACCGACTGTGTCCACTGGTTGAATAAGAGTGCTTTTTGAATTGCATGGCTCTGGTAATTGCCGTGAGCTTGCATGAGGGGGTTGTATAATATCTGACAGCTCAGGAGGAAAAATAGGTAAACAAGCGGTGAGGGGGGGGGGCACCAAAATGCCGCTGGAGTGGCCTGGTATCCGGCTCTATCCTGGAGGGAGCTGTGTACTAATTCGAAGTGAATCACGACGTTGTGGAGTCATATTTTTCTCTCCATGTTGTTTTAGTGAATCAGCGTTTTGGTCCATGCATTATCTTGCCTACATTACCAAATTTCTTCCTTCCTGCCTAAAAAAAAATCTCATTTTTATAGACTTTACTGACATCATGATTCAGGAAATATGGTTAGCAATCAAACAGGAAACACACAACCGCTGTGTCACATGAGAATCCTTTGTCCATCTTCATCTCTGAAAGGCCACGCTGGTGTTCACCCTTATTCTCTGCTGTCACTGCTCACTGGTCTTGCTGTATTTATCTGTCCTCGTCTCATTTTAGGACTGACCCTCGCTCAGATTCTCCTTTTGTGTCTGCCAGTTACAAGCAGCGGTCTGTCATATTTGAGTCTTTAGCCGGCCGTCACCCGGGGCACAAACCAACAGTCTGACCACGGTACTGTTCACGACAAGGGAACCAGCAGTTTGGTGAATAAATACGCTGATCATTTGTGACTGTGCATTATTCAGCAGATATCACAAAAACAAGCGTGTATCCTATGAAGCTCAAGCTACCCTGTGTATCACTTTCTGTATCTCACCTGATCCCCTTTGGGACACAGTTACCTCACCAGATAATTAAAATCCAGCAGCGTAAACTATGATACCTGCTCGACAAAATTATCCCAATTTGTTGCTGTGAGTCATCTTTAAACCCTTTTTTTTTGTAGAAAAAAATCCTCAGTGGTTTTTAAACTGATGGTCAGGCAGCTTTTTAGCCTGTTTTTTTTTCATACGGAGCTCTGCGAGTGGTGTGCATCTCCGTGTATTGTCAACTGTTATGTAAACCTGACTGCTGTAGAGAGTCTTTCAATGTGGTGCAGGGTACCGTTTATCTAGGACATGGTGGTTTGTGCCCCCTCACAGAAATGCGTCAAAGGGGCTGTGAAAGTGAGCTTGATATTTAGTTGCTTTTTTTCCTCTCTGTCTCAGACTTTCTTGCTAAAATGTCCTTGACACAGTGGGCAATAATTCAGTTAGCTGTTCTGCCTAAGGAAAGTCACGGGTGGTGCAGGGGCTACACACTTACCTACCACTGCAGAGACCTGAGTACAGGTCCAGCTTGGTCATGCGCTCCAAACACAGTTGGTTATGTTCATGGGTGGGAAGCCGGTGAGGGATGCTGTTCCTACTCCTACTGGTCAGTTAGGGTCAGTGCATTTAGCATGGTAAGATCTGCAGGATACCACCGACCTTTGTGTGTGTTGCACGATGCATCCTGGAGGAGGCGCAGTGCTGCCGACACCGTCCACAGGAAGACAGCGTTGATGATGATGCTATTGATTTTGATATATTGGGAAAAGTGGTGAAAGTGGTGAAGGAAGTACAAATACAGGATTTTAAAAATACTCCATTACAAATTAAATTCCTTTAATCAAAATCCTACAACCCCAATTCCAAAAAAGTTGGGACGCTGTGTAAAATATAAATAAAACAGAATGGGAAAATTTGCTAATCCTTTTTGACTTATACTCAACTGAAACAGCACAAAGACAATATATTTTATGTTTTACCTACACTTCATTGATTTTTGTAAATATCTGTTTATTCTGAATTTGATGCAGCAACATGTTTCAAACAAAGACCGGGAAAGCTGTGAAACGCTCCAAAAACACCTGTTTGGAACATTCCACAGGTGAACAGGTTGATTGGTAACAGGTGATAGTATCATGATTGGGTATGAAAGGAGCATCCTCAAAAGGCTCAGTCGCTCACAAGTGAGGATGGAGCGAGGTTTACCACTCTGTGAACACATGACTGAATAAAGGATGTTACTACATGGGCTCAGGAACACTTTGTAAAGCTGTTCTCACAGTTTGTTTGCAAATGACCGCGTTCCATTTTTATTCATGTTTTAAACCGCGTGCTGACTTTGTTCTGCAGAATAAAGGCCCCTGTGGGTGATATATTATTATATGTTGTTATTATATGTAGTGGAGTGAAAAGTACAATATTTACCTCTAAAATCTAATGGAGTGGAAGTAAAAAGTAGCTCATAATGGAACCTCCCTCCAAATTCTACCTAGTCCATCAACGTGGTTGCTTTCCACCACTGATTATTGTATCGTCAAACATGTTTGATCAGCGTTTATATTGATAGGGCTGATGGGACTCCAAACCACAGCAATCCTCATCTCATTTCCTTGAAGGCGTCTTGAAAAGTTACGTACAGAAGTGTGCACTTCACACCGATATCCTTCTTACATCCAGCCTCATTTTCTCTGTCGATTTGTTATGCCCTTTGATCATTGTGCAGGCATCAGTTTGCATGAATCTGCACTGTGAAAAACTTTCTACCCTTGAGATGAGTTTGAGTGTGATGCAACTGAGTGCTGTGATCAGTGGACATTGTTTTTGGCTACGACAGGGCTGAATTATTTGACATCCTCTCTGAAATCAGTGTCTAACAAGGGTAATTGAATGTACTCATTTTGATAATTAGTTTTTCATATACAAGATAAATAACTGAGCTAGAATATTTTGTAATGCAAGTTAGATTTAAATGCTAAAATGCTAATTAGCATCAACAGAAACTTTCGTTGAACTCATTCACTTCTGCAGTCGTTCACATTCGAGGTGAACGAAGAGACTCGTTGAACCTGCTGTAAAATAGCTTCTTCAGTGTTTTTGCACTTTCCAAACGGAGCTATTATTTATCGATTGTTGTTTTTCTAAAAGGGCACGACGTCACAGCTTGGCTCAATCTCAGCTGGCAGGTCTGTCCGTCCAGGTCTCCCCAGCGCCTCATCTCTATGAGAAATGAATGGAGTTACGGGGACGAGCTGATTGTGCTCCACTCAGTCTGAAAGCAAAGTGAAGCTGCGTCGTGCCATTACAGAGTAATTCACACACACACTGAAACTGACATTTTCTCCTTATCTAGTTCCTGACACGCGGCTGAAAAGTTTAAGAATCTCTTTACAAACGCTCTTTTCATTTTTGCAGCCTCACCATTTTCATATTACAAAATGAAAAAAAAATGAATCCAAATTGGAAAGTTAAGCTGGAATAGAAGTTAAACGCGCTGTGCATTATGTGCTGGTGCACCTTTTAAACAGCCTGCGCTGGCGGCTAAGCTGCTGCTCCCTGTGGGCTCTTTCAGACATAATGTTGGAGCATTTAGTAGATGCACAACTGAGCCCTGACTTATAGTGCGTTTGCATAATTTACACGAAATGACAAATTCAGAATGCAGTTCAGTATGACTTTGTTTTTTTCTTTTAGTTGAATTTAGTTAGTTAAATGGCTCCTATTGTTACATGGGCAGCATCACCCACAGATCAAGCATTTATGAAACACAAAGAGGATTCACCAAGTGGAGTTATTTCTCCTCCAGCTGTGTGAAGCTAAAATAATTTAAATCTATGTCAGGATTTATTTAATGACCATTCTGGGTGACGTTAAGCCCTGCCAGGGGTGCAGGTCGTAATGATGCAGTGTGTTAAATTTGGTGCAGCTAATAATCAAGTGCTGCTATTTGGAGGCACAGCGCTCTTTTCAAGGGGCAGTGCTTTTCAGTATTTGGGGAAGAACCGTTTTGTAAACACGCCTCAACCTGTTGAAACACGTTTAACCGCACAGAGTTGTATTTACTGGGACAGTTTTGCTCCAGTTAACATTTCACAGCTGAGAGAATGCAGAGCGAGAAAGGAGAAATACGGTAAGGAAGGGGAAGGAAATGTAAACACAGCAAATAATTAGACTGGTTATTCTCTGACTGGGTGACTGACAAGACACAATATTGAGTTTGACGTGCAGAATAACTGATAATCAGCGGCATAATGAGAATCCGCAGTGACTTTGTTCTCCTGACACGTCTGCAGTTTGAATGCTGAATGCTGTTGTGACTGTTGCATATTTTCTAATACCCAGCGAATTGCTGAGCTACGACTGGACCGAGCCATTAGTCCTCTGACAGATACCAAATGGAGGTGATACTCATTTTACTAAATGCATTATGAAGACAGCTAGTTAATCAAAACCGTCACGAGGTTCAGCTCGCACCAGATGACCTACATCTCCTGTTATAAAATGGTTGCCAGATGTTTTCTCTTGTGCTTCAAATACGTGAATATTGAGGGGAATTCTGTTGTTCATTTGCCCAGAAATAGTCAGCGCACAGTAAGTCTGCAAACTGAACCCATGGCTTTGTCAGCGATTAGTCAGATGTCAAGCCAGCCCTCAGCCCTAAGAGCGAAGGCGTTGCATTTTTGAAGTCTGAATACGGGACATTTTGTCTCTGGAGGAGGTTACGCTTTGAACCACCAACGAGGGTGAAGGACCCAAAGCAGAGAGGGAGAGTCATCCTTACATCCCGTCATGTCGAAGCTCAATATTTAATGAGGAATATTTTTACACTCTTTTTACAGTAACATCCTTTAGCCCAAGTGGAACAGACAAGATGGATACAGAAATATGCTCACATTGTGAAATTAATCCTTCTATGGCTTTAGAAATGTGCCATAGCTGTAATAGATGTCTCAATTTGATGCTTCTTTTCCAGAGCTTCTACATTTTGGCCCACACATTATTTTACCTGCACTTTTCTAATCCATGATTCATAATGGAAATCAGGCCAGACTGAAGGATCAATGTTGTTCGGCACTCCTGTGCACACAGCAACCACTGGCTTTGACAAGCAGCAGATGGTGTGCTATACAGTGATTTACTGCTGCATAGCCGGGGGTGCAGCTCTTTTTGCGAGCCTTTTTCCTCCTGAATAATTGATAGAATACTGTCAGCTAGCTGTGTAGGATTTCACATATCGTCAATTGAGTAGAAAGAGTCAGCGTGTGCTATGCGTTTCTTCCAGGCTCTGTGGTTTTTAATTGTTAGGGCATTAGCTCGCATCTGTTTGGATGCAGTAAGAGGTACAAATTATGGTTACTTTTATGGTGAAACTGATTTAATTCAGTGTAGTAATCCTGCGGCTATCTGTAAACCTGGGATTGTTTAGCAGCCATAAAAAGGACAGACAAAGACAGGATTTAACTTGTTTAAAGGGAAGTTGGTGACATTATAAGTGGATCTGATGTATTACACCGCATCACGTCATCATTAACATGGTTAAACCTTAGTTTCTTCTCGGCAGCAAGGTGAGCAAATGTGTTGAATGTTGTTCTGTTTTGTCCCTGACGCCTCCTGGTTGCAGTAACTACATCATGCAGTCTTTGTTTGCAGCTCCAGAAGTGACATTTAATAATCCAAATTGTTTTGCTTCCAATCAGGGGTGAAGTTACGATGTCGGCCCTCTTCCTCAGTCTCTGAATAATATAAAATATCACTGTTATATTCCTATAATAATAATATATCTACATAATATCATATTTTTCAGGGCTTAACATAAAAACATGTGTGGTACAGTTAAGTGCCTTGCAAGGAGCTGTATATTGCAATACTTAAAGTATCACATTCTAGTACATAATGTCGAATAGCACAAAAAACACTAATTTCAAGTGCTAATTCAAAATGGGACACCAACCTTCTTCAAACATATACTGCAACGTATCTAACTCACTAACTAGATTAATTATAAAACTAAGGTTTTTAAAAAAGAAATCTTTCCACACAGTGCTTTAACTACCAATTTAAATGACTTCCAAGTCTCCAGAAGCGAAGGTCAGGGGCTCCCCTCAGGGGGTACCACACAGGCGACACTGTAGATACACTTCACTACCACCAGTACAGAGAGGTGCAGGTGCATGCGTTGTCCACTGAATGATATTAAATCAGATTTTTTAGATATATTTTCTACCTTACAGGATGCAGCAGTGAGTGGGCTTACAGGCTCCTTATTGGGGCCCCTTGGTGAGTGTGGGCTCTGGGTCCCCCTGCCCTCCTGTAAAAGCCACCATTGCTTCTCATGGTACCAGTGCAACATCCTGCTGGGATAATTTGATGGGCTCATAAAATGGACCCATGTTAGGGAGTGTGGCCCTTGGAATATTTCAAACTGCATTTTGGCCCAAAATTTAAAGCAAGTTGTTGAAACATTTCCTAACCTTAGAAGAGTTTTTGTTTTCCGGCCAGCTGACACCGACTGCCAGCTCTGTCTGATGGCTCCGCACTGTGTCTGAGTCAAACTTTTTCAGTTACTTTTAGCCACAGGGTACAAAAGCTGTTATGTTACTGAATTTATCCATGCTGGTGACTTGGCTTTATGGATGGAAAATGTCCGGACGGAAATATCTCAAGTTATTGGAATAATCTCAGAATTTTCCTCTAAAGCTGCCGGCAGTTTGACTTTTTGGCTCTTAGGAAATGTCTTAGCAGTTATTGGATGGATTTTCCTGAAATTTGGTGGCAGCAGTAGAAAGTTTTATCATTTAAACCTGATGATACCTAGCAGTTATATTAGCATTAGCATGAGCATAGTTTTTTAGCATTCACCAAGCGTCCCTGTGCTTCTGTGACACCTCATTGATATGGCAGGCTCACAGCTACAGTACGTAGACTGGTTACGAGTTCAACATATAGATTTGTGTCAGTATTGATTCAGTTGACCTTTGCAATAACGATCTTTTAATTGTCTTATTCTGATCGCCGCTCGTGTTACACTGAATGCGACACCTTGTTATACACAAAGAGGAAATGGGAAGTATTTCTGTTAGAGCCTTTGAAACAGCTCTTGATCACAATAATCGACTGTGCAGGAAAATGTTGGAGAAGCCGTTTTTGAAAATGAAATGAAGTGTTATCTTAGGGATGGTCACCGATTCAGGCTCCTTAAAGTTCATAGCAGCTAGCCGCTCCAAACTGATAAGTGCACAATTACCGTAGTGTTCTTAACAGGTATCGACTGGTCTTGTCTTCTCTTTTCCTCCCTCCATTGATTGTTGATGCTGCTCTCAGATTACGAGGCTACGCGAGGACAGGTGATAATACTCGACCGTCTGCCTGCAGGAGCACCCCAATGTACGACCGCTTGTCTTTCTGATTGTGTCTGAAAGTCAAACATTTCTTTGTGGTTATGATTCTTTCATAGATTTGTTCAGGAATATTAGTTAATTTATAAATGAATGCATTCATTTCTAAATGTGAGAAGCTATTCATGAATATTAGCAACCATGCAGCTGATCTCTTCAAACACTTTTTACTTAATTATAACCACATCTTTCAGCTGAGAACAATACTCCTGATTTGATCGCTAACCACTGGAGATCAATGCAAACACAACGGCAGCATGTTTAAAAAGAAAAACACCGTGTAGATGTTTTGCTTGTTGTTTGGGGGCATTTTTTAATAGAATTATTTCAGAGGCTCGTGAAACGAAACACAGAGAGTTCTCATTTTAATCAGAGATGGATGTGTTCAAGTACACGGCTACCTTTCCCTTCTTTTCCCCGTGCTGGTACGTTTCAAAGGTCAGCGCCTAATTTAGTTTTTAATGAGCGCTTAATTGAAAACGACTCTCCGTCTACTTTACAGATGATCTCAGTTAAATATCGCAATGTTCTTAGGTCAGATCTTTTCCCATCGTTCAACTGGAGACGGCGACTTTTTGAATACATGAGAGATGTGCTGAGAGGCAATGCCATTAATTTTAAAAATTAAATAAGACTGCTCTTTTATACACAATTGAAGAAATCATCAGACGAGAGCAAGGATGTATTGAACTGTTAAAACGGGAGCAGTTTGTCATTCATGAAGGAGCTGCAGGTATGTGACATTAAAGACTGATGAGAGATTGTCATGGAGGAAAGCACCAACCTGCAGTCAGCGAATCAAATCCAACGACAAAGAAAAACATGCATAAAATGCAGCGTTTGTGGCTGTCGCAGGCCTGCGATAAGCCCATCCAGTCATTTCATCCAGGCTGAACGAAATGAGTGGACGGCCTACCTGCCTGTGTACCTACGTACCTGCCTACCAGTGCACACTCTGCTCCTGCAGAATCAGAATCAGAATGAGAACAGTTTATTGATCCCAGAGGGGAAACTGGGTCAGTTCAGTTGTTGTTATGCAACATTTCTACCAACAAGAATAATAGAATACAAGAATACTGCTAATACTAACATTATAATCATAATAACATTAATAGTAACATACATAGCAATAGTATATAGTAATATATAGTAATAATAATAGTAATATTAACATGGTAGTAGTCGAATAATGCAGTATAAATATACATATATTGTACATATATTGATAAAGCTGTGGCGAGCTACTCAAGAATGGCAGCCAAAGTTTCTCAGTACTAACATGCTAGCATGCCAGCTGTGAGCGCCAGCAGCATCCATATCTGTTTCCATTCATTGTCATAATGTTAGAAGTTTTCTCACGTGTGATTGAGACGTGAGGTCGCTGGATTCGGTCGGCGATGACAGCGCTGCGTCCCTCTCCCCTCTCCCCACTCTCGACCTCCAGCAGTCGTCAGGCAGTGCACGCTTCTGTGTTTTGGTGGCGTGGGATTGGTGGGAGGCCTGAAGCGAGGCGCCGGGATTTTTACTTACTCTTGCTGGTTTCTCCAACGTTACCGACTCCAGCTTTAGAGGTATTTGTGCTTAAATTCAGCATGTTGCGGCTCAGCTGTTTAAACAGTGTAATAGGGCGGCTCCTTATTGACTGATGTTTCAGTCACAGAGAAGATTGTTTTTCATTATTCTCAATGTTAAACAGATTTTTTTGACTTGACGGGTTTATTACATGGTAAAAGTCCGTCTGTGTTTCCACTTGTTCTATGGGCTGTAACTGTGCAGTGACGAGAGTCAGCTGGGTATGTGCTGCAAGGAGCTCATCATGAGAGGTGAGCTGTCACACTCAATCTGTGTTTGACTAATGGCGCAGTGGTTTCCAAGATTTGGGCCTGCCTTGTAATAGAGTTCACCGACGATGTGAAGGTGAACGATCCCCATGAGCAGCCGCTCTGTTTCCCACTTGCGGCTTGTCTGTCGTTTGTCCTACAATACCTTTGACCGCATTACAAGGAGCAAATAAGAACATCCACCCTTCCTTCTGACAAGTTGATCGCTTCTGTAGTTTCATAACAAGACACTCGCGGCCATTTCAGACCTCCAAATCGTAAAATGCAATCATAACACAAAGATGAATCAATGCAGCGGTTCTGAACAGAAATGTGGCACTCACCAAACACTAGAATAGATCATTCCTCCAGCTATAGCGAGACCTGGTAGGTAATGTGCTTTATTATGTTGAGAGGCCCTGTCCAAAAGAAATAGTTGCTTGCAGAGAATATTACTAAAACCTATTTGACATTTATAAGAGTTTGTTGGTCCCCTGAGGAGTTTGTTGTTTTTCTAGCGCCACACTGCTCTCAGGAAGCATGTAATTCAGAGACTGGAGGCTTTTGAGCGTTTCTCCCCTCCTGCATTTGTCTTTGCACAGATTGTCCTCCTCTATAAAAGTCAACCAATTATTCCCATTAAGATAATAAGCTGTTAACTCAATGCATTATACAATTAGATCTGTCATCATGCTCTTATATTTATGCAATGTTAATGCGCAAAACAGATACGATACTGATACATTTCATTACTCTTAATAATATTTAATCTCACTCTCTGTCTTGTGTGGTTTGTAGTGTTATGTTTCATTCACTGGGCAGGCGAGGAGGGAAGCAATTAATCTGGAATTGTGTACTGTCTCGTCCCTGCTGTTGACCATTTCTGTGGGACCGGATGATGAATTGCCTTATTTCTGCACATAAACACAGGTCTTGTCTCCCAGTGAAGCAGGTAGCCGAGGGGCAGTGGGCGCCCTCCGCCAGGATTTATGGACAGTAGCCTTGTGAAAAATCGCACTTGTTTGAAATAAGTGAAGTAAGATCATCGTTTCCCTGTAAAGACTGAAAAAAAAAGGCTAAATCTTTCTTGTTGGTGTTTATGCTTTGTCATGTGGCTGATGGAGCAATTACTTTTTAAATGCTGCCAGGCAGGACATTGAAATTGATTTGACGCAGCCATTTTAAATTCAGCTGAGATAGATTTGTAGCCCGTCGTTTTTAACCTGTGCCTCTAAATTAAATAAGATCTCTGTTGGACTTAATGCAAGATAGTCTCAAATTATCAGGGCTTAAGGGTGTTGGTTCACAGTCCTTTATCGTTCTTCAGCCCTCAAGACAGCAGCCGGCCTTTGTGCAAATTCAGTGACAGTGATAACATATTGGAAATTGATTAAATTATATAAATAGAGCTAGTACAATAACAAGGAAACTGTTTTCACTTTCCTAGTTTACATCTAATTTAAAATCTATTTTTTTTCCCACAAATGTGCTGCAAATAATAAATACAAGACTCCCAATAATCCCTTATACCTTGTAACATCTAACACTGCTCCCACATGCAAACCACTGAGCCTTGTTCGAGGTGTTTTAACAGCACATGGCACCAGAATGAAGCCTCATAAATCATAAAACCACGTGAATATCATAGATCAATAATATCACCCACTTCAGACAGAACAGACATTGCTTATATGGATGGAGATAAACTTTTAGCCACGCGTTTGCATGCACGTTGCGGCTGCTTTGTTGTTTGGTGTTTCTCATCGTCAGTTTCTCGCATTGACAGACCAACAGAAATGCACAATATGCTTGATTTAGACCCTCCATGATCTCGCTTTTTCTGCTGTGATCTCAACAATAACAAAACAGTGACCTCCATGAGCGTCGCCATGTTTGTTGTTTACATCATGCAAATCCAGACATTCCCTACAGTCTGAGATCTGAGGTGTGCCCTCTAGTGGTATCCTCCAGTAACACGTGCAGTACGTAAGCAAGTACGTGAACAATTACGTTCACAGCCGGTTATTTTCACAAACTCGTGGTTAAAAAGCAAGAATATCTCTGGCCTGGGAGCATTTATTTACCAAATAAATATCAGCATAAGCTGCTGTAACTCTGCTTGTCCTCACTTACTAAAAATGATCAATTTGGAATTGTACTATAAATTCAATCCAGTATTTCAACTAGTAAACACATAAAGTACACAACAGTAAAAGTAAAGACTGTAAAATACACAGCAGTTAGCTCAGCAGTAATTCAGTAGCTACTGTGAATGCTGTTTTAGCAAAACATTAGCTACAGACAGCTAATATAGTAGCTAGCTTGGTTAGCAGTAAGATGATCACACAAAACAAAATCCTACTAAATCACAAGCAGCTTGAATAAAAGAATATCTACAGATAACACTCCAGTAAGGGCGTATAGAGAGTAGATAAAAGATGCCTGACAGCGCTTGTTTGGTCACAGATCTGACAAAATGGCAGCTGTAACAATGACAGTTAAGCTGCTTTGGACGTGAAGCCAGCAGGGGTTGCTGCTGGGAACAGCATCCAACTGCACCCAGCGGCTGGTGGCAGAACAGTCGTGGAGGTGGAGATATTAAAACACTGGAGGTAATGTTCCCGTTCCAGGCTGGAAACATATGGCAGCCATGTTACCTGGTCCAGTTTTAGCCTTGCTGTATGTGTAAACTATAGTGAAAGAGGATTATATATAGAACTGTGTTGTATTTAAAGTAATGAGCAGAAGACAGCTGTGCCTGTTTAGAATGAGCCAGTGTTGGTGGAATTGGTACTATTCAGATTATTATAGCTCCAAGCTAACAAATCATGCTTTCACTGCCTGAACTGAATATGCATGAACTGTCTTTGGTGTTCTGAATGGCTGATATACAACATTAAGCATTATCTTTTATGTAGAAATCCTAAATAGATTGAGTATGATGGCCTACATTGGCAGGCATTTACAATAAGAAATGCAAGAGAGAAGCACACTTACTGTAAAATATTATATTTATGTCATAAATTGTACATAAGGCAAGATCTCCCTCACACACACACAGGCACACACACTTTTCCTTGTCATCCACATGTGGTATTTTTACTTTACACTTGATTGGCATGGAAACATCTGCCTCATGGTCAAATGTTTGGGTAATGTTATGGTAAAGTGACCTAGTTCACTAATTTGTTGTTGTTTTAGTTGTCCCATATGTAAAAAATGCATCTTTTATCGACGTGTGGAGCGTGATGCCAGCCTCCCTGGTCTGGTTTTAGTGAAGCACTTAGGTGCTGCACAGCCGACAAGGAGTAGCTTGTCGTAGCTTCTCATTGGTTTGTATTGTAAACAGCGCCCAGGTAAGATGGCGGATGGTTATTCCTTGAGTTATGATGATATAACGTTGCATCAGTGGAAGCCATTTTTGGTCACTAACGTTCTTTGTGATGTTCTTGTTCTTGTCATATAATGACAGCATGATGTAGATGGACTTACAGATGAATCAGTGACGGGCGGCGGGCGGCGCAAGCTTTAACCCAGTGATCCTTTTAAAGGGTGATGTTTTTTACGAAAATAAGCATAAAATCCTGCACATTAACAGTAGCTCTTTGCTCGTTCGGTGATTTTTATTTAACGTACAGCACCTCTTAAAATGATGTCGCCTCTCAGTTTCATTCAAACTCCAATGGAAGTTAGTACATTTTTGATGGACAACACTGTTTCTCTCTCTTGTCTCTGTACTGGCTGTATCAGCGCGTGAAGAAGCCAAAGCGTCGTCAATTGCTTGTTTCTGCTGACTGTAAAAGACTCCCACAGTCAGCAATCTGTCATATAAGCATCCACCCATCACGCTCCTCACCGCTCACAGCCTGGGAGACTGTATGGGCTAACAGTAAAGCCCACGGCAGCCTCCACCTTGGTTTATATTCGGACAAATGTCGCAATGAGCCCACTGATGAAAACTTTCAGCACCCAGATCATTTAAATAACCTCTAAAGGCCGTAAAAGAACCATTTTCACAATCAGCCTCTTACTGGGAGGAATGGGATTGTCCATGAGCACGGTATTTTCTACAATTGTTTTGGTTATTTCACATGAGAGATTTGTGCATTTCGTTCTTTCTTTCTTTCTTTCTCTGTGCTCCTCTCAGTGGTTTTGAAGTGGGCGGGGATCACTTGGAAAGAGGTGATGTCACATACCCCTGTGGACCAATCAGGATTCAGTGATATTTGAAATAAAACGTGACGGGGCTTGAATGTTTGTTTGGCTGCTATCCATCAGATCTGATCAAACTACACCCACGCAGTCCTGATGAAGCAGATTAACTGGGTTTTCGAGGGTAAAACTCATTAGAAATAGTTTTGTTTTTTTTTTTAAGTTAAGACTCAAGGCTTTCAGGGACTTTAAAAATATGCAAATTAAGTAATTCTATTTACATGTATGACTTAGATGCTTTTTTACGGAAGCCGAGAAATGCTGTGCTGTCATCTCAAGGTCACAAGTTAATTATTTTGTTTATTATTTTGAGATAACAAGATAATCAACCCGTTAACAGAAAACAAAAGGTTGTTTCCTCTTGTTACTTAAGTTTACCAGAGATCAGGAGTGCCATGCCAGCATGTATAGATGGCAACTGATTTAAAACGTCAAATCAAGGAGTACCAATAATTGATCAACACATCAGACTGTACTTAAGTCTTACTTATTTATATACATACTTTATTATACCATTCAATCACCCACCAGTGTGGGTAGTTTCTTTTCCAGATCCAATCTGCCAGTGAGAATCCTTTGAGTAGTAGCCTACTGGACGTTGCTGACCGTACAGTGTATGTAAACCTGTCTGTACCTTGCAATAATTAGCCATAATGTAAATACCCTCATATCAAATTAGGGAAAACGCACTTACTTCAAATGGCAAAAGTCCAAGAAAGTTCATTTGCTTTGTTTTGATGCTCCTAAACCTGCCCCACAGAGCAGTGAATGCACGTCACAGTCCACTCCTGTGTATGATGGGAAATCGAGATGAGTTAACCCGTTATCATGAGGAAACAAGCTTTGTCATATCGAGATAATGAAGTAGTTAACTAGTGACAATAACGCTTAAAAAAGTAATTGCAAGCACAGTCATTCTCTGCTTCCTTACTTTTAAAGTGACATTAGGTTCTTAATATTTTTAATAATACCTTGTACTTCTTGGCCTTATTCATCTTTTTGCTCTTTTCGCTTGGTATCTAAGTTGAGCTGACTGTCCTTCACAGTGCTGCTAATCCCTGACCTTCCTGTAAGATATTACACGTGACCGAGCTTGAAGAAGAGCAGCTTTATAAAACTCCATGTAGGCGTCGCAAAATTTTACGATGTTGAAATGACTCTTTTCTGCCTGTCAAACACTCTTTATGTAGGCATCTCAGATCAAATTGGCTTTTGTGGGCGTGCGTGCATGCGTTCATCCACCTGTGTGTACTTGTGTGTGCGTGAAAAATGTGTGCATTGTGCATGATCCGAGGGCCAGTTCTTTAATGTGTTTGCCTGCCTTCCAGCTCTATGTTAAACCCCTGCATTGCAGCACTGCCAGTGGGATTTCAGCAGGCGCGGCCCTTTTTTTTCCCTCTAACCCTCCATCCTCACAATAGAGAGATTAAATTTGGGCCAGATCCCTCCTGCGTGGAAAGCTCCTCGCTCACACATGCACATCTCCCAGTGTTCATACGCTACGCTCCAGAGAGCGCAGGGCAGCTGAGAGCCCCCAAAAGTCTCCTGTAGGCTCCCTTTGCCCCACATGAATCCCTCCTCCCCCCTGTCTGAGTGGGAGCAACAGTCATGGAGAGCCACGTGTCTTGGAGACAGACACAGACAGAGAGAACGAGAGACTGAGAGGGAGAGAAAAAGAAAACATGGGATCCTTGGGGGCTCAGCAATTCAAGTGCTGTCTTAGAGGCTGCACAGTAATCTTGTTAAAGAATGGAAAGGCTCTGTAGTTTGGTGCTGAATGACTTTTCCGGTTGTTTGAACTACATTGGTCCTCTTCATCAAACAGGGATCAATTGGGGAATAAAAGAGCATGCTCTTTCTCTTGGAGAGCAGTGTGATTTTAGCAGCTTGGAATATAAGAAGAAAGCCTTATTCGAGTCTGCAGCCGTGGACTTGTTTAATCAATGAGACAAGCTCACAGTCATGGACAGAGTCAATAAAAACAACGGGCAGCGCAGACGGCTGAAGCAGTGCTGCAGGAATAATTTCCACCTAAAAATACTGAAGAGCTCGAGCTGGGTGATGTTGACAAAATGAAAGCGATAGAACAAATGTGACAGAAATGATGTGATGATTCTTGGAAGATATGAACACAAAAGGAAATAGCGAGCGGCCGTCATCATGTGATGATGAGTTGCCAAAAAGCCCCTTAAAAAAATGGCTTGAAACTTTGCTTTGTAGCATTATCTATCTTTATATGGCTAAATTAGCAGCAATCAACATTAAAAAGAGATCTTTAGGTGTTATTTATGAGTTTAACCATCAAAATCTTGATTGACATTGACCAAACAACCCACTAACTGTCATCAGACTCTGACTGATTGGTGCACAGAAATGTGTGACATCCGAATTTCCAGCCTTGCCCTGCCCACCTCAAACCAGAGACATATAGAAATCACTCATGTGACATAATCAAAATTGCTCTAACTTTGGGAGCAAATAGTGTTTTTGTATAGGATAAATATGATTTCAGGCTGTTTAAAACCCACTTAAAGTCATTATTTAGGTTCACGTATGTCACAATATTACAGTAAGTTGAGAGCCAAAAGGATTTTGTTTCAGATCTTTCAAAAATGAGCAAAAATCTCATTATTTCGGTGCACCTCCAAAATCAGATCTATCAGTAGCTGAGACCATGTTGAGGCTCATGTGCTGATGAACTGGTGCAGTATTTTAGGCTGTTTTAGACCTGCGAGACCAACTGAAGCCACAAAAAATTCTGTCTAAAAGTCTGGAAATCCCTTCACATCTGGTAACTTGTACCCTGACTTTTGATGATTTGGATTATCAGCGTTCGTTCTGATATGACTCCACTGCCAGCATGGTTCACTGGCAGGGGCTTGGAATAAAAACCAAAGGGCGAGTCTTCATTAAATCCCCTTTCGTTTATTTTTTTTTTTTGGCCGCATGGTTTGGCCCCTTGAGGACATAAATAGGTGTGGGAAAGATCCAATTATGTTCACCGAGAGGCAATTCCCTTTAACGTGATTGTATCTGAGAATCTGCACATCAGGGCCTGTCGCCTCTATCACCGAGCCAATTTATGATCATTCAAGATTTTGTTTTGTGAGAATTGACCTTAGAATTGTCCTCACAGGATACTGTTTGTCTCTGCTGTGAGATTATGTTATTATGCAAGCGTATAACAGGCAAGACATTTAAGGTTGGAGATTTGAATCAGGTTTGATTAAGTGTTTTTTGGGGTTTTGATTTTGAATTCTGTCCTTGTCGTTTGACCTTTCTGTGAGAATCAATGGAAACGCCACTTGTATTGTTGGAGTGCTGCAGTGTGAAGCAGTGTAGAAGCACTGCTTTTCTTCTCTCTGTCACTGCGGCCCCTCGGCTGGCTGCAAACAACTCACTTTGACAGTTTCATGTTATTTCTATGGGGACTGAAGGTATTTGACTGCGCAGGAGCCTAAAGAGTCCCAACTCTTGACTCCTCCGTGGACCATGAAATTATTCCTCAGTCACTGATATCCGTCATCAGCCATCTTGTTGTCTGGAAATGCTTCGAGTCACGTGTGCTAGAATTAAAAGGTCACAGCACGAGATGTAGAAAACGATTTCTTTCAGCCTTTTGTCAGTGTTTGTTTTCATCATAGATTTTATGGCATCAGGAGATCCAAATGACGGATTGATCTCAAGGGTGTTACTTACATAAATAGCAACCGCAATGGGAAAATGAACTGCTTTGGGTATGTTTCAAAAAGCCACTTCAATATGTAATACATATAATTCACAGAAGACAAGCTGTTGTGGTGATGGCAGATTTGAATTGTGTGAACTGTTTTCCTTCACTGAAGTGCCCAAATTGAAGTTGGTTATCTCTCCCTGTGGATGTCTTCCATGATACAATTACAATAAAGCAATTAAGTCCAGTGAGTCATGAAATTGATTGTTTTGCTAAAATAGAAGAAGTAAATTGGGCCACAAATAGAAAGTCCTCAAACGTCTGCAGAAGAACATGGGCAGAATGTGACTGATCCTAAAAAATCTTTAATTCTCTCGTCAGCACGTCGCAGCGGACAGCCCCTGGCCATGCTATGCTGCTAAGAAGGTGACTTAGATCTGATTGTTGTACCTTAAAGTAATTGTTCAACATTTTTTCGCTTCCTTGCTCCGAGTAAGATGAGAAGACCGATACCGCCCGCATATCTGTGCCGTTATTACGAAGCTGCCGCCAGGAGAGGATTAGCTTAGCCAAAACACTCGGAGCAGCGGGAAACGGCGAGCCTGGCTGTGTCCAAAGGTAAAAAAAAAAAAAAAAAAAAGTCTGCACATACTAGCATCTCAAGAGCTCACTGATTAAGACGTTATTAAGACAAGAAACAGCACAGAACATAACCTCCAGAATAAAACTCATTTTTAAACTTTGGTTTTTGCAGGAGTTTAACAAGCGAGATCTAACATGTAAATTAATGAGCTTTAGCAATGCTGATTGGCACCTTTATTTTATTATTATGACAAAGCCATGCGAGCTGTTTCCAGTCTTAATGCTAAGCTAAGCTAACCATATTTAATGTGCAGACATCACAGTATATCTATCTTGTATATCTCTTAGCAACATTTCAGTATTTTTAGCAGTGGATGATGGAACAGCTATGGGTTTCTGGCTTGGTTTTCTTATAAATTAGTAAATGAGTAATCAATGCTCTGAAATTAGTCAGCTGAATATTGAATGGAACGTTGGACTGTAGGCAAATCTTTATTTAAGTGATTTTGTTTTAAAAGTACATCTGAACCATAAAGATTAGGAAGTGTGTTGCTGTTATTTGTGCAACAGAGCCATTTGTTGTGTTTGTCAGTAAAACACCTAATATGCCAAAATATCTCTAAATGTCTGATGAGTTTGTGTTTCGAGGTTAATCCTGGAAGCACCACTGTGCAGATACCTTCATTGTGGATAGGTTCAGGAACAGAAAGCTCTTCTGACTCGGGGTTGAACTGTTCTTGTTTAGAGAGCTGTTTCAGGTGTAGCTTTTGATTCACAGCCACGTTTCAAAGAGGGAGCCATTGCAGTGATACTTCGGCAATGACAATGATTTAATTCAATAACTGGCGAGCCGTGGTGTGCAACGGATAGCTGTCAGTGATAATTCATTCGTCCTGCAGCTTTGTGGATCAAAACAGTTGGCTTCAGGCATATATCAGCTTGTTTATATGAGAGGGGGACAGCCATCAATATTCTTCTCTTGGCTCCAGAATGATTTCTGCTCTAACTGTGTCGTGTAGTGTCCAAGTTGAAAGTCTCATTTGTTTTTTTTTTCCTCCTTATTTTATCTTTTTATTTCAGGAATGCCTGTCACACCAGGTGTTCACAGAGTGCGATTTAATGCCGTGGATTATCTCGAAGTGATGCACACGCCAATTTAACTGCCTTCGAATCTCCAAGAAGGAACTCCAAGAAGTACAATACGTCCCACTCAGCTCACATTGTCTTTCTCTTTCAGGGGCTGACAACATTCTCACTGTGATTACCTCCGGACACTTGCCGAGATTCAAGATTCGGCTGTAAGTATCCCTGCAGGCGGAGATGTTGGGTGCATGTGTCGGGGCTCTGAGCCAGTGCTGTGAACTTAAAGGCTGAGGGATGGAGAGAGGAAGGGGGGAGGAGGAGAAGCTCCACTCCATCAGAGCAGTCTGGTGTCATTGCTGCGACCGTCCTCTTTAAGAGAAGACAGATCACTGCACATTGTTAGATGCCTCCATCCTCTGCAGCCCCCCTCACAGAAATATCATCCATTCCTCGTCATTTGAGAAGTCCAGCTTGCCTCCGCTCCCTTACTGTCCACTGAAGGCACAGCGCAGATGGCGGACTGTCTACAGCTGGATGCTCTCTGAAGCTGTCCAGTAATATAACACTCTGATGAGCTGTAGGGTGAAACACTAATTGACCTGAAAAGAAAATTCTGTTGATTATCATTAATTGCTTGAATTCTTCCTGAGGTATGGAGTTATTTAAACTTCATACCAAATTACTTCAGAGGAATATGTTTGGGCTGACTCCAAAAGATGCTACAGTGCTACAGTGCTACAGTATATGCAGACAGACACAAGCCTTGCGTTATGACATGATCCGGACTCCACTAGGTGTCAGCATGAAACGCTGTGTGTTGGGTTTTCTCCACTCTCCCGTCTGTGCTTGGAAAAGCTTCGCATGTGCCGCGGAGGAGGGAGCCCACTGCAGTGTGTAGTGAGCAGGAAAGGCGTGGTGGGGATGGAGGTGCAGCCCACTGTGAACAAGCATGATTTACTGTAGGACTGGCTCTTTGTGCGCCAGTCTCCATCGTACCCTGCATACTCCAGCACTCAGCTGATTAATCAGAGTCATTTCCATGAGTGATGGAAGCTCCAATGCCTCGGAGGCTGCGGAAAGCTAATAAACCCCAGCGGACAATAGCCTCGCCTGGAAGGACGGTTACCGGCCACTGCTTTTAGCCCGCCTCTGCCACCACAGCCATCTGCCATTATTCAGCCCTCACTGCCCTGTGTCAGCCTCATTGTTATTAACATTGATCAGCTCAACATCTACTGAATGAGAAATCATACCCTGGGGACTGGTGGTGCACAATTAGTTGGTTGAATATGCAGCACCATTAGAGGTCGCAGCTTTTTATAAATGCATAGTGTTACTCTGTAATATTTATTTTTCCAGAGCAACTGGAGGAAGGACATAAATTCATCCTTATCTCTGGTCTGGAGGGTGGCACCACAGATGAATAAGATAAATAATCTTATCAGGGTGAAGCATCATGAATAAGAACTAGAACACAAAGATTTTTATGTTTGAACTTTTTCAAAGCTGCATTGACTGATTTTCTGGGCTCTTGGAAGGCAGCTGAAACCAGCTATAAACATAAAACTGACATATTGTCACCTTTTAAGATGGTGCGTTGAACTTGTTAGCAAACAGTTGCGTCTTTACACATTGAGCAGCAAAGTCTAACGTTCACCGTCTGATAACTCCACTGTTCTCCACCAGCTCCTGAGGGAAATATCCGGCTGTTTAGCTGCTACATAAATGCTCCACTATGTCCACCATCTAGTCGATAACATTGTCTGTCTGCTGTTTGTTGCTGAGCAAGAACAACATTTTAGAGAACGGTTAAGAGTAAGCTGTAAGATGCTCCACAGAGCTGAGGGGGGCTGCAGGACCAGGTGAGAAGTCTCTTTGGGTTCATTAGTGCAAGTGACCCTTTTCACATGCAAGTGATCTGACCGTTAAGGTAACATATTGATCATATCAGTTTTAAATGCTACAGAACATGAAAAAAATACTTGCAATTGCACAAAATCAAGTAATTTTTTTTACTTATCATGTGAAATGGCTTCATACACAACTAACTTTAAAAAAAAGGTTTTAGGCTCGCAAGTTGAGCAAATAATTACCAAATGAATCTGCCAGTTTCCGTAATAGCAATATATGACAGGGAAAAGCACCAAAGTGCAATGATTAATCGATTTCTTTTTTAATTAAGCCACTAATTGCTTCAGCTCTCCACAGAAGGGTTGTACGTGTATTATTCCTTCCCTGTTGCTAAAAGAAGCTATTTTTTGCATTATGGTTTTATAATGCAGAATATGAATCGTTGTGAGCATTGATTTGGACAGTCTATTCAACTATAGTTGTTATTGAAACAGATATTATTTCAACTGTTGCCATTTAATCCAACACTGGTGTTTTTACCTGCAGCAGCCCTCAATCCTCCTAAAACACAAATTATAATTTCGTAACAACTGTGGAGTCACATTATGGAGCAGTTTCCCTCTCAATCTGCCAACACGATGAAACACAAAGGAGTGCATTGTTGTGCCTCCTCACATCTGCAGCACCACAGAACCAGATCTAATCCTTGACTGCCAGCCGCAGCGTTGAACATCTACCACACACACACCACACACACACACGAAGGCAGCACTCACTAAACAGATGTGGAGATCGAGGGAGCGATGCCTTGCTGCCTCATGTTTGGGGCCACCGCAGACATAAATCTCGAGACTTCACTTGATAAAACGCTAGATGCTGTCGTGTGGTTGTGCATGTGTTCTGTATCGTTTTTACGCACATGTAGCTTTTGGATCAATATCCTGTCCTTTCGTTTTTTGTCGCCGCCATGGAAAAGAAGCATCACAGTCTTTTTTCTTTGTCATCCTTCCTACTGTCCAATTTTCCTCCATTCCTGTTCTGTGAAATATCCCTATTGCCTCTGAAGTACAGTCACCTTGTTAAAACGCGGCCATTCGACTTCAGCGACTGCGCAGGAAAACACATGGTGTTACATGTGATTTTGTAGAAAAGGCTGGGCAGGGCAATGCATTTTAATGGCTTCCCACAACCATTGACTGAACAGCTTTAATACAGTCTCCACATCACGCCCGCCTTATTAAATATGTATTCCGTGTTGCACTGAATCTCTCTGGAGACTTGGCCTGTTTAGTTCAAAGTAAGGTCTGATGGAATTTTTCTTTTTACTCAATGAAACGATGCTGATGATGACTAGATTATTAGTGTATTTGGCGTCTGCTGTAGCTGTAGGCAGCAGTATAAAACTATGATAAGACCATTCATACTTCATCATCTGCTGCTACAAATCATTATGCCTCTGCGGTTCATGTCACATGGGACAGGTGCCAGTGTTGCTCACCATGGGTTTACCCAGCATGCTATGAGTCTTGTTTGGATCAATATCCAGTTCCCACTCAGACACTGAATCAGACCTGCCTGAGTTTCAGGGCACTGGGCTGTAAGATGGCTCTTACATTGTGGAAAAGTGTGCACGGAGGCTTGACAAGCTTTCATTGATTTAATAGCAAGATGTAAATATATATATATATATATTGGTGGTCTTTTAATTGTTACGTTTGCATTTTTTTGTTTTATCTGTGTGACTAGACGACTTTTGTCCTTTTGTCAGATTTAGCTTTTTCCTCTGTGATGTAGACCTTCATATTTGCCCCAACAGTATTAAAAATACATCAGTGAGCCACACTGTTGCGCTGGCTGACATGATGGTGGGCACTGGGATCTTGACTAGGTCCTGCATACACCATCCTGGTGCAGTTAGATACTAACGTCAAACCAAATGTGTATCAATCCGCAGCAAAAAACAGTCCCCAACAAATGCACCATTTACTTGTGTTTGAGTAACGTTTGCCAGAAAAATGCAATGCTACACAGCGTTTTTAGGAGCCTCTTTTAAACAATGAAACTATATTTTTGTGACCATTTTTTAAGGTTTTTGTCTTCAATAAGAAGAAGTGAGCTTGGCGCCACAGACGGGTAGAGAGGTAGGAAAGTATGGAAACACACATTGTTGGTTTTTATGCTTTCATGGGATTTGTGCTAAATGTACAGAGCTGAGCTGTTGTCATTTTACATCACCTCAGCAGCTTCACCTCCCCTATAATCACCACATCACTTTTAATTCAAAGCCAGCAACCATACATTAGTGCCTAAGCTCAAAGCTGAGAAATGGTATTGCCACAGACAGGGAGCAAATTCCTCTCTCTCTCCACCTGTATGTTTTGAAATTACAAAAAGCCATCTCTTTCCCCCCGTCCATTTTCACTGATTGAGACTTTATTGATTTCTTGCTCAAGCGCACATTTCTGGCCAATAAGGAGGGTGATTCACTTAGGGGACGATGATAATTCTCGGTGACACACAGAAATACCCAAAGGGCTCCAAACTGTCTGGTTCAGCGTTGGTGTTAAGCGAAAGAGTGCGTCACATCTTGTCATTAAACAAGCTGATTTACACAGTAATACGCCGACTGGAAGGGTAAAAAGCATTGTAAGCTAAGGGGTGGACTTGGTGGCATTGCTGATGGCTGAGCACATATTTATACTATGATTTTTTTATTTTCCAACCCTTTTTTTGTGATTTTTATACTCAAGCCTGTCACTACTACACTTCAGGTGCTTATGTAAAGCACTGTGAGAAAGGGGAAATTTGTTGGTCTGCAAAAGGTTTTTAAAATCCTACCAGAAACTCACATATTCATGTGCTTACATCCGCCATACCCTGTTAGTCTTTGTGCCATTGTCGCAGGATTAAAATCTTCCTTGATGACAGTGGGAGTAGTGCGAGTCCAAAGACATAATTCAGATAAATGGATAGAGATGGCAAGAGCGAAAGAGACTCAGCAGCAGACTGCTGCTGCGGTAAGCACACAGCAAATGACAGGCTTTTGCTTGTCTTCATTGTATTATCTAGAGGTCTCATCTACAGTATGCCATTTTTTTCTGTTTACTTATTTACATCCACTCAAGCTCATAAGGTGCAGTTGCAGCCAGGAGCATATCCGAGCCCCGTGGAGTCCCCGAGCAGTGGCGCTGGTTAACCTGGGTGTGGGTGCCGGTCGGACAATAGAGCACACGGATGCTTTTGAATTGGCCGTATGCGTTGGATCGGAGCACATATTGCTGCATGCAGCACCTTGTGAGCAGCATCACAAATCAGCCGGCTGAGTTAGTGAGAGTGGACGGGTAGAGATGGAAGATGGAGAGAAGGGGAAGGGAGAGGGGCAGAGGGGAGGGGAGGGGGATCCTTTCAGTGACAGAGATAGAAAGAGTGGAGAGAGTGGGAGGAGGAGGGGATTGAGAGAAACGGAGGTGGGGGTAGTCACCGAGAGAATGAGTGAGCGTGTGCGTGTGTGCGTGTATGTGTGTGTGGGAGAACAAGTAGTGCTGCAGTGGAAACAGTGCGAAGAGGACTGCAGTTTCTGGTGCTGATGGCAGAGCGGTCGAGGGACGTTATTAAGGCATTGTAACATTAACCCTAAGTGCCTCTTTGGTGAATGGGTTAGCCTGTTGTGGAGAACAGGATTACGGAATTACGGTAGTGCTGGTAAGGGTGTATTTCAACTCTCTTCTCAGCATTGCTTGAACACGTCCTTTGAGGAGTCTGGAACAGAGGAGGCTGGTGCTGTAGTTGAGGATTTTTTTTTGCAGACTTAGTGTTTCCTTTCTGTTGGTTTTACCATAATGCAGGTGCTGTGTGCATGTTACTTCCAAATGCATGTGGTCCCAAACTTTACTCAGAGCTAATACGTAAGCCTTCGTGAAAGGATTACTGCACATCCTCTGGGTCCTGATGTGCACTGGGGTCCGGCTATGGACCATGTCTTCGTGCAGTTTGTGTGCAATCTGTTATGGCTCCACATCAGGCACTGTTTTTAGAAGGGGGTGGGGTTGGGGTGCAGCTCTGGATCTAGATTATTCTCATTGATCATGCCTCATTTAGCTTGCCTGGTGGGTGTAGTACCTCTTTCCTGGAGAGTGTCCAGGAGGCTGCCCCGCTGACAGATGCTCTGCTTACCCCTCTAGCCACACCAGCATCTCTCACAACCTGGTGGAGCCAAAAAACGGTGCACTACACTAAAATACCTCAGGTCTACTGCATTGTATCAGTTTAACAGACACAAACCACGGTGCTCTTTGTCTTTAGAGAGTGAGTAGTCAGACATTAAAAGAGGCTGACAGTTGTGCTGAGGAGTATAGAGAGTAGAGGGTGGGGATTTTATAAAGTGCTGCAGGATGCTCTTTTTTTCTGCTGTCTCTCATGGGACATACAGCACAGGCAGCACCGAGGTGACAGTACCAAGGACAAAACCTTAGGCTGATTGTAAATCTTACTACCCAATACTGGCTCTTGCAGGTCTGCACCAGGCTCATCATTAGCACAACATCATTTTTATTACATCCAGTTTCATTCAAATTCATTAGAACAGACTAAGAATAGATTATTTTTGAAGTAGAGGTTTTTAGCCCGGCGTGAACCTCTGCTGTTTCAAAACAAATCCAAATATAACACAATTTTCACATTATGCACAAAGGGAATTATATATTCGTCTGTCTTCACGGGGTTCTGTGTCCTGAAGTAACATCATGAATATGAACCAGGTTTGTTCATTCAGTCTCTGCTGTTGTAATTATCATAGACAGTCAGCGGCGTGTATTTGGAGCGGTCACATGATCACTCAGGTTTCAGGAGTACAGTAAGCAAACAGTGTGGGGGATGCGGAGGATCATATTATATGTACTGTATATACAGCTGGGTATGTACTATACCTGCATACATGTGTACTGCTCCAGTATCCTGAGTGCAGGAGGCTATTTGATACTGAGCATGCTCTGACGCTTCTTTTTTTGTCAGGCTCTAAAACATTCAGGCAGGCTCATTAAGTCCGTACCTCAGGCGGCCGCTCCCATTGGCTCTCACACTGAGAAATACTCGCCGAGTCTCTCATACATAACCAGAAAAATGAGAGGATGCTTTGAAGTTCACCAATCTTATTTCTTTTTTTCTCTGCTGGCTCCCTCCAAGAAGGCAGCTGGTGCCCGGATGCTGGAACTGCTCACAGAAGAGGAGAAATAAAAGAGGCTTATTCTAACTGTGTAGCTTCCTAAAGTGTGCTGCTTGAGTGGGTTTATCCACTTGCAACCACACCACCTTTGTTTTCCTACTTCCTGCTGCTTCAGTATGTGGAAACGTTGCCTCTCTGCTTATGCTTTAAAGCATTCCACAAGCAGACGTGGACTCTGAGAAACAGTCGGTGATTTTCCCTCTGATACATTAGCACAACTGTCATTGAGATTGCTCAGCCGCTGTCAGTTCCTCACTCCAGGTGAGAGCTGAGCCTTCCCAGTCCTGGCTCCAGCCCATTTGATGGTGTGTTGCTGGCACACGATGGCAGAGAGTGTCAGCGTTAAACGGTCAGGCGCTGTCACCAGTCACAGCATCCTGCAGCGCTGACGGGGCATTTTCACCCCTCTTTAATCTTCAGAGGGAGGAAAACATGGCAATTTTTGCCGTGAGACCTCTAGCAGCATTTTTTTTCCCTTCTCTCAGCCACAGCCTCTTGGAGGAGAGGATTTGCGATGGTCACAGAGAGCGTGACACAGAGCAGGGCAGCACTTTGCTGGAGAGAACGAGTGAAATTATTTTCAGCGTGTTTCATCATGCTGGAGATGTTTGGTGGAACGCCTACAATGGCACAGAAAAACCTTTGAATTCATGATGAGATTTTCTGTTTAGAAAGTTACACATATGCAGTTTGACATTTGGGGAAATGCACTCATTGGCTTTCTGGCAGAGACTTAGACGAGAAAATACCACTTTCATGTCTGTGCAACCAGCAGCCTGTTAGCTTAGCTTAGCACAAACGCTGAAAACAGGGGGCTAGGGTGGCGCGAGATACAATCTTTTATCTCGTTTGTTAAATCAGTACCACAGCCAAAGTTTTAGAGGGGTTTTGTGCCAGACTAATTCCTGGCTTGGACCAGTAACTAGACTAGAGTTTCTGGTGTGCAACTCCTCCCGTAACTCATTGAAAAGTCATTTTTACACATTGGCTTTTGCAATCAAACAAATCTGAACATGTTAATGTAAGCTTTAGAGTTGCTGGTTGGTGGAGCTGTTTCCTCCTCTTTCCAGACTTTTTGCTGAGCCAAGCTAACCGGTTGCTGGTTGTAGCATACCATTTTATAGGTATCAATCTTCGCATCTAGCTCTCCACTAGAAAGTGAGGAAGCAATTTTCCAAAATGTCAAACTGTTCCTTCAATGCCATCATAATGGATGATTTATCTAACTTGAAAAGAGATTTTTCACTTGCACAGTCTCGGCCTTCTTAAAACAAGAATGTCAGCAGATGTGGCCTATCTGCAGTGCTGCAGACGCCCTCTCCTCTTTCACATTTTCTCCACACAGTCTTACATGCAGATTGGGTCACTATCTCTGTGACAGAATGATTAATCGACCTATCAGGGGACAGGGGAAGGGGCTGGGCTGAGAGGGAGAGGGAGGATGTATGGCAACTGGCTGTAAATGATCCCTGCAGCTCCTCGCTCAGCATTCAAACCCTGGCGCTTCCCACCTCCTTTTCAAGGATCCCTCCTGATAATAGCTGAGTCACAGCTGCAGGTGAGAATAAGCATTGTTTTATCTGCACAAGCAGCCTCTCTGGACCACCCTTTTGGGTCAGTGCACAATGAGTAATATATGAGGGAGAGGCTTTTCTCTGATTCTCTTTGGCGAGATGATATGCAGGGCTTTTTGACATCCTTATCTCGGTCGCTGCTCTCAGATCAGCGGTGGTCACCAGCTGGATTTCCCGATGCTCTTGCGTTTTGCTGACATAGGTCTTGAGGTGAGCAATTGGCGGTGCAGATTTCCGGACTCCCATTCACACATGAGCCCGTGCAGGAAATGTTCCTGAACAATTCCAGGATGGACTGTATGTGTGATCTCCGTGCTTGTATTTCGTATGTTTGTATCTAGAGTGTCAGTGCAGCCCTGATGCTAAACACAGGGGTCTGATACCTCTGTAAATGTCCCATTCTGGATGGTTGCATAAGCATTTCTGCTGACTGTGTTTCAGATCAGTTGCTGAGTAAATGTGAAACTGCTATTTACTCTATTGGTTGTTGGCAAAGAGATCATGAAAAGGTTTATTGCCACAGTGTTGACCTAAAAAAGACACAAATTTTATGTGCTCATTTTAGAAGATTTTTTTTTATTTTTTTTGAGAATCAGAAAATAAGTTTGGCACCAGTGAAATAAGCCTTTAAGACTTGCTAAAGCTATTTTAACAGTAATGCCACCATTAACTGTAGGCTACTTCTTATACGTTGCATAAGGATTAATATGCACCTTTAAAAGAGAGATGGTAAGTTGAATTGAATGGCTTAATTACCGTTAAGTCACATTACAGCATCCTGACAGATGCTTGGCACTCTACCGTCGATGTATCGTGGCAGGAGACTTGAAGAGCAAGAGTTTTAGAGTCTGGCTCTGGCACATGTTTTCGCACCATGTGCTGTGTTTTTGGATTTGCCCGTGCTTTTGTCAGGCTCTTGGCTCTCTACCATGAAATGACAAAAGAGGGGAGCGTTTTGCAACTACAGTAGGCTACCTTGCAGAAATCTGTCTCTGCCACACACTTGTATTTATCTGAGTGTGCATGCCAGCTGAGATCTGTTCGGCGGCAGGGCCGTACATGAAGAAGATATATCTTTATGCAGCGTGGCTCAAAATAGCAGTAAGACCAAGGAGAAAGCATAAAAGATGCATCTAGCTGCAGCTATAAAGATTGCAATGCGAATGGATTGATGCTGTAGAGTCAGCGGCACTTCTCAGCTCAATATTTTGACTTACACTGCGGTAAAGAATGCAGGACATTTTGTAAAAGTTTAATCAGCAATGACTTCATTTAATGAACGATAGCAGAACAATAGCCGCATTTGTATCATCATAATGAATTTTTCTGATTTACAACTAACTGTGCTCTTAGGTTCGGCCCAGGCCAACTTCCACACAGTATCTCATTCTTCAGTGGTAAATAACAAGCAATGCAGTCATCAGTATCCCCCCTGTAATCCTATTAAAACTTGGCCAAAATGAGACCATTATGACTGTGGGAGCCCCAAGTCCATTTCAGCAGGGGTAAATTACCATAGAGTAGCAAGAGTTCAGGAACAAAGCTGCACATTATCTCTAATTGAAAGAACTCCACCATCTCAGCTCAGCTCTCTGACTGCAGTAATGCTCTGCCTGATGGATCTAATAAAATACTATGCCCCTTGTTCTCTAAATGTTCCAGCCCACATTTTCAGCTGAAATCGAGTCCAGACAGATCAGGGGTCAGCTATGACTCAGCGGTTGTCGTTTCTTCAAGTGTGTTTATCGCAAATTCAAGATGCGAACAATTACCCTTTAAATCATATCCTCGATGTCTTATGCAACTCGGCTCGCACCTAAAATAGCTCAATGGGATTCAGATGAAAGAGTCACTCAGCATGAAAAGTTGAAATGCAAAGTCTGATCACACGCACACAATTTTCTCAGAGAGAGATAATCTGCTCGGCTACCACGTTGCATAAATGTTGCACTGGCCTCAATCAGAAATTATCAAATTAATAGTCTCCCCAGCGCTGAAAGCCTCGAAAGTGACTAACTTCTTGTACACTTCAAATAATCCAACCCGTCTTACTGTAGCAGTCACATTACTGAGACTCAGAGGAAATGAAGCTGCACAAGATGCGCAGCTAGTTCGGCTGGAGGCCAAGCACTCCACCCACCCACACATAACCTATAATGTCACAGATGGCAGGGGCCTGCGTGATTTCATCGGGGTCACATTGTTCAGATTACTCTGTATCTTGGACCTTGCTCATCCGGCGGCCTGTGACAACCGAGCAGCCATTGCTGCTGTTTTCCTTTGAATACAGCAACCTTTTCACAGTGCCTAATATTCAATAGTTAATTTGACGCCCCACTGCTCCTGACTGTTGCCCCCGAGCTGAAGACACATGACCCCATGACCACTTTTCTCTCCATTTACAGGAGCCATTTTGAAAATGTTTGCAGCTTTCCATGCCTGTTCTGCATTAAATGCGCACGGATGAAAGTGTAACTTCGAATTTAAACAGACGCACACTCACACACACGTATAGATTGGCTGCTAGCAGACAGCTGTTTGAACGGGTAAAGAGGCAAGTTGTCAGGGCCGGGGGGAGACAAAGGACTGTGCCGTCTGGCTGTAGGTTGTTAATTAACTGCTGTTCAGGGTACTTGTTGTGTAATGAAACAGCTGCATGACTTTAGCTCGCTCTCCTAAGGTTGTTTTCTCTTGTATCTGACCTGGGTGCTAACTGCTAATAAACCCTCCGCAAACACAATCCCCCACACGTGGAGTTTGCTTATCTGCGGGCGGGGGTTTCCTGCCACTGGGGGAGGACGACACACTATGCGGTCAACGGGTCATCGCACGCGCGACGTCAGATGAGGACGCTGCATTTCATAGTCATGTGTTTATACGGGGGAGGAAGGAGATGTAGTTATTATCATTAGGCTTTGACAGGTGGGAGGTAATTAAGTAAGAGCACTTGGCCTGTAGGCATATTTGAGTGTTTCTAAGTGACTCACATTTTTCTCTAATGATGATGAAGACAACATATGATGTTATAATCCATTACTTAGCATGAGTATATTTTAAATTTTCTCAGACTAATCTTAAGACTCTTATTCATTGCTTAGAATAAATGCAGTTCGGCCCGTTCAATATACTGCAGGGGGCGCTCCTGCAGCTCCGACACCGACCACGAACCACAGCGTCCCTCCTATGAGACTAGCTGCTGACTTTTGTTGCATCTGCGACCTGTGTTGTGTACTGTGTTAGCCATATCAAGTTTTTCAGATTCTGGTTGTATAAATTCAGTGCTTGGAAGGGCAAGTAGTTGTGTAATCCATTCGAAAAGACTGGATGTGTTCGGTTTAATTCTTTTGAAATGAAAGAAGCAGACATCACAGCCTTTCCCAGTTCCCACTGATTCCTCCTCAACGTCTGCAAAAGTGATTTATACAAATATTGAAGCCATCTGCCTTCGCCTCCATGTGTCTCGGTTGGTCGACTTTAAGAGACATGTTTAACCTTTATGCACCGCAGTTAGTTTTTCAGTCATACTGCCGTGTTAGTATGTGGGGTTGCTGCACCCTGTTTATTTGTGCACCAAAGATAAAAGTGCTTGATCCCCGGCCAACACGGAGCGGTGTGTTTAGTGATAAGGGCCAGATCATGCCCATAGCTGCGCAGCTCTGGGCCGTGGAGCCGGGCCATTTTGCTTTAACTAATTCTGATGACTCAAACGCTAACGAAATGAGACGCACGCTGGGAGACGGAGCGAAAAACTCCCACACATCTCAGTAATTGAGTATTATATGAAATTCGTATTGGATAAAAGGCCTATTTTTAACTGTTATTTACCCGAGGAAGGTTTCCTGAGCATGAGCGCTCTTGTTTCAGGCCCGCCCTGCTCTACTCTCATGCAGTAATACATATTAACACCTGGAAGCTGCCCAGTGCATCCACAGTCTGATCCAGACCAGCGGAGCATATGGAGGTTAAAAGCCTAGCTGAAGGGCATCTTAGTGGTGGTAACAAGCAAGGGGCAAGCAGTGCTCTGTTACATCCAAGATCTAATCTCCCTGGTTCAGGGATTGAACCACTGACCTTCTATTCAGAATCCCAGTCTCTCTACTTTTAGTCTAAAAATAACATAATACAAGATTCATACAAGTGTGGAAACTGTTGCAGTTGCAGATATCTTGTTATTTCTGCATACTTCAGGATGCTGCTGGCATGGCTAGCATCAAACATTTGATGGAACTTCATGTTACTCAGAGGATGAATCTGAGTTTTTACTTCATCTAGCGAAATATCTCAACATCTGCAAGAAGGATTGTCCCAAAAATAGTGAATCCTCTGACTCTGGTGATTCTCTTACTCTCTAAACTTTCCCCCATGAGGTTCACATTTGTGGTTTTGACAACACGTCTCAACATTTGTTTGATGGATTGCCATGATGGTTGGTAAAAAAAAAAAATAGTTCCTGTGCCCGTCAGGATTCACTGCAATCATTTAGTGATCCCTTTCACCTGCCACCACCATCAGATAAAAATGACTTTTGTTCAGCACTTTGGTTTAAGGCCGAATATCTGCAAAACTAATAACATTATAACTGCCAAACATCAGCATGTTAGCATGCTGAGAGCACTGCTGTGCCTAAATGCAGCCTCACAGAGCTGCTATATCTGTAGACTCTAGATTATTAAAACCACTACATTTGTTATTTGGATTTTTTGTCCTTGAGCTATCGTGGCCTGCTTGTTATTCAGTTTAGAGCAGAAGTTTGATGTACTAGAAATCCTGAGCGTTTTGGCTTCCTCAGCAGGTAATTCCTCACAAATCTTCCTCTCGTTGAAGAGTAAGGAAGGTGTCAGACTTCCTCCTTCTAAGAAATTCTGTTCACATTGTTGATTTCTCTGGAGTGAGCACCAAAAGCTGGCTGTGAAGCAGGACTAACGGCTGTCATAAAACAATAGCGCAAACGTCCGCGTCCTCTCTGTCCGTCCTCACAGTCGCCCTCCGAGTGGAGGAGATAAAATGCTTGAGCACATATCCGTGAATGTTAATTTAATTGGTCTGGCTTGGCCCGATGTGAGGGACAAACAGGATAAAATGCACATGAACCTCAATGAAAGCGGATTGCTTTTAACATGGTCACAGTATCCACAGTAATGTATAATACAGAGCGGAGACAGTGGGGCCTCAAATTGCTGTTTTATTGAGCAACACAATCATTTTCGAGTATTTGATGGGTTAAAGTGATTCTGAGTCATTTTCTCAATTTTCTCAATAACCGAGTTCCCATCTCAGTAAATCCTAACAAGACGCTGGCTGTTTGTGTCATCAGCCTGCATAACAGCAGCACAAGTTATTTTAGAGACATATATTTTAAGATGCACAAACAGATCCTGGCCTTTGAATAATATAATCTTATCCTTCCTGCTGTCAGCCTCAATTTGAATTATTTATATGTGGCAATAAATACAAGCAGAATCTCTGGCACAAACTTGGAGAATTGGCACTTGAGAAATGGGAAAATCCTCTTCTTTTTTTTTCGCACACCACCATGACTTTAATAAAATCAGCAGCAGAAGTCTCCTCTTGTTATGCTTGTCATCTTTCTCTGCTTTCTGAAGCGAGGTCCCGTCCGATCACTCATCACTCTGTTGGCAGCCTGCTTTCAGCTGCACTTGTCACACTGTGATTTCTGGAACCGATAAGAGCTCTGATTGAACATTTGTTTGGCCCGTGGAAACACCACCAGAGAATGTAGCTGTAGTTGTTCATTTTGTTTCTTTCTACGGTTAAACACTTTTCGCGGTCAGGCGCTGTTGGCTTGAGCACAGGGCAGCTTCCACGCAAAACAAATGTGTGATAAACTGAGAGTTGGTGGTTATTTCCCATTAATATCGTCAGTCACTGCTCTCAAATCGTTGTCCACTGACCGCGCACCACTGTGAAATATGTTAGAAACAGCAAAATGGTGGTGGACTGTGGTGCAGACTGTGATAATCAATCAGTTCGCAGAAGAAATTCTTGTGCAGCTTCTCAGCAGAAATGGACTGAATGTCACCAAGAGTTCAGACCTCGGCCGAGTCATAAAAAAGAGCTTTGTCGTACTTTTTCGAAACTTCCTGTATTGTGCAAGAGTTGAACAAGCACTGAAACTCTGACACTTAATCACACTTTGGACAATATGTGCGAAAGATCAAATCCCTTTACGTCCAATTTTCAGTGTATTAGCCACATGTCGTACTGTATTCCGCATTTAAACGTCATTATCTGAAATGTTTCCAATAGTGTTCAAAACCAGAGAAATCAGTAATTTTATTCAAGGTATGTCATTTGGTCAGCTGTCATGGCATCACACCCCCTGCGCCCGCTCTGTTTAACTACCTGGGAAACACATTAAACACCAGAGATACATCAGAGAGGGAGGAAGGAAGTCGACCGCTAGGACTAAACATAACCTGAACAAAACTTTAATACATGACCTCGTCTATGAACGTTTCCACCTGAGTCACATCAGATTTTCATCAGCAATTCTTGTTTAACAATGAAGACAACAACTCCCATGATCCCGCGCTACTTTATGATGTCATCGAATCTTTTGCTATTGTGTCAATTGAGAGGCCCCGAGCGGCAAAAATGACATGATGTGAGTTTGAGTTTGAGCGGTTTGAGTATCTCATGGAACGTCAAATAAATTTATCTACGTACAGTTTGAAGATCTGCATTTTATATTAGAGCTGCTTTTGCTAACTCTGTGCTGTAGTTTACCGCACAGTATATTTAAAGGGTGATTTGTGCCTGTCAGGAGCCTCAATAGATCATTTCATCTTTTGCATGTGAGCTTTTTTTTTGCATGTGTGTAGGTTTACAGAGAGGCCTTTTGCAAAGAAAGAAATTATTTAACTTTGATCACGATTTGTACTTGATGTTTTAACAACACAGTTTTGGTCATGGTGTAATTATTCAAGTAACAAGGACGGAATAACACATCCATGCGGTGTGCGTGCACCATCAAGAAAACATTTTAACTCAAAATGCAAATGAATTGAATGAAGTTTTTGGTGTAACTGCAAACATAGCGGATGGACAATTAGTTCCTTTCATACTACACACATCACTCCAGAAGAAACTGTAGTGAGAGACACTCATTCATCTCAAGTACAAAGAAGTTCTGCTTGTTTTTATTTGTATTGAATATTTAAATGAGTGTCTCTGTGTGTGACGACTGCTTTGCATGCATGTATTGTCTTTTTTTTTATATTGTCTACATGTAATTTGTTCTCAAGACAAATTACATGTGTTAGGACTCAACACACACACACGCACACGCAAACCTCCTTTATTTTACCAGCACTTGCATCCATGGAACTCCTGATGCATCAATGGAAAAACCAAACCAAAAGCAGTTTCAGCTTGCTCGTCTGACTGTGTTTGCTTGGCACATGTAGGAGAATAGATGAGCTCAGGCTCAGATGTGGACCTTTTGAAGATTTACTCTGTCAATACCATCAGCAGCTGCAGGAAATATAATTAATAATTTGTTTCCCATCCAATACAACCTGTATTTTATGCCTGTGCTCCATGTTTTCCCATGCATACACACTTAAAAGGATAAATTTGGAGTTCAGTGTTTTGCTAAAGGGACACCTCTACGAGTAGACAGAGCTTAGGGATCAATCCACTAACTTCTAACAGCTGGGGGTCTGAAATTAAGTTTTTTCCTCACCTGCCACTGTGGCCACTCATTGTTTTTGTCTGCCATGTCTGAAATCTGTGTAGAAGGCTTGAGAATTATAAACAGAATCACTGGTACCAGACATGAGGAAATAGTGGAAATATACAATACATCATGTCATTATGTCACCTTAATCCTTTACTGTTCTTAATTTAAGAATTGCTTCAGGTGGCAGGTGACCTGAAATGTCCACAGACAACATTCAAGCTGTTTTCATTCCCTGCTGCTGACTCTATCCGCCTGCGCTGTAGCCATCTTTGATGATTTTTGTTATTAAGAGAATTTTCTAAAGAAAACAAGAGAGTTAAGTGGCTCTGCTTGGTGTTTGATTTAGATGCCAGTCTTAAAACAGCTCTATTAACTCTGTTAATTAATGTAATGCACCAAACCTTATCCATCAATTTGAGCAGTTAAACAAACCATAACTATAGACCTTGAATAATTGCCTTTTTTGACTAATTGTATGATTATGAACTTCAGAACTTGTGTGTTATTATATTATTTTTTCTCCAGAATACATGTTAGCGCAACAAACTTGAATTCTGTGTCTGATTTTTCGCCAAAAACATGAAAACCAAAGTCTTTACTAAACTTCTGTCGTGTGAAGTTTGACACACAGGTGGAATAAAGAGTTATCCAAGCGCTGGTCTCGCTTAATGACTTTTCACGCTGTTTTCCAGGGACCGTGTGTGCAGCCTAAATGCCGAAGTGGAACTTGTTCAGGGATCAGACAACGCCCATGGTCGCCGCTAAGCCAACGGGGGCCAGTGCCTTGACTGTGACTCCTGCCCCTGTCGCATTAGTCTCCGCCGACAACTCCACCGAACCGGTCAACAAGAACGATGCCTTCGACGAGATCAAGAACAAGTTCCTGAACGAAATCGACAAGATCCCACGTGAGTGCCGGACAAAACCCCGAACCTGTTCCGATCAACCAACTTGTAATGATGTGACTCCAGGCATTGATTTTGGAATTAGATTCTCTCTTTTGCTGCAGGCATTGGCAGCCTCATAATGTCTTTATTCAGTATTGATCACTGGCTGCCCTTCCTAATGGCAGAGAAATCTAATTTTCACCCAATCTGATCGCTAACCTCGCACCTCTCACTAAATATATTTGGCCCAGGACATGACATGGAGTAGGCTAAATGATTGGTTGGTCAAATGTCAAAGTATTTCCCTCTTTCTTCCCTCTCCGGATGTGCCATCTATACATTGATCTGTGTGTTCTCCTCAGTGCCATCCTGGGCCATCATTGCCATCGCCGTGGTCGCTGCTTTACTCATTCTAACATGCTGCTTCTGCATCATCAAGAAATGCTGTTGCAAGAAGAAGAAGAACAAGAAGGGCAAGAAGGGGAAGGGTGACATGGGAATGAAGAACCTGAAAGGGGGAGAGGTATGTTCCACCACGGGAGGTCGCATCCCGGCCGAGGGGATTTACACCCACGCTGCATGTGCAGCGAGAGGAACCACGGCCAACTGTAGCCTGTCTATGAGCCTGTTATGTAACGGCCTACAGTATAGCTTTGTTCTGGAATGGAGAGACAACATGTAGTGATAAGTTTGACTCAGCTAATTATATAACAATAATTTAGAACAGCAGTCCTCGTGTTACACCTTTTAGTCAAGTTTTGAAATGTTTTAGACTGCACATTATCGGGACAGGCTGTTTAGCTCTTTAATGGCTTTCTAACCCAGTCAGTGTGTATTCTCCACAGGTGTTAATGACATTCTTTATCCACCATGTTTTATTTTTCTCTCCTGTTTTTTTCGTACTTAATGTATTTGTCATAAATGTTATTGTTGCTCTTTTCTCTCACTTGTGCTTTGGGATCCGAGTGGAAAATGACAGGACTCTTATCTGTTCAGCCAAACCATTGTTTTCCCACTCATTAAAGAGTAATTATGAAAATTAGCAGTTAGCACGACGCTGTTGTTCTTTGGTCTATAATTATTATTTTTCCAGGCGTCTGATTGATGACTTGAAGAAATACAGTAAGAATACATCTAAAAGTTAAGTTATTTTAAAACCCAGCGCCTCTGCTGCACTAGATATAATTGTGCTAATGAGGAGGCTCCTCTAGCTGTCATTTTCCTCGCTCCCGACACTGTAGCTTGACTGCATTTGCTGTGATTACCGTTGTTTGGTGTCTGCTGTGAGTTCAATCTCTGCCTTTGTCTCTGCTCTCCTCCTTCCTGCTTTGTGTCTTATGTGTGCTCCGTGTATCTTGACTGTGGTGGACTTCTCTGCCTACGGTAGGTCTGACAGCACGCGGCACCCCTCTCTGGCCGCTCTGTGTAAGCGCAGACCAGGGCAGGGGGGGAGCTGTGGTGGGGGTGGGCTGGGCTTGGAGGGGTTGGATTGCAGTGATGATGACAATGAGTGCTATGGCTTCCTTAGTTTTTTGCAAGCTTAGGTGCTGCGGGTGCTTGAGGAATCTATGGGAGCGAATAAGCTGCTTCGCAAAATCCACTGAACTGATATGCCGCACCAACTGCTATGTCTTGAATATCCAGAGATTGCAATTATTTTGGCAAAAACAACAGAACAAGGACGTGTTTAAGTGTCTGGTTTGAAATGAACATGAATCTCATCCTATGGTTGAGCCTTTGAATGACAAGTGCACTCACTAGAGATCACTAACATGCATGAGCAAGGGGTAAGCTGGGTATTTGTCAAATAATAGCTGAGTCTTTACCTAGCTGAGAGCTTTGAGCATGTTTCCACCGTAACAGACCTCCACTGTGCAGCACAACCAAAAATCCTCCAAACAGTTTCTCTCCGGAGATGCATTGACTCGGGTCTGAAATTCACACGCTGTGCCCCACTTGTGCAAACATGCTCGCAGTTCCACGACAGATAAAGCTGTTTGTACCTCTTGACAAAGACCAGCATATGCCCTTGCAGTAGGTACCATTGAATGGCCACAACTTGACTTGAGAGTAACTTTCCTGGATGACCCATGCTGCTGACATACTCGGTGACAGTCATTGACGCCCTCTCCCCCTGAAGCACTTTGGGTCTCACTGAGGAGAAATGGTGGGCCAGAATGTTTGCCCACGTTCGCGGTCAACTGCTGAGGCCCGATTTCAGTCGACCCAGAGCTTAACCTTACATCAACTGGCTGTTTTAACGCATTTCTTTGAGTAAAAGCTCATGATTGAACTCGCAGTTCACCCCACTGAGTTGACCAGAGGGCATACATTCAGACGTACCATGTCTTTATCTTTGAACCCCCACTGGAAGTTTGAGAACAGCTGGAAATTCTCAATAGAGCATGATCCCTCCATGGATGTGTACATTTCACTCAGAACACGTGTACAGAAGTGTTTGGACCTGGCAAAAAAGGTTTAAAAACACCAAAGCATAACTTCTATCTCTCCTCCGTAATTACAAGGTAATTCATTTACATTTGCCATCAGAAAGAGACTCGGATCCTGCATTGTGTGGCCTGGCATGCTTGAATGAAAAGCATTTACCACAGTAAAGATAGAGAATGCCACATATAAGGATGCTGTGTGAGGATCTGCGTGTGTGTGAGAGCGAAAGTGGGTTTTTAAGCATGCATGAGAGCCTGCATGTAAGCAAATGTGTGTGCGTGTGAGTACATGGGGGAGTACAGTACAGTATGGTGTGTAGTGGGTGTGTGTATTATCTGTGTGTGTGCCCTGTTCCTCTTCCAGCTCATCAGTGAGTAGCTGGACCCTCCAGTCTTACGAAGACATCAGTGTTTTTTCAAGAAGACAGCCATAGGAAAGTAGGCCATACTGAGATATTATCCAGCTTCATACAGGACACCAAGTGAAAGTTTACTTTAATGTTCGTATCAGAGCAAATTGCCCTCACTGGATCAGCCTCTAAAGAGATGAAACGCCGAAGAGTCACTCAGTGTGATGTAAAGGCAAGATGGACGATAACGGAGGACTTGACTTATCTTCTTCATCAAGCCCCGATAATCTCAGGAGCAGTTAACTGTCAGCAAAGTGCTGAATTTTGTTCTGGCAGATGATCAAGAGTCACAGTAATTCACATTAGAGCATCAGCTGCAAAATCTGGACTCTGACTGGAGCAAATTGTGAAATCTATCAGTAATTAAGTTAGCTGCAATAATCAGACCAGAGTAATAACAGCAGAAAAATCCAATCGACAACAGCAGTGTAAACACGCTAATGAGGCTTTGGGATGTCAGGAGCAGATACACGGCAAACAGTAATGATGTCTGGCTTGAAATAAACCTGTTTGTCGAACGGCTCACGTTATCAGCTGGAGGAAACCCGCCCCCAGTTTTAGCGAGTTCGAGAGCTTTTCAAGAAAAGTGTCAGGAATCACTGCGTCAGGGGTTTGATCGGATCACATCTATAACTCACGGCTCCGTCCTTCAGTTCCTCTCAGGAAGGACGCGCTGCTTCCTGTGACAGCTCGCGTTTGAAACCGCAGTATGCAGGGTGGACAAAATAACAAGAACACCTGCGCCACAGTGCAGTGCGGCGCGGTAGCTCTGCAACGGATGCTCGTTTGAGGTGTTCAGGTTTTGCGCTACAAAGACTGAACGTTTTTGAGAGAGTGTCTGTTCACTTGTGACTTTGGCTCATCTTTGCTGATGCGGCTGTCCTCTGTGTGGGATACGGCGTCACGATTTTTTAGACTTTTTTTAAGAACTTAATATTACTCACTTGGGATGAGTCATATTTGGGATTTGCCTGTGTAACCACGATGCAGCCCCTTCAAAGTTGAATCCTGTTTCATGTCGTGTTCACGTTATTTTGTCCGCCGCCTGTAACATCCACATTACAGGCAGCTGCACAAGTGAGTGATGTTGGTTTGAAAAGACAATTAGCAGTAAGAAAGGTTAAACAACAAAGGAGAACTTCCAGAGGTTTCTGCATGGCTGTTGTATTAGACTGCAGTATATTGTCAGGTGTTCCTGTTTTTCTGTCCACTCCCTGTATATTGACTGTTTTGATTCTGTTCTTTCCCTCTTTTTCTCACTCTTTCTCTCTCTATCTCTCTCTCCACTCTGCACAATAAGTTCTATTGAAATGTCATTAGTACAACATGCTGTAGTGGAAGAAAAACTCCATATGATTTTAGCAGATTTTAACATATCTGTAATGCTCATGAAAAAAAAAACACGAGAAAACAGCAAATGGTGTCACCCAAGAAATAGTGAAATCAAGTCAGGTTGCAACCGTGGTCATCGATGAACAGATTGCACTAGTAACACCGGGGTGAGCGGGGGTAAGTGGCAGGTAGGTGCTGTGACTAACCCGACTGCTGATGGCCGAGGTTTTGAGTTCAGCACAGCCGCCACCTCAGAGCCGTCCTCTCACTCCTTCCTCTGCCGCCTGCCCGTCCCCCGTCCCCTCTGTCTTTGCAGAAACAACAGGACGACGACGACGAAGAAGATGACGTCGAGCCTGGACTGACCGGAGACGAGAAAGAGGAGGAGGTGAAGGAGAAAGAGAAGCTCGGGAAGCTGCAGTACTCCATCGATTATGACTTCCAGGAGAACAAGGCAAGCAAACAAACTGCTTGAGCGGCTTATTTAACATTTTCGTGTCAAATTCTTTTCGGCACTCATGTAAGCAGCACACACCACATTTTCCTTTGTGTGACATTTCCTTTGCCCTGATAATCACAGAGGAAAAACAGAATCAAGGACGTAGCGAAGGATTTCGAGCTGTGCGCTTGAGAAACTGAATTTTAATCACTTCCTCCCTCACACCTCCCCAGCTGACTGTGGGAATCCTGCAAGCCGCCGATCTCCTCTCCATGGACAGCGGCGGCACCTCTGACCCCTACGTCAAGGTCTTCGTCCTCCCTGACAAGAAGAAGAAGTTTGACACAAAGGTTCACAAGAAAACGCTCAATCCTGTCTTCAACGAGACTTTTATTTTCAAGGTAAGCCGAAACACCTCTTGGTCACCCTTTACTTATTACTTATTAAAACGACATGTACGTGGAGCCGCTTAACGGGCAGGGGGGTCTTGTTAAAGGTGAAATGTGCCTCTTTCTCTTCTCTTCTCTGGTTTCTCTCTGAGCTATGATCTCTTCTGGCCAGCGCTGATACAAAGCAGCAGCCACGCTGAAGGTGTCTGACAAGGAGAATGTGGTAGAGAATCAAATTAAAGGAGAGGGCCACCTCTGGTGCACACCGCCTGCTGACACAGCTCTATAAAAACAATTCAAACAGCTTTTCCTAGTCAAAGTCAGGCCAGTTCTGCTGAGGCTGCATGTTATTAAGCGAGGCAGTTTTGAGCTCCAGGCCAGAGTCATAACCCACATTGCTGTCTAGTTCTGATCAGACTCACAGTTCAGGTCTGCAGGTTTTTCGCAAAACTTCCTATAAATGATCCAGTGAGTAAAATGGGATCGGCTTCTGTCCTGCAGATACCATTCCAAGAGATGGGAGGGAAGACTCTGGTGATGTCAGTCTACGACTTTGATCGCTTCTCTAAACATGATGTCATTGGAGAGATTAAAATACCCATGAACACCCTCGACCTGGCGAAGCCGATTGAGGAGTGGCGAGACCTGGACAGCGCGGATCAAGAAGAGGTGAGAGAGTGTTTAATTACTGTTACCACACGGCTGTTTTTGTCCTTTACTTCCACTGAGGTAGAGATGTTCCAATAGATTTTTTAGACGAATACCAATCCAGAGTCCATTAACACAGCATAAACAAATATTTTTAACAAGGATGCGATGAACCTACAGAGCATCGTTTACGGCTGCAGCGGGAAGCTGCTGTTAGAGAAAAAGCTCCACTGCACACTACCTGCTCAGCACCAAACGGCAGACAGACACAGTTAGCCACTAGCCGGTGAGCAATGAGCAGCTAAAGAGCCAGATACTGCCCCCAGGAGTTAAAAAGAGAAAAAGAGAGAGAGAGAAAAGAGAGAGAATACTGATATTGTTCTATCTGTCATAAAATAATATCATCATCCAGGCTCAGTGTGTTCATGACAGCATCTGCTTCTTCCAATTCTCTTTGCAAACCGCTATCATAATGCAACCAGGTTTTAAACATACTGAAATACATTTAATCAGACTCTGAGCAGAAACATTATTTCCATATGGAGCAACATTACCAGCTTGCTCAGCTGATGTAGTACAAAAATAAGCATGAGCACAAAGTGGTAACTGTTTAGCAACGAGATTCAGAGAGCTGAGGGACACACTCCAGCTGCACTGCTGCCTCGGTAGCAATGCAGCCTGGGATGTGGTGTTTTCGTCATTGTGCTGCATCAGAACATGAAAAACCGCTTTTAATCAATTAAACCTCCCCAGAGTCGTCTCAAGAAGAAATACTCTCCCTGCAGTTACTTGCAGTCTCAGATATTTTATTAACTAAGGCAAACGAGATGTACTTAAGAATGAGATACTTCCTGCTGAAACAAAGGTAATGGCAACAGGAATTATTTGTTTTGATGTTGTTTATAAAGAATGTACTTCCAAAGGGACAGTTTGTAGATTTATGTAATGTACTGAACATTAAAAAAAGATTCAGGTTCTGTGTCAGACCTCCGTTAATTTACTCTCCATGGTCCTCTTCCTCACAGCCGGAGAAGCTGGGAGACATTTGCATCTCTCTGCGTTACGTCCCCACCGCCGGCAAACTTACCATCTGTATTCTGGAGGCCAAGAACCTGAAGAAAATGGACGTGGGTGGACTGTCAGGTATGTACTGAGCATCGGATGTTGCGTTTCATTATCACGCTATCACACTTTGGTCAGCTTAATGTGACATTTGGATGCTTGCAGTGGGACTGCAGTGTGCAGAGGAGCGTGCCTGCGAGCACAGCCATTAGGTCGGTGCTGCTCTGCTCACGTGCTGACGCTGCAGTACTCACCGTGCACCACCTCTCGCTCCCCCCTGGCTTCAGCGCTGGCCCCATCTGTTGGTGCATGACAGCATTGCAGTTTCATCAGCTCTGTTGTGATTTTTTCCTTCTGTCCGTTTTCAGATCCTTATGTGAAAATCAACCTGCTGCAGAATGGAAAGAGGCTGAAGAAGAAGAAGACGACAGTGAAGAAGAACACTTTGAATCCATACTACAACGAGTCCTTCAGCTTTGAGATTCCTCTTGAGCAAATGCAGGTAAGGGCTCACTTGTTAAAATCCTTCAGTATCTATCAGGAGTATAAAGAGCACCACGGTATCCTACAGAAGTGCTCTTCTAAAGGAAGTGCATTTGTTGAAAAGCACTTTGTCCATTTAAAAGACCTCATTGCTAATTACTGTGAAAAGGCAAATGTTCCCAACCAAACAATCAACCATTTATTTCTTGGAGGCAAGAAAACACAACTAGACAAATAATAACCTCATTCCCAGTTTTTCTTTTATTCATATAAACATGACTGACAACGTTCAGGTAAAGCTGAGGACGGGAACACACCTGTATATACAGTGGGAGCAATTGGTACGACACAATACTGCAAAAAAAAAAAAAATATATATATATATATATATATATTTAAAAGTAATTCTTTAAAATCATAATTCTAACAATTCTTCCCCATTGCTTCATCTGTGCAGTCTTTGAAAATCTGACTGTAGATTGTCAGATTTCTATACTAACGAATGTGTTATTAACATCTTATTGTTCTAAACACGTGGTATTGAAGACGTATTGAAGCATATGACAACCTTACATTCTGCTTCTCACAAATTAATCGTTAAATTCATGAGCAATAAAATGCACCTTGCTCGGTTAAACCCCTTAGCTTAGCATGAAGTCATGAAGTGTTGCCATCACCGTGAAGTTGCCAAGCAACCAGCAGTCTGTTTTTACACTTTTGTGCAGATTAAACAAACAAGATAAAATATTTGGATTAATGAGCTTTAAAGGTGCCGGCTCACTGGCTGCTAGCAGTAATCTGATATTTACTGTATAGACAGAAGAGTGGTACCTATCTTCTTATCAAACTATAGCTATAACTATATATTATTATCCAATAATTGACACTTTCGGCCACATTGGCCACAGTTCATGGCCGTGCATACACTACATACAAATAAGAAATACTATAAGGATGCTGTAATATACTTACTGATTTCCTGTTGATCTGGCAAATAAGCATCAAACATGCAATAAACATATTCTGTCCCAAAAACAGACCTGTATGCTTTTCAATGAGAAGCATCAACAAATCAAATCTTTAATGTTCATGAAAATAGACACAAGCAGGACACTGAACATCCACATAGATGGTCCCAGCCCCCGCTACCCCCACAGAGAGCCCTGAGGGCACTAGCACCATAACACCAACCACTGCAGCGGGACCCCTGCCGGGCCAAACACCGGACATTATGCACCATTAGCTGCAACACGTCTGCATTCAAACCCTCTTTCAGTAAAAGCAGAATGTCTGACAGCTTCCCACCCCTCCTATCCATGTAATCATCAGGGCATCACACCTTGTTATAATGCTTTTCCTCCGTTCTCCCAGAAAATCCAAGCTGTGATCACGGTGCTGGATTACGACAAGATTGGCAAGAACGACGCCATTGGGAAGATCTTGGTGGGAAGCAAGTCCACGGGGGCCGGGCTGAAACACTGGTCCGACATGCTGGCCAACCCCCGTCGCCCCATCGCCCAGTGGCATCCACTGCAGCCAGAGGAGGAGGTGGATGCCGCCGTCGCAGCCCTAAATGCCAAGAAGTAAACCACCACCAGAACACATCGTCCCCACCTCCACCCAACCACCCACCCACGCATTTCCCCCAAATCCCCAGGTCCCACGCATCAGTGTATATTCCAAAAGAACACCCTTAACTGTACATCTGCTCCCTCCACCCCCCTCCTCTCCCTCCGCCACCTGTCAAAAGATACCATTCAACATGATGGGAAACATAGTTCAAAAAAAGCATCATGTTATATGAATTCATGTCATTGAAAAAAGACGACAAGTTACAGGAAGGACAGATGCTCCGTTGATTTCCTTTAGATCTATTTTTGTATTGGGGTTGTGGTTCCATTAATAAGAATACAGAGTGAAGAACAGTCAGAGTGCTCTACGGGAATCTGGTGATAGAGGGGATAAAACATACATTCACTCATATTGTACTTGTCACCCCTTCCCTTTAGTGACACAGTTTGCTTAGAATAGTGCTTAATAATAAGATGCTTTATACTGCCATATGATAGAGAAATAACACAAGCAGGTCCATTCCTTAGGTGTATTGTGCACCATGTTCCACACCTGCCAGTTATCATACTATATGATTCTGTTAGTTTGAAGTACATTCCTAGAGTTGGGTAGCACGTAGGGATAGGCACATATCCGGTTACCCACAAACACACTGCCTTTTTGATTAGTTAACCTTCCACCCATCGTCTCAGGAAAACTGAGAGGAAACTGAAACTCCATGCCTTTTTTTCTAAACGGGTTGTTGTTATTCAAATGCTCCCACTATATGAGAAAGAAATGTCGGATTCAAAAGCTTGACCGCTTGTTTTTTGTGTTTGTTTGTCGGTGACGTAAGGCTCGCGACTTGTGTTAGTTTATCCATGAAATGGTATGTCAGGGAACAGGGAGTGATGGATTTTCAGCTTAGAAAAAAAGAAGGAAAAAAGGGGGTATTTGTGTATTTTTTGACTGTGCGAAAAAGGCTGCGTCTGTCAACTGAACAACAAAAAGCGAGGAAATATCAGAGCGGCTACAACAGAGACTGATTCCAACCCTCAATGACATGATATTTACAAGGTGTTGATTACTGCCTGCAGTCTACCACCTCCCCTCCCAACGCCTCCGAATCTGTATCTCACTTGTTCAGTGCTACTGCCATTAGTCATGGACTTGACACAAGGGTTTTACTTCAAAGGAATCCCTATAACCGTCTTACAGTCATAAAGGAGACAAGCCTTCAAAGTAACAAAATAAGCAATTTTCAACTTACCAGGGACGCCTTCCAGTTAGCGGTGTTGTTCTCTTCATTTCTTTCTTCCTCCTTATTTTGTCTATCTCTTTTTCTTTTTCTTTCTTTTTTATTTCATTTAACTTCAAACGCTTTTATTCCTCAAGCACTTTAAATCCAAATGTTACGTTTAAGTACCCTCCGAAACCAGAGCTTTAATTCTGTTATGCTTTGTTTCAACTCAGCTTCTCGTGTCTGTGTTTTGATTGTTTGAATATTATGTTTCTCACTTGATTGCAAGGATACGGTCTGTAAGAAGGCACTGATCCATGTGTATTCTATACACAGCTTACCAAACTGTTGAATTTAATTGCACTACTGGGTATTATTCTGTTCTGTGGTATTCCTTTATCTCTGTGTGTGTTTTTTTTTTAATTGATAAAGTGTTGTGAGATTGAATTTTTCTGTGGCACATGTGGCATGCCAGATAGGTCTCCTCATATAAACAGCCTCCTCTGATAAGAAAAGAGACACGTCTCTATCTAACGCTGCTCCCTGACTCATTCACAGAGTGAAACTCGTTCAGTATTTGTGAATTCATATTCTGCTGAGGAGAAAAAAATTCAAACTTGTGAGACCAAAACTCATCAGCCCTGAATAAATTGGTGAATTGTTAATTAACATCCTGGTGTGCATCAGGTGCTTGGGTCCCAGTTCAGGTGGAGTTATCAATTAAAATCAGTGCTATCTGTGAAAAAAACAGCGAAAACTAACCGTTGACTGTGTGCGAGAAAATGCAAAGTCAATGTAAATCAAGCGTAGACAGTACCACAACTTCTTCTTCTTCTTCTTTTTGGAAATTTAATGAATGTTGGCTCTTGTATCTTCCTCTGCTGGAAATTGTAACTCCTTATTTTTTATAACCAACATAGGCCATGTTAAGATTTCCGTTCCTCATCTCACATGATCTTTTTCTTCCGTTGACGAAGCAGCACTAAAGAAAAGGCAACATGGAAGCAATCAAGCAACCCATCGGTGTGTAGTTTTGCCTATATACATAGTTCATACACGTTGATACTGCATGTTTATACAAAATACTGTACATAAGAGCATGTTTTAGAGACGACGCAAAAATATCTCGTGTACGTAAATGGGTGTCATTTGTCATTTTAATAACACAACGAAGGGGGAAAAAAAAGATGCACTGTATATTTTCTAAATGAATCAAATGTGTATTTATTTTCCATGAGGGTCATTGGAGAGGATGTCATACAAATATTAGAGTACTATTACTAATAAGAACCTTTCCACGCCTGAACTTCTTAAGCAAGTGTGTCGTCCAGTACTGTGTGTGAGTTCATGTAGGATGAAAATGTAGCCGCATGCTTGCTATCTAATTCCTTGTGATCCGATTTTTGATTTGACGCCATTTTATCCGCCATACGTTTAGTTGCAGCACTTATCTGAAGGCCAATGTTTGACTTGTTTCTGAATTTTATTGCTGTTGCTTTTTTTTTATTTTTATTTTTTAAAAAGATATGTTTTAAATTTTTAATGCTTGAGATGGGAGTGTGAGAGGGGGGGGTCTCCAAGTCTTTAAGACGACTATTTTTTAAGTACAGATTTGGCACAGCGTTATTCTAAAATAACTCATTAGAAGACGAGTGAATAATTCTGCGATCCGTAGTTGATTGCAGGAGTTGTTATTTGTGCCGGTGCCGACCCAGAACGAACGCTGGATCGTGTCTTTGTGTGAAATCCAGGGGCCAAACGATGAAATAACCCCATTCCACTGAACACACATGACTTGGAATCCCTTCTTCTCTCTTTCTTTACCTGGAAGTTTTTATTTTCCACTTCTATTTAAATGACCTGAAACCCTTCACGGCTGTGTCTCTTTTACTGTGTTTATTATACAATACGTGTACGTGTATACAAGATAAATGAATAAGATAAAACTAAAGCCATAAAACTCAAGCACTAACTCTTTAGAGCTCAGCTGAGTAGCTAGAGTTTATTTATGAAGAAGAAAAAAAAATCTGACATGTCTTCATTTTCCTTGGCCAGTGTTTCTCTTTGACATTCCGTTTCCGAGGTCTTTGTTCATCAAGAGGGCAAAATCCATTTTACTGTATATGTGAGCTTTGAGAACAGTTGTGAGTTTAGTAGAGTGAGTGTGTCTTTTTCTACTTTCAGAGCTGTTGATGTCCTTGTTTCATAGAGGTAGCTGATTTTACAGTATTGTGATTAGTAATGTATATGCCTTGTTTTGATAGTATAAATAATAGATATAATATCACAATAGGTTCTCAATAATACTGCTAAAATTATATATATATATAAATATATATATATATATATATATATATATATATATGAGAGTGTGTTCTATTCTTGGGCTGAGTGCAATTTATGAACCAAACTGGATCACTCTACAAGTTTCTCTTCTTCCAGTTTAGCAGCAGAATGAACCAGTGACCACATGTACAATCAGTAACGCCCTGCCGGTGATCCACGGCTCACGCTGGTGGCTTTTGCTGGTTCGTTTAGCAGAATGCTGAAGCATCGAAACGACAGGGTTAGAGAAAAGTTAGAGATTCAACAGCGTTAAAGCAAGAAGAGAGAAATGTTACACAGTGGTAACCAAGTTTTAGTCCTGAATCCCTCCCATAGAACTATGCATAGAGTTGATTTTCACATGGCGAAAACGTTTTTGAAAACACAGAAATACGTATTATGTCATGCACGTGATGTGAAGTTAAAGAAGTCGTTCCAAATTTTGGGAAACACGCTTAATTGCTTTCTCGCAGAGATATGAGAAGATCGATGTCACGCTCATATCTGTGCCCTAAATATGAGGCTGAAGCCAGGAGACGCTTAGCTTAGCTTAGCATAAAGATAGGAACAGGTAAAGAAAAAAAATTCCACCTTCCAGCAGCTCTAAAGCTCAAACCAGTCTCAGACTTGGGGGTGCTGGTTGGTAGTTTTCCACTGTGGATAGAGCCAGGCTAGCTGTTTCCCCCTGCTTCCAGTCTTTGTGCTAAGCTAAGCTAAGTCTCCAGGCTCCAGCTAAAGACTTAAAAGACAGATCAGCGTTTGTAGATCTTCTCCTGTAACTCTTAGTGAGAACGAGAATAATCCAATTTCCCAAAAAGCTGAACTATTCCTTTGAGTTTACCTCAATCGCTGAGTTTTCTCTGAAGTAAACCTTAAACTGCCATCTTTCTATCCTGACAGCAATGTGTTGTGTGACGCTGCACATTGTCTGATGCAATATTCTATTTATTCACTGTCCCATTAGTGCTACTGACTGTGACCAAATGATGCACTGAGAATAATTCACACGATTTCAGTGCGTTTCAGAAATACTGCCACTACCTGATTACAGTTGCCTGCATTCGTCAACACTGTTTGAGTCTACGAAGCCAAAACAACAACTCACGCAGAGGCGAACAGAACGCATGCGATGATGAGGCAAATGCAATCACAGGTAAACTTATAGCACATTTATTTATTTCCTTTTACTGCTCGGCTCGCCACAGTCACATGACCAGCGAAGTTCTATGGGGGACAGAAACTGGGAGGTGTGTGTGTGCTCGCGTATGTGGGATGTGTAGAGTGTAGGCCCTTTAGCACACATGGTGCAAAAACACAGCACTGGAATATATAAATACAATATACAGTACAGGTCTGCATGCACGGGACACATTACTCATTCTTAAATGTTCATCTTTGTGTGTGTGTGACCGTAATACTCAAACAATCTTAATTCTATTTTCAGTACGGGGGTTATTCTGTTCTGTTGATAGCTGTGTAGATGTACAATACCTTATGCACAACTGCATCTGAAACCATGTGCTGTTTCAGCTGTGCAGAGACAGTTTTAGAGCACCGTTCACACAACTAGTTTGTGTTTTTGTTGTTTTTTTTTTTTGGTTTTGTTTTTGGAACAAATGCTGGGATTTAAAAAGGGAAACCATCCAAAGTTCAATAGATCATTTATCACCTTGTCAAAATGTGTTGAGAAGCCTCTCAGCGGGTAAAGACGCCACCTCGAAACATGTTGTCTTGTCTCCTCTATTACTCGCTGTATTTCTTCTTTGTATTCTTGTGCATATGTGTAATCACTCCTTCTGTCGTTTTTGTTTTCGTGACGTGTACTTCTAACGTAGAATGTAGGACTGTGTTTGAATCAATGCCAGAGTCACATTTGCTTTTGGTTTGTGTCTTTGTCCCGTTTACGTGTAAACCAGCTATGTACCATCAGTATCATCGAGCTGAATAGGAAGCAGGCTCGTCGGTTCCTCCTCTGAATCTGCTTTTGCTGAGCGTAAAGAATGCCGGCCTTCATGTTTACAACATGGACATACTGTATACTGCCAAACATGCAGGACCGTAACAAACTCCCCTCTTGAGCGCTTAGTCCTCCACCTGTCATCCCTGATGCAACTGTACTCTCAAGACTCTTTTCTTTTTCTTTTCTTCACCTCTTTCTCTTCTTCATCTTTTAAAGCGTCGGAGGACAGTCAGGTTGTGTCCTCTAGCTGTGTTTCTTCGTGTCTAGTGTCGTGGTGCGCGTGTTCATGTCAGTACTTGTGCCTACTGTGGATCGCATGCTTTAGCCCTTGACTGGACACAAACGTTGCTCACAATCTCCTCTTGACCCTTGTGTGGACAAACGTTGGGGATCCTTATAAAGTTATCAAGGGAACCAAATAACTTATTACAAATTTATCATATGTGTTACCAGTTCTGTAAAAAAACAAATAGGAAATAAAGGCCTTTTAATTACCATGACTTGTTTGTGTTTAATATGTAGTCTGTTCAGCTCAGCTGGCTGCTAATAATCCCTCTGCCTCTGATGCATAATTTATTAATGTCACGCAGAGAAACATTTTCATTCCTTTACAGTTTATTAAGCAGAGTGAGTAAACCGACGTGTGCATTACCAAGCTATCATCAACACATTTCAAACGTTTCAATACAATATACTGCATAGTCAGTACATCCACAGCTTGTGCTGACATATACTGGATCTGACTTGTAGTTTGGAATAAATCAGTTTACTGGATGTGACCAAAGATAACACTGGTGTTACAGCATGCTGCCCGAGTTGGACTCAATAACGAATACATCAAACACTGGCGACGTAGGGTCAGTTCGCCCGCTTGGTGAAGAGAAGACAGACGCCAAAATCATTCACGTCTCTGGCACGCCATCCATCACTCGTAGCAACTCTACAGCCGAAGGTATTTTAATGCAAACGTGAGGCTGAGTCTGGCAGTTTCAGGCATGAAACATGATAACACATTGTTTTAAATAAGGTGTGAAGGTGATGGCACGCCATGAGCTTGGTGGAAAACCGCCACAAGGCAGCAGCCTCTTTCATGGCTTTAGATTTCTCAGGCTAAGTAGACAAAAAAGTGATCATTTGTAATTTTTCAAACAATGTGTGGACCCCAAATATTGATGAACAATTTCAAGGTGGTGCAACACAATGCAGTAGCAGCAGTAAATATGGCCTCCAAAATGACCAGAACAAAAGCTGATAAGCTGCACAAAATTGGGATTTATTGCATAGTAATGGATTGCATTAGATGTGTACCTAATAAACTGGCAACTCAGAGTACTTAAAGGGACCAATGTGTAGGATTTAGTGCCATCTTGTGGTGAGGTTGCAGATTGGACTCCGGGGAAAAGGATCCACTCCCTCTGTAGATACAAACAGCTCAATGTAGGATAACAGGAAGATGAGTCTTATTTTCCAGTGATTAAATACTAATAAAAACATATTTATGAATGTTATATTCCATTTCTTCCAAAAGTTCCCCCTAAATCATACACACTGCCCCTTTATGTAATCATTTATGTATAAAAAACTGCTGGCAACCACTCTCAAAACTTTAGATTGTGCTTGATGTTTAAAATTGAACACTGTGGAGACTAAAATGTCAGCAGTGATTTTCCGGCGCGTCCACCACTGGATGATTTTGGCATTTTGTATTTTCATCACCTGACAGAAAGACGGCCCAGAGGTCAACCGAAATGATCTGTGCATTCCTCTGAAAGAAAATGGAGTAAACAAAGTATAAAGATTCAAACTAAGAAACGCATAAATAAATAAATATATCTCTATTACAAAACAAAAGGTTGGACACTTTCGTTCACACACACTCAGACTGTCTCCACTGTGCAGCCGTTCTGCTGTTTTGAAGCTCAGCCATTGGATGAAAAAAAAAATCCTCTTATGACAAACAAGCAAAACCAAAAAGGAAGAATGGCAACAGCAACCACACGAGGAACTGATGAACAGATTCTGGCAAACACTAAATTATGTTACTTGCTGCTAGTGATGCCCAAGTGATCAAAGATGGCACTGTCCACTCTGTACAAAGTGCATATACCTGGTGCTCTGCCTTCCAGGGCTAACATACAGTCCTCTCCAAAGACTAAATACAGTGGGCACATTATCATATGTGAGGTTAGCAAAAAAAAATTCAAAATGATAGATTTGACTGAAATGTCACAAAAAAAATTCATGTAACCAGTTGGAAATGGTTAACAAGTTTACTGTTGTAATGCAGGATATGTGAATATATCCCAGAGGCCCGATGCTGTCACTGATAGGCTTCTAAAGAGTTGCTCAGGGGGGCGAGCAGAGTGACAAACCCGAGGACGCTGTCAGGGCAAAGAACCCAAAACATGCATCTTATAAAGCCTTAATGTCATTATCAGATTTGTTTTTGTAGAAAAATGTTTGAGAGAAGCTGGAGCAAACATCTGGTTGCCATTATAGGAGCTGCATCCTGCAGCTTTGTGTCAATCTCACATGGAGTCATATTAAAATCTAGTTTTTGCATCTGGAACTTTCTGAAAATTATATAGATATATAAAAAAAGTGTTCACATGTGTCCCCCAGTTTGGTTTTGGGGAAAAAAGACAGAATTAAATGACAATGACCTCATTCAGTGATGATGAATAATTGGCTTCTCTCTTCCTTCATAATTAAGACGACATTAAAATACTTTTCTGCGGTGCAGGATGTACGTAGCAACAAGCGTGATGTCTCAGTGTGAGGTGTGGGTATTATATTAGAAGCAGTACCTTCATGCAAACCCCTGGATTTGTCTGGACTGGGCCTATAAAGGTTATTCAAACAGCACAACTGGTCCCTATTTGCTTATTGTGAAATACTGTATTTTACAAAATAGTCATAACTAATCAAGTAGGAACAACTGTTGTGAAATTTGTCTTAAAAGTTTTTAAAACTTCTCTTTGGATCTTCTCAAGTTCCATGCAGGAATTTATTTCTGCAAAACCGCCCTTCACCATAACTCAGAGAGGAGCCACAGCTTGGGACATCACGGACAATGAATCTGCTATATCGGGGCAGGAGCGTCCACAGACACAGAACATGAGCTTCAGACCACTTTTCATTTGGACAGTTTGCTGATGACTCGGATGAGAGCCCCGTTCTCATCCTTTAGCCTCTGGTTGTCTGACTTGAGCTCTGTTAAGATCTGGGACAGCGGAAAGAAAGCAATTATATTAGAAAATTATATCATCATCACACTAACACACTCAGTGAATACGTGTTAAATGGTTTATGGATACTGTGAAGTTTCCAATTTAAAGTTTCAGACAGTAGAATGCCACAATTCACCGGGACTGTCCACCACAATGAGAAAATATCTGCAATCACCTCCAATGACGAGTGGATTTAAAGCTGTCTGTCTGTAAACTTTGAGGCCAGGTTATGATCACATGCTTTACTTGGTCATGCAAGTGAGGAGTGACTTTGACAAAATGTTCTGCATGTGAAAAGTGAAAGAGAATGAAGTGAAAGTCAAAGAGAGAGAAACTGAGAGAGGGTCAATTTCCCAAATCTAGGTCATGTCTCTCATGAGGAGCAATGACTAAAAATAACCAGCCTCTTTGCCAAAGTATTTCCCCTCTACTAGAGACAAACAATAACCCTCTGCTCTCGCTGTGGCACATTACAGAAAACTAGTGAATGAGAAAAGGCACTTGGCATCAATATGCTCACAACCTGCGGCAAATAACCTGCTTGAAGATCCTTTTCTAGTTTGTTTTCTCTCTTAGTCTCCACAGAATGCTGAATAATAATCCCAAAATTCCAGTGTATGAACCCCATGAACACGGCAACGCCCTGCTCTAAAAGCAATTTTTGAAAATAGTTTGAAATTTTGGGAAATATGAGAATGAGATGAGAAGATTGATGCCACTCTCTTGTAGCATACTTGTATGCTACAGCCAGCAGCTGGTTAGCTTAGCTTAGCACAAAGGCTGGAAACAAGAGGAAACAGCTAGCCTGAGTCTGAACAAAGGTGACAAAATCTGCCTACCTGCACCTCTAAAACTCACAGATTATTACAATGCATCTTTTTTGTGTGATTTGTACAAAAACAAATATAAAAAAACAATAATTTGACAGTTCGAAAGATAATTCTTGGCCGGGTGCAGTGACTTCCTGGAGCCACCATGAGGCTTTTTGACATTTAAATGCATTAAACAAATGAGATACAAAGTATAAATCAGAGCCTTCAGAGCCAGACTAGCTGGTTTTCTCTTTTTCCAGCTCCTTTATGCTAATCTATGCTAACCGCTGCCCTCCCATAGTTTCACAACATGCTATTGACCTTCTCATCTGACTTGCGCCATAAAGACAAATAAGCTTATTTGCAAAAATGTCTAACCACGCCTATAAAGTACCATATTCATTTGTTTTTTTGTCAGGGTTCGTGAACACGGAAACAAAACCTGTCACATATCTGTGTTTGCGCCTCACCCAGCGGCTCAGGACCTGTTCATTTGGAGGGCTAATGATCTCACACGTTTCATTTCCTCTGCCAGATTGACTATTTCCTTGGCAAAGAAATTTGCATTGATTACACAGCACATTACGCAGGACCCACATATATTTGACTGCTGCGAGACGGCTATTAACACGTTTATTCTTTATGGTGCAGGCCGCTGCCTTAGATGTTCAATTTAAATGAGAAAAAACAGCAGCTACTGATGCAGTGTTCATGTCATGTGAGGCCCCATGCAACATGAATGCAGCTAAAAATACACTTCAAAGGAGGCTTATGAGAAATGTTTTTTGGGGGGTGGGGGGTCAGCAGGGTTGCTGTCTGATGGCTATAAAGGAGATTGGGTTAAAAGAGTGCAGAGGGAGATGCATTGCAGTGTGGGGGGAGTGAGCATTGGGAGGGTGCACGACCTGCCTGAGAGGAACACAGCAGAGGATGAGGGGGCTGTAGAGGCACCAGAAGGAGAGAGGAGTGTGGAAGTTATGTGTCTGAGAAGGGGAGAGGAGGGGGAGAAAGGAGGACAGATGATGTCAGAGGATCAGAGGTCTTCTGTCTCCGGCATGGAGGCCGTCTCAGAGAGGCGGGCGAGGACACGCAGCATGGCTCTATTCTCAGCCAGGAGACACTCGTTCACCCTCCGCAAGCTCTGGACCTGAGCCAGAGCAGGGAAAGCCTGCACAGAGGAGGAGAGAGATCCAGAGAGGGGCAGACAGAGAACGCATGCAGGGAGGCAGGCCGTGTGCAAAGAGAAAGACTCACACAGAGACTGTGGACATATCCACTCATACAAGGCATGCGCCCACACACCCACACAGACAGGGGAAAACAACAACAGATCTGAAGGCCCTATCTGCAAAACTTACGTAAACGAATATTTACACAACAGGGAGATTTTGAGGAGAAATAGTCAGAAGCTGCAACAAGCAAAGGAAAAGATGAGGCCAGCTCGCTTTGGGTTTGTGCTCATCAAATTATATGGGCTTTACGTGGAGAGCGGTGAGGTGCTGAAATGTTATTATGTGCATAGCTTTGCAAAGGAGAGGGAATTAAAATTCATACAAAAATTCATAACCTGAAACTTGTTTCACACTTTGCACAAGAGCCGAGTCGGTAATAAGTCAGAGGGAAAGAAATGATTCATTTCCGCTTATTCTTGGCCTGTCTTTTTGAGGTAAACCTCAATGTGGTTTGACAGAGATGTCTGTGGTTTGACGCGATTCCTGAGGGTAAACCACCGAACACACACACACACACACACACACACACAGAGGGCACTTGTACTGTTTCAGGGTAACCAAACAAAAGTTTGTAGACATGAATATGGCCAAGGATGAGGTTTCACGAGGGCATCCAGCTGCTTCTTAAAATACCAAAACACATTCATTAAAGCAATTTGAAGCTAGCCTGTGTTTGGGACTTAACCGTTCAAGCATATAATGTTCTCTTGGTATTAGAATAAAACAGTTCGCTTTCTGGAGAGGTGCCCTTAGCAACAGGGAATAGAAGGACAGAGTGAGGCCAGAATGCATAATGACTCGTATCCTCTATTATGCTTAATATTGAGCGCTTTGCTATTAAATTAGATCTGACCACACTCTCGAGTCCTGCAGATTATTATACACAGTTGCTATCAATTAAGATTCAGAGAAGAACAGTTCAGTAATCTGACACTAAGACATCGATAGTACTTCAAAAAGGGAAACAAGGACACACAGTGTTATTGCTGTGAAACACCTGAAACCAGAGTGACAGAGCCGCCGTGTCAGCAGGTTCAGACCTGAGAAGGTGGTCCAACCTGCAGCCCTCAAGTGGAGATGAAGCCGTGCTTATGTGCGCCATCTATAGGTCACCTGCAGTGTCACAGCGCAGTTTTTTTAAATAGCTGCAGCAGCTGTAACACTGACAGTGGTGTAAATGTTAAAATTACTAAAGTTCCTTTGTTTGCCTGTAGAAGACAACTGTAACATTTCTGCATCTGGAGATTTTAAGCGTTGCTGCTATCTTTCCTTTCCAGTAGGTGGCACAGGTTGGCACCAATGTGACAATGACTGAACAGCTCCCCCTTGTGGAAAAACTGTGACTATCTAAACGTGAATAAGTGACTGTGAGTGAGTGCCAGCTTTCCTGCGTGCTTTGCATCGAAAGACAATAAAAACAGTGTGCGCTTGTTGCATTTATTGTCTGAAGTACTGATCATGTGACGTACATGTGTGTGCACACGTGTAAACATGCCCGAGTCTCTGACAGAGCAGAATCACATGAGGTGACAGGCAGGTGTCAATCACTCCTCCGCGTCATAGCGACCACTCACCATCCCCCCTCCCCTGAGACATCCTGCTCTCAGGGCTGGTACCCACAGCGGAACCGCAGTGGGGCGTCCTGCTGGGGGAACCACGACAACACTGGGGTCAAACATCTCCTGCTGGCATGTGTCCCATTCATAATGTCCTCGCCACTGTCTGTATGCTATATTTTCTCTGACCTGAGCCATAATTTTATTTTTCATGAGGAATATAACACTAGCTAGGTTTCCATCCAAATCCAATGCTAATCTTACAGAATTGATAATCGACAGAAGAAAACACAAATTAATGTGCTTTTTCATCCACAACCTTCATGCGATTATTAGGATTTGGCTTTTGGAGATAAACAGTTGTTCATACTGATTTTCCAGTTGGGTGCCATTAAACTATTGCAGAAGAAGAGGGTGCAACCACATAACGTATTAAATGGGCACCAGTCAAACTTAAATAGTGAAAAACAGATTTCACACAGATTTCAGTTTCATGTATTCGCTCTATAAGTCAGCCAAGACTAAAAACTGTTTTGTTTTGATTTTTTGATGCACATTAAACCAAGTGGATGGACACCAACCTAACATGCTGTAATTTTCCATAACAATCAAACCATAACCTCATTGTGCAGTTTGTGACTGCTTGCACAGACTGCACACATACAGCGCAGACCACGTCTACTCAGGCCTGAAATCTCTCTGCTGCTCTGCCCTGTGTTTCTTTGTGAAGCAGAATACACACGGTGCAGCGCAGGAATGTCTCACAAAAGCAGGTCTTTTGCTCTTGGACGGGGTTTGGTATTCAGCTGGAACTAGGTCACAATGTTCACCCCAACAGTGGGATAAGTGGAGCAGGGGAGCAGCAGCACAGGCTCCTCCTCAGCCTGGCAGGAAGTGGCCCGGCAGAACACTGTGGGTAATGAGCCTGAAGCATTAACCTTCCCTCTCCTTGACTCCGTACCCACCTGGCCAACCACAACCCTGGAGTGTGCTATATGTGTGTGTTTTGCGCTGTAAAAACACTTTAGGCGTGCTTGATTTAGCATGGGTGAGAGAGGCTTCGCTGGAGGTGTGTACCTTCAAGTACTGTTAGTGTTTAAAGTGCTGAAGGGGAAAAAAAACAGTCAGATAAAGAGCACACAACTTGCATCTGAGACACAATATGCTGTTTTAAACCCCGGGTGAGTCTGCACAATGTATTTTTGCGCGCACTGACCTTTAACTCCTCCTCCATGTTTGACACTCTTTTCTCAAGAGCTTGTTTTTCCTGCAAATGAAGAAGAAACAACTGAAAAAAAATCCTCCTATGGTCCCTTTGGAACCTACAGAGTGAACAGCCGGTAGTCGCAGCCTCTACAAGTCATTTGCAGTAGACGGGAAAATTAGAGGGGAAAAGACCAAGAAGAGATATGGACGTTCATCCATCTTGATAGCGCAGAAGATCAAATACATGCTAAAATTGCAAAAAGTTGCCAAGGCACTTACCCTTTTCTCCGAGTCAAGCGCTGTAGATCTCTCTGATATTCTGTCGTGTCTCTAGAAGTTAGAATGGTGCTGTTATTGTGAAGTGTTGGGAAAAATATCTAAACATTTTTTTTAACACGATCTCATCATAGTCTTCTCATCACTCTTGGGAAAATAAGCGTTTTTTTTTTTAGTTTTCATCTTTCAGTTTCCTCTACCTGAGTGACTTTCTCCAGCTGCGAGCGTATCTTCACCAGTTCTTGTTTGCTGTCCTGCAACCTGGACTTGAGCCTCTCATTCTCATGCAAAGCTTCTGCATACATCTGAAAATGCACAAAATGAAGAGCAAGGAAAAGCTTTATTCCAGAAATTCTGGCCTTTTGATGTGTCGTGTGCTCGTTTGAGTTTTTTAAGTTGAAAAAAAAATTTCATTACACATTAGCCAACAAAACATGGAAATAAAAAATTAGCATGTAGCTAAACACATGGAACCACAAAGGGTTAAGTATTGAATAAACAAAAAGACTTTAATTAATAGATAGCAATGAATTGTGTAAAATATATGAATGAACACACAACACGCCTGTTATCTTTGTAATTTCAGCATTTTTGTTCACATAAGAACAAATTATTGGAAATTATTTTTATTTCATTGTGTGTGTGTCTGGCCTGGGCGGTTCCTCCTCAGTCATGGCTCACCTACACCTGATCCTCCTGCCAATCAGCCACCACAGCTGCAGCCAATCCAGGAATCAGCAGCCACAGGATAAATACCTTGTTCTCCTCACCAGTCTCCCCCAGATAGTTGTGCTCACTGCCCTCATAGCATGTTTTGGCCATTGAGCCCTCTTAGTGCCTTGTTCTTTCCTCATGTTTTGCTGCCAACCTGCCAAGTTCAAGCCCAGCTCCAGGCAACCACCTGAAATCCTGCTGACTCACCTCACCTGCCTGCCGCTCCTTCCTGGATCTGCACTGATCGTCTCCAAGCGATCAGTTCACCCTTTTGTGACAGCAAATCCTTTTTTTTAATCTAAACCATCTGAATCTGTGTTCTGCATTTGGAGTCGAGCCATTTAACGTCTTAACAAATGCAGGTCTTGTGATTTTCATACCTACCCAGCCCAGCCCTGAGATTTACATATTAAAACCACACACAGGCTGGTGAACATGCTAGCATTAAGTGAAAACCCAGTGTTAGCAGTGTTAGCTAGCTCATGTTGGGAGTGTCCACAGAGAGAAACTCGCTTAACCCGCTAGCTTCTGCTATCAACACTGTCGTCAGGCTAACAACCCAGCCCAGCCAAGCTAGTTAGCTGGCTAGGTAACATGTGCAGCCTTGTTAAGCTAAATTGGATATTGGTTTCATTTCAGTATTTTACACATGCTTTGGCTATTTATTTAACTTTTTTTATACTGAAATCTTTTTCTGACATAAAATAATGAAATCAATGTTAAAACAAAATCTTAAAGGCTGCTGATATTCTCCTTTCCTTCAATTATTTGTATGACCATTTATCTCAACAACTGATCAATGTATACATACAATTGTCACGTATGTACTCTATATATGTGTATGTTTGTGTACAGCCTATGACTATTCAGCATAGTTAAAATGCACTATTGACAAAATGAATTCAGAATGTTAATAAAATTATCACCATGGGCTATATATGACTATGTGACATGGTGTTTTTTTACATCTGTTTTTTAAAAAAATCTATAATGTCAACATTTAAAAACAAACCACACTAGTATAATGTTAATCTGTCTTTGAAAAGTACTGTCAGTCATTGAGTAGTGGCACAGCAGCAAATGTTGGTATTATATGTTGGAGTTACTACCTTCTTGTAGTCTTTGGTGCCGGAGTCTTGCTCCTGTCGGTTCAGAGCAGCCAGCCTCGTCTCCCTCCGAGTGTACGAGCTGGTGCGGCCCAGTGGTTTGTCTGTCGCACTTTCCCCACTCGAGTCATATCTAAAAGTAACACATTCAGTACACAGCGCTACTTGATTTAGGGCATTTATTTTTTCAGAAAATGCACTTCTATATTACAGGAGATTAAAAACAATGCTCAATCCTTACCTTGACAACCTGTCATGCTGAAAAACAAAGAACAAACCATGTTAGTTTGATCACTCAGCACCACAGCATGGGAACAGCACAGTGTGAAAAAATGTCCCGCCGTGGTAAGATCCAGATTTATTTGTTTGATAAGACCAAACAGAGGCTTGGCAGGAAAATATCTTCCATTTTGAGACAACATAGAACAAACCCTTCCAAGTGAATTATCACAGCGTGTTCAGGGGCCTGAAGTCCCAGAGGGAAGAAATGCACGAAGAAGTAAGATATAATTCACCCCAACGCTGCACCGACAGGGTTCGCGCAGGTCAAGCCTCCCTGGTGAGCCCGGTTAATCTTTTAGAACAGGCGGCTGCCACGCAAGTGCCTGCAGCATAAAGATGACATCATGACATCAGAAGCTATAAGTATCTCGTGTGTGACGGGTCGACGTCTGACCTCAGACAACAGGCTGATAGCAGAAGGTCCTGGCAGGTTTTTGCTATGACTTGTCCAGTGCACATGGCTGCCAAGTTGCCTGCTGTGATCACACACTGAATTTGTTTTCCATTTCTCCAAGGAGTTCGGGCATTGTGCTGCATTCAGAGGAGGTGAATGTGCAAGATGTGCCTATTAATATTTATCACTTGTAGGTGTAGTTTATGTGTCTACTGCTTCCCTGCGTGTCACAAACTGTATATGCTGCATGTATAAGGTCTAATTTGCGTCTATTCTGCATACGAATAAAACTGAACAAACACATAGCTCACTGCCATCAGCTGATAAACGTGGCACACGAGAGGATGATATCTGCAAGTGTTTACTATCAGCCATAGGCTGGAAGAGAGGGAGAGGGAGGATGCAGTCATATGAGGCCAGACTAATCCATGATGTCTTTGCCATATCTGATGCAGTCTCATAAACTTAACTTGTAAATTCGAAGAGTTGCTGTCTTGCCAGGCATAGAGAGCTTTAAACACCCCTTGCAATAAACATCTTGTGTGGCGGTCCGAGCTGTTTGAGGCACGAAGCAGACGCAGACTAGATGGCGTTGAAAGCATGGGCTTTATAGGAGGACGTTTTATGTCAAAAGGAACAGGGCACACTGCTATTCCTGTGCTCACATTTGGCTTGTTGGGGCATATTTCATGCAGCGTCAAAGGAGCTATTCCTCAGCAAGTGTTTACATAACTGAGCCAGCGCTGCCTGTCCTTATGTGGTCATGTGCTTAAGCAGAGCCATCCAGGAAAAAACAGACCTCCATGACCTCAGATGAAAAAGGGCCAAGGATGGAGCCAAGAGGAGCTCTCACTCACGCCGATCCCGAGGAGCCGAGGAGATTCCTCGATGAGATTTGGTGTACATGCATTAATCAGCGGGGATGATTGGCCCCCTGGTTTTCTGAATAAATTATCATGAAGTCTGCTGTTGGGGATATGAAGTATTACACAGCCCTCCACCAAACTCTTTCAAGATTATAAGTTCCTTCACGCAAACCTATTTCACACTAAAGGATTAGCAAATTGGTGAAATGAGTTTTTTAAAAACTTAATTCCAGTGAAATCTTCAGTGAGGCCTGGTGGGGTTTACAGGACCTGATTCTTAATATAAGAGGGAACACTCACAGTGATACTTGCTCTTACATGTATGTCTGCATCATGAAGCTTTTTGCGCAAAGCGAGCCAAAGCCAGAGACTGACTCATATTTGCAGTTGTGCTTCTGACAGCAGCTGCACCGATGTGATTCCCTTGTTAGGAACAAACAGAGGGAGTCAGGGGTGGCACATGTAGCTCAGCAACGCATGTGAGGCAGAGCAGATGCAAGAGGACATTATCAAGCAGAGGGAGAGAGAAACAACAGGGTGTCGGGCTGCTGGAAACAGCCTCCGAACGGGTGCATGCTCCGACCACGGGCGCTCTGTAAACACAACTGCCTCCAGTTTTACGGTTTGCCAGGAGCAACATCAGACACAGCGGGTGGGGCTGGGGGGCATGCATGAGGTCACTGCTGCAGTGTGTAAATGATAACGCTAACGGCAGTTTACAAGAGCCAGTGAAGACTCGTCACCGTCCCTCTCTCCTTCACTCCTTCTGCTCGTTCTGTCACAGCATCACTCCTTTAGAGCTGACTGGATTTTGCAGTAGGAAAATCTGAGCTACACACACACACACACACACACTGTCTCTCTCTCCACTCCCACCACTGGAACTGACACGGCACACACAACCATAAAAGACGTTTCTTCCACATTCACTCACCTTTCCTCTCCTCAGCCCCTCCTCCTTCTCTGTTAACTCTTTGCAGGACGTCTGAGCCTTTCTGGACACTGAGAGCATCTGTTTCAAGAGCACTGACTCAAAATGCCTCACTTCAAGTGGTGGAAGAAGTACTCAGACCCTTTAAGTACTAATACCACGATGTAAAAATACAAAGTAGAATGAGTCGGAAGTCCTATTTAAGGAAAAGCACATTTATCAGCAAAATGTGCTTAAAATATCAGTATAAATGCATCATTCAGCAGAAAAATAGCCTGTTACTGACTCATATAACATTATTAGATTGGCAACACTGCAGCAAAGCATAAGCAGTGTAACACTGTGGTAGCTGGAGCTTGTTTTAAATACTTTGTGTACAGTTGGTTTAGTCCAGTGGTTCCCAATCTGGGGGTCAGGGCTCCTGCAAAGGGTTACAAGATAAATCTGGGTGGTCGTCAGATGATGGATGGAGTATGAAAAAAAAAAACAGAATTCTGGCACACAAATCTAGCTCTTCTTTGATCTTTGCTTTTTAGGATATATTAGATAATTTGACCTCTTTTGGCATTGAGCAGTTAAATCAAGGGGAAATATTTTTTCCTAAATTCATAGACATCTGAACCCATATAGACTGCATTTAATAAAACGTCTCAAACCAAAGGAACCACTGGTTTAATCTTTAATAATTACTTATATTTCATAAGATTATCAAATGTTTTAAGTCAAGTGTCATTGTGAAACGTAGCTATAGCTGTAAAGTAAATGTAGTGGAGTAAAAGGTACAATATTCCCATCTGAACTGTTGTGGAGGAGAAATATAAGGTAGCATAAAATGGAAAAAATTAAGTACAATACTTGAGTAAATGTACTCAGTTACTTTGCACCACTGTGAACATGTGCAAAATGATGAGTGTCATCCACTAAAGCAAGTGTGTTTTTGTTTATGCTTCTTCCTGTTGCTCACAGCTGCAACACACATTGTGTTTAATTAAAGAGGACCAGGTTCTCATCAAAGCATTGTGGCAAGTGCTAAAAATAATGCATCCACCTGATTCCACCGCCCCTCTGCAATGCATTGTCTCTCCCATGAAAAGTCAACCCAATTCAGATTGAGCTGACATCATGGAAACTGAAAGCCTGCGTTTCACCGCGGATACAGCACAGAGAGTGTGACACTTCTTGAAACGAGAGCAGGAAAATGACAGCCTCCATTGGTAGCAGCAACTGCGCCTGTAGTGTTGCACGAGCAAAAGCACCTCTAAACAAACTGAATCACGCTGCTTCACATTTCTGCCTTTCTTTCTGTCCCTTTAACTGTCAGACAGAGCACAGCTAAAGTCTGGTGCTCTGACATAAACACAACAGTCAAACAACGCCCATGAGAATAAGCCACTTAGGAAAAAAAACATAACAGGAAATTACAGAAGGAATGTTTCAATGCAAAAGTTGTTTTTTTTTTTCCAGAAAGTGTGGTCAGACTCTCAGAGCTTCAGAGCAAACACCCTTCTTTCACAGGTCAGCAAATAAGGTGAGGTGATTGGTTCACAAGTTATTTGATCGATAGATAAACTCATTTCGGGGATCAAGAGTGGATGATTATTCATGTCAATGCACATAATCATGTAGAAACTAAGAAATCTGCCCCGTCAATGATGACAGTGATGGCATATTTGCTTATTAAACTGGACACGCTCACAAAGGCTTGTCCAAACACATGAATACTTCATGTGGGCTGCAATTAATTTATCACTTAATCTGCCAGTTACTTACTCAGTTCATCATTTTGTCTTAAAAAATGTCAAAAAATAGTGAGAAAAGTCCAGTAAATTCTTCACATTTGAGAGGCTTTAATCAGAGAGTATTTTGTGTTGCGGTTTCAAAACTAATTAAAACGATCAAGAAATTAATGAAATAGCTGCAAATTAATTTTTTGATCAACTGACAAACCAATTAGTCATTTCAGCTCTACTTTACACAGATGTCATCTCTTTAGACATGTTAGAGGATTTAGTCTGAGAGAAAACAATCACAGCACCCACAGAAACGGGCTTTCTTAAGTTTCTTCAAGGTTGGATTAACATGCTGCAAAGTCAGTTGGCAGTGAGTGAAGAAACCAAGCTTTTAACAGCTTCATGAAAGTAAAGATATGAAATTAGACACATCTATCCTGTTGTTTAAAATCACAACGTTTCTCTAGAAGAAAAGCTTCTGGTCTTACTCTGTAGTTTTTGTCTGTAGGGGACGGCGAGGACGGTGGTGAATCTGTCAGTGACTTCCTGGTGCGAGTCAGGTCCTTGGTGCGCGGGTAGTAGGATGACATCTCCCCCCTCTACCCTGGACTGCCAGGTCAGCTTCTACTGCAACATTCGCCGAGGCCGCCACCAGATAACAGCTGCACAGACGCACAGATCCCCTCAAGCAGCAGTGACGCAGATGCCCATGACTGCGATCCCGGGGAATCCTCAGCAACAACAGGTGTGTGTACAATGACTGTGTGTGTGTGTGTGTGTGTGTGTTTCAGTCCAGCTTCACACTCCCATGAGCTGGAGAGAGCTGCAGCTGAGTTTGGAAGGGTTTCAGATGTGGTCACGCCTTCTCTAAAGCTCAGACAGTGAAGCAATAATCAGATAAAAATGCAAAGAATAACAGAGCAAAGTAAGAAATTACTCCTTAACCAGTGAAACAAACCAGTGATCATGCCGTGCCTCTGCTCTGTTAATGCTGATCTTTGATGAAAATGTCCAAAAGAAGGCATCCAAGAGAGAAAAGTTTGTTCCCAATGCTGCTTCTTCCTATGTTTCCCAAAGTTATACACACACACTTTCTCTCTCTCTCTCCATCTCCCTCCCTCCCCTGCTTTCTCTCTCTCCTTCTCCTCTCACTGCTTGGTCGCCCTCCCAGTCCCCCCACCCCACGCCACCCCCTGCCTCTCCCTGCTGTCTTCGGCTTTGGCAGCCTGCCAGAGGCTCTGCTATGGCAGGACTCGGCACTGAGGGCTAAAATTGTCCACTGATGTGGACGGGGATAAGAGGAGGTGGAGCACAAAGCCGGAGTCGGAGGGGGGGGCTGCAGTAGTTTGTGTCCGGGAAGGTCAACACACAGTATTACCTGAGGAGCCATCAGCAACCGTGAGGTGCAGTGTGATGGAGAGGAGGTGCTGTTAGTGTGAGTTTTACACAGCGTTAACACGCCGCTCTGTGCCATGTTTCCTCTTAATTAAATATGTTTAATCAATTTCACATTTTAGCCCTGCAAAATTAACAAAGCATCAGTGATTTTGACCTACAGCTCCAGTGATTTTATCCATCTTTCCACCATCCTATTAAGGGAATAGTGTTTTGGGGGCTCATTCGCTTGCCAAGATCAATACCACTCTCATTTTTGTACAGTAAACAAGAAGCTAAATCTGGCAACTGGTTAGGCTTAGCTTAGCCAAAAAACTGGAAACAGGGGGAAACAGCCAGTTAGGTGCAATAGTAACAAAATTAGCTTCCAGCATGCCTAAAACTCAACAATTAGCATGATGTAGCTTGCCTGTTTAATTAAAACAAAGTTGTTTTTACACTTTGTTGAAGTCTATGGGGAGATGTCACTGCAGCCTGCCAAGAAATAGTCCTAATGTGGCACATAATCCCTGTGAACCTGTTTTTACACCTTGGTTTTTGTCCAAATTAAACAAACAAGCTACAACATTTTAATTTAAGTGAGCTTTAGAGGTGCTGGTGGGTTAGGGGGTAGGTTTCTCTCACCTTTAGAGAGAGGCAGGCTGGCTGTTTGCCCCCGTTTCCAGTCTTTATGCCAAGCTAAGCTAACCAGCCGCAGGCTGTGGTGGTACCAATCTTCTCATGTAACTCTCAGCAAGAAAGCGAATAAGCGTGTCTCTCAAAATGTTGCCGTGTTCCTTTAAACACCCCTCCTTACTTTCTGTCCATAGTGTGTATAAACCGCCTCAATACATCTTCCTTTTACAGCGAGGTTTGCTGCACCTCACTGTTCCTAAACTCTCTCCTCCTTCCTCAGGGCGAATAGATAGAAGCAAAGATAGGAGTGGAAAGAATTACACAAAATCACAGAAGGAGAAAGAAATAAACATGGAGAGAATATGAATGAATTAGGAAGCAAGAAAGACTCGATTATATACTAAAAAGACTGTGATGACTTCCTTCCAGTTTAGTTCAACCATCCACACCCATAACAATAACATAGAGGCACTAATTTACCCACAAGTACCATTAGTTGCCTCTTAAGCTCTTCTTAAAAGGTCCATGATCATAGCTTTGGTTCCTAAACTATGCTGTATTGTGTCAGTTATAAATGTGTGTGCTTTAATGGTGGATGGTTTGAAATATGACCCATGTCAGTGCCAAAAACTGAAATTAGCAACTGCTACCATCTGGAAATAGAGTATATTTGTAAAGTATGTTGTTCAGAGACGATCCACAGAGATGAGTTCCCCCAGTCTCATCCTGACTTGTATTGTCTTCCTACATGGGAAAATATTCTCATGCAAATGAGCCACAGGGAAAGCTTCCAGAGATTACTTGATTTTTGCAGTGAATGTGGAAGAGCAGGACTCTCTACCAGCAGGATCTAATTACTGAAATCCCATCCAGAATAAAGCTGTACTGTAGCAGAAAAATCTTGCTTGCCCTGTTTATTCCTTCTATGATAATCGCCAACATCACCGACTATCCTAAAAGCAGCAGAATCTCTTGGCTGACGGGCTCTACACCTGCCTTTCTCTCTCTGCTGAAAATCAAAGTGGAAAATCTGCTCAGATCATCATGGAGTCGTGCAGAGGTCGGCTCTGGTGATGGGCAGCCTGTCATGCTTCTGATGAAACCTCACTGCTCGGAGTGATTATCACAGACAGATATAGTCCTCTCAGTAACGCTACGAGACGCTCATGTTACTAACAGATCTCCGTTTCAGATTCCGCCATGGGGGACAGCTAAACCGCTGACCTGGAGTCAGCTCACAGGGAAATCACTTTCACCTCATACTGTATAATCTTCTAAAAGTCACCCTTCTCTGCCTTATCACCTCTGTGTCCCCTCTCCTTCCTCTTCACTGCGGAACCTATTTTTATCAGAGTTTTAGTAAGACAAAGACAGAATATGCTCAGTGAAACTCAAGTGACTGGCCAGGTTGGGTCATGAGGTTCAGGGTTTTTCACATGCAGCACACAGGTGGAGGGAGCGCAGCAACAGTTGAGAGGGTAAGAGTGAAAGGAGAGTCAGTCCCTCTGAATCCAAGGCGAAGACTTAGCAGAGAGCGTCTCAGTTTTGCCCAATATGGTATGGAATGCTGAGACACCTCAGCCATGTGATGTGAAGAAGCAAAGCGACTTAGAGGGAGGGAGGTGGAGGGGCTCGGTCCTCCTGGACTGTCTTTCTATGAGACATTAACCAGCGCTTCTACTTAAAAACAATCTCTGAACACATGCTTCACATCTATGATTGCTGTATATCTCACAATATTGCATCAGAGCTCAGAGCTTGGCTGCCTTTGAAGCGCTTTAGCTTTCGGGTGAGGAAGAAACAGGATGTGAATATGAAACAAAGGTGCTGATGAATATTGAACAATAAAATTATTGTGGCTCAACATTCTCAGCTGCGGAGTGTTCAACATCTAGGTGCCTTTTTTCATGAATAAGACATGATTTTAACTTTTTTGACAATGACCAAGTATGACAGGAGCATACTTATATTTAGAAACATATTCTCAGGGGATCTCAATGTATTAGAATGTAGTTTGTATCAAGTGAACTGTAAATACTCTCTTTAGTGAGACAAGGGAATAAAATACAATAAAATATGAAAATCATTTGGCTCCATCTAGTGGCGGTAAGTGAAAACAACGGGGAAAATATTGCCATCAAGCAGAGTACCTCAAATCATCTTTTTTTTCTAAGACTGATCTGTTAAAAGAGAGCAGAGCTGGTCCTCGTACCTCTGCAGAGCCTTCAGCATCACGGCAGCGTCGTCTCTGGTGCTGCCTTGTGGCAAAGGTCGGCCATGCTGCATCTTCAACTGGGTTCTGATTCTCATCTGTCCACCATCTCTCACCAACTGCACGTAAACAGGAAGCATTTCAATTGCACTTATCAGTCACTGCTGAAAATGAGTAGTGACGCAACACTTAGTGACAAACTCAATGCTAATGCTGTGTTTGGGTACTGGGGGCCCTCTTTATCAGCTCACAAACAGCACACAGTTTATGAAAACTGCTTTCTAAACATAAGTAACATCACTATGTAGTGTAACATATTGTACATTTCTTATTGTACATTTGGTAAACACAAGGATTACATTCTGTACATGCATAGTTCATTTAACATATAAAATTCACTTATTAGCTGGAATAAAAATGCTTTTTGGTAATTTCTCCATTTTGTCACTTTCAGTTTGTGGCAAATGGAAGAGTTACTACTCCAATACTTCCACATATTGATTTCTAATTTGGTCAGATGGAACAAAAAAATAAATTGTAAACATGATTGGACTGCAGGGAGATCTTTCAGATCCCTAAAGAAGTAAATCCAATGCCAATAAAACACGGGCGGGGGCATACACAGTAAAAGCCCTTCGTGCTTTTCTGACCTCTGAAGGAGGTGTTGCGGTAAGGCAGACCACAGGATCCAGCCGCAGATGAGTAGGAAAGGTTTGGAGACTCAGTGAGGGTTTCTAACCTGGGTTCAATGTTCCCCTGCTGCACATGCATGAGAAAAAAAAATCTGAATTTACAGATTAAACACAAATATCTTTCAACGTTAAAAAACAATCACTTCTGCAAAGTGATTTCTGCATAAACATCTTTTGCTGACCTCGTCCATTTTGCTCCATTTCGGACTGATCTCTGTTGTTTCTGTGGACTCCATCAGGCCGGTTTTGACTCTACTGTCATCGATCGAGCCCTTCCTCAGACAGGATGTCTCAACCAAAGTGCCTCCTTCCTCTGTCTGCCTGTCTTGAGAGGACAGGCTGCTGATCTTCTGAGCCTCCTTCAGGTCTGTCAGAGTCACACCCTGCAGGACATTCACACAGCTTCATATACAGTCAAACACGATCCAATGAAACCTAAACTTCTGGAAGCCGTTTGTTCTTCACCTGCGTTGACCTGCGGGTCTGTCGGGCATGACGAGACTTCGCTTTCCTCTGAGATTCAGCTTCTTCGTCCCTGACCGGGGTCAGGTACGACCTGGATCAGTAGCAAAAAAAAAAGAAAAAACAGTTATCATAAAGGTTTGAAGTAATAAGACTACAGCAGTCACAAAATGCACACAGACAACAAACAAAACACACAGTCTAATGATGATAATAATAATAATCTTTATTCATGGAGCACTGTTAAAAACCCAAGTCACACAGTGCTTCACACAAGGCAGATCATTTAAATAAATGATTATAAAAACAACTATTAAATCAAATCAAATCATGGATAACAAAAGTTATATAAAAAAAATGTTTATTTGTCTGTTTGTTAGAGATGCCACATCATGAGCAGTATAAAAATCTGTGTATCAGTATGAGGAGACAAAATGTAAACATGCCAGATTTTAGCAAGAATGCTAAACATCTGTACATCATCATCGTTACATCTGTAGTCCCTTGGCAACTAAGAAAAACAGTAATATAACAGTAACAGCAGAACGCTGTTGTCAACATGTTGTGTTCTTGTTACACACAACAACAAATACAAAACCTTCTGTCAGCATAATTACATGGGGGCATGGAACTGCGATCAGCATGGCTGGATCAATGTGTTCGATCTACCCCAAACCCTATTTTCCCAGATGCCCTGAGACCTACTCCTACAATAATAATACTTGGCCCCAGGTTTTATGTGTTTCACAACTTCTTTTAGGAATATGTACCATGAAAGCACAATACAATCTGAAATAATTAAAATAATTTTTGACATAGAAGCCCTCTAAACCTCGGCACCATAATTAAGTAATAATGCAGGACCTGTTTTAATTAATATTAGAACTATTATGCACATATATGCCTTTCTGGCAGTTGTCCACTGTGCCTGGTTGGTAATTCAGCCTTGGTGGACTGTAGCAAATGAGTAGAATGAAGTGATTTCTAGGCCCAGTGTGTAGGCTTTAGTGGCATCTAGTGGTGAGGTTGCAGACTGCAACCAAGTGAATAACACCTGCCTCAGCCCTCCTTTACAAATGTGAAGGAGAACCTACGGTGGCTGCTTGAAATGTTCTCACTAGAGTCAGTGTTTGGTTTGTCCATTCCGGGCTACTGTAGAAACATGTTGGTGCATTTGAATATTATATTCCATTTCCACCTACGGATCCCTATAAATCTTGCACACTGGTCTTTTAATGAAATGTAAAATGTGTTTCTGTGTTTGTGAGTTGTATAAAATGTAAAATATGAAATGCACTTTTCCAATAATAAACACTATAAATGTCCAAAAGCCACATTTCTCCCACTTCCTGCTGTTTATCTTTCATTGTGACCTGATGCTGCATCAGCAGGTGTAACATCCCGCTGATTTACACTTACACTAAATAATGTCTCCCTGCACCATGCATCGGCCCAGGATCTCTCTAAGGAAAAAAACACTCTTGCATTTTCACTGTGACTTCAAGACCTGAGCACAATTTACACCAGCGGCCAACAGACACACAGAAAGAGCTGAGCAAGCGTCAGCGGAGGCTCATGTTTTACCCGGAGAGCTGCCTGCCCCTCCTCTGCCTCGCTTTTACCGGTATTGATCTCCCAGTTGTGAAGTCACCCTGACTCCTGACTGAGAGTCAGCAGGCTGGCCAGCAGCACACTCTACTACTGTATAATGAACAAACCATTAGATATGAACTCCTCCTTCAATCAGCTGATACCAGGAATGGCACAGTGAAGTAATCATCAAGGCAAAATCTGCAGTGCGAACACGGCAAAATGCTCCTCTTAAGCCACATAATTAAGAAATGTTGATAATTAACACGCTAAAACAGTCGCTTAGACAAATATCCTTAAGCTAATATGACTAATGTACATAAAAAGCAAAATAAGTAGATCAAAGAGAGGAATTAACGTTCAGTCCCCAAAGCAACCAACTACAAGCTCGCATTACTTCTTTTCAAAGAGGCCTACAGCACCTGTGCAGAGCAGAGCTGCTCTACATTAACGTTGCAAACGTGAGGACCGGCAGCTTTGCCAAAAGAGTGGCTCGCCAGACTCAAGATGAAATAGGTGAAGAAGGAATCCAGGACCAGAACAGCATGATTCAGTCTCTCTGAAACTCACCTGGGAACAAATGCTTGCATGGCCTCCGTGGAAGGTCAGAGACTGTGGTGCTGAGACACTGCAGCAGTGATGAGTGGGAGAGGCTGGACGAAATGACTCCGGAACAGGCGAGAGTGCAGAGAGAGAGACAAAGAGGGAGAGAGAGAGAGAGGGAGGGAGAGGGAGACTTCCTGCCCATCTGCACACATAATCAATTTAGACTTTCTGTCGACAAAGATCTAATGCGAGCCAATCAGCACACGCTCTAGCTCAGCTGAACGCAGGGCCCATTTCTGGATGACAGCAACTTTTATTAGAGCAAATAAGAAATTGTGTGAATGCATCCCATGTGAGTGTGTTGCTGTCTGTCTCTACTGTGGTGTGTTGAAATTTGGAAAGCACAATTATTCATGCATTCACTTGCTCATACACACATGGGGGCTCAAGCCTACTCCAGCATATATCTGGCACGCTTCAGTTGTCTCATGAAAAATCTCCACCTTCCCTGCAGAGTAGGGGGCCACCGACTGACTCAAACTAAAAATTTAAGAGTGGCATATTTTCTTTGACTAATATTTAGGTTAAATTAAAAAATAAAAGGTTCATTATTTTGGGAGCATTATTACTTTTTTTGCAAAGCAGCACAAATATGTCAAAATGTGCATAACCAGTCCAGGCGCCAGAGTAAATGTTGGCATTGTACGTTTCCGCAAACCATGGATATGTTGAAATTTTACGTTTCTTTACATTGTTTGCTTTTGATTTTAGCATCAGGCAACAGCCATGTTTTTGGCTTAAAATACCAACGTCTGGGCTGACAACACACACACGTATCACTTGACTGCTCAGCATTTTCCCATTACAACTTAAAGGAAAAGACTTTTTTCTATATTTTTGTTATCACCAACAGATCTCATTAAAAAGCCAGAACCATTCAGCGAGGGTCACACAACTGCAGAGTCTATGGTTCGACTCCGGCCAGGTCTGCTTCTTCACGACCGGCTGTCCAATAAAGCTGATAATGACCAAAGAATAATCTTTAAAAAATGTGTTAGCTCATCTCTGACCCCAGTGGTTCGTGGTGAAGAAGAATTGTGTTTGTGTGACGTTTTAAAGGGATTTGTGGATGAGAAATAGAATAGCACCAGATTTATCCTTTAACAAGACAACATGCAGGTCAATGTGGTGCGAATACAATAGTCAAGCAGGGAGGAAATGAGACCTTTCACCCAGATTCAAGCACCGTTAATTTAATATGAATCAGCACAGCACAGAATCCAGAATACAAAAGTGAAAGAACCAGGGTTTATTTTAAAAACATGACAATGTGAGAAGTGTCATATTGAAAGTAACCAATGTCTTGGCAAAAACAGTGCATTTTGTAAAATTGAATATCAGGCTTAGTAAAAATGCACAGTGTTGTCCAAAAGTCTCACTACCAAGAACTCTGTTGAATCACTAGTGAAGCATGTCTACACACACATTAGCCAAGTCTCCGAAGAGGCAATTAATACAACAATATATCTAATATTAGATTTGATATGTTTGGTCTTTGCCTTATCACAGTTTGCACGGTGCAGCAGAGCATCCAAAGAAAATCCATTTTCTTACACAGTCTGATGATGCGACTGTATGTTTCACCCTTTATTTGTTTCGAATGTTCCCAGACAGGTTCAGCAGGGTTGAGATCTGGTGGCAGCAGACAGAAGAGCCATGAACACAGACAGGCACTCCTTGCTCCTCCTTCAGATTTCACAGTCCAGGTGTAGCCTGGATTCACGTGTAGAGTCAGTGTCCTGCTGAAAAACTCGAGATTGACTCTCTAGTTCTCATATGTGGCTCATATGTAGCTGAACATGTGTATTTCACATGGACTCTGGTTGGATGAACTGTTGCACTAACATCATGTGGCTGTTATTTGTAGTTAAATTGTCATCTGTAAAGAAGAATTCCCATTTTTGACTGTGAAATTCTGGTACTGTTTAGTCAAAGGACTGGTTTTGTCATTAAAGTTGTGATAACTGCTGCAAAACTGATTTATTCGGTCACTGAACGTGTTCACATGACACAAATTAATTGGTGCGGTCAACTTAGGTCTAATTGGTGGTGTTTTGGAGGAAAATTACTTGGTTTTGAAAATATCCCTCACAAGGTAGCTGCGGTACATCACTGTGATGGTTTTCCATCCATTTGGAGAGCAACTTCTCCCTGAGGTGCTTCACTAAGCTCTTCTTTACTTTCCAAAGTCAGTGAAAACACTATTAGTAGTGACAGTATTGCATAGAATATCTGCTGTTATTCCTTGAAGACACACAGCAGCACTAAATGATGCAAACTCTGAACTGACTCAATGATGTAGGTTTGAATAAAAAATACTAAAGCTGTAGGATGATGATGAAACCAAACAGTTCTTGGTAGAGGACTTTTACACCACGTTATCTTACAATGCTACAGGTGTGTTCTGTCTGACTGGAATCGTACAAAAAAAGTGCAAAAAATACAACGAGCCAAACTAAATCAAGCGAACCTCCAGTTTTTAAGTACTGAAACACAGAGATGCACTTTAAAAAGTAAAAAATCTATCAACTACAGTTTGTCGTATTCTTTAAAAACATTCAGGAATTCTTCTTCAGGGATGTTTTTTTTTTTCCTTTTTGCTAGCTCTTTAGTTTTGTCTGTGTAAACAACTGGGACACATTAAGTTACTGCAACTCGTCTAAAATATTGTCTCACCATACATTTCATATCAGTGACAAAAAAAAAAACACATTTTAATCTCACCAAGACAGGCATTACTTATGGCTTCAAGTGCATCGATAAACAGTTTATGCAATGGCTTCTTGTTATATCATTGGCTTTTAGTTTTCCAGTTTAGTACAGAGACCTTGATTTAAAAGAAAAAAAGGAAAAGTGCCACTTATGAAGAGTGGAAAACGATCTGTAGAAAGAGAGTCACTTTTTTTTTTTTTTTGATTAAGGCTTTTGAGGTCATTATTGGCAGGTAAACCCTGAATTACTCATTTCCTCACTTAACAGCCATCTGATATTTTGAGGTACAGGTTTCAGCTCCGACTGCAGCATAGTGACAGGTTTCTTCTAACTAGGTCTGCCTTTCAAAGAGCAACCGCATAATGAATACTGCACCTAAACAACAGCAATCAATAATGCCTTCCCACAGTATTTGTCATGTTGTAGACTGTGACTTCAGACTGACAAAGTTCCCGTTCTCCTCGGTGGGTGTGTCCGGTGTGGAATAAAATCCACTTTCTGGTGATATGAACTCTGTAAAACATAAAAAAACAAGCAAACATGAGGAAGGATGTGACAATATTTAAGTGTGTTTTATCCAATGCTGCAATGTCAAAAAAGTATGGAAAAATTAATGGAAAACAAAAAGTTTTCTTGATATTCTCTTACATTCTTCCCCTGGTGAAGCATCATTTTCGAATGGCTCCTCGCCTTCTTCATCCACCTCCTCTTCACTGTGGCTCTCCTCTTCAGCTGCGACATCCTGCTGTTCTTCATCCCCCTCCGACGCCTCCTCCTCTACATTAAGTTTCTCCTCCTCGGGTGTCGGCTCTTCCTGAGCCGCCTCCTCCTCGGGCATCTCCTCCTCTATGCTTTGTCCCTCCTCTGCTGTCTCTGTCGTATCCACTCCCTCCTGTTCTGATAAGGCGTCCGACTCCTCTTGCTCCGTCTGATCCTCCTTTAATGCCTCCGCCTCCACCTCCACCTCCTCTGCAGGAGCAGTTTCATCTGTCACAGAGTCCTCCTGCTCGACAGGAGCTTCATCCTGTGCAGCTGCCTCTCCTTCACTCGCCTCCTCTCCTTCATCTGCCTCTTGCTCAGCCTCTGCCTCTGGCTCTTGCTCTGGTTCTAGCTCTTCTTCTACATTGGATGCCTCTGTTTCTACATCTGCAGGAAGTGCCTCCTCCTCTTCATCCTCTTCTTCAGTTGCTGCAGCTGCTTCTCCTTCTTCTTCTTCTTCTTCAACTGTGGGAGCTGTCTCTTCCTTTGTCTGTTCCTCAGGCTCAGCAGGAGGCTGAGTTTCTCCCACCAGCTGATAGGAGGAAAGCAATAAAATACTGTATATTAGTTCAGAGTAGAGCGAAGTCCAGGCAGCTTATCTTTTCTAGGTCTACCATCTGGATGTCTTGGTAGCAACACACAAGGATCTATAGTGCATGGATGTAAGTGTAGATGTGAATCCCTGCCAGACAATTACCTCCTTCAAATTAATGAGGTGAAGGTCTCATTATAGTTCCCTATGGGCACACAGTGAACAGAAATAGCAAAGAGACCATGTGCGCTGACAGTATGTGTGTTAAGGCCTGTCAGGCAGGTTCTGCCATTATAGTTCACATATAATCTGATGACACACAGCTGCCTCTAAAGCTGTCTGGAAAGTTTTAGATCTAATAAGTCTGCAAAAAAGCAAAATCTAAGATGAAATATCTGAAATCAAGGCAGCATATGCTTGTTTTTCTCTCTGACGAGATATATCTTCTTATCTTATCAGCATTTCTTTGTATCCAGACAAATGAACTTGTTTTTAGTCTTTAGTCCAACTGTGGGTTCTTTGAGATGAGTTATTTTTACTAGAAATCTTGGTAAGTTGAATTTTCCTTTTCTGTTTGGAGATTATTTTGCTTATTTTAAGTAATACTTCCATATCAGCGTTTTTTTTCTCCTTGTTTTTCAGATGATTTTTTTTTGCAGGGTATTTCGTTATTTACCTTATATGAGAAGAAATTTGACTTCGTCTGGTTACAGACCTGTGAATCGCCACACACATGTCTGCTTTGTTCAATTCAAGTATGTCTGACTCTGATCTATGAACGAAATGAAATAAAGTGGCAACTCAGCCTGAATACCAGGCTAAATCTGGCTACAGTGTTGGTTACCTTGGTAACCTGCTTCTATATGTTCTCCAGCTGAGCTCCGAGTCCAGAGGTCAGACTACGGGCTGCTGAGGTCTGATCCTGCAGACTCTGACGTACCGTATCGAGCTGCTCCTCCACACTGGCCTGCTGGACCCGCTGGGACTGCTCATGCTCAAGTAACTCTCTGCAACACAGAAGACACTCACAGTTAGAGTTTCTGAGTGAGAATCTCCATTTAAAATGATGCTGCTAAAATATTGGCGAAAGAAACCCATGGCTTCATTACGTTGCTTTCTTTGAATCTGACATGTGCAACAATAGCCTGTGAACCACATTTCCATGATGTTTACATAAGCTTCAAAGGGTGCCGACTTACATACAAAGGAAGTTTTACGCAAACCATTCAGCTCCAAAAATCATCAATACAATAGAAATGTTTGTACAGATCAGGGCAATCTTACAATGTGGATGAGGCCTACAAACTCTGGCCATGGGTAACAGAGCTGCAGACAGTGGCAGCCAGCGGGGCTTTGACAAAGTCAACATAAAGTTATGGGTCAGAGGAGGTGAGCTATTTTCTCCACAGCTCCAAAAGCTGCTCCCTTTTCCACAACCTACCTGACAGCAGCCATCTCCAGCGTGCCAGCCTCAAGCTGAGCCTGGTAGGTGTGCAGCTGCTCTTTCAGCCCGAGCACCTCGGCTGCCTGTCCGTCCAGGGTGGCGCTCAGCGCGGTGACCTGCCCAGCTCTCTCCTCCAGCTTTGATTCCGCTTCTCCCAGGCTCCCCGTCAAGACCTCGACCTTGTGGGATAGCTCGGCGCTGAGCGTGGCCAGGCCGTCCACCTGAATCCTGACCCCCTCAAACTCCTCACTCTTCCCCTTCAGCATGGTCCGCAGCTGGCTCAGCTGCTCCAGAGACACGGTGGCTTGCTGCATCTCTGCCAGGCGGGCTTTCATCTCTGTGTGAAGCGACAGCACCTGAGCGGGGAGGTCAGACGTCCTGAGCTGCTCGGCTGTAGCCAAGGCCATGCCCACCTGTTTCTGGGCCAGTGCATAAGACTCCTCCAGGGCACTCAGGCGGGTCTCCAGACTCTCTGACACATGCTGCTGCAACGAGACATAAAGCAGTGATGTTGAGTCAAGCTGGAGTGAGTATCGGTCTCACTGATCTGGTGCTTTGACCTGAACTTTGAGCTACTAAGTGGACGCCAAAACCATGAAAATGTATAATGCAAATATCATGTTACCTAACTTCTGAGATGCTAAGGATGCTTTTATATTCATATATTATATATATATATATATATATATATGATCTTCTATTAATTTACTCAAAAACTGCATTTTTCGTACAAAATCCACATATATAAGTGCATGAAATAAAATATAAAACACTAAACCCAGTGATGCAGACATGAGCTGTAGAGTCATTTTAGAATCTGTTCAGTTTCTCATTAAATCAAAATACATTTTTCATTGCCAAACATTCAAATGCTCTAAAATAAAAAAAAATTATCTCCTATTACTGTCTCAGAGCTTCTAACAAGTCACACCAGTATCAAAAACTGAACAGCCAATCAGAACAGGTCAGTCAAACCTCACCTCCTTGTAAAAAGTTAGAGGAAACAAACTGAAAGCTGACTTTGCATAAAGAATCATTGGGCTGGTAAAACTCGTGTTAGTGCAGCAAACACATGAGTCACAAAAAAAAAACAAAACACAAGTTACTGCTGCTGCAGGAAATACTTCTGTAACAAGACTGAGCTAGCAGAGCTGCTCTCGTGCAAAGTGTTCACCACATCGCCTCGCCGGAACCAAAGGTGGAGCAGCATGAGAAAGGACGGGAGTGGATTTGCTTTGGCTAAGCGCCTCAAAAAAATCTTGCTCGGCTCCCTGGAGTTGCCTGCAGCAACTTAAAAATATTTGGAATACTATGAGCTTGACTGACAGAGTGAAATATATCTCAAGTCAACCATAAAACTCAGTTAGCAGTGACATAACAGGGCCAGTTCATTCATGCTGATATTTAAACTATAGGAATATAACAATTTCTTAAAATAGTAGTACTAATACTATGGATGCATACACCAGTAGAGTATTTAATCATATTGTATCATTTCAGAAACATGGATGGGACAATCATCACTCTCTGCTCCTCCACATCTCTCTGACAGCCTGTAAACAGCCTCTGAACTGGTGTTCAGTATCAAAAAACCTCATCCTAAATTTAGCCCTGGCACAGGACTGTCTTGTTTATTAATATTTTGGCAGCATCCTCTGCACAGCTCTGGAAACGTGGTCTTCACTGGAATAACAGACACCCACAGAGAGTGAACAGACCTGCTGTGTTTGAGTAGGTGGTAAAGTCAGTGGCCCTGCTGCAGCAGGTCAGGAATAAGCCTCATTACAAGCGTCGGCAGCTGTGGGGATGTTAGAAATAGCGTTTCGTACTCACTCCAGTGAGGCTCTTGGCATTTTGAAATCTGATCGAGGCCCGCAGGTCTTAACTTTGCTTGCTTGTTACTGGCAGTGCGCACCGTGGGCATGTGCTGAGGCCTTTTCTTATTAAGTGTAGGTTTATAAGCGCATTTGATTTATAGTGTTTGTCTGACATGATAAAGGACAACACATGAGGCGTCTTTGTGCTGCTGATGGCTGCAAACTCAGGTGACTAATCATGCTCTCGCAGGGAAAGGCTACTAGTTGTGACATGAATCCCTTACCTTATCGCTGGACTGTCGCATTTCTTCGTGGGAGGACTGCAGCTTCACTATTTTCATCTGCATGCCCATGAGATTGTCTGTTAAGTAGGTTAAAGTTTGGTGCTGCTGGAAACAGAACCACGCGCTAGTGGCACCGCCTATTACAATCATCAGAAATAAAACCAGCAGGAGAGTGTAATTACTCGCTCCAGCGCGAACTTCGGACTCCGCCACTTCATTTTTGAAAAAGTTGTCTTCATGTTTGTGGTTGCTTTTCCCTTTCCGATGCTTGGCAGTCATTTTCCCCCACGAGAGGACACAATGTTCTGACCGGGCGGATCGGTGATATTCAAGGTGCCCGGCGGGTCAACAAAAGCGCGGAGCGACGCGTGAGCGGCGGTTTGCTTCGGGGGATCCTTCGAGCGGCGCAGCGCAAATCAACCCGCTTTCAATCACCGCTCAATGAAGTACCGACAGGCTGCGGCGGGGTCCTGATGAAGAGGCAGAGCAGGAGATGAGACGGGGGAGGCGTGGACCGTAGGTAGCGTGTTCGTCCATTCAGGAAGAGGAAGGAGGAGGCCGCGGGGGCCGGGCCGCCGCCGGGAGTGGCTGAGCCTCCGCCACCAATGTGCGCTGCTGTCGCCTAATGGCAGGAGCGCACGTCCGGCGGTGGACAGCTGTGCGCTATTTTTCACCGCAGCTGAGACCGGAGCTGCATGTGGCCTGCGGCAGGTCCACACTTCTGTGCGGGTTGTAGCGACGCGACGTGACAGGAGAGCCCATGGCTGACTCAGATTAATTTACTGCGACCTTATTAATCAACGAACAGCTTCTTATTTCCTTTAAAAATGTGAGACTGACGTGTTCATGCACAGACCGTGAAAAGGGCAAATTTCTATTAAAGGTCACTCTCAGCTTAAAAGATGTTAACATCTTCTCGGCCTTTGCTGCTTTAATACTGAGATCCACACTCTTGATCCTTAGAAGGTCTAATTATTCGTTCTTTTTTATATGATTATTATCAACTGGGGCTACATACTAGGTTTATCATGTGTATCTCTTATTTTCCTTTATTTTGTTTGTTTTATTTTGTAAATCCACATTTTTTTTTATTTTTGTTTCGGGGGAAGGAGTCCACACATCTGGTGCTTCTTTCTTGGCTTTCTCTGTCATAAGTGTTCAGTTTGTGTACTCTGTTTTTCTGCTGTTTGTATAGTGCAAACAAACTATTCATCCATCCATTATCTCTTATGGGAGTTTTGGTTGTGGTTAGGGCTGACACATACTACAGACAGACCACTCCCATTCTTACAGGCAATTTAGGCCCACAGAGACAGAGCGGGAACCCACCTTCTTGCTCTGAGGCCACATCGTGCTGCCCTGCCTTAAAAGCCTCCCACACATCCATTTTCCACCCACACACAGGTGTTGCTTCAGTTTGTAGTCTTGCTGTGGAATATTATGATAAACATGGTGATGAAACAAAATAGAATAATGAACATCTCCATTTCCAAACACAGTGCATCAGTGTTTCTGTTGGGACATCATGCATGTCCATGCCATCACTCTGAACTTTCATCTTCACATTGCACTGAAACAGAAAATGCATGTTTGAGGTCATCCATTGTGTGGGCTTCAACAGAAGTGAATGGAAAACAGAGCATAAATGAATGACTGCATGACTGGTCCTTTAGCAGCACTATGGAGGTGACATCACAAAGTTTCCAGCTTTGCTCCAGCCAACTTAAACCATGACGTCTGATCAGCTGTGGTGATTTAAAACACCTGGGTGGACCAATTTAAAGCCCCAAAGATGTTCATGTCGCCAGTGTTGCAGCCGAGGCTAACAGCTGTAGGTTAGCTCATTGCCTTCAGTTACTCAGGCTATTTATGGCACTAGAAGTTTCATAGTTTTTCTATTGTTACATTTTATGTCAAATTATGTCAGAAAATTTGCTTTAGAGTTTCCTAACAAACTGTGATTTAAATGTGTAGTAAATTAAACAATGATAACACAAATAAAGTGCTTTTTCTACATCAAACATTCGACTGATGCACAACATCTAATTATGCAGGAATTTTTCACAGATGACATTTTGACATGTCACAGAAGGGAAAGCGCAGGTTTAAATGGAAACTAATGAACTAATGATGCTCTGGTTTCAGGGTTGGGGTATTGTGCATGCTGGCTCACTGTCATGCTGACATTGGTCACTGGGACACTTTGTACAGAACATATCCATTGTTGGTGTTATTACTAATATCTGTGCTTTTCCTATTATGACAAGTCCAAATGTGTGCTGTGAAAAAGGTAAACTCTGTTGGAATATTTCTACAGTAACCCATAATATAATTACTAATATAAATACTGTATACTATTTATACATTCACACTTATGTTTCTGAGAGGTTCACAAGTTAGATTCTCTCAAACCACGATTACCGCCATGTTCTGAACCAGTGGACAGAGAGTCAGTAAAATAATTTTCAAATCAGGAATGCAACGTTTTATCTGAGAAATCATTTTATTTTCATGCCAGCATCGGTCCAAATATAACACCACATCTCATCTTTTTCCTTGTTGCAACATTACATCCAAGCTGCACAACTACGTGAATTCAAGCATCATGTATTAGATATCTTAACCTTCAGTTAAACACTGCTCATGTTGTGGAAGCCTTACTATCTTCACTCTGTGTGGAAGAGAGATGATTTAGCATCATTAAGCATGTTTGGTTTTTTTTATTCCACCTATCATTTAAATTAAAGCGCAGGTGTGTTTCTCTCTCACCTCTGACACTGAGGACGGTGGAGCATTCAGCCCGTCCTAGGGCGTTCTCTGCAGTGATGGTGTACTCTCCCGTGTCTCTGGGGCCTACGTGGAGGATTAACATGGAGCAAACTCCACAGGTGTTGGAGATGTAGTAGTTGGTGTCGGTGTTTATGCTGATGTGATTTCGATACCACGTGACACGAGGTTTGGGATTTCCCTTCACTGCGCAGCTCATGTGGCACTCGTAGCCTTTGGGTGCAGTGTGAAGCTTCAAAGGCACGATGAAGGTCGGAGCGCATCGCAAATCACAGTCCTTTCTGGTCGGTACGCTCACCAAAAACTTTTCTACAAGAAAGGAGAAAAAGTGAGATTAGATTGTTACTGAAGAAGGGATTATTTGGCCTTTGAGATGCACAAACACACCTCTCTTCTTCTCCATCCCCCAGGTTGGTGACTCTGAGGGTGCAGATATGCCCATGTCGTTTTTGGCATAGACCCGGAAATTGTATTCCCTGCCGAGCATGATGTTGCAGACTGTGAACTTGTTATTGAAGAGTCTGTCAGCCACTGTGGTCCAAGTGCGTTTGGTGGAGTCCAGCTTGGACACTGTGTAGTGGAGGCGGTCATCACGCTTCTCATCAGGAGAAGGCTCCCAAATCACCGTCACCGTGCCGGGCACATTTTCCTCCAGTTCTACCGGTCCAGGAGGCTTCGGATCATCTGTAAGCATGATCAGTTTTACCGGCGGATCCATGAACGCATGCAGCAGGAGGAAACACATCTTGACTTTTAGTTTTACCTGTGACCCGAACCTCTGTACTGAATGTCTCCTGTCCTGCAAAGTTTTTCACTAAAATGGAGTAGATGCCAGAATCAGAGCGCTCAGAGGAGGGGATCAGCAGCTGGGATGAGCCGTCAGAGTTACTGATTGTAACTCGCTTTGTCACTGGCACGTTGTCCTTTAGCCACATAATATCTGGCCGTGGGGAGGCCTGTGAAAAAAACAGAGCGTTAGTAATGTCTTGAGTATTTCAGGCCTGAATGCAGTATCCTTTGGGTTTCTCTCCTGTTCGTTTTGTAAAATTAACCACAGTTTACCTCAGTATGTTTTTAATAGTACAGTATAAATCTCACCTCAAAGTTCACTGTGATCCTGACAGAGTTTCCTGCTCTCACCACCATGAAGCTCTTCATCTTGTGGTTTGTGAACTTTGGCCTCACTAGAATAATGAACAAAAACAATGAAATTGCCTTGGACAATATTTAACTTCAGGTTGTTCTTACATAGTGGAATAAGCTCAGACACAGATATGCATTCTATGTAATTCTATGCCCACACTTACTAATTTTAAGAAAGTTAATGATCGGTGATTTAATGCCCTGAAAATATTTCTGTTAACATAAAACAACATACTGATACTGTAGAAAAGCATTAAAAAAAGATAAATGATTCAACTGGGAAAGCTTGTTATGGTAATGTAAAGAAAGGATTTTGCCTCTTCAGCTTTCTTCAGCGTGTTAATGTACAGCTGCAACTAGCCAGCAGCAGGTTGCTTCTTAAATTTCGAACAAGAGTTGACTTACCAGGTGAGGGCATCGCAAGGACGTAGTTGGCCAGCTCCTCAGGATCACTCTCCCCTCCATCATTAGTCGCAATCACTCTCACCCAGTACATGTCCATGGACTTAAGGCCTTTCACACTGAAGGAAGTCGTGATGGTGGGACTACAGCGGGACCATTCAATGCAATCTGCCTGCCGAATCTCAACAAAATATCCCTTCGCTTCATCCTGAATCCCCGGTTTATCCTCAGGTTTGGTCCAAGTCAGGACCAAGTGGGTGTAAGACGTTTCTGTCAACTTCAGGTTTCTAACTTTACCAGGAGGCTCTGCAGTACATGATATGAAAGGTCATTCAATATAAAATATCAAATTTTTAGATTTAATCAGTACTATGAAAAAGATGCATGATTAAATGCAATATATACATTAACAATGCATATATATTTTTTAAAAATGTATTAATAAAAACTTTTGATAAAGACTTTTGTTTATTATTTGGCAAATCATTTTAATATTGCTTCATTTTAAGGCATGCACATGAATATATTTTGTGGAATCTATGAGTGTAACATAATAAACAGTTGCAACACTTACTCTTGGGATCCCGTGCAAAAACAAACTCTGACGGGCTGCTAAATTCACCAGCTCCTGAGAGGTTTATGGCGGTGACTCTGAATTCATATTCCATACCTGCCACAACATCTCTCACTGCATATTTCTTCTCTGGAATTCATTTCAGATAAACGACAAACATCAGTGTTGAGGTCTCCGACGCCAGCAGATTGAACTACAGTCAAGTAAAAATGCAGACCTTTTATTAGTTCATCCATGGCATTCACAACGGTCCAGAGATTACTCCCCTTCTTGCGTTTCTCCAAGATGTAGCCCAGGATACGCGAACCTCCTCGGTTACTGGGTGAATCCCAGGACATGTTGATGCAGTCGTCGTAGGCGCTGGCCACCTTTGGAGGTGCTGGAGGGCCTGGAAAAGCTGAGGCACGGAGAAACTAAAAAAGGCTGTGCTGATAAAGGCTTTAGTCAGACTGAACTTTCCTTTTGTAGTTTGAGACTCTTCAGTAGTAACGCAACATTGATGAAGAAGTATCTACCAATCAGATTGTTCAGTTTAAGAACTCAGGTAGATTCTTGTCATGTTAGAGGTGATGCAAACGCTGTGTTGTGTTGATTACACTCTATAGGTAAATCCTTCACTTTTTATTATCATTTACATCAACCCCGTGCTGAAATGATTAGTTAATTGATTAGTTAAGTGACAAAAAACATCAGGCAACAAATATGTTTATTGTTTAGTATATTTTTATTGTCTTAGTATATTTTCATTTCTAGTATATTTTTATTGCATTTACGAATATTGTTACTGCATGCTGGTTTATTTTATTCTAGAATCTTCATTTTATTTTATAATCTTTCTTATCTTTTTATTATCTTGTTTTTAACATGGGGGTTGCAATGCAAATTTCATTGATATGTCATGCTCAATGACAATAAAGAAATCTTGAATCTTGAATAATTGATTAATGAAGCCATTAATGAAGTAAAAAGGAGGAATTAGGAATTTATGTAGGCATTTTCTCTTACATTTGAAAACAGATACTATTTTTTGGTTTTCTGCTGTTGATCAGGGGGAAAAAGGGCAATTTTGACATGAATTTGTGATACAGAGAGAACAGAGCACAGACCAGCAGCAGTCAGGGTCGCGTAATGGATAATAGAAAACAGCAGGGGGCAGTAAGGACCGTGAATCAGCTCATCAAATGGGCCTTTTTCACAGGACACATTTAGTCACAGTAGGAAAAGCACACAGGTGTTTCACATTTCCTTTTCCATGTGGATTCAGTGATGTCAGACCACGTAAAAGGTAAATGTCCACAAGTCTCTGCTGATATGTCGTCTGATATTTTGTGTATTTGCTTCAGAAGCCACATCTGCACTATGCGCACTGAAGTGGATCAGCGGCCAACTGATACCATGGCTCAGCGCTGGCAAGTTAGAGTCACAACTTAGAAATTAGTTAAAATTGTCTGTACTCATTGGCAGACAGATAACTGTCGTTAGTAGTCTATGTAAACGCCTTAAAATAAAATAAAAGTCTTCAAAACCGAGGTAAGTCTTATCAAACGACTTGTGGAGTTTTTCAAAGTTTGGTGCGACACATATGATGTCTAACGTTAGCTAACGTTAGCTCAGTAGCTTAAATAATTAACCTAGCCCAGCCTAATGTTCGTGACAAAATGTTGAATATAAAAACGGTTTTCACAGTGGGGTATATGTCACTGACTAGTTCCTCTATTTATTTTTAACTACCCAGTTGCCTTTTTGTTTACCTCTCGTTTGTTTGCTTGTTTTTTTTTTAATGTTTGGCTCTGTAACGATAACAGAAATAAACAAGCATTACGTAACGTTAGCTAGCTTAAATTTAGATATTAGCCTGTTGATATTTGGTAACGGTAGGATGCTATAATATTAGTCCTCATGACTAATATTAGCACATGGGGTTGATAGGGACACGTAAAGAAACACCGTAAATTAACTTATCTCATGTGTGTACCTGTGTGTATCTATCTAGAAATAGCTATTTGTGCTTGATGGGTGTAATTCTCTGCATTGTTCATAAAAGATCCCTTTGTTTCTCAAATGTCTTGGTAATTTACCTAATCCAGTGATTTAATGGAATATTTGTTTAAATTATGTTTGAGAAGGGGAGACCCAAACTCCTGCTCACTGATCTGCAGACTTACTGGTCTAAGGTGAAAGACTGGCTGTGTGACCAAGCTGCTGATGCTGGCCAAACTTTCTGTTACTGTTTTCCAGCATCTTGTGGAGAATAGCTGGATTGGATCTTGTAGAGGACTATTTCAGACTTTCCTCTCCGGCCAACATTTCTGTGAAACTGGTGAGACTGATGGTCTAAGGACTTATACAACACTGTGACTCCACGTGAAGGAAGGCTGGCACATGGAGATGTTTTTGAAGCAGACCTCAATCAGTAAGTGCAAGTCATGATTTTTTGCTTGATGCTTCTGTTGTGATGTTTGTGCTGTGTGTTGTGACCTTTTCTGCTGCTTTTTATGCGTTGGCTGTTGAGGCTTAAACGTGTGAGTTTGCGACAGAGTCATGTGGACAGTCATGGACAGTGGCATTGTCTAACTTTATTCAGTCCAAAGTTGTGCTCTTGCTGTGCTTTTGGGCAGTGAAAATGGCTGCAATGTATGAACTTGTCACTGGCAGATTCCATCGTCATATGTTTGGTTTTATGGGTGGGTAAAAAAAACTAATCTCAGATTGCCTCTTGATGGCTCAGTGGTTAGTGAGATTGCCCCAGTTTTTAAACCTTTCACCTGGCCTTTATGGGTGAAGTTACAACTTCTCTTCTTCTTTGAATGGGTGCACTGGTTTCTCCTACAGGCCAAAGACACGCAGGCTAGGTGTGCTGAAAACTTCCACTTCATATCACCCACAGGTGTGAATAAATTTTTCTGTGTGTGTCTGGCCTGTGATCGACTTGTGACCTGTCTTGGCTGCATAGTACCTCTTGAGTCGACCCCTCAAACTCATGACTTGTTAAGGTTAATGCTGTTAATGGTTGGACAGCACATAAGGAGGAGGACTGAAGTGTTGTTTAACTGGCAATAAACAAAAAGTGAAGGCCCAGTAGGTGCAGTTTGTCCTCTCTTCGTGCCTGTCTATGGGGTGCTTACCTAGTGTGCCAGCTTGCATGTCATCAGTCTCCATCGCTTCACTCGTACCCTCGGCAGTCACTGCGCGGACACGGTAACAATATTTCCGCCCGTGGTCCACATCTATATCGCGGTAGCTGGGCACACCTGGGATCTCCCCTAATTTCTTCCAGGTATTTCGTCCCACTTGCTGTCGCTCCATTATGTAGTTTATCACTGGTGAGCCACCATCATCCTTTGGAGGCCTCCACTTAAATTCAATACACGTAGCTGAGCTCTCTGTTACCTCTGCAGGACCCAGGGGTGAAGTGGGTTTGTCTGAAACATCAAAAAGGTGTTATTTAATGTTTGAAAACCCCTCCTAGCTTATGTGTGAGAGGGCGAACAGTACTAACGTTGAGAGATAATCATGGTAAGTGGTGGCAGGTGTAGCAGAACTGAATTGAAATGAATCTTTATTTGTAAAGTTATCATGAAATTCTGGAATTCTACTTCAAGTAGAACAAAAACTTGTCATATTTTTTCAGTCAGGACAGTAGTTTGAGAGCTGCGCTTATAAAATAAATACCAAAATCTGTTCAGGCACAGATGGGCTCAGTGAAATGTGCCACCCTTTTCACCGGATAGAGAAAAGACTGGTCTGATTTTTGCCATAATGAGCATGAGCTGTGAAGCATTCAAGTACGGTGCTGTCTGTTGTCCTAAAGGTTTTAACAGAGTAAACTACTTTTTACTGCTCGGCTTCCTTCACAAATCACATCCTTTGGCATCTATGAAGATTAAAATTTTCCTGAAGGAGTTTAGTGTTAATGGTGTTGAATTGGTCTGACTTTTTTTTTTATTGTTGTGTTATACTGTATGTAAGGAAGGAACATATGTAGGTGATTTTCCTGTTTGGTATTATCCTTCATTCACTTACCAAGCACAATTAGCTGTGAAATTGCCTCAATGAAGCCGTGTTCGTTCTTGAGCTTGATCTTGATCTCTCCTGTGTCCTTCCTTTGGCACCTGCTCAGGAGCAAACGGCTATGACTCCCAGATTTCTCTATCTTCGTGTTGTTGTCATCTTGGAGCTCTTCTCCCTCTTTGTACCACTGAATCTTTATGGGTTCGTGGCCAACAAAATGCAGTTTGAGGATGATGTTGTGCCCCACTTTAACTGTCACAGGCTGAATGAAAGCACTGAGGTCTTCAAGGTCAAACCTTGGGGGATCTAAAAAAATAAGGGGTAATTTCAGTGTTAATGTCGTATTTAGCTGATCTGATTCTGACCTGTGCTTGTAAATATAACATTAGTTTTGACTTTTCCACTTTTACTGCAGTATCAAAAATCATTATTGTTGCAGCAAACTGGCAAACCTTTGACGTTGATCATCGCCTCTGTTTTACGGCCGTCTGCCTCGAAACGGTATTTCCCAGAGTGCTCTTCCTTGCACCTGATTATGACTAATTTATGGATTGCACCATCTTTAGTGATGGTGAAATTGTCATCTGGGGATATCTGGCAGGAAAGGGTGCAGACATATGAAAATAAACAAACTGAGCAACAACAATCTTAATTAGTTAACAAAATCAGCGACACTGCATTGCCCAAAGAGTTTTGTGTCCAGCTGTGTTGTGTCCACACCTGTCAAATGTTCCAGGGACATCACAGATGAGCAAATAACATATGAAATCTGTCTTAATTTCCAGTCACCATTACTGGATAAGGGATTCCAAGAAAGCGATAATGCATTTTCTTTCTGGGGAAGGTGCCTTTATTAGAGTGTAGAGATGGGTCCCTGGTCAGATTCAAACTGGGGAAAGTTGCACTTTCCCATTTAGCCTGTTTGCTTCAGTTCAAATGAACTCTGGTGTGTTACCAGTTTAATTTCTAAGTTTGGTCTGGTGTGAAAGCTGTCAGTTGAACTCAACAGGGCCGAGACTGCCTGAAATGGAGGGTCAGTTTGCTATCGAGCAGGTTCTGGTGTGGTTCATTTGAACCGTGTGAACTGTTAAGAAAGCAGCCTCCCAGTTTGCCTTGCAGCCGCTGTCAGTGTTACACAGTGTTTGGGCATACACCGACTACGGTACGCACCGGTTACGAATGTCAGATGCTGCAATTCTAAAATGAAAGTGACCGCTTTGTGTAGCAGGAGCAGAGTCACAGCACAGAGTAGCAGGTGTCAGGTTTCGCTTGTCAAAGCACCTATGTGGCAATACTATGGATGTAAACCCAATCCTAGTAGGGAACCGATAATATTGATGAAGACAATCTGTAAACTTAGTCTAATGAAAGTGGCAGCATCTGGAGGCAACACCTCTAATCTACAAACTCACCTTAAAGCACACCACAAGAGTGAGGCTGCCAAAATGGGCCCCCAGTGAAAACTCAACCAGAGATCAGACTGTGATCTACAGATATTGAGCATCCTCAATGAATATTTTTTTTTTGTAAATACTGATGCTGTAATCACTTACACAGGAGTTTTATTAAAAGGTGGGAAAATTTCCTCTCTAGTTGCCATCTCTGCTCCCAATCAGCAGACACGTTATAGCCTTATATTGGCCACCAAATGATCTTATTAATACAGATATTTCCCACGATACATCAGAAAGGAACAGAAAGTTAAACCAGAGGTGTGTTGAGCTTGTGTTTGACTCACCAAAACCATGCAGTAACTATCTCTAAATTATTATTCTGTCTCTATTTTTGATATACAAAGTCCAGTTACAGACCAGGCTAATAATGTTCATGATCATTTACTTCTGGGTGAGTTCATTCTGACACCAGAAAAGATAAATATTCCCGTAAAGATGCAGTAAAGTGCTGCAAAACTCCAATGAATAGGTTGTCAGTCAGTTCTGATGATGTAATACCTACAAGTCTTGGTTTGTTTCTAAAATTCAGCGTGAACCATAACTAGAACATAACAGCGTGTCATTTTTTTCTCGAATGAAATGAACCAAACTACAGGTGTGAAAGTGACCTTACACTCCCGGGCTGCCATATTGCACTTTTTCAACTCTGACACCGTGCCGGAAAGTACAGAAAATGATGAGTTTGACCTTTCCGACTAACCTTTTGTCCGTCTCTGAACCAGGCTCCCTCGCAGTCTTCACCGCTGAGCTTACATGTTAACTCTGCAGTCTCGTTGATGATTGCACTGACGTCAGACAAACCACAGATGAACTGGACCCCTGGATCTAACATAAGCAGCAGGGAACAGTTAGAGAACAGTTAGGCACTGTGATTATTTTGATTTACATCCAAAACATTTTTCACAATGAAAGAAAGCATAAATGATGTGGCCACATTTCATTTTCTTATTTTTATTGTGCAGTCTTGCTTTTATTTATTTACGTTTTCAGTTTTCAGTCCCTGCAGGGAGTTTTTATTTTGTTCTCTCTGGTTCTTACATGTGGTACACTATTTTCAAAACACATTTCTTATTTAATGTGCATTGTTTTTTTGACATAAGTTTGACTCTGTCAAGGGAAGTGTCTCGGGAAATGCACATCTGTCAGGAAAACCAATGATATAGAGCAAATGAAGATTGCAAAACAATTTGGTTTTGCATTGTAGTTCTGCACCTGGAGAGGCTCCCTGCTGTGAGAAAATAGCAAATCAACATGGAATACAGAGTGACTTGATAACCAAGATGCAGGGATAATTGTGAATGAATGATAACATCTAAAAAAGAATAGCGTTTTCAGTTCACAGAAAATTTGATTGCAGTTGGAGGTGTTCTGTGACTTCTGTTGAACACTCTTTCTCCCAGATTTTTTTGTCAGAAATTGTGGACAGAACACAAATTGTAAAAGTAAGATAAGGTTAAAAATGCAACACCTGACACAGCAAATGTGTACATTCTACCATATAGTCATGGTGGTGTATGTTATTGGAAGGTGAGTTATTTTGTGAAGCTTTTAGTTTGTGGTGGCTGCGTTAAGTTCCAAGACCCAAAATCATGATAAAATACAAAAATGTCATGAAAGTCATATACAGACTCATGTAGTAAAGTTGAGAGTAATATCCTAATTCTAATATTGTTTGTTAAAAATTGTAATAATCAGAAGTTACACATATAACAATATTTAATGGCAGACAGTAACATGAGTTGTATAGACGTGATTTTTACCAAGAGGTGCAACGCTGCAGCTGGAATTCACAGCAACATTAGAATCTAGGTTTGTGTAATATAGCACTGAAATGAATGAAATTAATTGATTATTTGATTACTGGATGCATCCAACCAAAGCCCATTCCTGTGATTCTGCCATGACAACTTTTAGATCACTTACCAGCAACTTTATCTTCTATCAGTGGGCCTTGTCTTTTACGCCTTGAACGTGCGGCAGAGCCAGTTTCATCTTCAGTCTCGTCACACTCGTTGTGGTCTTTAGGACCTGTGCTTTCACCTTTTTAGATATCAATGTATGCAAGTTCAAACTTTACACACGCCATAATTGACAGTTGACATTATGCCATTATAACAATCTCAGAGTGTGCAAAAATGTTGTTTACAATAATAACAATGTGGGCTAGATTGAACTAAAATTGAGTCCCTGAGCAAACACATTACACATGCATACTTGATAACAGACAGGGTCACCAATTCTACTAGTTACTACTGCAGCTAGTTAATGGTAAATATGTGTACCTCAGACAGAAAACCATGCAGACACACCAAAAACAACTATCTCTACCTATGTACGACAAGAATATACAGGTTTACGCGTGACTACCTTCCACTCATAAAAAACAAGCCGTGGAGTGCTTCAGGAGCAAAAGACACCTCCGTGCAGTAATGCAACACTTGTGGTCTCTTACCATTGACTCCTTTCTGTGGCTGTTGGCCTTGCTTTGAACAACTTGAAAGCTTGCCCTGGCCTGTAGAGTCCTCATTCTCGTCACTGTCACTTGCTTCATTGTCACTTGCTAGTTCATTTGGATCTGTATTAAAGCCACAGCCTTCAGCTAGTATAAACCTGGTCATGCAGTCGGGTTTCAATAAGCTCAGAACACTATTGCATTGGAGTTTTATTAGCCAAGATGAATTAAAGAAGTACAGCATCATGTACAGCTTTGGCAGCTGTTTTTATATCATCATACTACTTCACAAGTGCGTGATTAAAACAGTGCAATTTCTCCACCAGTGCAGTAAATTTTGCTAACATTTAAACTATGTTAAATCAATTAAAGAGACAGAAGCATTCTTAGCAGTGTTTCAGGTGCTAGCTCATTTTCTTCAGTCTGTTCTTTACTACACAGCATATCTGCTACAAGTATGACTATTCATGAGGGGCAACTGTGGTACTTTCCCTCCAAGCAGCCAATATGTGCCCTGCTGTTTCTTACCGGATGTATGTTGTTTCCAGTGGACTTTCCTTGAGTGCTTTTGGCACCTGACAGGCCCAGTAGAGTCTTTCATTCGATCAAAATCAGCCATTCCATTTTGACTTGTGGCAAGTGTTTGAATCTGGTTCAACTCTACATCAGCGCTCTGGCTGCTGGATTCTGTACAGACACACAGTCAAAAGAAGAAATGCTGTTTAGAAAATAACTATGGATGTTAACTGAGCAAAACATGTTTAAAAAAAACATGTTTCTCTACATAGTCTTACCATTTTCATCATTTTTTATGCATCTTGAATTATTGGCAGATCCAGTGAAGTCCTCATTCTCTTCAGAATGTCCTCCTCCGTTTCTGTCTGTTGGAGTTAATCCACTCTCTTCCTCTTAAAAAAAAAAAAAAAAAAAAAAAAGAAAACGAACACAAATGCACATCAACACAAATTTTAACCACCACTGACCACTCACTGCAGTGCTGACGGTGAAAATGCATCGCTAGGCATAGATCGACTTTACCTGTTACCTTGTCAAAATCTGCTTGACCACATCTGGTGTGTCTCTTGCTCTTGGGGCCGTCTACTATTATTTGCTCTTCTGCTTTTGTTACACACCCTGAATCATCTGATATTGTTACTGTGCCGTCCCCTCTTGAGTTTTTGGTCTTTGCTTTCCCTTTGCTCCCTGTTGGCTCAGACAGGCCACTGGTCCTTGCAGCATTTGACTCGTCCTTTACTGCTCCACTGCTTTTACCCGGTCCAGTGATTGCACCTATGTCATCATCTCTTCCACTAGTGGTTAATGTCTTTTTGTCTCTCAGTTGTCCTTCTTTGTGTTTTGCTTTTACTGATGCTAAAATCTTCTCCATCTCCTCACGGTTTTTTATTTGTTGCTCTCTGGCCACTTTCTCAAGGTCAATCTGTGACCCACCAGCCAAGGTAGTTTTACGAGCCGTCTTCTTACCAGCAAATGCAGGTTCGTTCTCATCTTAGAGGATGAAATGCAATATAGATGACACATAACTCAAATTTATTTGTGAAACTTATCATTCACAGTTATGTCAGTAATTAGGATCAATTCATCACACATTGACAGTTCATTATAGGTGTGTTACACTGTTAGGTGTTACCTTCCACAACCAGCCAGGCACTGCAGGACATAATGCCAGACACAGCTGAATAGATGCCCTTGTCCAGCTGCTTGCAGTCCTTGATCAGCAGCCTGTGAATCAGTTTGTGGTCTGACACGGTTATGCTGTATTTCTCTCCATCCTCAAGGACGCTGCCCTTGCCCATCCATGTGATCCTGGGTAGCGGGTGTGTCAGGACACACTCAAAGAGGGCATCCTCTCTTTCTTGAGCTTTAACCTCCTGAATTTTGATAACAAAGTCCACGTGGGAAACTGTAAAAGCAACACAAAGAAGTCAGTGAACCAAGCCATCTGTTCAGTCTGTTACACAAGGCTACTGTGATTAATAGAGATGTATACGATTAGTAGGAGAGATGTTTACACCTGTAGTGTGCCTCTTTGTATGTGAGACGTTTCACTGTTGATTTTCATAAAATAAAAAGTAAAATCAACCATGGTTGCCTTTCCCAGAAGTCATTTAGCTAAAGCGCAGAATGACCTCAATAGAGATTAAGTGAGGAAATGAATTACTGTACAGTGCTTTCTTCCTTTTCACTGTGAGACAGCAGTTTATGTTTAACAATAGGAACTGTGAAAAGTGGTATTGTTAGTGATTGCACACACTTGATGGATGCACAGGGACAACAGGAATTCAATTTCAATCCTAACAACTTTTATTTTCTTAAACCTACATTTAAACTCTGTATGGAGGACCTCTTCATCCACATAATTCAGCCCTGTGTTGAGGAGGTTGACTTCTCCATCCATCTGATTCAGCCCTGTGTTGAGGAGGTTGACCCCTCCATCCATCTGATTCAGCCCTGTGTTGAGGAGGTTGACCCCTCCATCCATCTGATTCAGCCCTGTGTTGAGGATGTTGTCCTCTCCATCCACCTCGTTGAATCCTGTGGCCTTTTGCATCAGACCCTTGATGCGAAAATCTTTCATCCTCCCAGCACTCAGCAGGCTGTGGTCCTCTGTTGGGTCTTCATCATAGGGAATCACACCATCCTACCAAGTACGCAGAGGAGTTACAGACAAAATAAGCTTTCATATTCTGATTATGAGTATATCTTGATACAGAAAATTTTGACATTATTATCGCCTGTCACAAAGGACCCGGATTTACATTGTTTAAGGCTGAACCAATTGGATGGTTAAATGTGATGAACGTAAAACGTGTGCGTTGTGTTTACGTTCCAAACTATTCTATGTCTTTTGGTTTTGGTGAGCAGCCACAGTCGAATACAGTCTTAGCCTAAAAGCTAGCATATGGAAGCAATTTGGCTTTTATCCACAGGAGCACTGTTGTATGCAAGTGGAACTTTGAAATTTGGGACTTTGCCTTGCGGTATTGTCAGCATAAAGCAGTGTATATTGCCATGAGTACTACCTTTTTTGCATCACCATGGTAAGTTTTGAGGACATTATGTAGTGCATTAATTTCACATTTAGGATTTGGGCACTCCAAAAAAAATGAGTGTAAAATAATGCACTATATAGCAAACACGGAGTAATTAGCAACAGTTAATATAACTATAAAAAGAACCCACCACCTAAAGAGATCTTAACCTGACTCATTGTGCATCTTTAAGATCAATTTCCAGCTCTCAAAACACAGGCATCATAATTAATACCTACCTAAAGAGATGGCAAGAGCTGATTGAGATGGGAGTGAGATTAATGAGATGAAATGAGCAGTAAAAATTGATAATTTTTCTTGAGTAAATATTTGAGATGCCCTTCTTTCACTAATTTTAACTGCTAACTGTGTTTGATCTTTAAAGTAATCACAGTAATTTGCCATTATTGGTAAATATTCTGAATGAATAATCAATGCCAGATGTCTTCAGTGAAATGCCAAATCCATTATAGTTTATTAATCCTATACTGATGATTTAGCAGGAGATAATGCATCGACTTTGAGAACTGAGAGTTTTCATACCTTACACTTATTTTGTACTCTCTTCCTCTTCTTCTCTTCCAGTTTCTTGAGCATCAAATCTAAGTTTGTAACACCAAACTGAGTACAGATGTGCTCGTAGTCTTTCTTGTCAGCATTCAGCATCGCATCCCAGAATCTTTTATCAGTTTCCCCATCTTCTTGCTTTGTCTGATTTTCCTCTACTTTACTGAAAAGTACAAACATTGAAAATTGTTTTTAAAAAGAGAAGAATCAATGATAAAATTCACACATGCAGAATAATGTTTGGGTATTGTACACAATGTCTGTTTTCTTACCTTTTCCTCAGCAATTTTCTGAAATCTAATGGATTTGTTGAAGCTGAAAGCCAAAAATTCAGTTTAAGTTTATTAAGGTCTTTTACAGCAGTACTCAGAAGTCATATAAAGCTATGTAGGAACTGCGGAGATGAGGCGTAGGAGGAAATTAGAGTGCCGGTTATAGACTCACCAACGGTCTGACATGCACAGTCAAAACAAATACTCACAATCATGTGTAGAACTGTTGCATGAACAACTCTTACCTTCAGTCACAGTTAATGTTGCTGTGCAGACAGCTTTGCCATATTCATTCGCAGCATAGCATTTGTATGTGTCTGTTTCCTCAGAAGTCACTTTGTGGATCTAGAAATACAAATATCATGTGACATGTAAGTGATCAGGTGCACAGATTGAATTCGCGCAACAGATGGCCCTTCTTATTGGTGTTTGTGAAATAATTTAGTCACTCACCTCTAATATATACTCTCCAGTTGATTCATCATATTTAGTCTGAAATTTGTCCTTGTCTGAAATTGTCCCTTTAGCTCTTCTCCATGTCACCTCCGGTTTTGGATCTCCTTTCACTATGGCCTTGAAAACAGCTAATTTCCCTAAAGGACGTACGGAAATATTGCATCTTTATATTTTCAACTACTTAATGGCTTTCAGTCAGTTCATAATTGGAAATATAGTGCTATGAAACCCAGCCAATCAAATTTATTTTGTTTTTTTTTTGATCAGTTTAATCAGTTATTATCATTCATCTCCTTTAGGTGACTGTACAATTCCATGAGTATGTCGGTTTCTGTGCTCTGTTTCAGTGAAACTCACCTTCCTTTATTGTCGTTGGCATTGGTTTACACTGGAAATCTGGGAGGCTTTTTCCCTCTGGTATGTTTACTACATCCTGCGTGATCATTACTCCAGGAATCTTAGATCTTCTCCGGATGAGAGCTAAAAAAAAAAAAGGCAGCAAGATAATACTAAAAACAAAGCTTTCAGTTAATTGTAATTGTAAAGTACTTTTGAACCTACAATTAAAGTGTGTATATGTGTGTGTGCGCGGAAACATTAGCTGAAACAACCTACATGCAAGCCCAATATATTCCTGTTGGTTCTATAGTAGATTTTTGTGGTCGTATAGGTGTGTGCTATTATTCTTTTTGTACCAGTTGTGCCATCTTATTGCTCCTTAACGTCAATCACGATAATGTTAAATCATGTTATGTTACAACATCATGTTAAATATGTTGTATATCTAAAGTATGTATTTGTTGTGGCCAGTTTTGTATCATTATCTTATATCTTAACTGTGAAATTCAGATCCCACATCAGCTAAAATGAAAGGTAGGTTATGAGGCATAAGTTGCTATGTACCTCTTATATACAGTACAGGCTGCATAGGAGAGGTTATGAACAAAACTATAATCTGAAGCATTATTCAGTGTTGCATTCTGCATCTGTTGTAAACATTTAGAGCCCTCCTTTTTAATTCTACAAAGTTTTACTACAAAGATGAAATAAAACAATTTCACAGTGTGCTCTCATCATTACATACAAGTAGATGTGCAGGGCTGCAGTTAACAATTATTTTCATTATCCACTCATCTGTCATTTTTCTTGATTAATTGTTTGGTCTATAAAATGTAAAAAAATATCAAAAATAGAAATTCGTCTCAATTTTGTCCAAGATGCCGTTGTGAAATTACTTGTTTTGTATGATCAACAGTCCAAACCAGGTAAAACAGAGAAAATATGCAAATGATCACATTGGAGAAGCTGGAAATATGAAATGTTTGCCAATTTGAAGAATGACTTCATTCACACAAGCATTTCAAACAGCGGTACATGAAATCCATGCTATGATCCTCTGCCTACCTGATCCACTGCTCAACATTTTCTTATCAGGCGAGTCGATGAAGAACAGCATTAGTCCCGGGATTAATGATTATTATGACAAGGACTGAAATGGGAGAACCACCACCCTGCCAAACATGTAACTGAGGGCGACTGATTTGACAAGGCAGTAAAGAGATAGTTATCAGCACGAAGACAGGACAGATCACAAGCAGACACAGTATTCAATAATACCTAATGTATTATTCAATATTTATTCCATTATTCATAATAATGGATGTAGCTCAACATTGTATTGAAGCTGTAGTACATGGCGACATCACACAACCTATGTTTGTCTACCAGAAAATAAAACAGCTCTTTATTTTACCTGACTTGTTGCCAGACACCTCATTAAAATGTTGAATGTATTGATGAACGATGGAGAAATCTGGGGGAAAAGAAATTACACTACATCAGTTAATAGTACATGAGTGAGCAGAAATTTTCTTAATCATTCAAACCAGGTGAAACATTTATTTGTCTTGTTTTGTATGAGATATATATATATATAGGGAGAGAGGTAATTGAGCGAGAGATCCAGTCAAGCATAATGTAAAGGAAAGCTCATAGAGGCCTGAATAAACTGAAGCACTGAGAGGGTCACAGTAAAGGACAGCAGGCAGGCAACCTTAATCCGGGGATGTTTTCTTCTCATCCTCAGTTTATCACTGAAGCCTGAGAGAGAAGACCTTCAGTCAACTGGCTGTTGAAGTGCCTGTCAGTTGGGCAAACTCCAACTTGCATCAGTTTTTTAAGTAAATGGAGATACTGTACGTCATAATGTTGGAGGTTTCACTTTTTATTACTATTTACAGATGCCGTGTGAACTGTTATATTTCCAAGAGTAGTTTCTTTTATTTCGCAGTAACACATTTGTGGCCACTTGGGGGCAGTACAAATAAGTTGTGACAACACAACATAGACAAGTCATCGCATTTTAAGTTGATGTGGTGAACTGAACTGAAAACTCTATTCTCACTCTCATTTGGAGTCAGGACTGTGTCCACCTGGTGAATCTAAGTCCAATACTTACTCTTCTTTTTACTCTGGTTTTGGTCTTCACCAACTTCTGAGAGAAATCTCTGGCTGTTCAGCTGCTAAACGCTTCATATATACACCAGCTAGTCCACCATTTGGTGCAGAGCAGGTATTGTTCAGTAGTTTTTAGAGCTTGCTGCAGCTGAAAGCAGTGCCACTGCATGACAGCAGTTGGAGTCAATTAAAACACTAAACTTGTGAGCTGGACAGGTAAACAATAGGATGAAACTCATTATATAACTCGGTAAAGCCGAGGGGAGCTGCAGATTTAACTGATAATTCTCTAATTTCCACGGTATCACTTTTTTCACAGAATTATTACAAGAACATCGATTATAACAAATACACGTGTCTTCAAGTTCCCACATACATAGCAGGAACACACCTTTGATCTGACCAGATTAACAGATACAGTAACCAGTGGTTTTAACAGTCAAAACCTTTTTAAACATTTGTATTTTAGTTAAGTCATATTTCAATAACAGCAGTCATTAAATTGTATTTTCTTGTAGCACCATAGTAGTTTTTACAGGTATTCATTATAAAATGAGAAATTGTAAAATACTTGTAAGGAATTCTTTAGGCATTAACAATAAATGTAAAAGTTTTGAGCCTGTGCATTAATCATATTGCTGATATCACAAAACACTTTGTTTCAAAGTGTTTTAAAACTGCTCTCTTGATGTACCAATCTGTCAGCGTGAACAACATTGAGTGCATTTCTACTCTCTGTAAATTGTTTGTTGACTCCAGCAATATGTTATGTTTTGGCAGGATTAGTGGCAGCTCGTTTTCCTCTATTTTTGGTGATGAATTAACTTGCACAGAGTATTCTGTATAGGAGACAGTGATTGAATTGCTTTGCTCATCTCAAAGACAAATGTAGGCTTTCATCACAGATAATCACAGCAAAATTGTGTTATATTGTGTTTTATGTTATTGTTTTTGTTCAAAATGTTCACTTGTTAAATTATTTATGTTTACTCATTTCACAAATTTACAGTACACAAAGCCTACAGTATAGTACTGTTTAATTGCAGTCAAGGTGTATATTACGTCATGTCTAATCTAATAAAGGTGTGTAAAGTATTGACCTTTAGGCGTGCAGTAAATATTTAATGTTACAGCAATTTGTATCATCCTTTCCATTAAATTCATACCTATTAGATGCATTGGCAGAAATCACACAAATACGAAAAGAAGAAAGCTGGCTTATTTAAAGTGAATCAATGTCTTAACGGCCCACAAATGTATTGCAGATTAATATGACAGCATACTCCATTATACACTGTCTAATGTTGTAATTTCTGAAAAAATGTAATTGCTAATTAAAAAAAAATTCCTCTGACACAGTTTGTTTCTGTCTCCTGTGGTTCCACTTTATGTTTGCAATTGATGGACACCAGGCCACTTTATTATTGCTTAAATCACTAAAATTAAACAGGACTAAGCAGAAAAAAACAGACATTTGAAGAGGAAGGAGGAATTGCAATACTATACTTCGTCTGCTGGCAGTGGGACCTGTGTTCTTCGTCCTTTTCCACATATTGCCAAGTTTACTGTCATAAGGGTGACCTGCAGATAGAATGTGAACACAACCGTTAGTGCCTGATATGACCAGTCATCAGTGTTTCCTTGCATCATAAAGTACTGTCCAAATGCATTTATATTCCTCTTGTTGTGCAGTATTTTTGCAAAAGAATATTGCTCTGATAGTACACTATAAAGTAGAATATGATACAATGCTTATATTTATAGAGGGTTGCTTTACGTCATGTCAAAACTAGAAAGAACAATTAAGAAAGCTTTGTGTCTACTTTGGTTTTGTTCTTAGTTTTCAGCACCTCAAATCCTTGTTTAGACATTTGCCAAGATATTTTCTATAGAACCTTCAGGCTGCTTAACCTTTACACTGTATTTTAGCAAGTACTGTTCTGTTCTCATTTTACAGGTACTACTTGCACTAGAATAAGTAGAACAGAATAGGATAAATCTTGTTTAAGTGGAAAAGTGAGAGACAGTCATAGACAGCACATTTCTGTATTGACTTTTGTGTGATGCATTCAGTTTTTATGTATGACTACTACTGCTTACATAACATTGAAATACTGCCCTTTGGTCACAGTACAGGCAGACATGTGCTAACATGTGCTTGTGCATCTACCCATGTATACCCTTGCTTTGAGGCTGGCATGTGGAAAAGGTCAAAAGGTCAACCTGTTATGTTTATTCAGACTTGTTAAATCTTGTGGCAATTGTATGGCGTAGGGAATATATGTACTCTATGTGCAAAGTGTTGATTAAACCACGTTCTGCAGCTCAAAAGCTTAAGTGAAACGCGTTGATGAAGTCGGATATATGTTCTCTGAAGTTAGCGTTGGATGCCTTTATGAATTTCTTTATAAACGGATGGCAGCAGTTACTTGTCATGTAGCACAAAAAGTATTAAGTAAAGATTTATTTGACAAAAAAGATTATGTATGTTGATCTCAGATCTTACAAACATCAAGACCGTGATCATTGAGAGCCCAAGCCATACTGAGTACAGGACAAACACTGATGGTACACAGCTCCCAAGCTATAGTTAGCTGTGACCCTGTAATAACTTCTTAAGGTTACACAAAGCCTGACTGCAGACTATTGCTCTGTTGAGATCTTCATTCACACTAGTAAAATGCTCAAAATTAGATGCTTTCAGTGCATCAGCTTATTCAAAGTACATCAATGATACATACAATGAAAACCTGACAAATAGAGATTGACTGTGGAGGAGTGAGATAAAGAGAGTAATTTCATCTTTATTACAGCTGAATAGTTCATTTATCTGTTCATATTTAAAGTGACAATGATAATTACACCCAGTGTCAAACCAGCTTGTGTTTCATCATGGATTGAAAATTGAAGGTAATTAAAGAATAGAACACCAAGTCTTTCATACACAACCGTGCCTCAAGTACAGAACAAATAAAGAAAAATCAAATCTTTGATCCAGTCTTCCTTTAAGTAGAAACCGTGGATTCCTTTCAAGAGCATCCTGTAAACCCCCCATTTGTTCTACTTCTATCATTTCATAAACTGTAATCCACCTGGATATCAGAAAGAAGTTGGCTGTTGACCATCTGACCATGGCTGAACCATGGTCAGGATGTACCCTTGGTCACACACAGACACAAGCAAACAGACAGGAAGAGTGGTTTACCTGACTACAGCTCTGTCCTCACTCCCACTGAGACTGACACTGGTTTACACTCGATGTGGTATAAAATTGTGGCCTCCGGGGTTTTACTGGATTTTTAGTCCTTTGGGAAAACACGTTTGATTTTGCTGCCTGTAAGCTTGTGCCTAGACAGTGGCTGTCACGGAGAGGCTTCTTCTGCTTAGGCAGATGGATGCTCAAAGCGGGTGGGTTATTATTAAGGGGGAGAGGGGTGGGTGGTGGTGGTGGTGGGGGCACAGGATGAGGTAAAGAGGGATGAATAGCCTGAGGGAGAGGGAAGGGCTACCAATGACAAGTTAGTGGTGAAGTTTATCTCTCACTGCAGTAATTACTGATGACAGCATACTCATCTTTCACAGAACAGATGCTGACAAGAAAATGATTGGTGAGCTCATTTTGTTTGTACGGTGTCTGATTCTTACAGATACCTACATTACATATACTATCCACGTATAACTGTCAGACGGAAAGAATCGGGGAGCACTTAGTTTAGCAGCGCTTTCAGTTTCTCTTAAATAGCTTCTTAAATACAGGCAAAATGGCTCAATATTTTGAATAATACTGATTAGAGTTTGAGCTGTCTCCCCAGGCTATGATGAAAACATGCAGAATTAAGAGCTGCTCAAACTATGGTAATTTAATTGTGACCTTGGGACAAAGATATTGCAAATTTGGACTATGAAGCTTAGGAAGGAATGTGACTGGAAGTTATACTCTCTTGAACTTGAAGATGGTGTGATGTTGAAACAGATTCACAGTTTGATTCTGAATTTAACCCCTCGCTTGCTATTGAAGATCACACGTTGTGAACAAGGTACTTATCCCCTTATCTGCAGTGTTCTTCTTATGTTACAATATATTACATAATCAAGGTCGTGACATTTATGTGTCTAAGCTCTTCTTGCTTTGAGTCAGTTGTGACTTTGGAAAGGCAAGATCAAATGAAGAACAGGGCATTAATGGTCTCAAAGTCAAGTACCAGAATGTCAGTTACAGTCATCACATAACAATTCAAATATTATATATGTTCTGCTTTGAAAATGTGCACCTCTTACAATGCCTAAGAAAATATTGACACAAAACAGGTGTCACTGCAGCAGGTGATAAACATCAATGGCTGACTTTAACATACTTTGTTTTTGCAGTTGCTGGTCTAATTTCCTTATGGGAAGTAACTATATTTAATTCCTGTTATGTTCTCTCCATGGAAACCTGTTTGTTTTTTTGCCACATTAGCAGCATGGATCTAGAAATGGCAATGCTGTTCAGCCTGTCTGTTGGTCCATTGGTCCACCACTGTGGTCTAAAGGAACAACTACTGAATGGATTGCTATTAACTGTGATACACACATCCAATGTCCCCAGAAGTGTGTCACCATGCCAACATGACACCCTAGCATAAACATGTAGCATGCTAATGTTAGCATTCAGCACAAAGTATAGCCGAGCCCAACAGCTGAGTCTGATGAAGAGACGTCCAACAATGCAGAGCTGAGCCTGACAAGTCTGAGAGTCTGAGATTTCCTATAATGGCTATTGCACAGAGGATACAAGCTTTTCATTTTGCTAAGAACTCAGGCTCATGGTTCCATCCATCCATCCAACAGTTCATTGTTTTTGGTGTTTAAATGGCATTTGAGTCACAGGTTGCTTGTTTGTCTTTGGGTGTTATTTAAAGCTAGAAACCCAATCCCTACCCCAGTTTAGTTTTATTTAAACATTGTTATTAATATTTCATTATTATTATTCTAAACTTGGGATAAACATATTTTACCATGAACAAAGAACATCCTGTGTCCTAACAACATTCTCATCCTGAACAAAACATGCGTGACAGTTCCACCAAATCTGCTTCAGTGAAATGGCACACCATGGAAACCACTTGTGGATTGAATAATAAATGGAAATACTGGCTTCTGACACGTCGGCTGTGTCTGTCTCAACAGGACATTCATAGAATCTGCTAGCACAAGGTCCAAGTGGTGCCAGTGTCCTGTCATGCTTGTCCTTCCACGTGCAGTATCTCTAATGCATCTGAATAGGCTCTTGAGTAGGCCTGAGCCCACATAAACCACCTGGATTAGGAATTAAACCCCCTCAGCCTACCCTCCCTATATTGATGAAATGTCATGCTGCATAGCTTTCATTCCAGTCATGGGGAACCACAGAGAACTGCCGCGAGGTGCTAACTAGACAGCCTGGCCTGTCTTTCTGTAGTGTAGATTGCTCTTCTGAGGAAAACCTCAACAGTACATCGGCCGAGGCCTTGTCAGTCACTCTTCAACAAGGAGTGAAGATATTCTTAATTGGGCTTCACTAGATGCACTTGCAGTAAATCCTTGCCTCTAAATGATCAGAAATAACTTGTGCCAACAAGCTATCAGGCTTTTTTAAATACAGGTACTGGTGTGTGAGTGTGTGTGCGTGGGTGTGCGAGTACGTGTGTGTGTGTGTGTGTGTGTGTGTGTACACACATATGTAGGGGTGCAACATGACCTTCAATTTATATCATCGTATTTTTTTGTTAATTTTTTTACGGTGATGATATTATATCACAGTGTTACAAAGATAAAAGGCCCACATCCACATTGAAGGAGTTGTCTGCCCCATATGTAGGTTAATTAGTATATGTAATGTAACATATTCTCAGAGTCTGAGAAGGGGTAGGATAACATCTCAATAACATTTATTTGGCAGAAAACCCAAATTATGTAATGGTGCATGGTAGAAGCATTGCATATAACAATTTTCTGTTTTTACTGACCACTCAATGCGCTTTGCAACACAAGCCTGCATTCACATATGTACACATTCATGTGCTGGTGGCTGAGACTACAATGCAAGGTACCACCTGCTCATTAGGAGTGATAACCATTCTCACACACACAGATGGCACAGCTATCCAGAGTAATTTGGGGTTCAGTATCTTGCCCAAGGATATTTTGACATATAGATTGCAAGGGCTAGGGATCAAATCACCGACAGTCGGTGTACCACAGGACATGTCTATCAAGTACATTTCTATATGGCAACAACAGGACACATATATTGATGTGACACACAGCGGAAGGGGCTTTCCTGTAACAATAAAACCAGGTGAGCTTGTGTGGAAGTGAAGTGTGGAGATAACCTTGTGTCTGGATAGGCGAAAGTACACAAAAAGCAAGTGAAAAAACAGCCTCTCGCATCCATCCTACTACTCTGATTATTTAATTGGCTTCAGATGAAGCTCAACATTTGCAGAGTTTCTGTTGACTCTCCCTCAGTAGTGAATATGGCAACATTGCTCTGCCGTGTGGGTTTACAATAGATGCTACTAGCCACATTAGCTGTGGAAGGTGCTAATGCCCAATTCAGCAGGCTAACTAGCAAAATAAATTCTAAAGCAACATGAAATGGCAAAACTTACAGGTTCTAAGTTTGAAGGTCTGAAATCCATCCATCCTCAAGCTTTGGTTCTGAACAGAATCCTGCTTTGAATTGGCCCTTAAAACAGTCTTAAGTAAAGAAATTAGTGCACACATATAGCCTAGATAGATAGTAGCTAGAGGGTGTACCACTAGTTCTATGCATACATGCATAGCTGTCAACCAGCATCTTAAAACAGCCTAAGAGCGTTATTTTCAATATGCTAAAACTTTCATAGTGCTGATGGTTTGCAAAATCCACGTTGTGAAAAAATGTGATACCGGTGACTATGATGAAACCGCTATACCGTCCACCCCCATGTGTATGTTTACTATCAGTGGAGCATGCAATTAGTCCAAAAAACACAGTTAATGCCTCTCAATACAGGAAAGACAGAAAGGGGGGGGGGGGGGGAAGAGGATACAGGGATTCTGAACACCACCCTGACATACAGTACATAAATTCGTGAATCCATACAAATGTATACCTTGCAATGATTTGAGGAATATAAGCAAATACTTGTAAGAATGATAATATGTAGCATGTGGCAGAAGATTCATAGAGGAGAAATCCATAAAAGAAATCTCCATGTGTACAAGTCAAAAGTGTCTAACAAATCTTCTCCATCAAGTATGGATGCCATATTATGAGTTTTCTTGTTCCACAAAGACTTTAACACCTTTCGGGTAAAGATGAAGAAAACTGGGAGCTCAGGCAAGAAAAAAAAAGGGAGGATATCTATCTTCATTGAAGAAAGACATGCCTTTCTTTCTGACTTTCTGTAAAACCCAGAGGCATTATATTGACCTAGTCCAGTTGATTTTATACCCTGCAAAATATTGTAAAAACCTTTATAATATGTATGGAATGAATTTGTAAATGTTTTGAAAATATACTGTGAGAACAACAGACATCATGAATTGTAAAGGAGGAAGTTGGAGGCCTTTGTAAGCACCTCCTGTTAATAGCAAGGCAAAGTATTAACTTTTAATCACTGATTATTATGAGGAGCATAATGTGAAGGAGATTTCTCATTGTCTGTTGCATGCATGGATTTAACAAAGGCAGTTTGGTCATTATGGAGAAGAAGTGATATAAAAGATCCAGGCATGCTGCCAGAACCTTGGTCATTACCTTTATGCGACTCTTCAAGAGACTTATGTGCCTGTAGCTGAAATATTTGACAGGTGATTTTTGTTTTATGATGTAAAAACATGAATCACATTTTGGAATTTGGTGAAAATAAGGCTTTCTTAATAGATCCTGCAGCATGTCTAATACTAAGTAACCCAATTGCGGCCAGAACGCAATATGCACTTCTGCTGTACCCAGACAGGAGATGTTCTCATTTTCATTCCTCTCCAGGCACTAATTAAAAATTTAACTAAACTAAACTAAAAATGCATCTCTGTTCATAAAAATTATGTATTTAGATTTTTTTCATGAAAAAAAACCTTCATGCCTGACATTGGCTTAGATGTAACTCTCAAGATAAGATAAGAGAGATAAAATAAGACTTCTTAATCCCCAGCTGGGAAAATTCGAGTGTTACAGGCAGCAGGCGATAGCAGTAGGACTACCAACAGAATGGAAGAATAAAAAATACAAAATAAAAGTTGACCATATTACTATTGACTCCACCTTTGCCTTCATGTAGTATGCATGGATCTACGTAGCCCCCGCCTCTGTGGTCCCCAGCTTCGACTTCACTCATCAAACACACAAACCTCATCAGCAGTTCAGCTATCTGACAAACTGGTCTGAGCAAAGTTTGCCGTTTGCAAACATTATCTAGCACACTGCAGATTTGTTTGGACACAGTCAGTGGATAAATCCCAAGAAAAATAAAGCAACCGGTTGACCAACATGTTGGCTTGTCCTTGCGGTGGTGTTTAGCTCACAGACTTTCAGATCCTACATGAAGCCGTGGTTTGAAAAAAATTAACAGGTTTGGTGCGTAGGTATGTCCCATATGAAACCCTGGCTGTCTGAATTCATTCTTGTGAGTATGTCATTGGTGCACTGTAGTTTAGCAGTATATAAAAGCTGCCAAAAGCTGCCAAGTTTTTAACATCTTAACAGGGTTAAAAACTTGCTTTTCATATGAGTGGTCTGTAAGGACATAGTGAAATTGCACTGTGTTTTCTAATGACAGGGTATTCAGGGTGTGTTCAGCACAGCCAACATGAGTTGGGTATATGAGCATGATAAAAAGGTTAAAAAGCTTGATTTTGGGACTTTGAGAGGGTCTTTAATATAGAAATATGAAGCTCTTCAAGAATTATGGGCCTCTCCAATGTTAAGTTTTTGAAAATTATTTCTAATTTACCTTAGTGTTAACCCATGATTAAAGGTTTTGGTAGATTTATTCATCTTGTGACTGTGATTTCTTGTCCCTGTTGTGGTCTGACTGAGGTCCTGAGTAGAGGGGTTTTGGGTATTGATATCTGGTTTATGACTGTTCAGTCTTCAAGGCAACCTAATGGCTTGAAAAATTTATGTCATTTTGTGAACAGAATCAGTGGGATTTTGTTAGCCTTTCAAAGATGCCCCTTCATACCCATGCATGATACTATCACCTGTTACCAATGCACCTGTTAACCTGTGGCTAACAGTGGCTTGGTGAAGACTTGTGAGGAATAATGTTAGTTAAGAGACTCACACATTTTATCCTACTCTGAACAACATACTAGGAATGTTGCTTTCTGGCCTGGCTCTGTCTGATGGTAATAAAAACCACCAGCAGCTCTTAACAGGAATAGCTCGCAGGACTGTTTCTTGACCGTCTGCCGATTTCCTGCAAACCTCACTGATGAAAAGAGGAAGTCACTGCTCCCAGCTGGTAGATTTTCTTTCCAGTGATGCAAAGCTAAGCTAAGCGGCTTTTGGCTGCAGCCATATATTCACCGTGCAGATGCGTAAGTGGTATTGATCTTCCATCTAACTCTTGCCAATTTCCAAACATTTTTCAGTACAAGCAACATTTCTGAGTATGTCAGAAGAACAAGGGGAGCAATAGCTTGCACAGACTTAGCTTATGAATTTGTTTGTGAGCTCATAATAAATTCTTCTTTGATACTCAGTCCCAAACATATTTTCAAACAAACACACTGTTGGTTTACCTTTTAAAGACTGAAAAATGCCTCTGTTTTCTGCCAGAAGATCAGTCATTTTGTTTGATTTTTTTCTTTTCTGAAAGCACCAGTTCCAAGGCTGTAGTGTAAGATATAGTGTGCCGTATCATTACTGCACACTAATTTGGTCAAAGTTCCCCTCTTGTTAGTCAGGAGCATCTTTCAGTCTAGACAGCGTTCCACTTTCGCTTTTACGTCATTTTAACATCACTTCAGTCAGCCTCGTACAGTCCACCTCTGCCTCTGCAATGCTGCTTTGATTCTTCACTCAGCTTCTATTTCTAAACTGTTAATTGCTATCAGATCATATGAATCAGTTTTTACATAATATTATACGTAACTGTAGATTGATGCTAAATAGTTGACTATAAAACACAGAACATAAAACACACAAAATAGAATTTTATTTTCTCCCCTGATTGTAGTCCTGCCATGTACTGTATTCAGCACATTAATGGTAAGAGAGCTCATTTAACTTGCACAATCTTCTGTATGAGATAAATCAGACAGGAGAGGGATATAACTTAAAAGCCTCTGTCAGCTGGCAAAAAAGAGGAGGAAGAAGAAAAGGCCTCTATCTCTTTGAGATAGGGTTCTTCCCTGCCGTGAATTGCATTCTAAATCCTCATCACATCTTCCTGGTGGCCCATCTCCATCCTCATTACTCACAGCTCCAAAGGCTCCAAGCTTGATTAATTCCCCTCACTGACAAATAATCTGCGTATTTAAAACACTCAGACTCTGATTGCTGCCTGCGCGCTCTCCCTCATCCCACATTTGAATCATGTGATTAAGAGCTGACCAATTACAACAAAGCTGTACATACCTAAGAGCTTGTACTTAGACTGAATCGCATTCAATACAATTCCCCTTAACAAAAATATTAATGATTGCAAGGATGTGTCTAAAAGGTGGCCTTGCTCTTTATCCGGCTAGGATCAACACCATGCCACAGTGATATCAAAGAGCCTGGGACTGATACAAACATGGCACAGTCTTCAACAACAGATACAATATTGAGCTTGTAGTCTCACCACGCAGTTCAGTCTGGATTGTCACGGTATTTTATTAATGTCTGCAGCTGCCTCTGCATGAATTACATTCTACAAGTAGAACACACAGCAAAAATAACACTAAAATCTTGGTCACCTGCCGCCTTGCACATGTGTCATGAGACGGCTCAAACAGAATGTCACTATACTGACTATGCTTTTGAGACTAAACAAACCCACCTCGGCATGTACAGTATTAAGATCTTAAGAATTTGTTTTTGACTGTTTAAATTTAATTGACTGTTTAAATTTATTTTTCCCCCATACCAAGCAGGGTAGAATGCTGGTCGCTGTTGGTTGTTTCTGTAACTTATATGCCTGAATTAGACCAGACCAGACTACTATCAGTAGGTTGTCTTTAGCTCCTTTGATAGATTTTGCACTGTAGCATTCATCATTTGACTCATACTGTAGATGATAGGACTCCTGTGTTGGTTGAATTTAACGGGTTTTCTTTCCTGTTACATTCCACAAGATGGCAGTAGATTTCCTTCATTTGCAGTCATGGTGAATTTTAAACCTGTAAAGAGTGCAACATGTAAATTAACTCTTTTTGGAACATACAACAGTCCTGAATAACCTTTTTTTCTTGCATGTTTTATCATATAGTTATCAGGCAACGAAGGGCAGCTCCGTATTGTTATGACAGAAGGCTGTTTGATCAATATGCTGTGGTAAAATCTAGTTCTTTCATGAGTGGGTTCAGTGCATTGTACTTCACCCCCTGAAACTGAAAATAAATTCAGCTGGACTGCTCCAAAAAAAGAAGGCTGTAAAAAGGAAGAACACATATAATTACATTACATTCAATTCTGATTTAATTCAGTAATTTTCTTCATTGAATTTCAGGCTATTTTGCATCCACTGAATGGCTTTTTCATTTTGCTGGATATGAGAAAGGCACTATATGATGATATAGCAAGGCCATTTCAGTGTGATAAATGAAAAAAGGCTCTTGGGAGAAATGTGAGACTGTCATTCTTTGATCGTGGCCTGGCTGTATGGAGCTGGGTAAAAACCTTAAAACCAACTCTGACATGCAGTAATATCACATAACACAATGCTTATAAGCCATTCCATATTATTAATGGTTCCATTTTATCAGCGCTAACTTCTGTTACAATTCAGCCATCCTGAAATAATCAAATGAGAGATGAAGGGTTACCAAATACACATAAGCAAGAAACAAATGTTGCATTGGGAAAATTGTGCTGTATTTGGTTATACCTGCAAGAGAATCCGATCAGATGGCTCAAAATGACTCTCCATCATGGAGCATTTGTCATTTGAATGTATGAGTTTGTGTCACATATGAAAGTGTAATGACCCTGTCACTGTCATATTGCCGGTGTCTTTCTGAGGGAGCAGGCTCTAAGCATGGCATCTAAAATCTAATCAACTTTCTTCTCTATTCCCTGCACTCAGCAACTGCAGACACGGAGAGGTGCTTGCCCCTTGTGTTAACTTTAAAGCTCCATCTGCCTTCTGTTCCTGGTGTTGTATGTGACATCTGCACTGCATTTATGACCACAAGCATTGACCCAGAGTGGTCAACATGATTAGCATAAAGCAAATCTAGACTGATGTTTATTTTCTTTTCTGTGTAAACGGGTTGTGAAATGTGAGTTTCAACAAAGAGCAAACTAAATCTTTACCATTTTTTTTGCCTGTTTTCTTTTTTAGTAGAAAGACCTTCAGTTTAAAATTGAACAGATGTTGGCCTTTGATCTATATGGCAGATTTATGGAGTAAATGACAATTAATCTAAAGCCTTTGAAATACAAGCTTACATTGCATTGCAGTATGATAAATAACATTTAATCTTTGCACAAAAGGTAAAGACAGATAAAGAAGATAAACTTAGATGTGATCAAGTCCTTTATTAAGCGAAAATGCTTTGGTTCCTGCTAATCAGATGTGAATATCTGGTAGTTTCCTTAGCCTTTGAGGACAGTAAACCTGAAAGTTCTGTATTTTTGGACTGTTGGTCAAACAAAGACAGAAATTGTGATTTTTTGGCAGTTAGCTTTTAGACCACCCTTTCCAAAGGTAAATAACAATGACGGCTACCCTACTGTTGGATCATTACATGTGAACACACCATGAATGTTGTTCAAGGGCAATCTGTATTTGCTGCTGTATTTGTGTGCAGCAGCTCTGACGTAGGGCTACTGTCACTCCTCCTTGTTGAAAGTCTTTGACCACAAATGGACATAGTTTTTTTTCTTTTTCCAACAAAATGTCTGCCTCCGTTCATACAGCCATGTCGTCTTCACCAAGCATCTGCTCCTGTGGTTGCATTTCCCAGAGTTTGTTGAAGAGATGAGCTCTTGGTAGTGGCTACCTTTCTCTCTCTGTGACTCTTTTGTTCAATCAGCTTAGGCACTGTGATAAACACTTATAAAAAAAACCCATTTATAAATTGATTCCATTGTTATTATCCAATTCTGTGATTCCCTCCATGTTTTCTGCATTGCAGAAATCAGAAGGCCCTAGAAAACTCTTAAGGTGCATTATCTATTTATCGCAAACCCATCAAGGACAGCGGTAAATGGTGATTAAATGCAGCCATTTAAATAGCTGATTGATTAATTGGATGAAATACATGAGCAATAGAAAAGGAAAAACATAAGTTTCCTTCTCTTCAGCTGAAATATTGGCATGGTTTCCCCACAACAACATAAAGCAACGACAGCAGGGTTTAATCTTCTTTTTTAATGGCTCTGAGTGGAGACTCGTGTGGCAGTTGTGATCAAACTGGTGAGATTGTTGCTGGTAATGTCTGGTGTCTGTGGCTCCCTATCTCAGCAAATCCTGGTCCATCAACCAACAGAACGCGCTTCAGTGAGGCCATGGTACTTAACCATCCACTTAACAAGATGGCACAGCAGCAGCAATTTAGGGAAAAAAACGGGCTGAGAGTGCCTATCAGTCTTTGAACTACTGCTTAACTGCATTGCAGCAGAAGACCCACTTAATACAGAAGATGGCAGATAAGCCATCTGAAATTCTGAGGCCACGCAGTGAACATCTAAAAGCTCTGCTAGCAGAGAATCCACGTTGTAGCTGTAGTTGCAACAATATGCATTGTATGAATTTTGCATCAGAATAATTGACAAGGATTTTTTTGAACGGGATGTCAAAGTTGGATCTTCTGTTGATGTACAATAAGCTCAGACAAAGCTATTAAATATAAAATCACTAATTGTGCATTTAGCTCTTTTCAAGTCATTAAATTGTTTTTAATATTTGAGGATTTTAATGAAAAGGCAAAATTAATGGGACAGTTGCTGTACTACAACCCCACTAGTCGCATGCTTTACACACATGTCTCTTAAGAATGCGATTTGAAATGTTCAAGTAAAGGTCATAATATAGTAATGGAGGGGATTACAAATTGATTTTTTTTCAAATCAATATCTTCACCTATCACCCAGGAGGGGCTACAGTCATCCTCTCATTGTATTCTGCTGTCTTCCCTTTTATTTCATTTCTTTTTTTAAACCACAGAATCATTTAACTTGGCAATGACTTTAGAAGTGTGACACACAACTCAGTGCCTCTCTTGATGTCAATCATAACAACTGCAGGTTAGATTGAAAAAAGAAAAATAAAATAAAATAAGGCACAGGCACACCTCTCAAGACAAGCTGACATCCATATCCTGTTCAGTCATGTTTTTCTGGTCTGCCAAAACCCCAAACCAGTCAACCTGTCAAGAAAGAAACAGTCTCACCGGCACTATCACCACCTTTCCCCTGCTCATCTGTTCCTGTCGTGGGTCACAAGGACTAGACCGATCTAACACTTTCTAATCAAGCGGTCACCCTTTATCATCTCCAACTGACAGCTTTAAGTAGCCATAAATAAGCGTGGGCCAAGCTCCTCATTTGTCACGTGAGGCCCTGCTCGCTGTATATCTTCCCCTTTAGAGACCATAGCTCTTCTTTACAGCTCCTGCCTTAAGTAGGCAATACTGGGGAATGATGGCAACAAATATTCCTGTGATAATAATGGGCCTTTGCTCCTCAATGATGATGAAAGAAACCTCCTTATAAAAATACCTTTTTAAGCTTTCATTTTATGAAACAACAGAGTGTCCATTAGCATCACAGAATTCATTTTGTGGTGGGCTGCTATGGGAAATTTCCAGGCTGCTAGGAAAAAAGCCGTAATTGCATTTAATGTGTCACCCTGTACCTTTCTGGGGAAATTTATTAGCAGTCCAAATTCCATCCTCATTATTGTTCTAGTTTCAAGGTTTCAAACTTAGGTAGGTAAATTATGTAGTATCACGCAAACCACCACCCACATCCCAGCTTCACCATCCAGCAGCTTTTAAATAAGAAATGACTTTGTATAAAATTTAGTGTCTCACCAATAATGGACGATATAATGCAATTCACAAAATAGTAATTGAACAGATTTAAACATGATCTATGGACATATTAAGTTCAATCAATGCTCCATAGTTTGCGCTGTGTGTTGCATTATTATTCGTTGGCTGTGTGACATGTGTGACATATAGTTGAGGCACCAGACCTTACACATCATCAGTGAGGCAGTTGGAGATTGATGGTGCCTCCATAGTCATTCATCTAAAAACATGTCATACAGTGCTTAGTAATTCGTTATGTGGAGCTTTGCCCATTCTTAAATGTTTTGTGGCAAAATCACAGATGAAAATGATATTGACTATTGAGCTCCACTCTCATTCATCATCCCAGACGAGAGACTGTGGTGATTCACTGGTGGGAACTGTGTGAATAGGTAATTGTAAGCTTCATACCCAGTGACTGGCTGAAACAGACCCCTGATTCGGTGTGATATTATGCGCATTAAAGGAAAGGGGTGTAAGAAGTAGGTAATCTAATTTTTAATTCTCACACTTGAGGAACTAGTCAGAGGATGACATGAGCCATAGTACAGGTAAGATGCACACTGCTAGCTCTAGATTTGTTCCTGTCGCGTTGCAAAACATCACATGTCTCAGTATGTCTTCGGTGGTTGATAAATATTTATTACTCTGACTGTTGGCAGTGGTACAGTTGGTTGCATGTGGTATAGACGCCAAAAACAAAAATTACATTATCATTATTACAGTTGTATTCATGTTTTTTTTGCTACATTCTATTACCTGTTTGGATCTCTGCTCTAATGATATCCCTTATTGTGAAAATCTGAATTTTTGTAATCATTGTTAAAAAATGTAACATTAACGACAAAATAAAACCTATAAATTGAGGTGCTGAGGGCGGAGGTGTAAGAAAGCGGCGTAAGAAACCACATAGAGCTGCAATACTGCAAATGCTGCCACAACAAACAAGCCACCCCTCTTGCCCTGGAGCCCCCACTCACACGTAAATGGGTACAGTCTCCATTAGCGCTTCAAGAGAACCATTAATGAATGAATTTGTGACCATTTAGAAGATGTTTGCGTTTTGCATAGAACACATCAATTAGAAAAACAAGACAAATAACAATAAAACTAATTTCTTCACTGATTGATTTAGTCGTTGCCAGCTGACCTTGCTGAAAGTCACAGATACTTTACTGGACTGTTCACATAAGGCAGTGGTGACTTTTTTGGAGTGTGGGAATTTTGGGGAATTAAACTACTCGATTTCATCTGATTCCGATTCTTTATTCAGTTAATAGAAAGGGGTGCATCATTTTCATGCCCTTACTCAACTAGTGCATAACTTTTTTTAATCAATGTACAGATATTTGTTTATTTTTTTTGCATTTGTAAATTGATTCAAAATCATAGAGGGTAAGAATCACTATTATGTGAATCAGTGTGAATCAGAGTTTTCATTTCTTTTTATTACTTGCCAGAAGCACATACTTTGTACAGTACATTCCTTTGCATGAGAACACACAGCATGGTCCTAGATAAGACATATCCTCACTTTTAAACATGCAACAAGAAAAGGCAAGAAAAAAGGAAGAATAATGTCACTTAATTCACAGCCACCCTTAGGGCTTTCACAACTCCTCACTTCCTTCTTCTCCTCATAGCCTGCGAGTCTGCAGAAATTGTGCCCAATTGAGCCCACAGAGCCCACGCTGCTTCTGTATAATCCCCAGAAATACAGTTATTGCACACAATACATCATACAAAATGTATGTGTTATGCATCACTTATCTAGTATATACTTATCCACAGAACACCATATTTGATCTGTGGGTTAAGTAGGTTTGCATGAGCACCAAAGTGGCATCAGCGAGCGCTTCTACTTTTTTGTTCATGTTGATGACTGAACATAATTTATTCATCAGCAAAATCGTGTTGCCCCTAATGATGATCAGTGCTTATTGTTGAGAGCTGGTGAAGCTTTTTGAGGGTACAGTTGTCTGCTGAAGCGGTAAGCCGGATTACCATGACGTCTGTCCCTGCAGACAACTGTTCACATGGATAAAAGTCTTATCTATTGTAAAGTCAACAGCATGGACAGACGTCCTGACATTTCCGGTCTGCGATTACAAATGCAGGTTGGCTTCTCTTGAGGTCACTGAGTTTGACTTCCAACCAGTTTACATCTCATAATGTAACCAGGTTATTGTTGGCTTTCAAACGCAAATGCCCCAGAGTGTTCATGTTCACGTGACAAAGCCCTTTAACTGCAAAGTAACTAGGACTCTTGTCCATCATTTTCAAAGAATGAAGTAGTGTTGCATTATCATAAAACCACAAAGTCTGCAGATGTCAAAATAGATAGTAGATAGAAAATGTCAAGCACAGAAGTTTGTTTCCTATTATTTACTGCCAGTCAATCATAACACAAACCTAAACCTAACCACACCTTAACCATAGTTAAGTAATGTTTATTTTTGAAATGGCAGTTTCATCCTGTTCATCGTGGTTTCAGATCAGAAAACATTTATATGGCAATATAATGGGTTTTGAACCGAGTTCTTATAGGTAGAAACTTTTGCTAAAACGGTTTATTTTATGGTCAGGGACACTGTAAGATAGCAGTACTAGTACTGTACATTAAACTGAATAGTGTGCAATTGTAGCTATAAGGAGGGATTGTTTAACATTATTGTTCAGAGGCCATCAAGTTGAAGTGGTTTGCATTGGGGTTTGACAAGAAAGTAGTAATCATCCGAGACGATTCCACCAGATTACCTCCTGTTGAAAAGCAATTTGTGAAGTGGATGGGTTCCCAGGTCTTAGCCTCATGAGACACCTTCTTCAACATGCACTGCTGATCACGGCTGCAAATTAAAGAAGAGAAAAGTTCCCATGTTCTCTCTTAACTCTTTAAGACTTAAAAGTAAAAACATTTTAAACTGGAGATGAGTTAGAGATATTTTATGTAGTGAGATAATAATAGATAATTGGAGATAATTGGTTGAAATTAGATCTTAATGTAACTCATAGGAGCCACCTATACACAGAACAGAGCATTTGATTTACAGTATATGTCTGTTTCTAAACATGTATTTGCGACTGCATAGAGATTACACTGACAGAAGTGCACAGAACATTCCCTGGCTGTGATTACTCTATTCCCACAGGGGTTTTGTTTTTGACCCACGCTGTGTGAGATGCCTTCCTAACTGTTCCAAAGTAGTAGTAAATGAGTGAGTGGGTGAACTGTGATCTTCAATATCTTGACAAGAGGAGACTCTAATATAAAGGAAAGTTTTCCTGCAATCTTTGAAAAAGTATTTCACACCTAATATCAAACTTTCAAGACAACAAACACCAGAGGTTTGAAAAAAGTCACCTCTGAGTGCAGCTGTTACTCTTACTAGCCATGTTTCCATCTAATTGTCAAGTGAATTTGAGGCAAACTTTGAAACATTGCAAAAAAGAAGTCCAGCTGGGGACCAGGTTGCTGCTGCATCTGCACAACAACATGTGCTGTTGTGTGTAAAGTTGTCTATGACTCATTTTTAAGGCTGTGTTCTTTTTTAAAAATGTATTGTCAAGTTGGTAACAAACTACATTGCCTTTGCATTTTGCTAACTTGTGTTTACATTTCACAGTAAGATGACCTACTTGATAAACATAAAAATACTATGATGACATTCGTCAGAAAAGCATCTGTCCTTTTTCTTTTCAGTTTTCTTTTGCCTTTAGTGATTTTTTACATCTACTTTCTCATGAACATCATCCATAGCCAGATGTTTTAGAGCTTGGTTGATCTGATACTTGTTGCAGTGTTGCACTTGGACTCTTCTGCCCTCGTCATCTGTCTCTTGAGGCACATTGACTTGAACTCCGATACTGGCTTTTTTTTTTTTTTTTTTGCAGATAGCCATACAGGAAGTTCATTCCATCAATTTTTTGGAAACTCCTTCAGAGAGGTTCATGCTGTGACTCTCCCTCCACATCCTGGTGGCAGCAGGAATGAGCTTTCTCTGACCTTCTCGGTGACCCATTTACAGTGATGACTCCTCAGGCATGTCTTGAGTCTTTTCACTGCACTTCCTTCCCTCTCTACTGCTGCATCTGAGAGTGGCTGACATAGGCGAACTATTACCATTGCAACAAAGTGATGGAAATTTCTAATTCAAAACAGCTTGTTTCCTGACAACCCTCTCCAAAGCATATGCTGCTGGTGAAGTGCCCTCCCCTTTAAGCATGCTAGTTGGCAGCTCCCAATCTGCCAGCATATATTTGAAGTTCTTCCACTCAGCTAGGGCTTGGTCTTTATCCATCTTCAGCTGTTCAGACACAACTCCTATGTATTGGTCTCCATAATCCAAAACAAAATAGGGTGGCAAGTTGGATCAAACACTGAGAAAGCCGAGAGCACGGGGCAGGCCTCCTGGAAACCATTGTCCAGGCAATTTTACATTGCTTCAGTGTAATTATGCACCAGTATTTCCAGGAACTTCGATAACCGAGGGTTAACCTCATGTTGGAGCGCCAGGTCAGCATACTTGGCACCAGAACTAGTGTGCTCAGTCAGGTCACTGACAGTGTCAAAGTTTTCTCTGATATCTTACAGTTTAGCTTTAATCCAGTCAAGAGAAGGCTTGTATAGCAGGTGGTCTTTTTGAAACAGTTTTGACAGGTTATTCACAGGAGACAGGGCTTTATTTAACATGAGTCCACTGAAGAAGGCCTGATGCAGTTTCATTCTTTTCTTGGAACTGCCCGGGGGAGAGCAGTGGGCATTGACAGAGTCAACGTATTGCATATAAGCAGTTGCTCCATGACTGCAGTCTGTGACTTTGTCAACAAAGATGCTATAATACTTTGCTTCCTGAATCTTAGCAATCAGCCTCTTCTTAATCAACTGTTCCAGCAGCAGTCTCATGCTTGGTTGACTTCTCTGACTCCTTTTTTGTAAAGATTTCATGTGTACCAATTCAAAATCCTCCTCAAGTTCAAGCAGAGGGCCCAGCTTGTGCTTGGTTATTTCCACCTGTCCAAGCCAATACGCAGAACGAAGAAGGATGTGTTCTGTCTCTTTCTCTGTGGGACCCTCTTCGTTCTCTGTGTGCCTCTTTCTCAGTGGAGGTCCCTGGTTGTGTGCCTCTAATTTTTTTTTTCCCATCCTCACACTATAAAACTCAAAGAAAATGTTTTTTTTTAATGGCTTTTACATTTCCTTCTGGGGATGAATGAAGTAATTATCTGAATGCCTATCAAGTTGGATATACATAATTATTAATTAAATTACAACAGTTAAACAAAAGCAAAAAATATTGTAGAAAATATTTAATGAAGTATTGTAATATGGGGTGTGACTCCTAAACAGGTGATATCACGGCCTATGAAATCCCCCCAAGGCAGTGGTAGGGAAAGCACTGGTTTTGTCATTTAATTTGGAGTATTTGTAGACATTAAATTGTTAATATTATTATACGTGATTGTACACTTACCAATAGTCACCAGTAGTTTTTGAGAAATGTTGCATGTTGTTGTAGGACAGTTGTTTCAGTTTAAAAAAGGGGCACACATGCACTGTAGATAAGAAAAGTACAATCATAAATCTTGATGAGTGTGTTTACAATCTCTTTATGATCAGGTGTTTGTAGTATTTGGAGTGTGGCAATGTGTTGTGCATGTAAACATCATATCCTTCCTTTTAAAACCTTGATAAACCCTTATTCTGGCTTTGAGAAACCTGGATATGCTAGCTGGACCACTCCAAAAGAAACCAGGATACTGAGATAAGTGGCTGAGATATTTAGGAATCAAGCACACTCAGACACAAATGATCAGAAACCTGGATACTGTTATCATCATGTATACAGGGATTTCAATAACCAGGTATCTCATTTTCCATGTAAATGCCATACCCCAACTATGATTGATCAAATCCAGGATACTAATGTGCATGTAAACGCACACCACACAAAGACATGTCTGGGTATACTGTGAGCCTCCTGATTTGAGTGGTTTTGCAAGCTTAAATATTAAATGATTGCTAAGTTTAGGCCCAGCTGCAGCAGAATAGTTTCCGAAAATCCAAAACTCAGGTTTTGCACAATCATAAGTGGTAGGAAACATTTATAATAGGTTCAGTTATGTGATTTAGAAATTTTCTTTTAATATATGCAACACAATACGCATGTAAAATGTATGCGTCATTTCAAAACACATCTGTCACTGAGCAGCGGGCGGCTTGTTTTGTCTTCAGTGGCTGTGTGCTGTGCTGTGAGTGCAGTACGTCACTGTCATCGCTATTCGTATACAAGTACCTCATGTCTCAGTCACATGCAAGAAAATACCTAACATTATCATAATGAATGTAAACAAACATGGCGACTGTTAGTACTCACAGTTGTCAAGCTAGCATGTTCTTTTGGCTGCACTTTCTCTTTCACTAGCTTGAGCAATATATCTGCCTAGCCAAATGGAATGATTGGATGGGCTTATTACAGGCCTGCAACAGCCACAGATAATAGATATTTTTCTCTTTTTTTGTCAGAGCATTTGATTTATTGATTTCTGTCGGAATGTAAAGGGACTTTCAACAAATATAAAAAAAATGCTTGAAAAATACACTACCTACCCTAGTTGTAATTAAACAATCTAGAATAATTGACAAATGAGTCATTACATTAATCGACTAATTGAAAAAGGAATCAGGAAATTCATGTATTAAGAAATCATTTTTGGCTGCAGCCCTAAACTACGTCATATGCAGAGCCATGTGATGAGAGGGTCAGGGTTAATCCCCTCTATCTCAGTCTTGCTGTTATACCAAACAGGGCATCAGCTAATTTCAGGTTTAAAGTTGATGTTTTGAGACCCTATGTAGTCATCTTTGAGTGTGAATTATTTTGGATGAGCGGTTCTTGAGAAAGCTTCAAGCAGCAATGCCAGAGGCCAAGCAGTCGGCCTGTTCTGAGCAGGCACATATCGAACGGGCACCGAACTGGTCAGACAAATGTCCTCATCTGTGGGTCAGGTGGATACATCCTTCAGAATAAATCGACAGAAATTGCATGCTGCTGCCAGTCAGTGAGAGCACCTCAGAAGCACTGGGGGAATGTGTTTTGTGGCCTCCCTGTCACTTAGAGTGGATGTCCCCTCTACAGCCCATTTACCTCTCATCTTGTTGTGATGGGTTTGAATGCAGACCTAGTTTCAGCAGAATCAGTCACTCAAGTTACCTGTGCTGGAGCTTGATGCTGACTCATATTTGTGCTGTCAAACTCATTGTAGCTCATGTTAATATTGGTATAGGCAACTAATCTTGACAAAATAGTCCTAATTGTCACACTGGGACACAAGGGTATTTTCCATCTTGGTAACATAAGAAGAAACAAATTAAAATTGATTGGATATCAATGATTATCTTCTCAGATTTCAGATTACTAATCTAAGACATAAGTGTCTGCCCACCAATTCATTGGGGTTTTTCTGTTATCGTCTCAAGGCTGTCTCTAATTTGTTTTGCTAACCTAATGAGTCCCTTGTGGTTTCCTCAACAATAAGTGAAACCATTTTGGCTCAGTCTTTCAGTGAAGCGGCACTGAAATTGAGTGAGAGATCAATAAAGGTTATGGTTGATGATTTTTTTCTAACGTTAATGTTTCTGTATGTATTTGTGCTACAGATGCAGGACTCAGGGCAGTGCTTTAAAACTGCATTACAGTCCCATAACATTTTGTGAGTATTCCAGTCTTTCACCACGTATTAAATATGTACAGTCAGTTTTGCCATGTGAAAAGTAAAATGAATATGGTGAGGCTTTCGATTTGGGGTTTAGGCAACTTTTAATCAGGCAAATAAAACAGCATGGTTCAAATTGATAGGTTTATGTATGGGTTTCTTATGACTGAAAACAAACTACACATTAGGAATGAGTTCATGAGTTTGGATTGTGCTTGCAACGTTGGTTTGCTAGGGTTAATAAGCAATAAATATGGCCATCTTCCACCTAAACTGTTTGTGCAATCCTGCCTCAGAGGAAAATAAAACACTGTGTGGTGTCTTTCTGCCTGATTTGTATCCAAACTGGACTTCTTGTTTCATATTTCATCTTCTCACCGGTATATCTGGCAACAAAATGGTAGTTAACAAAAAGGTAACATCCCCATTCTGTCTTCTGCCTTACAAATCTCTGGTTGGTCAATTAGTTGCCCAAGTGGGGGGAAATGTGTCAATAAGCACAACACCAGGCCTGCTTGAATCATTTAATCACCTAGAGATGTGAGCAGTGATTCTTAGGTGGGGAACCATGGTCTTGGGAATACACATTGTAAAATACTGCTTACATACAGGACAGTACAGTAAGTCATACAAGTATAAACCAACTCAAGATTGATTGATTGATTAATTCCAGTAACACTATACAATGTCATTATGCAAAAACAACAACAAGCCACAAGCAAACCTGCATTTTTATTTTATTTCATATTGACAACTGTAACTCTAGTTCTGCTAATCGGATTCTTTGAAATGTTTCAAGGGTGCACTCCCAGTTTGGTAAAACTGCTTTCTCTTTTTATATAGCTGAGGCATACTAAATACTATTACATTTGAACTTCTCCCTGCTTTGAATGCCTTTAAAGGTCTTTTACAAACTGCTCTGAAGGAAACATGGAGATGTTTTACATAATCCTTGATTTAGGTAGAATGTGGTATGGAATGGGACATCGCTGGCACGGCCTATATGCCCCTCTTTTTTGACAGTTTCTCCTGTGTTGCAGTTATGTGTTGTATTTTCTCTATAGAAAACATACTAGTTATAACATGTTCTAACATGTGAGATTGTTTTTTTATGTGAAACTGCCTGTGCTGCCATATTGACCTAGACTCCCTGGAGAAGGAGATCTTGTATCTAAATTAAGTATGAATAAAATAAGGATTAAAAGAAACAAAATCTTACAAAATTATTTATTGGTCACCAGGACTCAACAAGGGTTCATCGACCACTGAGCCCTGCTCCATCGTAATGTCGTGAATACAATCTCGTTGTTAAAAGTGCTATAAAGGTTTTGTGAGTAAAAAGCCAATAAGAGTAATTTTTCAGAAAAGTACGCCTGTCCTGAATTCAAGGTACCAGTATCAGTTCAGATGTGAACAGTGCCCAACCCTAAATATAATCAGATATCTTATACTGCAAAACCATAGACCAAGGACAGTTTTAAACACAACATTTTTATCAGTTTTCAGCAGCTGTACTTGGAGAAAATTCATTGTATAATGGAAAGAGATGCCAAATTCTCTACCCACAATAGACCCTAATGCAGAATACAATGCATCCAGAAGACATTTCAGAGGTATGACTCACATTTTCTGGATTGGAAGCCCTTGCTCTCTTGAGCTTGCTGAGAGTAGGAATTAATTAAATTTTTGTTTATCAATCCATGGTGTAGGCTCAGTGGATTCACTCCCAAATGCAATAGCAAAAAATCAGTACAGCTGAATCTGACATAATTAAGTACATTTGTGGTTCATGAAAATGAATGCATATCATGTGGTGAGAACCATTTTAATCAGCCACTCACTATTTTCTTTGTGATACACTTTGCTTCAGGCACTGGGACTTGAAGGGTCGGTGACTATGGGAGACCTCTAGTGTGTAGTTAGTCTTTTTTCTTATTGCAAGACAAACCGTCACCTTGCTGTTCCTACCTCCGCTTCACACGTATAAACTGTTTGACAGTAGTCATGACTTAATGACATAGTCCAGTCTATACATGGATAAAATGAAATTAAAGTTGGTATCTTTACGATTACAGTCCTGGTTGATCTGGCGACATTTATAGTTACTGGTAGCAGCAAATGTGGTTAAACACTACAGGTCAGAGGTCTAAGGGTAGCAAAACAAGCTATTGTCGTTTTAATAAAGCATGCTGCTGTTAGCATTTAAAAACACCAAACACTATGGTGAACAGCCTTACAGAACTGCTAACATGGCTGTGGACTGTTTCTCTGTGTGACTTATAGATATTTGCCTTTGTACTGCTGTAACACCTTCATTATGTTTCATTCTCAAATTACATATATTTAAAGGTCCAGTATTCACTGTCAGGTAATTGTAAAGGAAAGGGTTAATGGTAAATTGAACTGTTATGGGTAAAGATGCTACAGAAGAATCAAAGTATAAAAATGTTTTCTCGTCCCAGTTTTTAGTTTTAAAGCAGATATTTCCTCGTCAGGGGTGAACAAGACAGAGCTGCCCTGTCAGAGCATTGTGATATAAAGAATAAATGCTGAGGACTGCATAGACTTCAGTCAGTCAGTCCTTAATGCTTTCTGTGATTAGTTGCCACTGGACTGTGAAACCTTGGAAGGCCTTACAAAGCAAACACACCTGAGAGAAAAGCCATAATCTGTCTATGACACTTTAAAAGGGTGGGGTAATAAGTCCAAAACAGAGGAATGCCCCATACAAGACCATGTCATGAGGGAACAAGATAGAAGACATACCAATGCAAGAAGCAACAGTTTCCTTTCATTTGAACCACTGTGACCTTACCAACCCTCAGCCTGTTAATGATGCACTGGACCTCATTTCTGAGCACAATGCTGCAGTGCTGATCTCTCATGGGCACACAGGTTATTTCTTTTTGTGTTTTCCCTCTTTTGAAAACAACATTATGCAAGAATAACATTTATATTAATGTGACATCTAGAGAGCAATGCTGATGTCCTGAAATATTGATTAGAGGATAATTTTGTGCTCAGCATTTATTCAGAGCTGTACAAAAATATGCAGCCACTTGCTTCATTGCTTTGATGGGATCGTAGGGAGCAGATGCGAGAGCCAAATAATTCATATTCACTAACTGATCTTGTGAATACTGGGCTTCAAATATTTAAAAAAGGCTCACAGCTGAGGCAGCGTATCATTTCTTTATAATAAGGCAAACATGGCCACATTATATGCCGTTTTAGTATTTAACTTATGTTATCATGCACCAAACTGCAAAGTCCATGCAGGACAAGGTCACTGAAATTGATTAGAAAAATATGTTTTAACTTTCCAAACAGATGGCTTTGTTATATAACCCAGAGAGAGCTAAATAGGTTGTTGTAAACATGAGGGAAAACACATCCACTCTGTATTATGAAATCTGGTAAAGCAAGACCTCTATCCTAAGTGAACTGCACTGTATATCCAACTGCACAGGAAAACGCTAAGCCATAATGTAGTGGACTAAACATATACAGTTTTTAATCAAAGTTAGTCCACAGGTTTTGCTTTGTTTACATTATAAAATGATGTGAGAAAGCATCACATGACCTATTTTAGCACTGAACAGACAGCTCCGACAACTTGTTTGTGTCAGTCAAACTACAAAGTGCATTGTTGAGGTCGTCTTAGGTGCTTATTTAGTAGACGATTTGGCAGGGCCCATTTATTCTACATGCTCCAGATTGCTTTCTTGACTGTTCGCAAATAAAGTTTTTGACCCAAGACCCAAAAACAGTGTCGTGTGATAAAAACTTATGATGAATAGTTATCAAGTTTTAAAGCAAAAAATCTTTCTGTGTTAGGTTAATGTTTATGTGGGTCTCAGGAAATGAGGTTTAGCCCAAATATTGTTGTAGTATCATGTCAGTGTATGAGCTGAATATCGTCATATTATGAATTCAGGTTGAAGTGTTACTTTAGAGTCTAAACTTTAGACTCAGAATGAGCTTTGTAAGACTAATGACAGTAATGGTTTTGCCTTCTTTATTGCCTTTTAACTACTACCCTACAGGTAAAGTCATTGTGCGTGTGCGTGTGCGCATGCGCATGTACATAATATACAAAAACGCACACACGGGAAAATAGGACCCATAATCAGATAATATGTGACCGGAATTATTCCTCTTTGTCCAGGACATTGAACGTTTAACCAGAAACTCTGCAGCACATCGTCACTTTCATTGCTTGACAATTAAATGTAGGTCAAGCTGATACAAGCGCATAATTTAACAACACTATATAGGACATAATTTGTATTTCTTTATGTTGTAATGTGTAGGTATGTAGATCTTTTAAAAGACATGTTTTATGTTGAAACATATAAGCACTATGTCTCATATTGATTTTCCCTTATGAATGATGTGTGAAAATAGATACTCGCGTAGTTCAAACCTATGTGGGGATTTTTAGAGGGGATATTTAAACCTCTTTTTTGGCCAATTTTATCAGCCCAATTATATATTCTAGTTTGAAACTGAGTTGTTCTGGCACAATGAAGCAGCTATATTTAGATACATGAATCTATCTGACCACTTGGCTTCAAACTTTGTTAATAAAACAAAATGCAATTTATGTCAAAATTTCTCCAAAATGGATTTGCAGTGACTTCATATACATGTTGGACTAAACTCCATGCCCATTGGAGGATTTACATTTGAGAAATCAGAGGATGTGTTTTCACTCCCTCATTTTGACCTTTGACTAACATTTGTAAACTCAGCTAAGTGGTACTATATGGCACCTGAGACTTTGATTTGCAAAGATGACAGAATGTGCAGTCTGTTGCAAAAACATCCAAATCACATCCAGTTGTATTTGGCACATGTCATATATTCAAATGTCATTGGTTATAAGAAATGACAAACAATACAGTATGTTAAAGGTCTTCCTTATTTGTGTTTGGAAAATAAAGTGCCTCCATTGAAATGTGATATTCAATATCAGATTAATAGCAGGAAGTCCTCCTGTGTGTTTTTCTAAATCGGAAAATCTATGGAGACCAAGAGCTGATGGTTTATAGCTAAACAGAAATGTCACAGCATGAATATACAACCATTTTATTGGGGCTACTGAAATCATATCAAGGGAGGAGAGGAAAGCTGCATTGTTCACCCAGGCCAGAGGAATGGAAGTCCAGAGAGACAGTTTTTCATCCTGTCTTGTGGCACTGTGCACCAGCAGGTTCATAATAGCTCTGCTTAATGAGGGCTATGATATACCTCCACCGCTTTATTGGCAGGACTTGGCTTGTGCAGAAAACCATTATTCACTATAAAAGAAGCCCTGGCAAACAAGCCTAAATCACTGCATCTGTGAGGACAAAAAAGCCTGACCACATGCATGAAAATAGAAACCTATTCAATTTACTCTGCCCCTCTTATATACTGTGTAATGGGAAAAATAAAAAATAAAAAACTTGTATTGTCAGGTAAGATGGTGGGTTAGGCGTTGAGTGGCTCACTTGGCTCACAATAAAACCAAATCTTTGATGTCATCATGCATAAAAGGAAGATCCTAAGTGATATCATGTTGGAAGCGAGTGGCATTGAATATGTTTATACAGTATATCCATTTTTTTTTTTATGCAAAGCTGAGGTCTGCCAAAGCTGCGAAAACATTAAAAGTAAGCCAAGATCACATGTAGTCAAGTATGCAGGAATGATTTAAGGCCATAGATGATGAGAAATGTATATTTTCTAGACCAGTTTGCAAGATTATGATCACCCAGTTTAGCCATGTTAAGCAAGGAACATGTCTATTTTCTGCTGATTCTGCATGTGGGTGCTTTGCTTCTGTATGTTATCTTCAGATGGCATGTGTGTCTTCATTTCTAGCTGTGCTGTCTTAAGCCCCAGGTGGGAGTCCTCTTGTTTGCCATTGTGGGTTGCATTTGATTTGATTTCATCTTCTCATCTTTCCTGGAGTTCAGGGCCATGACAGCCTTTGCAAACACAGTCTAATCCACCACCAGCTACACAGTGGACTCAAAAGCTTCCTGATCCCTCATATATCCCTCTGAACAACAATAAATATGAATTTTTCTTCCGAGACCAGACAAGGCCTTCTGGAAACGACTGAAACTCAGATTCGCTTCACTTTCCATTTTCTTTTGCTCTTAAGTGATTCAGTGCTAATCAAAAACATGTTGTGTAAGTGCAAGTATGCAGGTGCAGTACAGTCAGACTTGTCTTGCATTAATTCTCACATTTTTGTGTGTATTTACTTTCTATGTGATTTAGCAGTTTTTCTTTGAAAAGTTTCAAACTAGATACTTTTATTGGAAGAGATGCATCTTATGGTACATCGCATTTGCCACAGGAAATCTGAATCTTGGGGTCAGAAGCTGGGTTGACTGCCGTTGTAAAGAACTGAAATGCAATTACATACTAACATTGACTGTTATGTTGAGCTTCATAAATGAGAATTTTGATTTAAAACATGATGTATTCAGGCCTTTCCATAGAACAATGGTGAGGTCAAATATGTCAACATTTGATACAGAAATAACCTAATAATAAACACAAATAATGAAGTTAACTGAGAGCACACACTCCAGCCCTTTTAATACAGTCAAATTTGGGAGATATATACATATGAATTATATGTGTAATTAGAACTTTATATGTAGTGGTTCAAATAATAAAAATAGTCAAGAATTTAAACTTCAATAAGAAGCACAATTTTATTTTAGCTCTTTGGTTAACTTTCTTCAATTTTGAAAGGCTTCAGTCACATCAGTGTAGATTCAAGAGTAAAGAAGCAGATATCTGATATCTGGCTACAGATCATTCCCTCTTCAGAACAAGTTTGCAGTACAGGTTCAACAGTCTAGTTTTTCATGAAAATTCCAAATGCTTTAAAATACACATATTTGTGGATTTCCATTACATGTATTTAAAACAAGAAATACTTGGGTGCATCAGAAATATATTTGCGAGCCTTATTTTTTAACATATGGATTTCTGGAGTGAATCATTTATATATAATATAATCAGACCAATGTGATACCATGTCTCATTTCCTGTACATGTAGAAGGTTATGTTGCCATGAGAGATAATTTCTCGAGCTTTTGATAAGTGTTTAAAAGGATTAGGTTGCGGCTTATCAGCATGAAATTGGAGGATAAAATCAGATCTGTGTCTCAAGGTTTGCTTCTGCCGCTGCGTGTAGTTTCAATATACAGAGTTACCACACATTACCCATTGACAGATTGTGTCATGCTGAGAAGCAGAATATTGTCACTTCCTTCCTCCTCTTGGTAAAGCCTGTGGTGAAGGTTAATATTTTGTGTCTAATAAACAAACTATAAATAGATGGTTCATCCCACACTGCAGCTTTCTTTGTCAGTAAACTATTGAATTGGAAGAACACATCTGAAAACTCTTTCATGACACAACCCAAGTACTTTTCCAGTGCACTGTAAGAAAAAATCTGTAGAATTTACGGTGAAATACTGGCAGCTGTGGTTGCCAGAAATTCACCGTAAAAATTACGGTGACAATGTAGAGGACTTTACGGTATGCTGTTTTGGCAACTGTAAATTTTGCAGAACAGAACTGTTATTTGTTTACGGTATTTTGCTGTAAAAATGACAGGTAAAACATAAACCTGTTTACAATAATCTCATGTCAAAATTACAGTCCATCTCAGTAATAAATACAACAGAAACTGTATGACATATTACGGTACTTTATTGCAGCTAGGTCCAATTTTACGGTAAATTACTGGCAGCTGTGGTTGCCAGAATTTCACCGTAAAAAATACAGTAAAACATATTAGCAATTACAGTTTATTTTTCAAATTTACGGTAAATTACTGGCAGCTGTGGTTGCCAGAATTTCACTGTAAAAGATACAGTATAACACATGAGGAATTACAGTTACCTGGCACAGATTTACAGTCAGCAACAGCAAACTGTTCTTGCATTAACACATTCTCTGAAAAAAGATGGAACTGATCCAACATTTCAAGTATACTCACAAAGTATCATGTGTCTATATGAGGGATAGTGAATAAACAAAAAAATGAGCCACTTGACCTGGGTTGATCAAGGGTAAAGAGTCACTCAGCATTCACAAGTCACCAGCTCTGATTGCAGTCTCACGTGGTCCATCAGGTCTTTACTGTAGATCATTTCTGCAGCCAGAAAACAGAAACAAAGCCAAAGTTAGATTGATGCACGATTTGAGCACCATGACTACAAAAAGAAAAACTCTGCCTTCTGTTTTTTTAACTGAGCTCCAATGAGTTAACCATAGAACCAGCCCTCTGGAATATAATGTTCTGCAGGTCACTTCTACAACATGCTTCTGCTTAACTTATTTTGTTCTAACAAAGACTAATGTGTAGCTTGTAGTCCATAATTCATTTTATCTGGAAGTTGTTTCTGTGTTACTGGATAATTTTTGTATGAAATATGCTTTCTCATACTCTAGTGCTGAGCTGCCCCGGTTTCCTGAACCAAAATAATCAAGAAACACAAAAACAGCTTGCTTGTATTTGTAATCCAATATTTACTGGACATACCAGTCTTTCACTGAAAGAAATCGGTAGTGTAAAAGCACACATAAAGAGTAATTAATTTATATTTTTATTCACTTTTAGTAACATTTTTTATGTTACAATTGTTGGTCTTTAATGTTGTAATCAGTGGTGGATTTTTAATGTAGCCAGAGGGTTATTTATACATTTTAATATATTTATGCAAAATCCAATGGTAAGAAACTGGTGGCCAGATGTTGAGTTACTGAACTGTGGTCAGTGTTGATTGTCTGATGAACTGAATTGAGGCCTCTGACTAGTTATGTTGCAGGTTGACAGGGTGTTTAGTGGCTCAGTGCTGAAACACATCCCTTTCTACATGTTTACTAATAATAATACTAATAAAATAATCTAAAAATATTTCAAAATCAATCACACACCAACTGCTGCCAGGATAGGGACCTCAAGTTCACCAGCCCCTGCTGCTGCTGTTATGTTTACCCAAGCAGGACCATCACTACTTCTATACAACCAACATTAATAACGAATACATTGTTGGAAATATTTAAAAAAATGACAGTGTGAGGTGAAAAATCTGTACTGATGTGGTAAACGTCCATAGACAACTTGTTATTAGTTCTATATTCTATTTGGCTGACAGATGCCAGAGAAGGCTCTACAGTGAAATATTAATTTACTGCCATAACACACGTGCTCTTTGGCAGCTGGGCAGGTTTGTGTTTCCTAAGATGGCAACCTGCACTTGAAGCATAGACATTTGATGACGAGGATGGATATCCCCATTTAAATTAACATAGCAAGACAGGTGGAGCAGCAGCCATTGCATCTAAATTCTTAGTTGAATCATAGAGCACTGACAGCTTGTTGCAGCGAAGTGTACAGCAGTAACTACAAGGCTGGTAAAACCGGATTCTGCCCAACCCTTTGAGCTGCACCACTGCTTACCTCTAATTAGGCTTTACAAGACTGGTGTCCAAGTCACTGGGTCCAAACTTGACTGAAGACAGTTAGGAGACTCTCCGACATGGTATGATGTTTGGGCAACTGGAACTTTGAGTGTTGTAACTTCTGCCTGAAGAGTTGTCATCAGTGTCCACTGAGGACAAGCAAGAGCCTCTCTGCAGCCAGAAAAAAAAAAAAAAAACTGTGAAAAAAAACATTACCGCTACAACCACTGCTCCTACAGCTAATGACAGCAGTAATAATGACAACAACATTAATAACAGCAACAATAATATGTAGCAAAGTACTTCTTCCAGGCCCGGCTAACCTGTTTAAGTGCTGTCTACCATCACAGTTCAAAAGTATTGTCGTCTGTGCAGTCCTTGGACTATGCTTGATACATTAATAGTTTAGCTGTAGGCCTGAGTGAACATCCTCAAAGAATTGTTCATCCATACTGGCTCGCTGATGTACTTATTTCGATACTGAGCATTATGTCACAAAATGCTCATTTGTGCTTGTGATTTTTATAGCTCTTGTATATCCAACCCACTTAAGTATCTTTTTGACTTGATCATTTTATTCAGACCATGTACATACCCTGAATGTTTAATAAAAGTTGACTGGTGGAGCACATGGCACATACCTGGGGCTGGGTCCTTGCAATGGTAACCTGGGTTCAAGCCAGACTTCGGGTCCTTTGCTGCATGTCATCTCCTCTCTCTTCCCTGTCCCTGTCTTTCTGCTGTCTCTGATAAAAATATTAAAAGAAAAACACTCTTAGAAGTAAAAAAATATTAAATAAATAAAAGCTTGCTTTTGGCATTAACATGGATTAGAATCTCACCATCACAAAGGCCAGCAAGTTGTTCCCTCCAAGTCGGTGACCACTAAGGAATTTGAACGCGACGCTTGAGAGGTGGCAGGAGCAAAAGATTTACAATTGTTATAAAGACAATTTCTATAAGTGTGCGCAGTGTGTACAGATAAGTAGGACATTTACTCCAAACAACAAGTATTTGTTGTGTATCTGTTTAATTTACTTACCTTGAAAGAGATTCTAGATCTTAGTGATGCCAAGAGCCTTCAACCTCCTGAAGTGTTAGCACTGAAACAAAAGCTTGGATGTTCTTCATAGGCAGTTTTATTAACTTAGCCATTCATAATTGCTGCAGATTGCTACAAAAAGCCAGTTCACATTTTTTAGCCAGTTCAACGTAAAACAAAAAAGCTTATAACATTATAAGCTTGTAACATCAAAGCTGACTGACAGTATCAAAATATTCTATATAACAGTTGACCATGGGCAACAAACATCACCTCCAAAAAAAGAAAAGAAAAAAACTATAACTTGCCTCTATAACCACAAAGCACCTTCTCAGCGTATATCATATATCATATCTGTTAAATATATGCTTGCAACCAGCTTCGATGCACTTAAGTAAACATCTTGGTTCGTTACGATGTAGTTTGCAATAAAGCACGTAGCCTCTCAGTGTCTTAACCGACTTGCCACAGAAAGCTATACATTTCCTTAGCTAACGGTTAGCTAACCTAGCTTAGTTGTTGTTCAACTCCTGATTTTTGCAAGAGCAAAACGGAACAAAGGAGCAAATTAACGTAACTTTAAACATTACATAAACCCGAATGACATTCAAGAAAGCGCTGACGTTAGCTAGAAAGTTCTGTAGAGGTGCTTACCTTAAGAACATTGTTATCTCCCGAGTACAGGACGTGTGTAGACTCCACAGATGCTCTTTACTGCGTGCGCAGGAATAGCGCCTAAATGTCGGCCAGAAGGATTCAAAAGTCAACACTCTCGTTCTCGCGCTCTCTCTTAAATTGTAGACCAAAAATCACAGAAGACACCTGACTAGAACGGACATCGTCACGTTCAACGTGGTAGACTCAATAAAATAAAACTCAAGTAATGTCCGACGTAAACAAAAAAATAATGAAAACAAAATATAAACGTATCCAGTGAGGAAAAAGGAACTTACTCTATAAATTGCAGTAGTTTCACTAAACTCTGTTGGATACGAAAGGTTCTGTTATGAGATTTCTACAACTAAAACGAAAAACACCCAGAATGCATTGTGCATCTTCTTCTTCTTTTTCTTCTTCTTCTGCTACTTCTTGCTAATTTACCATGTAGATTCCCTAACTGTAGCTGCAATGCAGTCACCATTTCTAACTTGACAGAGCTCCATCAATGTATGTGGTCACACTAGTCAAGTTAGTGTGTTTTAAGGGCTAATAAAGCAGAAATGTGAAAAAAAGAAAGAAAAAAACTTAAATGAAATAATAATAATAATAATAATAACAATATGGTGATGTTGACCAAAGTACCACTGTAAAATATCGTTTTTCTTTAAGTTAGCAGTATATGGACCATATTTTTAACATCTTGTTTCTATAGAAATGACGGTATATATTTTGCTGAATGGTTAATAGTTTTCTACTGTAAATTTAAATGTACATATCAGTGAAATCCGTGATTTATACTGAATAATACTGTAAATTTTAGGGTAATTACCCACTTTTGACTTTACGGTATTTTCTCACTCATTTTACAATTCTTTGAAAAAATTACAGTAAAATTGTGTGTTTTTTACATATTGTACCTGTAAAAAATAGAGTTATGTACTGTATCTTGGTTTACGGAAATTCAGTGTATTTACTACAGAGATATACAATTTTGGAATTGACGGTGCTTTGCTGTTGCTATTTGACAGTTTTTTACTGTATATTTTACAGACTTTTTTTACAGTGTGGTTCATTGTCCTAACAAAGAACAACTCTGCACTGCTCGTCTTTCAAAACTAGCCACATTGCATGTTAAGGAAGTTTCAACCAACTATACTTTCTAATTATTTTTGATACCTCCTAATTATGCTGAAGAACCGGTGCACTGTTACACACCTTTACTTCAGAGATTAAAGGTTTAAGCCAATTTGGTCTTGACAGAGCGACTGAGTGGTCTGTGTGGCATTTCTTCTCTTTTAGTCTTTGTAGTCTTATAATTGTGTCTGCTGTCGCAATCTGGGAATACAGGAGGTGCTCGGGGTGCAGAAATGATTCCCTTTTATAGAAAGTAGAGATTCTCTCATTATGTTTCTTTTCAGAGATGTACATTGAATGAAGCACCATTCAGTAAAAGGTCACAATGGAATGATCTGCACGAGCAAAATCTATTAAAGAAAATAGCCTCTTTTACAATGGACTTAATAGCTGCAAAATACAGTGCATACTGACATACAGTGTGCATGTTTTACTCCTCAGTCAGTCTTCAGAGTGAGTTAGCCAAGCATTGTCATCACTAATAATCTGTTATACCTTCCCTGAAGAGTTTTTTTTTTTTACGATAAACCACCAAGTTTATCTTGGGAAAAATTATCTTTGATGAACTGAGGTCTGTAATTGTAATGCTTACAGAGGCATGTCACGCTTTTCTTAATTTGCTGCATCAGGCTGGTCCACCTTGTGTTATATCATCTTTAGCCAACACCCTCCACAAGCTCTTTTTGACCATTTATATTGTTGTGAAGCTACAACAGCATCCACAATTAGAAGTAGCACTTGATGGCATTTTGACAAAATGTGAGTTCAGGGAGACGATTAATATTGCCATTCCACCCGGGGAGATTCTTGCCATGGTAATTTTTGTCAGCAGAAGAAAGGCCAGTTGCTGCGTTCTCTGTGTTGACACAGCGTGGTGATTACAGCAGTTTTAATCTGACTGCAGATGCCAAAATGCATTGAGGAATAATCTCCAGGGCAAGCTCATATTCTTCTAATAGATACATAGTACAGACAGGACAGGTGGCTGACAGGAATGCAAACTGTTTCACTGGATAGCGGCCACGCAACTTACATGCAAGCTGTTGTATGCTGACAGTGAATAACTGCTCCATACACAAGACCATTATTGTGGTATGCAGCTGCAGGAGGAATTTTTGTGGTTGGCCATAAGGAGTTTTCATATTTCTTTTTGTTCCATTTTTATTTCTTGGCCTATTCATTTCCTATATTCATTTCATTTACTCTCAAATGAAAAGCACACTTCTGCTGATGAAAGTTTGGGCCATGCACCGCTCCTCCTGGTAAGTGAATCACTAAGCATAAAGACAAATGGCCAGCCGTGGCAGCAGATGCTCTGCTGAGGAATGGCATGGTATTATTGGATGTTTATTGGAACAAGAGAAAGAGAGCGAGAGATTGAAAGGGTAGGGCAGTTAGACTAATTCTGCACAGAACTGCTCTTTAATCTTCATTTCAAGGCAATTCACCAACTGGTGGTGATCAATAGCTGATTTCCCCCTACAATGGCTTCATACCAAAGCATTGTTTGAGCCTGACACATCATAAAGGCATCAGTGGGGGAAATCTGTTGATCCTTCAGCAGTACTTCACAGCCAATAATAAAACTAATTTATTCGTACAGGAGTATTAAAAGCCTTCAGTTACATTTTTGCGCTGTTGTTTTTTTTGTTTCAGCAAAAAACCAAATGTTTTAGGGCGATTGGTTTTATGTTACTATATATGCAGTGATAAAGCTGCATGTTTTGTTTCTGCAGATCAAATGTTAGTCGCAGGAAAAGTGAAAAAACTCATGAAGGTCATTTCATCAGACAGATGAGAGAGGAAGTTCCACACCAGTATTTCACTTGATGAAAAATATCATCCACTTTACTGGAGTAATAACTTGGATCTGAATCTGCTTGAACAAAACAGCCCTCATATTTCTCTGTTTCAGTATTTGTCCTGTTCCTCCACTGTTGCAGGATTGATGGTGTTGGACATGCATATTAGTTGCACAAATGAAATCCGGCTCATTTCTGCTCTGTGGACAAAACAAAGGAGATATGCAGACTCTCATAAACGATTCAAACTGAGTGCTGATGAGAAGTAAATTGATCCCCGAGTAAAGTTAACTTCTTGCCACTGGACCATGACCTCGCAGTCCAGCAGGCAGAGGAGTTTTTTTCTTTTACTTAAAATGTTGCACAAGTTCTGAATGTTTCACAGGGGTAAAATTTCAGCAGAATATGTTACCTATTTTGAATCCTAATCATCTACATACACTGGGGAAGACGGTGAAACAGCATCTTGAGTAAGTAGTATGCACCCTTGTGAACCAACGGAGGCTACTTGCCAGTAAATCTGAAATACTTGAACAGTTTTAGGGATGATGACTCTTTGCACTCTTGATAAAATAACTTTTATATTACACATCACTAAGGCATATGTTTTTATGGTTTCTGAATAATAAAAGGGAAACAGTGGTTTCAAGTGAGTTCAACCCATTGATTTAACGTCTGTGAACCAAGATGATAGTGTTCATTGTAGTTTACAGTAAAATAAATCCTTTTACAATGAGGACACCTCATGAAATGTTCCAGTAATAGAAATGGATGGCAAAAGAGGGAATTATAGACCCTCAAAACCATTACAAAAGATTACAAAACAGTGTTTTTTAATGTTAGAAATGAGCACAGATAAATTACCAAAACTTTTCTGTGAGAAAATGAAAAGCCCTACTTCAGCCCTGGCCATTTCAATTTAGTTTTTTTTTTCTTTCTGAGCAACACCTCACATTATTACATTTCTTGTCAGTTACCACAGAAATTGCTCCTCAGCCGTGGCAGTAAACCTCATTCCCACATGGGTGAACTTTCATTGAAGCTGTTCAAAAACCGGATCGAACCAAACCTTTTTGATGAAGGATATAAAATTTTCTGTCCCACAATGGGTTGGGTTGAGTGGGGGCAGATCTGTTTGTCTGCGACATCAAGTGAAAGCAAAAGCTTGTTGATGAATGGCAGTGCGATTTTTAACTTGAACACACCAGTTTTTCGCAGTGTATCTACCCTTCGCATACACTGCCTGAGATTGTCTGGCGAAGGCGGGCCTTCTACGACACCTCCAGCATGATGGACGGACCACAGCCTTCATGCAGTGATCCAAATGGTTGGAGGCTGCTCATTAATATAGATGGGGTTTTTATAGGAATGGCTGTTGGTTTAAATTATTCAGAGGGTTCAGGAAGACATATGGGCCGGCCCCTTCAGTAGCACAGCTAACTGAACACGTAAATACCTACTGTGGGGCAGGTGAAGCAGAGGAAGGAGCTGCGAATCTGGTGTGTGTGAGAAGAGTAATGGCACAGAGTCATGTCAGTCCTAAATCATGAGCTGTAATAGTGTCACCAGGGTAGCAGCAACCATACTCAGACACACAAAACATGGTAGTTGCATTTGTAATAAAAAAAAGACAGGCAGCATGCGTGTCATATGTATGTGCACATGCAACGCATATAATTAATGCGAGTGCTAACTGAGCAGTGTATTGGTCGGTTCAACCTTAAATATAGTTAGTCTGTGTGGATGATCCAGTGAGGATGATGATATGCTAACCAGACAGCGAGGCAGGACAGAAAAAGACTGCACAAACAGCTGTGGAGACTGGTTAAAAATAGCAGCGAGGATATTACTAAATTCCTGTCAGGGCATGTACACATTTGATTGGCATCTCCTCACAGACGACACACTACTGCAAATCCACAAACGCAGACTCCACTGTGTGGTGGTAACTTGGCTTCGAATTCATCTGGCATGCACACAAATGCACGTGCAGTAGCTCTCTCTCTCTCTCTCTCACACGCACATACACTCATGTGCATACTTGGAGATAAATGAGGGGTCTCATCCTATGATCAGGTCCATTAAGTCGTCCTGCCAGTGTGGGCATGCTGTTGTTATTGTGCGAAGAGTGATGATAATGTAAACATGAGTCTGTTCCTTGTTGTGTAATGTGAAGTTAAAGAGTATACAGACGCAAACCACATTCCAATACAGCATAGCAGTGGCGGTATATCAGTCTGACCAATCCTTTACCAATGTAAAAGTATCGATACTACAATAAAAATACTCCATTATCAGTAAAAGCTAAAACAAAAGCTCAAGTAAAAGTACAAAACATTGGAAAAATGTACTTATACTATCTATAACACTTTATCCTGATAACTGATCCCATGTTTTATATGTAAATAAATCAAAGCCGTCAAATAGATGTAGGGGTGTAAAAACTAAAGTATTTCCCTCAGAGATGTATGGGAGTGTTATAAGCACAGACCAAGTATAAAATGGCATAAAATAGAAATACTGAAGTAAAATACAAGTACCTCAAAACTGCAATTAGTAGTAAATGCTGTATGTGAATAAATTTACATTTCATCACTGGTATAGAGGTGTCTGTTTTATACTGTAGCCAGTTTTTCTTTTGATCTTTGGGGACTTATTTCAGAGGGTTCAGTTCTGAGAATTTCCAACAACAAATAATAATTGTATTCATGTGTTACTTCAAGATCACAGATGCCTCAATTATCATCAGTTCCACTGTTGATATATTTTCAGCCTTGAAAGTCAGGTGAGGAGCTTTTGTTTCTTGGCTGCACAAACTTGTGCGCAGTGTTTGTGTCTGCAATTTTAAAGAGGGAGCCAAGTGTCTTGCTGATGGAATATTTATCTTTCCTCAACAGGGTTCCATTATGCTGTCATGCAGTTTGTAAAGATTATTTGAGGTCCAGGAAAAGGCTCCTATTATGCATAATGAGTTTCTTCCCGGGTGATTTAAATGTTTGTAGTAGATATGTGCTCATTTGAATTTCAATTATCAGATTCCAGTGTAGAGGGTTTTTTTTTTCTTCATCTAATTGTTTGATGGAGCATGTCCATAAACTCCTCAACTTGTTGGCAATAATCACAATAAAGATGTTGTACACATGTAATGTATGCTGTAATATCACGTGACACCTTAAGACACACGAGGAGCCTTTTAAGTATGTATAAAGAAGCAGGCTGACGCTCTTGTTCAAACAATCTGAACATGCACTTCTTCCCGGTGGGGAATCATTTTGGGGACATGCGTAAACTGTTAATGAATTTCCTTCAAGATGAACTGCTCGAGTAGCCATTTTTGAGTATCATCAGGTTGTTGATGGTTAACCCTTTACTTAACCAAAAATATTCCCCATCAGGCTACAGCCTGAACTGTAAAGAGATGCTCATAATATATGGATGACATGATTACTCATTTTTCAGCACAGCATTTCTGCTATGATCGCATTAAATATTACATTTTAGATGCTGATCTAAATGCATCAGTTGTTGGAGGGTGTTAAATTCATAATGTTTATTTATGTTATTTAGCATTATGCCGACTATTGTTTAGTTTATACTTTGTGACAGGATCACCCAATAATGAATCATGGTCAGAACAGCCGTATCTGCTTATAGTATCATTTTGTTTTCCCAATTATGCTGTGGTGATGCAAATGGTTAAATTAAGGTGACAAAAGCACTTTGGCTAAGATCATGGCTTTGGTTAATGTTCATAAGCACTTTTTGTCTTGTGCTTCAAGTTTCTGTAGACTTTTCTTTCTTCTGTATTACACCAAGTCCAGCCTGTCTAGGAGGCAGATTGCCTGATGAGAACAGAACGAATTAGACCTAAATGGCTCTCTGCGCCATCACTTTGGAATGAAACTTTAATTCGTTTGCACCTCTCCTTCAAAATGCCTGACTGGCATTTCACCTTGCAGACATGCAGGAAGAGCTAAGTCATACGTACGTGCTGTACAGTACATGTTCATTAGACATTCAAGACTGATTTTGACTTTTCATTCAGGAAATAGAAAATATGATAATAAGTTATCACACCATTCCAGTGTGCAGATGAATCACAGAGGTGCTGTAACTAAATGTGTTTTTGGTTTTAACTCAAATGATTTCCCCACTGCTTAGTTCTCAGTGATGTTTTGCACAATTATGCATTTTGCACTGCTCTCAAATTTAACAAAAACAAAGTAAATTAGTAAAATAACACAACTAATAGAATTGATCAGCCTTAGTGACACAAAGCTTACTAAACTCATTATCTATTCAACTAAAATATATTTCATATAAGACTGGTTTTATTTGTTTAAAACATGGATGGATGATGCTTAAACAGTTTGGGCTATTGATAACTGTTCAAACTCTAGTGTGTAGTTTAGTTGTGTCTATAGGGATGAATAGATTAATTTCATCACTGACATTTTGCAGCACATACCATAGTGCTGAACAACAAGAATCCTGTATTGTGCTGACTTTATGATTAGGTTTACTGAACCTTCTACAGCTGGTGTTTGGTGGAGGTTGATATTTTCTTGTATCTTAGACTTGAACCATACTTTACGAAAGAAAATTGTCATCCTTGCAGGAGGGACACAGTCAGGACAGCAGACCATTCCTTGAGAAGAAACTAGAGTGAGATAATTTCAGTGATTACTACATTTCTGTGACTAGTCAAGGGTGGTCCAGATGAAATTCCTGCTACAGGCTTGCTGTAATGGGCCACAAAACAGTGTATAGGTTGTCATTGTGATTTATTGTGCCACCCTGGAAACTCCCCCCCCCTTGCCCCCGTCTTTTGTGCTTTATTTTTCCCTCTTGTGAGAAGTTTGTAAAACTGATAAAGCAAAATACATGCAGTGTGATAGAGACATTCCAGAATGATTTCATTAAAAAACTACTATGGAAAACCTAAAACTTTATTCATGTCTTAACACATGTATTTCAGGATGTGAAACTATTATTTTTACTCAGCAAAGCCACATATATATTATATCATGACCTCTGCCAAGTAGGTTATATTTTCTGTCCGGTTTGTGTCTTGGTTTGTCTGTTTGTCTGTCAGCAGGACAAAAACCTACTGGCTCAATTTTCATGAAACTTGGTAGAACGATGTAGCATGAGCCAAGGAAGAAGCCATTAAATTTTGGACGGGATCTGCATCATGGGGTGGATAGGCCAATTATTTTTCCCTTAACATTGCAAGATGGGACATTGTAGAAACTGTAGAAATATGATGACTGCATATCATAGTCCACATTCACGAGTACCAGCAATCCTCTGTGGTAGGCGATGTATGTAGTTCCTCATACTTAATGCAGAAAGCATTCATTATATTAGATATTAAGGAGAAATGTTCAAACTTTACACTTCGCAAAAAAGAGTGATAATATTGCACTTGTTCATTTGCATATCATAGAACAGTGGACTATTGGTCTTGGCAAAGGTCTGCGCTCTCCGAGTACCCTTCTAGTTTATTTCATTTGAAAATACAGCCTTACATAGCAAAGAGGTCGTTCTGGCTGGCCTAGTTTCGTTCCCTTTGTCATTAGAGCTTTGCAGCCTCCTAGCTCCATCACTCACTGTAAACTCCTGCCTAGTGCCAGCATTAGTTGACCGAAGCTACCCCAGTCACTGAGTGAGGCACATGTGAGTTAAGATTAATGGAACACTGCATACAGCTGTTGGGATAACCTGACATTGTTTGAGTAAAAAGGGACAACCACTGAGTGTCGGACCTCAAACAGACAGAAAGGAACGTTGGCGACCTAATTCGCTCAGCAAATTGTGCTTTATGATGCACCACAATCCAGCAGGGGTAAATTCAATCTACGCTCACCACAGCCTTAGCACACGGGTAGAGACCTCACCACACCGAGAAAGAAACAAACACCTCAGCTACATTTAATGCTTTTCTCCTGGGGACAAAATAAAATACCCACTCGCTGGTTAGAGCAGCAGAGTGGAAATATTAAAGTGATATTTCAAACGAGGAAAACCTTTTTATTTTCAGCATGTATTCCCCAAATGATCTCATGAACAGTACTTATTAATTTGCACAGTGGGGATGTCAATGTGGTAATATTACATTTAATGGGGAAGTATTCATAAGATGTGGCATTTTTGTGGTAATTTGTAGGAAATGATATTGAGAACAGTGTATCCTGGGCTGATAAACCATGCATGAAAAATTGAATAGGAAAATCCAATTCAGAATCTCATTGTTTGCTGTGTGAGTAGAATAAACAATAGGTAGGTAGATAGGATTAACAAAGGTTTAAAAGTCAAGTCAACTTATTATTATTATTAGTATTTTACTATATATCTATGTATATTCCCAGAAACAGAAATCAGTTTGCCTCAAGGGGCTTAATAATTTGTACAGAATAAGTCTGCCTCTGTCCAGCCTCGATTTGGGTGAGGACCTCCTCCCAAAAATTGGGGGGTCCCAGGACGGATCGAGGTGCAAAAGATGTCTTGTGTACAGAGGAGTCATAACTTCATCATAACTTATGCAAAATTTTGAGGCCAAAAACACAGATCAATGTCGATTGTATGAAGGCTTTTATATTAGCAGTATGTTCTGCATAGCAACCAGACACATAACATAACTAAGACCTGTCTTAGAAAAAAAAAGAAAAGAAAAAAAAAATCACATTTTTTTTAACCGATTTTATCCTCTCTTTCAAACAGAAGTGCAAGATCCATCTCTGACGAAATGTGGATAGAAAGGCCAGGATTAAAGTGCAAATGCATTTCCTTTTTGAAGACAGAGGGCACCTTTCAGGGTACAGAGAGAAATAATATATCACTAGTGAAACCACTTCTAGATAAAGCTTTTAGCATAGGCAGTCTGTGTGACATCCACTTGAACTCTTAAAGGGTTTCCATTTTTTACTCTGTTGCGTGTACAAATCACAGTGTCTAACCAGCACCCGCTGATAATTATACCTGACATCAGGCCTAGGTTTCTTCCACAGCCAACGTTTTTGTTTCATCCTGGATAAAAGGGTGGGCCAGGAAGGTCAATGAGACTATAGCGTCTTTGGCAGCAGACAAATACTGGTGGTTTGCCAAATTCTTAATTTCTTGTCCATATGCGTGTCGTTAATAAAATTTGTCTCAAAGTGTATCCAAATTGGGCGTCCCGGTGGCCAAGAGGTCCAAGTGTACCATCTAATTGCAGTGACCCAGGTTCAGATTCTTTCGAGGAACCCTTTGTTGTACGCCCTCTTGCTCTCCTGCAACATTTCCTGTCATTCTCTACGGGCTTCTATCTAATAACTTTCCCCCATAAAAGTCCCCTAAAAACACTTGTTTTACTGCACTACATAATGAGAATAAAGCATGAAAATAAAGTCAGTAAAGTCAGCAGGAGCTGAGACATTTGGACTTCCACATCAAAGCTCCTGCACAGTCATTGGCAACATCCTGAGAAGATCACCTTTGTTTGTGGGGACTGTTTTCACCAGCGCACCTACTCACAGTGCCACTTTTGCAAGACTACATGGACTTTGAAATGTATGAAGTCCTATCATTTTGAAATGGTTTTTACTTTTACAGAAATAAATACTGAACATCAATAATGAGATGTGGACTTTCAACAGAGGAGTCAGTAAACAACTCCTTACGTACATGTCAGTGGGCAGGGGTCTTCAACCATTTCCTTTCCTAATTAACTCCTGTTTTGGCCCCACTGTGCCTTCAAAACACATCAGGTGATGAAGGCAGGCATCTGGTAATTTATTAAATTTTTTATGACTGATGACAAATGGTCTCCTACCAGTTCCGAACAGCTGTATGTATGTCTCCAGTGGTTATCAGACAGCATGCCGACAGCATGGGAGTGGGGGAGCACTCACAGTTGAGAAGTATTATGGGCTACTTTTCTCTAAAGTAGCCTTGCATCATCAGCCCTTGGGGTCCCCCTCGCAGTCACAGTGACTCTGCACCTGCCTGACAAGTGAATCAATTTCCTGTGGTGGGATTTTTCTACTGTTCAGCACTGCTCATCCTCAGCCATGACAAAAATGACAATATGCTATGCCAGAGAGCGTAGAGCACTAAGGGGGTTGGATATGGTGTGGCAAATTCAGCTTTGCTGACAATTTATTCTTGGTGGCGATACATGGTACTGCAATAAAAAAGTTTCCCTGCAGACATTTGGACATTTCATAGCAGGAAAAATGCTGGCGTGTTTAATACAACCCCAGTTCTAAAGAAGTTGGGACACTGTGTAAAATGTAAATAAAAACAGTGTAATCATTTGCAAACAAACTGTTTACTGCCAACCGTTTTATGAAGTGTTCCTGAGCCCATGTAGTAATATCCTTTATACAATCATGTGTTCACAATGTGGTGAACCTCGCTCCCTCCTTGCTGAGCCTTTCCAGGATGCCCTTTTCATACCCAGTCATGATGCTGTCACCTGTTACCAAGCAACCTGTTTACCTGTGGAATGTTCCAAGCAGGTGTTTTTGGAGCATTCCACAACTTTCCCAGTCTTTTGTTGCTTACTTCACTTAAGTCATTATATTTTATTGTGGACTCACCAGATGACACCTCGCATGCTGCCATATATTTCTTAATTTAAAGCATGAACCTGTCCAGTTGCAGTAGGATCCAAGAGCATTAATCTGCATTAATTCCCTTCAACTCGTAAGATACACCAGTGCGTTTCTAAAATTCAATATGACAGTGTTCTTTAATATCTACACAATGAAAAGGCTCAGTTATTTATAGCTGGAACTGGATAGAGACTTGAATGATTACTGATTGAATACCTCGTAATAGATACCAAGTGACCGACTGCCCAGCTGTTAATATTGAAATGAAGGATGTGCTAACTATGCGTTAGCTATATGTGTTCAAGTTGGTATGAATTTGGCAACCAAAGCCAAATGCACTGCAGATTAAGGGCCCACTGCTTGAGTTGCTCTTTTCATAAAAATCCTGTTTTCCCCACAGCATTCTTTGAGACTGTGGTGGGTGGACCTCTGACCCTGCTGGGAGGTCCAGGGACATGCTGTAAAAAAGAAAACTGGAAATTTTAAATGAATCAGTCTGGTGCATATTGAGAGCAAAATTAAGAGACTAGATCTATGAGGAACTGTGTGCTCTTGTAAACAGTTTTGTGTTCCAGTAAACAATTTAATCAAACACATTGGTTGTACAGTCAGTGATGACAGCAAAAAAGTCAGCTCTTTTATTTTCTATGTAAAAATGTTTTCTTTACATTATGAAACTGTGACGAGACAAAGGTAGTTAATGGGAAACATATATGTATGAGTCAGGACATTATACTCGCCTGCAACGAAAGAGAGGACGAAAAAGACTTTTGCTTTCGCACACACAACAAGCCTTAGTTTAAAAGACCAGTTTTTCTACTAAAACCCAGAAAAGCTTTTCGGTAGTCTGGGGAAGTTGGCAGCAGGAAGGAGAGACTTTATTAGAATTTGAAAAATGTACTTTTCCTCCTGGGGCAGTCTCCTATATATCACAGAGAAAGGGCGACTACACAGTTCTGTATATATTGCTGTGTTGCTAATTGTGCAGGGGAGGGGATTCACTTAGAAAACACATGGCTAATGATGGTGCCTTATCAGTGATCACCCTGGTGGCAATTTCAGCCCAGCAGTAAATCCACTATAAAGATAGTTTCACTACAGTAGCTCTACTTTTCATTCCGAGTGGCTCATAATTCTGTCAGCGTTTATAGATAGCCTAGTATGATATTTTCTCAATTTGTTCAAGGCTTACGTTGCAGGTGTAGCTAGCTATATTGATCCATCATTAAAGTGAGGTTAAGGTTGTGATTCCCCTGATTACCGCTACAACTCACAATACAAACGCAGCACTGTCATTCAGTGTTATATTGGACTTGTGCTTGCGTTTGACAGTTTGTGCATACTTGTCAATGTAATTATACAGGGGCATGACACGTTCAAAAAGAAGTCGCAGCTCAACAGTGGCCTTGAGATCTCCTCTGTGTTACTTTCTAATTTAGTATTTTGAGTGATGGTGAAATCAATTTCTTCCCAGCCCCCTGACAGCTTCTCCTCTGGCAAACCACATAGCTTTATGATTCAGCAGTGAAAATGACGAGATGGAAAATCCTGATTATTTCAGGGCATGTACAAGTCGTAGCTCTGGGTCATCCCAATATGAGATGCTGCATGTGATCTGAATGTGGCTTTCCAGTCTTTATAAATTATCCACCAGTGTCCATGTGCATTTACATAACCTGAATTTGCCATTCTATAAAAGCATTTATGACGGCAAGGGCACTGATTAATCTTTAATACTTTTTAATTCATACTCTACATTGTGTGACTGATTACATTCATCATTGATCTGCCAATTATTCGATCAAGTGTTTAATCATTTAGTCTACAGAATGTCAGAAAACCCTGGAAAATGTCAATCTTCCAATGTCAAGCAACAAATCCCAACAGTGGAGAGTTTTGAGTTTCTGTTAATAACATATTAATAACGTTAAACAAATAATTTAACTATCAAATCTATCTGCTGCTAAATTAGTCATTTGATAATTTCGGCTCTAATTAAAACAAAAATCATGATATCTGATGAGTTGATTGCTTGTCAGATGTCAAAGATCATAATTTCTGCGCATCTACATCACAAAAGCACATAGCATGCCTTTTCCCTGGTCTTGCATTTAGTATCATCTTGGGGAATGCGGTAATCAGGGCTGTGTGTTATCTTTTTTCTCACACTTAGGCTATTAGTTGTGCTGCACAGGCCACAAAATTGTAGCACATGTATAAAACATACAAACAGTGCAGTTCATCACTTAAACAGGCATGCGACTGGCAACGGACATTAATATTGCTTCCAGGACATCAACCAAGCCTTAACAAGAACTGTTGTCAGACAAGTATTTTCTTTATTTGCCCATAATGGCAAATTGCACCATTTAAAATACAAGTCTTCATTTATTTCCAAAATTGAAACCAACATTATATAATGAAATCCAGTTTTCATACAGGAAGAAAGAGAATTTACTTAGAAATTCATTACATAAGGTAAATTCATCTTAAATTTTATGATAGAACTATAACTGTTACGATAAATCACTTTTTAATTTTCTTTTAACCAAGTATTCTGTATCATTAATACATTTGTCATTTGTAACAAACCAAACCGCTTGAAAATTGGTTGAAATTCAGTCCGAGTTTTGATCATTTTTCCTGCCACGATACATTAATACATGCATTAGCGGGAAAAGCTTCCCTGTACCAATATGGCGGCCGTTCCCTAGGAATTGTGAGAACTGGTGTTGTCTGAATGTATGGACTTTTTTTTTTTTTTCCATTAAGCGCATGATACACTACACCTACCAAGCAGCATAGTGAAGCACCATCGATTTGCCTGACACACAAACAAGCACATAAACGAGCGACTCTGGCTCCGTCCACACTAATATTTGTCATTTTGAAGCAGCACTCCGACAGGAAAACGATATATGGTGTGTTGTGCTGTTCAGCCCTGGTTAAAGGATTACTCATTATGATTGTCGTTGTTGATCTGTACTTATAGAAAAGCATGTCTTTGTCACAATTAAAGGTGAAATACATTGTTTTTTTGTATCGAAGTGCTAATGAAACATGCTAAGTAAGAAGAAGCAGCAACACTTTATTAGCAAAACAGTCTTTTATTAGAAATATCTTGTATAAAAATGAACATGCTCTACACATTTTAATTTTTTCTATAGATAATTCATAAATATCCAGGCACTGTAATTCTTTTTTATCTTTCTTTTTTTTTCAAATAATTCAGTACATAAAGCAGACATGATCAATCCATTTTAATAACGTACATTAACTTGCCATTTAATTTCAGTCAGCACTTACATATTCTATTTTGTAACACAGACAAAGTGTTTTAGAAAAATAAAGGGGAGGGGGAGGGGTTGTGGCAAAAAAGCTGTAAATGGTCATATTCACAAACACAAACAATCCCACAAACAATACTTTATCAAATGATGAGAAAACAGCATTTGCGGCAACACCCTAGTCTTTTGTTGAAGCTGAGAGCTGAGAGAATCATTGATTAAACCAAAATGTTAGTTATTTATAATCCTCTGCAGTAGTTTTCCTTCTGGACGTTGTACCTTTCTCTTAAATTGTTCACATGATTTGTTATGGGTTTTTGACATGCAACATACATATTTTTGCATTGCTGAGGATAACATTTAATGAGACAAATTCCAGAGTTACTGTTAATGACAAGTACTTTAGAGACTGCAGACAGAAATGGAGTTTACACACTTAATTATAAATTGTACATTGAGTGCTCTCTTCATTATGTCTGAACAGAATGGATACATCGCAAAACAACACCATGAAGGATGCATGGAAAGAATGGCAGGAGTAGTTCAATGGATATGAGGCACAGAATGAAGGCACTGGCCCTTATTTATCAAGCACTTATACATCCCCCTTTTTGATCGAAAATTGAGGTTGTCAGTATTACTGTGATGCATTAAGCGACTTTTGACCAGGAGGGAGCAGAAAGATTCCCGTACAAACATTGCAACACAAACCTGAGACAAAACTGGCTCATTAAAATGTTAGCAAACAGCTGCCTACTTGCACATCCCTCATATAAAGAACTACATAGGCATTCTGTTGGTGTCATGCTTGTACCTCCCTGTAGAAATTAAGTAATATTGCCTCTTACCTCTGTTCTCAGGGTCGCAAGATGCTAAACATTAAATTCTAGCCACTGATTTATGTACAATTTCCTTGCGTTGCTGGAAATGAGTGTCTCTCTTTTCAGAAGGTTGGTGAGAGCCTTGAGATTCAACCATACAGGCTATGTGTTTACGAAAAATCCAAATAATGTGCTAAATGAATCTTAAAGCTACACAGAGCTGCAGACTTTAGTGTTAATTCTCAGTGGGATCCACACTATGAGCGACCCTGCCACTTGATGCAGATTTACTGTAATGTCTACTTTTGCAAAAGAAGTGACTTTTTCATGTATTTATATGTGAAAATCTGGCAATTACTATTCCCAAGGATTGTGGAGAATATTTTAAAGGAACATAATGAAGTGCTAGTCCTAAAGAGATCCTATTGAGCCTGCTGAAAGTTAAATCACTCCTCAGGAAATATAATGCATGCACCTACTTATCTTTGAACACTTTGTTTGATGGAATTGAGCTTGAACCTTCTCCAGATGGGTCTTCATGCTCAATAACTACATTAGCCTAATTTTCAATCCAAAAAGCTTTCCTTAATCATTTCCTCTGTAGCCTCAAAATTCATGGCCCAGAAGAGAAAAAAAATCCTTGGCACAAAGCAGCAAAACACAGATTACCTGTACATCCATCACAATTTACAGAACGTTTGCATGTATTACTGTCCCATGCAAATCATACTGTACCATAAAGCTCTAAAAATAATACATCAGGTATTACAATAAACTGATTTCATGTTTTATTCCTTAATTTAGGTACACAATACTGTTACTCCACCGCTATATAAATTAGGAATATATTTTTAAGTTCTTCATCTCTAGATTTAGAAATCCACACATAGAAATACAGGGTAATATTGAAATAACGGTGGATAGTATAATTTCTTGGGAGTGCCAAGCGCAAGTATGTTGTTATTATTACGTCAAGACCTCTTACTGTTGGCTGGGATGGAAGCTCAACAAATGGGGCTACTTTAATATCTCACAATCATCCAACTGCTTGAATTTAAAAAAGACATCAACAAACAAATGATAAATAAGGGCCAATAAATCTGGGATGTTTGAAGTCTTGGCGGATGTTTATGGAGTGTGGTGTAAACTATGAAGGTATGGTAATTTGTTTTTAGTTTTGCTCCTTTTGTTTTTGAAATTGCTCTTCATTCAGCAGAGGGTAACCCAGTGGGTAATGATCCAAAATGACATCTCCACTGTGAATGACAACCATGACAAATGTTGCATTCCATAGACGTTGACAACACAGCACAGTACACGTGATGCTCCCACAAGCATGCTCTGGGACTGTACACTAGGTTTGCCAAGATGATGGCATCATCATCATTATTATGAAACATTTATTAAAAAAAAACTGGGATGACCCACTGCTTTATTTTCCGCTGTTTCAGATATGTAGGAATACTGAATGTACTGTAGTAAGGCATGTACAGAAGAGTACTGCAGCTTTCAACCTCAATAATACCAGTAACCAAAAATAATGACTATATTTTATACTGTTTCATCTTGTCAACTGCATTTGACTTGAACAAAAACGGAATACTTTTTTCCCTGTTTTTGTTGAAATGAGACAGATGATTCAGCCTCAGAGAGAGCTGAACTTGTGTGCTATACACTTCAGAAGGAAAACATACTGAGGGTCCAGGTGGTTCACACAGCCTGCATCTGGAAACGTCACTACTCGCTCACTTTGTCTCAGAAAGGGTGGGAAGAGGAAAATTAACTGTCCAATCTCCCTTGCATCTCCCATCTCCTTTCTGCAAATCTATTAATTTCTCATAAATTTGGCATTTGAGCCTTTACCTGATTCTCTAGAAAAATATGACATCCTCTCTGTTTATGGTGTGACAAATTCCCATCTTTCCACCCCAGTCCTCTCTGCAGTAGCAGCTTGGAAGTCCTCCAGTATTTCCCCAGTATTCCCCAGAATCAGGTGATTTCTCCTCAGGCAGGCCGTTGCTCCGCTTCCTTGGTTCGTCTCTGGCTTAGATGGCATGGTTACTGTAGCTTATGTATGTCTGCTTGGAGGCCAACACTGTCGGTGAAGGTGTAGGAGAAAAAAGGAAAGGGTTAGGGTGATGGGTGAGATTAAAATAGGCGTGAAACAGTGATCTTTTAGAGCGTGGGTCCAGATTGATGGGAAGTTCTATTTATGCATGTCTTCATCTAACGAGTGCAGGTGGAACCAATCATAATAGCAGGGTGTTGGAATGTAAAAGCTGTATTTACAGGAGTGATACCTCCTCTGAAATGTGTTACTCTAGGAGCTGAAGACAGTAGAAACGTGACTGATAAATTCTCACAGAAATGCAAAATAGGGCCGTAACTAATGCTTATTTTCATTAGACTAGTCTGCTGATTCTTTTTTTCAATTAAGGAATTGTTTAGCCTTTGAAATATCACTAAATTGTGGCAACAGTCTTCAGAATGATTGTTTTTGTCTGATCAACACTGAAACTGAAAAATACTCAACCTATAATGTGAGACAGAGAAGTCCAAAAGCTGAAATAGAATATTTGGGATCTTTGCTTGAAAAATTACGAATAGATTATCAAAATATTTGCTTCTTTATTTTCTGCCAATCGACTGATTGATTATTCGAGTTCTAAAAGTAGATTTTACACAGCAACAACAACAAAACAGCTATTGAATCATTGTTGAATTGTTGAATCATTGATGCATATAGTACATGGAAACATTTCGGACATTTAAATAACATATCATCATGAGATATTTTTCAAGACAGTGATGCAGATGCAGATTCATAGGCTGTGGCAATGGTCATATCAGTGTCCCTGCTATTGCAGTGCCATTAATGAATTCAGTGAAAATTCTGTCTAAATGTTTTCCTCACAGCTGATTATATCCTTTATCAAAAAATGGGTCATATAGAGCCACCAAGCAGATCACAACAGTGTAATAAAATGCAATAGTAACCATTCAAATGCAAGTCTTTTACCACATGCAAAGACCTGAGATTTCTTTGTGCACCAAGCAAAGCATGCAGCAGTCAGTCAGTGTCCTAACATTTTGAATTGTGAAACATATTAGATCTAAAATGCTAGTATTAAGACGATTTGTGATCTGACTTGGCACTATCAGTCTTGGGATCATTTAACATTCTTTCCATGTTTCATGAAATTTTATACCAGCTGTGAATAAAACACAAGACAGATGACTGTAGAGCAGATCACAGTGATCATAACAAACCCAAACTGCTGGTCAGACATGACTATCATACCATACAGTACCTGTGTGCATGTGTGCAGTCATGCTTGTGTGCACACATATGTCTAGGTGCAAGTGTCATTGTGTACGTGTGTGTCATCTTTTTAAATAAAACTGCCCTCAGCGAGCATGCTTGGTGGTGGTAATCACACTACCAATCTGCCAATCTGCCCACAGCAGCCTTGGCTGATTGAATATGTCAGAGGGGATGAATCCAATCAGAAGACAGCTGAAAGCTCGAGTCGGGGCAAGAGTGCTGCAGAGGGGAGATGTGTAATGGTAAACGTTCCTGTATAGTTGTCAGTGCCATGTTGGGTGTGTGAATGGGGGGCGGTATTCTCGCCATTTCATCCAAAGCATCTCTTCCAAGAGAAGCATTGATAAATGAACCTTATTTGAATATTTATGTGCTGCAAGGCCAAGATAAAGAATAGATGGTCCAGAAAGAATTGGAGCTGGCAGACCCATCTGTCTTTTCCTGTTCACTCTTATTGTTGTTGTTGTCCCATTACCGCAAATTCCTTCTTTTGTCAACAGGGAAACAAATCACAGGCGACACGTGGCTATCGCTCGTCTCCTGCACTCAGGCAGAGTGGTGTCATCTTCCCACATTAACGGGCTTTACCATGCTGATTGGCCATTTTACAGCACCACACACCATAATGTCTATCCAAGTTAATGTCTTTTGGTCAAGGGTGGATTTGTGAGGGCGTGATTACTGCCTTGTGTCAGTCAGGGTGCCGTATTTTAGCCAAGTGCAGCCGGGATGCTTTGTGCGTAGTATATGCAGGCACGGGTGTTGTGGTGAACATTAGCAGAAATGAGCAGGATAAACGTGATCACAGATAAGGAAAGGGCAAAGTCATTGTCTAATCAGGTTACCTGAGAGTCTAAAGTCCCTCACAAGGCTCCCCTCCCTCAACACAGTCTGACACATAAGCACAAAGAGCAGTGTTAGATTCACAGTTCAAACCAGAGGGTGAGCGTTCGCACCAATGTATGGGCTTTGTAATTGGATAAGATACAACCACTCCATTCTGAGGTCGAAAAAAAGGTGTATGTACAAGTGTGGGTGCAGGCTTTTTAGTTCTAATACACATCGTTCTATACTGTTCAGCTTGTCAGAGTATAAAATCAGGACTTTCAGTAATCAGAACATGTTGGGTTGCTTGATTGGATTTAAGCCTGCCCCCACACAGGGACTGCCTACTCATACGCTGTATCTTGGTGATTGAAATATCCTCTTTTCCAAAACTGAGCTGCTCGTCTCTTTCGTCCCTTTCAAAATCAGACTAGTGTGGGCACGCTGTCACACCTCCTGATTCACAAATCCAGTGTGGTGAGAGTTAGTGAGAATGGAACTCTTTTTCTGCTCCATGTATTCAAAATGCAGGATTATCCTGGCGAAACAGAGAAGTTATTTCCTGCCCTTTTCAAACTCAATTTTTTTTGCATTTCCCTATAGCATATATGGAATATACAAAACTAGTTTAAAATGTTATTGGATCTTGTCGAATCTAATGAGTAATTTGCTGTGTTATTTAATTAAAAGATTGCAGGCTATGAGGATTAATTGTGCTTCCATTGATCAATGAAATCATTGAATAATGGGCAATTGGGAACACCAGTCCTATGCTAGCAGGAGTCGAAATCGCTCTTATCATTTCTTATAATTCACACACTTCTATTTACGTCATCTGCAATGGCTCATATTCAAAAAGAAGCCATGGCACAACAGCACTTTAGCTGGCACTGAAATGGCACCCTAATTCCTTGTATGTTCGCGTAAGGCTTGCTAATTTTGGGTATGCTGAAGTGCAAAATAACACTGCCATCAATTATGTTTACAAACAGGAGTTCATTACTTTAGAGTAGACAAGTGTATTCTATAACTGCTATTATTTTACACAGCAACATAAAACCGACTCCTGGTTGGAACGTATTTCATTCTCTCCCTTTATAGCTCCATCAGGCGTGATACCAACCTTGTGTTTCAAGACTTTCACAGAGTTCAGACTTGGCTTCTCCGTTGGGCCTCAAGCCGCCTTTGGGGTTGAACTTGTTAGACATGGTGGCTGCAGTGACCACAGCCTTCAGGCTGCGCTTGCGCTTGGGTACGTTCTGCTCTGGATGGAAGAGAACCACGTAGACCTTCGGCATGTAGAGCATTCCCAGGGAGACTGACGCACTGAGGCTTACAGAGATGGTCAGGGTTGTGGTCTGGATATACATCTATTGAAGAGACAGGCAAACAGAATCATTTGTTGAGGCTATGCTGGCTGATGTTCTCGATTTGGAATCTTAGGTTAAGCTGAGCACACAATAATGAAGGTTGTGTCACTGACCCTGCACAGTTTGAGTTTAGGCTATTAAAGAAAATCGAATTCATGCATTTTATTCTGAGAGCCATTTTTCTAGCAAAACTGTGGGAAGAAGAGTTGTTTTTGGAGCATGTGATTGCTTTCAATAGGCTGAGGATTTTAAAGTCTTGCATGTGGAACAGACACTTCATTACTCAAGAAATGTGAAAATCACTGCTTCTAATGTCGGAGAACTTTGCACAGCACACAGCATCACATAATCATCACATAATGCTATCCTTTACTCATTCTTTTCACATGCAGGATTCATCACTCCTGAGCTCTGCTTTCATTGCTATGTTTGTTTATTTATGATGTACAACTAATAGAAGTACCCCCCTGATGGGTGTCTATGTAGTCTGCGTATAGATGTTTTTGCCCTGAGGTTTTAGACAACAGCATAAGGATTGTGTGCTTTCTGAAGCCAGTGACAGCTGCAACTCACAGCTGGGTAGCAGATATATAGCTACAGGCAACAACTGTGGAGCAGGGAGCAACATCCTACAGCATATTAAAAGTGCCTGCAAGTGATTTTTCATTTATGATAATCATCCCAGAGCTCAGACACAGTCGATCTCTGATTTGTTGATGGAGGCAATGTGGTGAGTCAGCGCAGGGGCCGTTAAAAATATAACTGGCAGATCGTATTTGATATTGACACAGGCTGTGAAAGGCTTTACACATCAGGTACACAGACCAACAAAATATGAAGACATGATTGCTTCGGTTTAAGAGTGTAAGAGAGTTGTTCCATTAACAAACGTAATAAAAATCGTCAAAGTAATGAATCTGAACTCGAAGGCTCGTTGCAGAGTGATTCTACCCCATCTTTTTTCACAGTTTTCCAGTGTCAGAAACGTTAATTTGATAACAGAGGAAGAAGAGAACAGTTGACTTTGCCTCTTTGCTGAGGTCCTCTGAAGTTGATGAACACAAGGCGGAGAGTGTACAGTGGAAAAACAGCTGGCAGACATCCTTCAAACAGATTTGCCTGAGGTTTTGTCTGACATTACATTTGCCGACATCACAAATGACTGAGTCTTTGGCATGGGAATAGCCCACAGGGCCCTGCACCACTAACATGTCAACAGTTATAAATTAGGTTTCGCCAACATGGGGTTATGACATATGTTGTTTGTATGTGAGCTTGTACAGGGTTTTTCCTCTCATTTCAAGAAGATTTTTTTTTACAAACCTTTACAGCTAATTAAGCTGACAGGTTGTACAGTATAATATTTTAAACGAGAACATAACATGCAATATACGGTTTCCAGCAGGTCGTTTGTGTCGCAATTTTTAGCCATCTGAGTCTTAGTGTATGCATTATACAGGTAGCACATTATTCTGAAATAAAATAAATAGCATGACCTGTCATACAGTGACTATGATAGATGCTGATGTAATAAAAAAAACAGCACTGTAGGGAAGTCTTGCCAAATTAAACCCCTAAAGCCATGTCAGTTAAGAAAAAGAGATGTCAGTGCAAAATGGAAGTGATAGGGCATTGTATTCCATCATTCTGCAAGCAGAACATGAGCATTCCTCGGTGATAGAGGGGGAGTGTTGTAATCTCCTGAGAAGATTACACGTGGCCTGGGGTGAGTTCGGAACAATATTGCTACCCCTCTGGAGTACAGAGGGGAGTCACTCTGTGAGGGGAGCCAAGACCCTTGTCCACTTCCATCAGCCCCGGTGACATAAATTTTCCCTGACACGCCGATATGATTGCCAATCTGCTCCGTCGGCACAGTGAGGGAACAGGGCTGGGGACAGAAACCTCAGTGGGCTGAACCATTATGAAGTTTCTTTGATGCAGGATTGCTCCGTTTTGTCATTAGGCGTCAAATGCCTTGTCCAGACAGCTGCCAGAGCTGTCTCTACCTGTGCGCCAAGCATGTGAACAGGAAGACACTTCACAGCTCTTCCAGGTTCTTGCATCCAAATATATTTGGCTCTGGGTATTCTGAATGTAGACAATATTGCAAGAAATTATCGCAGAATATTCTATTGCATATGTTTCCTTTAGCGAGACATGTCAGAGAAGGAAGAGCACAGGTGTAAATATTGAGATTAATGGATGCATTCCATCCTGCTTCAGTTTCATGGTCCTGGTGCTGTTTACGCTGGCTCACTGTCACACTGTCATGGCTTTCTGGAGCGCTTGACGAGAACAAAGCCATCGTTAATATTATTAGTAACACCTGTGCTTATGACCAGTCAAAATTTCTGCTGTGAAAAAGGCTTATTAACTCTAATTTGGTTTGTTTCTAAAATGAGGAGACAACAATGACTGTTTCTTTTGAATGGGACAACACAGTTTAAAGGGGACAGATCATGGCAGGCCAAAGAATACCATACTTTCAGTAATTAGTAAATGTGTTATTGAATAATGATTATTTCCATAAAAGAAGTAAACTTTTTGGATAGTCACATTTAACAAGAATGAAGTCATGCTTAATGGTGTATATAGGGCGATACTCAATAAACAGGATGCAATCCATCTGGGGAAATGAAAGTAAATTGCTTCTCAGAAAACTGGAAAAATGTGCAGGGCCCTATTCAATGCTGATAGGGTGTTTCTTGTAGCGCTTTATAGTTTTTGGTATTCTTTTACAGTTAGACTGTCTATCTAGCATTTTGTTTAATGGTGTAAATTAATACGACCTTCGTTCTTTGTGATAACAACATAGCAAGACAATTTGTGTGAGCACCAATTGCATTGGACTAAAAACCTGTTAGTCAGAGAATGATCTCCCCTCACAGTTTATCCACCTGCTCTTCAGTGGTAGAGACACAAGTGAAGAACAGAGATTATTTGTGTTTGGCTGCCTGTTTCATCACTCGCACGCATGGGGTAACTTACTTATTGGTCACACTTTCGGGAAAGCTGTTTCCACAGAAATCCAAAATCCTTATAACCTTAAATTAACTAATTAACTATGCCATGATAATCCAGTTGAAAGAGTATTCCTTTGTACTTGTACACAACATATTCTACAGTCCACCAACAACAAAGTAAAGAAAAGAGCGAGCCATCGGTGGGCAACCTCGTAACATCAACAGCCTTGCTGCCTGTTGATGCTAAACGGCTTTGGCCAAATCTACATAAAAACACATCGGGCAAAGGACAGCCTAATGGCTTTTTTCAAATGTATGTGTGTGTTAATGAATTCAGAGCTGTTTGTTTTACAGTATTGAACATGGCAGACATGACTCCCTGATCTCCATGATGAAATTTACTTCATGTGTTACTTGGCAGGTCGAGTCTGAAGGCAGTTGTAAGTGCCAGACAAGTTTCAAATTATAGTTATATTTTTTCAAAATGTTAATGGGCTGTCATAGTGAAATTAGTAATTTGGAAGACTGATATTGCTGGTTTACTTTTAATTTTATATTTTTTCAGACTGAAGAGAATGAAGTGTGTCCCACTCTTGAAGTTCTCCTCCCCCACAGCCTTGTCCAGGAAACACTATATTTTAATCTATGTTTAGGCATTTGACTATACTATCACTTTGCTGGTGCCAATGTCCATGCGCACACATCTTCCGTTGTAACACACACTCTTTCATGCAGTTGGAAATTTGGTTGTTATTTAGTTTGTTATTGTGCAGCACCATAACGTTCCCATACCGACGCTTCTGTTGCGATCAGTAGCTTGACATTACCACTCTCTGCTCCCAATGCATTTGTACTGAGCAACCTCGAAATTAGCACTTGCAAGAGGTAATTTGTGATTCACTTTCTACTGACAAGAAACATCAACAGCCACAGTAATTTTATGCTACTTCACAGACCCACGTTATCTATTTTTGTGTGCATGAATGTGCAGTGATTGACTACTTGGTATTCCCACCCAATGAGGCTGAATCAATCACACACACAGAAACACAATTAAAGAAAACATATCTAAGCAAACTTGAGGTGAATGAATTATTCTCCCAAGTCGGCTCTAAAAGCCTTGTAATCCCCACAGTGGAGCACAAAGCCCATCATCTCATGATGAATAGTGGCAGCCTCCACAAACACAAGAGGCTGATGCTATACAACAAACATAATTTGAGTGGCCATTTTCTTCACAATGAGGCGCACAGGAAATGTAAAAGAACTCCAAATGGAAAACTGACATCTAACATGCGCAAGTGAATTTAATTGACTAGCTGCCATGGTGCGCTGTGTAAATGCAGTACAGTTGGAGAAAGCTTACTGACTGCACTGGCATCTGATCTAAAACAATTAATTGCAAAAATGGGTAAAACTTGGTTGTTATTTTGTACTTCCACCACTTTTGAAATGCAATACTTACTTTTTCTGCCGATTGTGAGGTCCCAAAGAAGATGGGGATGAAGGCAAGCCATACAATGCAGGTGGTGTACATGGTGAAGCCGATGGGCTTGGCCTCGTTGAATGTCTCGGGAACCCCTCTGGTCTTGATGGCGTAAACTGTGCAGGTGACCATCAGCAGCATGCTATAACCCAGCAGACAGATGAGGGACAGGTCTGATATATCACATTTCAGAACACCGCGGGCCATTTTAGGATTGGCTGTACGCTGGTCCTCATAGTCGATGATGGCTTGTGATGGGTCAACACCAAACCAGATGCACACTCCCAGGAGCTGCACGGATATCAGGCTGAATGTGATGACTAGCTGAGAGGCTGGGGAGATGAATCGAGGGGCACTGACCGACATCTTGCCCTGCTCAAAAATCCTGTAGATCCGATTTGTCTTGGTAAGCAGTGCTGCGTAGCTTATACTCATACCCAGTCCCAGGAAAATCCTTCTCAGGGAGCATATAAACACATCGGGAGTGGAGATCATGAGGAATGTCGTAGCATAGCAGAGAAAGATACCAGTCAGCAGCACATAGCTCAGTTCTCGACCTGATGCCTTAACAATGGGCGTGTCATTGTAGCGTATGAAGGTGACGACCACAAACAGAGTGGCCATGATGCCCAGGACAGCAATGAGGACTGGGATGACTGCCCACGGGGAGCTCCACTCCAGCTTGACAATGGGGATGGGATCGCAGCCCGTGTGGTTCTCATTGGGCCGCAAATCAAAGCGACACATCTTGCAGGTGTAAGTGTCTGCCTGATACTGGTAACCATCACAGTTCTCGCAGTGCCAACAACATGGAATTCCCTTCACGGTCTTCTTGCGCTGCCCAGGACGGCAGGGTTGGCTGCATATAGAGGAGGGGACTTCTTGTGTTGCACCAGGCCACTGCATCTCATTGGTCTGGAGAGACATTTGCAGAAATTACCAGTTTATTCCACCTCACCATACTAACACTGTTGTACTCATATATTCACATCCCTGAAACCCGAGCCCAAAGCACATAAATACTGTGCAAGTCACTCTAGCAAAAACATTAACACTATTTACATCATATTGTTACTCTAGTTACATATTAAACAACGTGCCATGTAATGCATGAATACACAATTCAATTAACACTTAGTTTACACACACAGAAGTGCATGCTGGATGGAAAGAAAAAAAATGTAAATGGAATAGTCGCCACATGAAAGCTGCAGTCTTTTTATCAAGACATCATTGTGTAAGCTCACTGAATTATAACTCAACAGGAAACAACTTTGCTGTTTAATTACTTCCAAGGAATGCTGCACTTAGTGGAGGAAAGATAAGTAAATAGAGTCAAGCTGCGTGGCACTGCAGTCTTAACACAGTGCAGTGCAGTGTCATGTGCCTGAGCTGTTGCACTAACGTTGTTTATTTTTATTACAGCACAGATTTCTTAAGAGGCTTTATTCAGTAAAATGCGGTGAAGAAAGGGCCAGGGAATATTCACTTTTCATTATTCAAATAAACATCTGGATGGACTAGATGATTGGTTTTGTGTCTAAAAAAATCTACATATGGCATTCTTGATTTTCCTTGGAGGTCTCTGCCATGCAGGTGATGCTGCTAAGTTGGTCTGTGTGCAGTAAGCCAGGACCTTGATGTCTACAATAATTTAATACCATACCTACGGTATGTACGTCTACAAAATCAGATTGCCAGGGGGCTCATGTATAAATGATGCAGAGCAACAAAAATAATGTATGATGCATTGTTCCTCCCAAAGTTTGGCATTTAAAACAAGGAAATGTTAATGTAAACATGAGCAACACTATAGATTCTGTGCCCCATGCATATGTATATGTTAAAGTGGAAACTGGTGTATCATGTAATGAAGGCAAATGTCAAAATAAAGTTAATATAAAATGAATCCCTTCTCTTTTTACTCCATTGTAGACCTACTCATATGAGCATAATTATAAGTGGAAATAGAAGTACTGCCAAACACACTCTGTATGGACCTAGAGCTTTTGTTAGCCTTCGTGTTTATAAATTCTAAAGCCAACCAGGAAGAGGCTGATTTATTATTAATATTATTCTGTTGGCTGTTGCCCTATCGACATAAGCATTCAGCATAATCTTTGATAACACTAAGTTATGAGAAGGTGAATAAATGAAGCTCTGCTATGTGTGGTAATGTTAGAGCTGCTGTAAATGTCACATAAGTTAAGATGTGCTTTGACACTGTTGGAGGAAAATAAGCTCAAATGACAAAGTGTATTTTGAGATCATGTCGCCTTTAGTCTTAATTGATAAATGGTGCAATTTTTCTTGTGAATAACTCACAAATTGTGATGCCGAATGCCAATTAATTCCTCTGTTTACTACATTTCAATGGGACTCATGGTCACAAACACCCATCTTTCCAGAAGCTACAGATTACAGTTTTATTGCCGTGTGCTTTTTGCATTTCTTGTCAAGACTACCTGAATTAGTAATGAAATGCTAAACAGTCAATTATAGGATGTATGATCATCGTTGCTCAAATGCTGAGCATAACAACCTGCACAAGAATCTGACTCTCAGATTATTAGAAAAGTCAAGCATACAGTATTTCAACCATATTTTGAGCAATTTTTAAAAATGTTCGTACATCTAAGTGGAGCTGATCTGTCCAGTGACCAATGATCTTGTATTCTGTGGTGTTATTTGTGATCTGGTATTGGTAGATTTCATAGCGACCAGGCGCATCTCCATTCACGTTGAAGACCACTGGGGTGCCAGCAATTCCTGAGGATGAGAAAAAAAAAAGTTATTATTATTTTATTTTTTTTAAAGGGCAGATTTTAGCTTTTAGGTGAACTTCTTCAGTTCTGGACAACACAGTTCAAACTCAAGCGGCTATTCTCATAAGATGAAATAAGGCTGCAAAGGGACTTCGAGCCAGTGCTGGTATAGTGTTAATGATGGGAGCAAAATAGATGTTGACAGCCATGTTGTCCTGGTCCTTTGAGGAGGGCCAGGGCTGCTGTCTGTTCATGTTCCCATATCATTTCACACTCCTTCATTCTGCTTATTGCCCCATTGCTTGTTATCCACAAGGTCCCCGCACAGAGTGCTAACGAACGACAGCACTGATTTTGATTACCACTCTGAGGTATCTCTCGTCCCGCTTCTGCCTGTTTCTGAGCCAGCCTACAAACCGCTCTCCAGCTTCACAACGTTTCTAAAATTGTGGCGTGAAAGAACGAGGATTCACAGATTTAGTGATGAAAGCCCACCACAGAGCGTCTCCGAGGGAAGGACCATTATTAGCATCCCCATCTCCCTCATCTGTCTTTTTTCTCCAACCAAATTTGCTTTCTCTCCTTCAATGCAATCTCCTAATACTCAGCAGTTCTGTAACATGCTGAAGTAGGGGTTGAAAAGTGCAAAGCAAATACCCTTGTGTTTTGGATTGCCCACGGTCAATATTTGGATGTTGTGTAGGGTTGAGTCTAAGGCTACATCATTGACGACATTTTTCTGCAACAGAAAAAGGATATACATTGTGTCCAGACACCAGACCCTGTGTTTTCCAGCATTTGGGAGAGAGTTGTTCATGTTCCACAAGTATTGACTACACTCTCCTCTGTCATAAGAATAAAAAGAATTATTTATGTGAGTGTTTTGTTCCCTTTAATAGGTCACAGTATTGATTGTTGATTGTTGTTTGACAGTGTGAGTCAGAGTTGGAAACCTGTGACTCAGCCTATGAGACCAGACTTCCTATTTTCGCCCTTCTGCAGATGTGTGTGTGTCAGAGGTCTGATCAAAACCCAAAGGATTTAATTGCATTAACATCATCCTGCTGCATTATCTAGATGGTATGCCTTAGACAACAGCAGGCAGAGCAATTATGAAGATTTTCTTGCCCATCTCAGCAATTCAGGGAATTGAGTGGGATGTATGTTTCTACTAATTTGATTGCCTTAATCGATTACTTTCACCTCTTAACTTGCAAAAAGGCATTGCAACTTGTATGCACAGCCAGCAAAATATAACAAACTGCTTAACTGTTTACTAATCTGGTCATATTCACTGTATGAGGAAACACTGTACAAGAAAGCCACACAGTCTAGGAAAAATCTACATCTACTGCTCTCAGCTGCATCTCTGCACAAATGCACAAGAAATACAATGGCCTCAGCTAAATTAAAACTTTTTGTCTAAATCTTCCCAGCAGTCACTAGTCTGCAAGTTCAAATTCAGGCCTGCTCATGCTTTCCCCCCCTCGATTTTAAGGCTATTTTATTGAAGGAGACACATTTAAGGCTCTGCTTTGCTTCTCTTAAGAATTGATATTGTAATTAAACAAAACAGTCACTTTCGGGATGTCACAAAAAGGCACTTCCACTGCATTAAAAGCCATTAACCAAAGCCACAAGACATCTAATGTGTTTACAAATGTTGTATAAAAACTTATCAAAATAAAACACAGATTCTGGTATTGAACTTTAGAACTGGGGAGGTGGGTTCAGTGAACTCAGTTTCTTTTATGACAGGATTTGCTACAAACCTTACAAGGCTGTAATTTGTTGCTACTCTAAATGGATGCCAAGCCTTACATGGTTATTAGTCGTTCAATTGGGCAGAGTTAAGGGCCAGTGCTGGGGTTGATTACGTTTTCAGCGTTCCCTCTTTTATAACACTGCCCTCAGAAATAGTTTAGTCTCTCAAATGGCATCATACCCTCACAATTTGCTCCACTGCTTAATATTCCTAGTTTCGTAGGCAGGCAAGATCCACCATTAGCCTGTGTATTCACTCTTTATTACCTCCACGAAGGAGGTTGTGTTTTTTGTTTGGGGCTCTCAGGGACAGTGGTTTCAAGGGCGTACTAGTACAATGCTTTTTTTTTTCTATCAAACTAAGGTGCAGCTATGGAAATGTAAATACACACATATCATGCTACTCATTATACTCTTACATACAGTGAATTGTCAGCAATGAACTCCGCCAGAGATATGAAGGAAAAATGTTCGACCTACACAACAACAAGCGACAACACTGACCATGAAGTTTGTGCTCGCAGATTTGCACGTCATAGAGTGAACTGTTGGCCTTGGTGGTGGCCTGTGCTCTCCGAGTGCCCTTCTAGCATTATTTATAGGTTGTTGTAATAGTTTGCATAGGTCTGAACAGGGACATAAACAACTTCAACCTGACAGTATATGCAAAACATTTGTGCAACCACACATCCATGGTATAACCTTTTTAACATGGCTTAAGTAAGTAGAGTAAATTACTCTACAATTTGTCTTTAACTTATGATCCTGTGACTTAGTGCTGCCTCAAGTTATAGCCGAATTAAATTCATAGTCAAACCTCATGAAAACAACAGGCAGCTTAAAATGACTGTTTGAACCCGGTTACAGACAATTTTACATTGCAGCACTTTTAACACAGCTTTACTGCCAGATTTACATCTTGCAAGGTTACTTCGTGAGATAAAATGTTGGAAAAACAGCACTAAGTACCGCTGTTTGAATGATTTCTGAACATAACCAGCAGTAGGTTCTTCACTGGGATCACAGTCCCAGTACCATGCATCAATAACTATCAGTTGTGTCTACAATATCTGTAGTGCTTGGGTTTCCTCTTTCCTTATAGTCAGCATGGATGTCTGTCGACAATTCCCAGAATACACTGGGATCATGTGGACATTCCTGTTGTTTTCCTGCAAACCTTTTAAATCCTCCATTCCTCTGTGCCCAAAGACTCTTAAAAGCAAGCCAGCGTTCCGGTAATGTGCGCCATTGATTTTTTTAACCATCCCTGTTGTAACCCCAATGGCTTCAGTGCTGACAAGCCTTCCAGTAATATAACACAATGACTAAAAGAAATACATAAAGAATTGCAGTTTAATTCTTTAACACAAGCCTGCTGTACAGGATTTCAGATTCAAGCTTTTACTCCAGTGCTGGGAGAATTGATTAACAGTATCCTGTAAAACTGAACAAATATGACTTCAGGATACAACTTTTTTTTTCTTCTTTCACACAAATGCGGACTGACCTGTTTACATAGTAATAAGAAGACTCGGGAACAGGTAAACAGTGTTTTGACTTTGAAGATGGGGCGTACAGTAAAACACTGCTGAGCGCTGCAGAGTTTCCTTTCAGTGTCCATTAGGGATGAAAACCAACTGCTGCAAACATAAGTGTCAAGTTAACCTTATTCTCCCAACAATAAAGGTTATGTTGACTACACTATAAAAAAAACAAAACATTTGTCTATACTTAATTAATTATTCATGTTTCCTTGTCCCTTTGCTGCTTTGTCTCTACTTTAAAACTCTCTCACGTAAACCAAACCGCCTCTGAGGAAGTACATGCTAAATCGCAACTTTTCCTTTAACTGTTCTTTTCTTTTCTCCAATATCACCTCAGTTTAGCTCCTGTTGTTGCTGTCGTCCTTTGTAGGCTTTACCATGTGCCTGCAGCGCTTTTGCATTCTGAACTCTTGAAAAAAGTGACATGTGGAATGAAGGAAGGGAATTAATCGTGGACCTGGACGTGTGGATCAGGAGCTTAAAGAAAGAGAGCTCCCCATCCTCCCTTCCATCGAAACTTGCAGATCTGTATTGAGAATTTGCCTTGTGAGTTAGATCTGCTTTTTGGCGTCTCCTTCCAAAACTTGTATGATAATGAGTGTTTTCTGATCAGCCCCTGCGAGGGTAAATGTTTGAGAAGGTTCAGGTACTACTGTAGAACTAAGTTTTGTCGTCATGTCAATCCACGCAGATCAATGTTGGGTTATTTCAGCCTTTTTTCCTGACAGGGAACAGTCATAATTCCAGCAGCCACAGAGGACCTTGCCATTAAACGTATACATTGGTTGTTTGAGGCCTTGAGCTTGTGATAATGGCTGTCGTTTTTCTTGTGAGGACAGTCTGTGGAGTCGCTAACTATTTAATTTCCCTGACAGCGACAGTTTTCACCAGCTAAGCCTTGTTGAGAAGTTAGGGTGAGGCCCAGACTAAGGAATAGCCAGTGCAGAACATGATCTGTTGCTTCCCACCTGACAGCACTTCCAGTTGTGTTCTTTGGAGCATTTGACCAAGCTGCAGGCACTGATGGCAGTTGAACTTTGGATTCTGCAGCAAGTGTTTTGTTTCACCCGGAGGTTCTCTTTTCTTTGATTTACAGTAAATTATTTCTGTCATGTAGTTGGTGTGGCGTGGCTGCCCCTCACCCAAAGCCCCACTCTCTTATTGCCATACAAACGAATGTATCCTTTACTGTATAATCATCTGTGAGGGTTGAGTAGGTTTAAGACTGTGTCAAACTGCTTGCATTGCATTCTGCTTGATTGCATGAACACTTTGACCCTCTATTCATCTGACATATAATTAGCTCAAGTTATTATAACCAGTAATGCTGATGTAAGTTAGACCCTGTTCTGCACACATTTTTATTAGTTCTTCACAAGCCAGCAGGTTAAATTCGTGCACATGCTGCTTTTATGACCTCCCTTTGAATGTATCTTATGTTGAGCTATAATTAATTTTCAAAGTTCCAAAGTGCATTTTAATTGTTGCTATGTTGCAGTGTCACTGTTGTAAAATCATGCATGTGCTCAGACTGTAAATTAAACTTAAACTTTCTACCATCTAAATATCAGTGTCTTAACCAATTAGATCAGTATTTTTTAATGTTCTTATCCCCTTCAACAGGATTTTCAGAAGCACTCATCAATGATGAATAGCAGAAGATTAAACACGTGTCAGTGTCTGAAACAGTTAAGCTAACAAAGCTATGTGCATAAAACGTACATGGCCTGAGGAGACTTGTCGGAATGTGTTAATCATTCAGGGATACACACATATGCAGAAACAAGAAGAGTGTAAGTCTCCAGTCAGTCTTTGTTCTCTGTTTAAGTTCTCTAATTGTTCTTATTGAGGACAATGGATGACAAACAAGAGAAAATATGGTGCAGGTTATGTTCCAGAGGTAAGAAAGCCTCATACAGAATCCCACTGACATTTGTAACAGTGCAAAAAGATTCAGCCCGGGTGCCTTGTGTGTGGTTTGCTCCATACGTTTAAATAAGGGTGGTCATTTTTAAATGTTCAAAACGGGTTTTTAGAGTTCTGTAGTGGATAGTCTTTGGCTTTTTTAATTGTGTGATTTTAAGATACATACTAAACAGGACGTGTTAAACTCAAACTATGGAACTATGAACCTGTTTCTAAATTACCTCAAACCTAGTTTGACATTTCTGGACTGCAGTGTCGTCTTATTGGTCAACATACACTGATACTGATATATTTCTAATTAGCTAATATGGGCCGATATATCTCCGGCTCTTCTATTGTCTAGCTCTTGTAGTTGATGCCAGTTTGTCTTACAATATGGAAAGTTAAAAAAAGCTTTTTTTCCAGAAAGACTGATGAAACAATGAGGGCTAATGAGGGCTTGCATAAAGTTACAGAAGCTAGTGGAACAGAGGCTACACAGGAAAATGTCGACTCTCTGTTACACTTTAGGTGCTCAGCTGAAGCTTTTACAGAGAGTAACTTATAAAATGCATATAAAATAAAAGGTCAAAGCCATGTGACCTGTGTCTTGTCTACCGAAGTGTATTTAACTCATACCTATTTCTGTCTCCAGAGCAAACTGCACACTGTGTAACTCTAAAAAGTAGTATTTAACATTACAGAGGACCGGCCACTTGGAAACTTCTGAGGCCTGTTTATGCTGATGCTCTGTGTTAACTGTCTTCCCCCTCTTATTTTTGTACAATTTTAATTCCAGCCAGTGCACTTCAAGCAGGAGATCTTTTGCGTGGGCAATTCAATGCTGACACGATAAGGCGGGAAATCTCACAAAGCACAGTTCCTGCGCATCATCAGCTGTAATAAAACACCCGGCTCTGCTTGTGATTGTCAACCCTCCCACGGATCTCAGCCTCTTATACTTGCTGCGAGTAATTTACATTCAGTAGCCTGATAATTGGGGACCACTGTAAACTCACAAATAATCCGCATGAGCATGTTGGTGAAGTCAAAAACAGGTCATACAAGTTGCTCGAGTCCACCACAGGGATGATACAGTTCTCCAAGATTGCTTTGTTACAAATAACCTCATTTCTTATGATACCGTACACATTTTGCAGAATGCTTGAGGATAAAAGTGTTGCCCTAACTTGGCTGTTCTTGTTGTTTTTAAATATAACTAGAAAAGCAGTTGTGAACCTACCAAGATGAATTTAGGAGCACACACCTGTAAAGTTGACATTGCGGATGTACTTGAGCAGCAGTGTGCCATTGATGGTATCCATCTTGGAGCAGAGGCCGACTTTTCCGGGACACAGATCTTTGTGCATGTTGTGTAGAGCGTGAGCCATGGCATAGACTGCGTCAATCACAAACTGGACCTTCCCCTCTTGTTCGTAGGATGAATCTTTCCCGATCCGCTCGTGGTCTAAAGGAAAACATATACAACGCATAAAATTACAACTCATGGGACTGACTTGATGAATTCACAAATACCGCGAAACCTGTGATCACTGATTTAGTTAAGTAAATGTCGCCATGCTGTGTTTTATAGCCTGAGTCATCGCAACCATGACAGGCAATCAAGAGTAAAATATTTGATATGAATGACATAATATTCAGCACATAAAAGCTGCTCTACAATCAATCAAAAGTGTAATAACTAAACGGTGATTGCTAGATGTGTAAAATCAAGCAAATGACAGCCTTTCAAGAGGCCTGATTACTCATTGTGAACCCATCTTTTTTTCACCATATTTAATTTATTTAGAGATTGGCACTGAATTGTGCATGTTAACCACTAATTACATGCTATTTCTTGCAGACATCAATCACAGTCTCTCCTCTCACAAAATCCAAAGTGGTCACATGAGCAGCCTTTCTCATTATGGTCTGTCCTTCAGTGATTAGACACACTCAAGGTTTTTCCACATTTGGCATTTGCTGTCATGTATCTTAATCTGCCTTTCTCAGTGCAGCTAACACCAGTACTGTTTGGCATCAGGCAAAGATCTTAAGATAATTAAATACAGTCAATAAGCAAAGGTTCTTCAATACACGCATGAATTGGAAATGTGCTTTGACAGGTATGGAGCCTCAGAGCGCTCTCAGGTCTAATTTATATGGTCTCTTCGTGTTTATCCCCGCAAAGTCACGTGCCATCTCACATCCATTAATCAAGAGCCCAGAGTGTGATAGAGTGGTGGAGGGGGAGTGGAAGACACTGCAAGACAGGCCTAATCATTCTTCAGTATTAATATAATTAGTTATGACAAGTGTATATTAATCATAGCTGGTGTTGTTCTAACTTTGATAATATGCTAACCGCCAAGTGAGGTTTCTTATTAGCCGATGGCGTGCCAGATAGGTTGAGTAGAAAGAGTGACAGAAGAAGATTGTTACTGCTTCCCGTAAAATATACGGCAGAAGAAACTGCAAGAATGAAAAAGTTTCAGCCTTTAAAAGGAGCTGGAGTTTCAGCCTTTGTCGCTTTAGGCGGATCAAATCTTAACACGTCAGACTCTGAACAAGCACTCGGGTCACTTTAATCACGACAGCAGATAGATAGATATACTTTATTTATCCCAAGCTGGGAAATTGCAGTGCAGCAGCAGCATTACACACAGTGAAATAAGTGAAAAATTGTGAAATAAGACTATAAAGAGCAAACTATACATAATAAAATATCAAAAAAGCGAGCAGTAAAAAGATTATATACATAATAATAAAATAGCAAAATAGTAAACAGTAGTACTGAAAAAGTATTGCACAGAAAAGAATATCGACAGCAGGCTTACTAGGTCAGACCTAGCAAAATTTCTGTGTCACTTTAAACACGCCACAATTTCTGTGTCACTTTAAACACACCACAAAGCCTGAATTTGATGCTGTCAGATTAATGGAAAGGCTGCTGCTGCATATACGGGTTAAACATGCAGAGAGAGAAAGAAAGAGATGCTTGTCTCGCGTCCTCTAAGATCAGTGGAATAGATTTATCTCAGTCATCATCTTTAATACAGAAATAAACTAATATGAGTTTAATAAACCATATGAAACATTGGGAGAGAGCCAGTGTGAAGCTGTTGGACAGATTCTTCTCAGGTCAGATCAGTAAATTCATTCTAACCTGTTGCTTATTTCTCTCTTTTTCAATGCCTGAGAGGGGATTACAACCCAGATTCTCTCTCTCTGAAATTAGTTGTCTACAGTTTTATTTGACTGAATGTGAACGTCGTTTGAGAAACACTTAGCCATGTTTTACGCACTTTCTTGTTCTTTGTGACAATGAGCTTACTGAAGTCAAACCCAAAGACTGACACCCTGTAATAAAGGGTCATTTGCATCAGCTAAGGTCTGTCAGTGTGTTCCCTTACGCGTTGAAGGTTGATGCTTTTTAGAATAATGAAATGCCCTGATTTTGAACCCTGCCCAGCTTGAGGGGAAATAAATGTTTGGAAATTCGGTAATTTGTACTACAGCACCTCATTTCATCAAAGAATGACTTGAAAGAATAAGAGTCTGAATAATAACTCACGTCAATAACGCGTGATGTGGAAACGTGGAAAAAGCGACTTTAATCAATTTGGTGTGCTCTGATGAAAATTGGCCCCTCTGTGCCTTTGTAGACTACTTTCCTAATTACTGACGAGTTGTTATCGCTCTGACATTTTGTAATAATTACACATAAAAATATAATTTAAATGATCTGCTTGCTGTCATCAAGGGGGCAATATTTGAGTTCTTTGCGCCATTGCTTTCAATTAGGCTTAGCTTTCATATTACTCAACGAACGCTTGGCCTTTTCACTGTCTCATACACAAGTTTGTGTCGAGACAAGCACAAGATAATGTAAACAGTTCACCGTGATCAGATAAGAACAAAACCCCGACATGGAGCAGTTGATAAACTGGAATCATGTTTTGCACGCCTTGTAAGACGTCTGTAGCAGCCATTCCTTATCTCAACAGAGACACTTCATTTTAACAAGTGCTAGCTTTAAACAGATGAATAGTTTTTGTTTGTCTTCTTGTTATCTATATGCTCCCCAAGTGTTTGCTCGCTCAGAAGAGGCAATTTACCATCAGTGACAAGGCTCTGAATGTTTAAGGAGCTTGAATGTAGCCAGTTATTCTGTGTGTGCTACAGGCAAAGTGAAGCATGGATAGGCAGTCTGTCTCTTTTTTGTGGCAGTCGCAGCCCCTCTCACTTTAATGTCCTCCTCTCTCTTTGAACCACTCTCTCTTTCTCTCTCTGTTTTATACATGACTATAGACCGACATTTGGCTCATTAATAGCAAGGCGTGTCAGTGCTGGCTTGTCGCCTATTTAAAGTTTGCATGTTTCAGTTTCCCTCCACCATCCAAAGACATGCAAGCAGGTCAATGGCTTTCAACCTTTTTGGCTATTGAAAATGACACTTATTCATTCACTACTACAGTAGCTTCTACACTGCTGCCAATTTTCTTGAAAAAGAGCTAAATCTTATCGCCTTCACTCAAAACTTGAATTCACATGGAAGGACTAAATCTACAATGCCGATTAATTTAGATAACATATAGAATAAATCCACAGCCAGCATGGTGAAGCTGTATGAGTACAGATAAGACACAGTACATTTCCATGAAGGAAAAATAATCAGTGTAAATCTACCTCTTATCAACCTGACCGCACTATCAACCTGACTGAGGACGGGGCTGGAGCTTTCCTGCAGATATCGAATTGAATTCAGTGTTTTCCAACTTTAACATGTGATAGAGGTGGTAAAAATCACCTGACTGCCATAAGGTTCACACAGCTGTCTTTTATATTAGATGCCATGCTATCACAAGTCACGACTGGCTTGCGAGCCAGGAGGCTAAACAGGATTGAGAGATGGTGAATAGCTTTGGCTGGTACAGGCCGACTCACATGCAAAGAAAGGTATGCCTGTATTTGTCAAATGCAATTAAGTGTGCATTTTGATTTCACACCTTCGAAAAAGGGATTTATGCTCTACTAACCAGCAACATATCGTGAAGCTGAAGCCTTCATCTCCCCAGCACTAATTCGCAACAGAGTAGCTTTGTCTCAATTCAAACACTTAGATAGATGGATATAAAATGACAATACACTGATAATATTGTAGCATCGCGGGGCAGCTACGCAGGTGGAGGAAGAACACTGAGGAGGTGATGTGCCCTTGATAGCTCAGCTGAGCCCAGATTTATTCTCATGCTGCATCAGCAGCTAACCTGAGGCTGAGGTGTCACCTCCCTCAATAACAACAATGTAAAACAACAAATCAAAACAGGATGTTATATCCAGAATTACAATATTATATTCATAATTACATATGTATTTTTTTCAGTCATTCAGTCAGTGTCAACTAAAGAGAGCAGCCTTTCCATTCTTTGAGTGCCTGTCTTCTGTAAGGAGCTAAAGAAGCTCATCCTCTCTCTTTTTCCTAACTGGCTCTGGCTGCCTTTCTTCCTTCTCCTGGTCATCCACTGCTGTACTTGGCCCTGGTGTGTCCTCGGGGATGGAGGCAATTAAGACATTTTCTCCAGAATTGTCCTAATCACAGAGAGAAAACAAGAGAAAAGGGAAGCGTGTGTCATGTTGACACAGAGATGCAAACTGAGGAAGACTGGAGAAGGTGACAGACGGGACAGACACAAAACCCCCCATAAATCATTCACTTAGATGCCCTATTTTGAGTTACAAAAGAAGAAACAGAAAGGTGACAGACACAGTTTGCTCCCCTGTGACAGCACTACAAAAAATCACTAAAAATGAAAAAGTTCATCGCCCTATTTCCTGCGTCTTATTATCATGGCTTTTGAATAGGATGAGGGCTGCTTTAACTTTAAGTACAAGATGATCAAATGGAGATTTTACAAATTAACTATTGTTGCCTTAACTCCAAGCTACGCTGGTTAAGTTTTTGGCCCTGGTGAGGAGGTGGTTATTAAGCTCTAAGTGGCTAGCTAGCTAGTCAGCATCACTGACATCATGTAACTTATTTTAATGAAAATCTGACATTTTAAAGCGGCTTGTTTTTTTTAATATTGTATCTTTAGCTATTAAAGTGAGTTGAGACTAAGTACTTACATTTAAAAGGGTAATCCTCCACTTCTGCTCGTTCAGGAGTTTTCTCTCTTGAAAAAAAAATCCAAACATCACCAGCGCGCAATGAATCTTTGGATGTGTTGTTCTGTGAAGGCTCCAGCCACCAAATTCAGGAAAAGAAGGCCGCGTTGTTCAGCAGTATTTGAAGGAGCCTTCAAAGTGGGACTGCCTTGTCTCTCCGCTGTGACGCATTCGGTCTTCAAATGCAGCCTTCAAAGGACGCGGCCCCCAAATGTAGACACAGCCAGGGAGTGCTGTGTGCGTGCAGGTGCAAAGGCTACCCAATTTCATGTTGTAACTTTTGGAAGAAACCAATACCATAGGGAAAGGCGATGTGTGACTTTTTGAGGTATGAATTATGACATAATTAGAAGAATGCATTTGACTCAGTAATAAATAATCATAAGTTGTGGTACATTCTTTAAAAAGAGGTGTCTCACCCATAAAACACAGGAAGCTAAGTCAAGTTATTTATGACTTCATTAATGGAGAACAGTGTGGGAATATCTGTATCAGACAGCATTATTATTTTAAGCAGATTATTTTGATTTGGTCTGGTCAACAGCACCCAATAATTCAGATTTTTTAACAATGTTTTTGACAGGCGTCTGATTTGTTTGCATTATCTGAGCAGAAATGCAACTGAAAACCTTTTTCATATTACACTTACTGCGGATACATGAACCTTTAATAAAGCAGAGCGTTTGATGTTTAGAAGAACTTGAAGAAATACCAGAACACATCCATGTTTAAACATACTTTATGCTTGAAGAGTTTTTTCCTCTCAAACATGGCTTAACTGGCTGACAGATGGAGAAAAAGGTGGATGTTAAGATGTGCAGCAGGAAGGTTAGTCAACAGTGCAAAACAGGCATTGATGTGAATCCTTTTATCAGTGCTCTAGGAGTTTTCATCAAGGCAAACCTTCAGATTCTGAAAGAACACAATGATCCAGAAAGCTCCAGGTCACACTGTATGCTCTTGCTTGCAGTATTCCTTTGAATTGAGGCAAATTGTTTCTATTTGCCTCCCTTTCAATGAAGGTAGAGGGGTGCAAAAATTTCATTTCATTACTTTTGCAAACTGTGATTTCTTTCTTTGTAATGCAGAAAATTATAGGCTATGTGTCCGACAAATGTGCTTGGTAGGGAATGGTTAATTTTGAGGGGGGGGGGGGCATGGCTCAGAATAATGCATGATAACTTTGTTCACCAGACAATATATATACTTTTATTTCTTCGGCATACAAGTTATACAAGTTATTTTACAATTCTGTTTGTTGTTTTCTTTAGATTTCTGTGCAAAATGCAAAAAATAAGTAAATGCAGGACAATAGGCGACAGCTGGTATATTGTCATGCATAGAGCTGAGGTAATTGATTAATTTTAATAAATGTGTTTTTTTCGCCACAGTCATTTCGTACAGTCATTCGTTTTTTGAATGACTGTAGAGAACTTGATGCTTCCATCTTCTTCAGTCAGGATTTGTGTTAGTAAATATCCTAAGTTTTGGCTTGTTGGACAGAAGAAAGAAGCCATTTGAAGCCATCTCATTGGCCTCTGGAAAACTGCGGCATTTTCACTCTTTCCAGAGATATCTTCCAATATCACTGAAAGCTTAATCAAGTATGAAAGATTTTCATAGGTTACAGTCCTTGTCACATGTTTTTTAATAAGTCATATTAGCTCAGTTTTTGCATTTTGGTGTTATATTTGGTGTCATATTGTGCCACGTTATTAAAGTTACAGTTATTGTTCCTTTAACTGACTGAACTGTTATTGTCAAAACTGTTATTGTCAAAATGCATCTGAAAACTTGCAATAATACAGTACTGCCAGCCTCTGTGATTTGGGGCAAACTCTGGGTGATGTCCAACTTCTAAAAAAAATTCTAAAATAGTAGTTAAAATGATCCCCTTATGTGGCCTTCGCAAGGGGGTTGACAAAACCCCTCCCATTTTCTTATTCTAATGAGGAAGATTGGACATCATCACCCAAGGGACAAAAATAGGCCACAGTGCTTGACAGTGCTTGTCATCGTGGCTTCCAAAGACGTGGTCGGCCAGATGAAATGAACTCATTGTTGCAGCTGCAAGCTATGGAGAGCAAATGATTTTTTCTTGCTTTAAGTGCCTTTACACAAAAATTAATTACCGGAAATGTCTAGGTATGAAATTGAAGATAACAAATGACGTCCTCATTGCTATAGTGCACATTAATTACCTTAAACCACTGCAGGTCAATCATAATGTCTCTGCAGTGAAGAAAACATCCCTACGTCTTATCTGTTGAATATTCTTTTGAACACACTTGCGTTGCATCTTCTGAGAAACAAAGAGGTGTTGAACATTGCTTAGTTGCACATGGTGTCCTTGATGTTTTCAGTGAGCAACGGACATCAGACTATTGAGGAGGCATGTACTTGTGCCTGGCAGCCTTGATGACTCATGTCTGCAGGGATGCAAAGCAGCAGAGTGACTCAAACCAGCGTGCTTCATTCAAACTGTGAACCTCAATGTGTGCTTAAATTACGTCAACACGACACACCGCACCTGCAGAGGCTGTCATCTTTGCCAAGAAATGTTTAATTATAGGGAACGCTGCATGAAATGGCTGGACTGTTGGCAAATTGCTCTACTCTGTATTCTACCTTCGGATGTGTTTCATTTTCGAGGATGCAAAAATTGGAATGATGCTTTCGTTCAAATTAGCTGCAGACCAGTAAAGCACTGAACAGTCTGCTGTCATGCTTTCATCCTGTGGCATTTTTAAAGACTGTAGTTTGTCTGCTCACCCAAAAGTAATTGTGATTGATGGGTCAGCCCTGCTCATTACTGACCAACTGTGATGAGAAAGGAGAATTTCAGGCCATGATACTGTGCACCCTCTTTCTATTATTGCCAATTTGTCTCCCTTCTCACATGTTCTGTCAGCCACTTCTTTCACTCTGCTCTGCAGAAGAGGATCATGTTTTATGGTTCAGTAGCGTGAAATGGAGTGATGTACAGTGAATGCAGATTGAATGGCAAACTTGAGAACTGTTGAATTCTACACAGCAAGGTAAACCTCTATGTTTCTCATGAACCTCTCATGTGTAATTTGCTCCTCTAACCAGGAGTTTCTGGGGTTTAGGCTTACTCTACTGCAGAGCTCATGTTGTTTTTATGATACCGATAGAAAGGTCTGTAAAGAACAGAGGGCAAACTGGTTGTGCACTTTATAATTATGATAGTATATATATATATATACATGTTTTGGTAAATAAGACCTGATTCATAGGCTGCAAATTTCATGTTCACATTTGCACATATGGATGTATTTGATATATCCTTTTCTTATCAGAGAAATACAGTCAAGCTTGAGAGTATAATGGAATTGACAGTTTGCTAAACCCTAATGTCTATTCATACCTCAGAGACAAGGCAGGCCTCTCAAGCTTTGGACTTGATAGAGTATTGAGAGTGGGGTTGAACTGGTATGATTACTTTGGAGGATGTGGTTGGCTAAATAACAGAAACTCCTCTTTGTAGAATTCAATACAGTTCAACAGCACCACAAATAGCGTCCTCCACAATGATCATTAAGTTGAATCAACACCTCTCTAAAACAGTAGGATTTATTGCAGCACTGTTGTATTAGAGTGCATTAATTGTATCTTGGTGTACCTAATAAACTGGTGTGGGAATTAAAGTATGCAGATTATCGCCTGTTTAGGTACTCTTGGAAGTATTTTTGGGGCACTGTGGGATTTGCCACACCAGCAGTCAGATGACCTGTGGGTTGAGGAAGGCCATGTAGATCTGAAGCAACAAAGTAAATCTTGACCTCTGGGCCGGCAGATACAAGAACAGTGGGGAAAAAGAGCTGTGATAGGATGTGACTTATACATCTGCACTCTGTGTTGTTTGCCTTGCTGTCTGAGTCAGAAACACTTTAACGTCTCAGTCCTGGAAAATGACCCGTTACTACCCTGCTGTTATGGTACATAAATCAGTTGCCAGTGACTTGTATTGTGAGATTAAAAGCTTTGAACATCAAACAAACAGAATAATTACATGCCCATCTAATCATGTTAGTACTTTAAGAATATCATTTGCAGTCCCTGAGGGTTGATTACAGTCTTCCACCAATTTTTCATTGAGGAATTTACTCTTTCCGACTTTTAAGTGTATTATTAATAACAACAAACAAAAAACTGTTGACTGTTGACATTGACATGCACAAAATATTCAGTCTTTTGCCTTAATTCTGAAAGAGACAATATTCCTACTAATCTGTTCACATGACCATCCTTACCTTCCTGAGATTTGTGCATATCCAAAAGCCTGTTGTATCCAAGTATTTCACAGTGTTTAAACGTTAGTGTTTTTCTCCCTCTGACCAGAAATGTGGTCTTTTCTTTAGGCACACAAGGCACACAGCTGACCATAAACAGGCAAGAGGCCCTGTGTCGCAAACTAAAAACCCCAGTTGAGATGCATATGCATGAGCAAACAATATTGGCATTTATCATGTCTTACTCAGAAAATTATACATTTAGAATTAGGCCTAATTTGGAAAATCCAGTTGGAATATGCAGTTCACATGACCCATATATACAATTTGGAATATTGTCATATTCCCAATAATGCATTCTGCAAATTACGCAATAATGTAAAATTGGGTGCCTGTGAATGCAGCCACTGCGTATTTGTGGTAGAATTTGTTTATGCAGTATACACTGGTAATTCTTAGAAGTGTTTAGGCAACATTAAGGATACGATGCCCTCGCAATAACAGGTCACTCAAGAGTGCTTATCTTATGAATGTTCAGAACTCGGACAGACAACAAGGCGGCTTAGGTCACGATGATCTACCACATAACAGCCATAACAACACCAGTTAAGGAATATGACCTGAAGTGAACTAATGTCTCTGGCTGGACATCTTCTCAAGATCAGTGGCCGTCGGTCACATCTGCAAAAGTGCATCAACGGATGTAGACAAGATAAGACAGGGTTTTGCCGTGAACATCTGTATGTGCTGAGTCCGATCTGGCTGCGTCTGCTACACTTCGTCTCCGGTGTCGTTTCTCGCCACCACATAGGCTACGCTGATGAAACATATTCAAAGAAACAAGATTGGATTCTCCCATAATTTGCTTGCTGTTTGTTGATATATTATGCATGGCCACTGCGACGTATGACTTACAAGTAGTAGTGACCAAAAGTGGGGACAGGAAATGATTGTGCTTTCAACGATTGTACCTCTTGCCTGTAAAAATGTACTGTGCCCCAGAGGCTACTCAGAGGAAGCAAAGGGCCTGCAGCAATTTAGCTCAAGAGCAGCCAGCGTGACAACTGATAAATACAGAAATCATTTAAGATTACGTGTTCTCCTGAAACCTGTACTGTAAGTGTTGATTGTTGGAAGCATCTCTCTCTTTTGCCAAGGGACACGCTGTCGTTAAGAAAGGTGCAAATGAAATCTCTGCTTAATTGTTTAGGCTTCCCTGCTCATCTGTCGTACCAATTTAGTATGCCTGCTACGGTATTGGGTGACATTTTGAGGTTGCACTGTCCTATATTAACTGGATTAGAAGGCTAAATCTAATTATTCTATTAAAACATTTTGGAAAACAAAATGTTATTATGCCATCTGTTCTATACATGGTTCTGATAGCGTCATTCTATGAGAGATGTATGAAAGTGTCACAATATCTCCAGGAGGCTTGAACGGCAACCTGACTCGACTGTGCTGCTCTGTCTGCCTTATGATCACAAGAAGAATCAAACACACCTGATGAAACGTATTCCCCCTGACAGTAAATTGTTTTCTTATGAACCATTTGAAGCCATTCAAAACCACAAACTGCCAAACTGAGATGAGAACTTGCCCTGTAGCTGACACCGCTATATTCAGCTCACATCCATATAAAATAATCACCGGTATGATTCAACAACAGTCTATGAAACATGATTTAAATCCACAGAAGTAACTGATTGGGTGGATGGAGCTATTGTTTGGCAGGACAGCTGGAGTATTTATCTTTTAAATGGTAATATTTGTAGTTTTTTGAAGTTGCTGTGAGACATATTTTTGCCTTATTCAATTGAGAGGTGTTTTCTTCACCTGCTAACGAGGATAGCAGCGTGTGTGTTTGCTCAGGTTTTTTCAGCATTTTCAATTTCTGTGGTCCTCTGATTGGATTATTGACGCAGCTTCTATGTATACAGATATAGAAGATGGCATATCTTTATATTTCCCATATACCTGATGAAGGTCGAACACACTGAAACATCTTTCATGAATATTCCAGCAGTACGAAAGACAGTGTGTGAAACATGAAATTTTGACCCTCTCTTGGAGATTGATTGATTGCGTACAGTAGTACAAGAACAGACTGCTTCCAGTGTGGTTTTTGTGTTGTACGATGTATGAAGAATCTATTGCCTGGAAACATTACAGGTGCTGGCACCTTTAAATCAGTTAGTCAGGACTACTTGAGATGCAGTGTTGCTCTGCACATTGGGATGGGAGAGGGGCCCGGAGAGCCTACACATTGTAATGACCTGAAAGCTTGTTTCTAATGGGCCGTTGGGTTTACTATTGATTCTATTTTTTTTTCTTAGCGCAGACTGTGGCGTAGTTTTGTGATTACTGTTGTTGCGTACTGCAAATTGAACTAGCCAACACACAGGCAATGGGAACATTAATTTCACTTGTACGAAATTAGAGATTCCCTTTCACTTATCTGCACCCATTACATTCAACTTAAATGAGAGGAGCGTGATTATTTTCTCCCGGGTGACAAATACGTTTACCTATGCATACCAAGTAGACACATGTGCATTATGTATTCACAGGAGGCCCAATCAATATACTTCGTCATTGATTGAGTGCTCTCCATTGACCGCCTTCTCTGCTATTAAGTGTAGACTCACTTGTGCATTTTTTGATGCCAGATCCTTTCTTCACAGCATGCCTGCTAAGCTTGCATTGGAAGTTATTCTCCCAGAACTCTGCAAACCAGATATTCCTTCTGTTGTTCTCTAGCGTTCGGCTGATGAAGTAGCGATCAAACCCTGAAAGAGATAAGATGCTGTTAGAACCGAACCTTTCACAGTTTTCCATTTGAACATGCTCGGTGTGTGTCAGGTTAAGGTTTTGTCCACTTCTATAAGCAAAGCATAAACTCTTCTGGGCCCTGGTCCGAGTGACTAACTTGAGATGACTCGTGATGACTCCAAATGAGCTGAGTATTTCGTCAAAGCCCAAATCCAAAGCTAAAAGCTACAATCAACGATAACAGTAATCAAAATTCCTTTGGTTTGCTCTTTGCTGAACAGTGGAACAAATCTTTTTTTTTTTTTTTAAGTAAAGGATTTTCGTTTCACTGTGTTGACTTTGATGAACTGGATTTAATAAAAAGGTTTTATAACAACTCATGGTTAGCATATAATAGTTCATATTAATATGTAATTATTTAATGGAATTGAAACATACAGAGGAATCTACGGTATTTATGTTGATTTCTCGTGGGTACAATATAGCCTATAAGTCCATGTTCTTTTTTTACACTTTAAAACTGTTAAACACCATTCGCTCTACATATGTAAAAAAAAAACTGACATATTACATTATTGATTTAATCAATATGAAAGTATAGTAACCGTAGAAAAAACAGACAGTAAAACACATTATTGGCCATTTAAAGCTCCCGCATGAAAAATAATTTATGTTGAATGTAGAACAGAGATATTATTAATGGAGGAAACACCATGATTTTTATTTGTGTCATTACAAAACATTTTGAAAGAAACACTATTATGATCATTCTGTAAGATAAATTTAGGAAGTGTGTTATGAATACCTTTGATGGACTGTCGTTTGGGGAGGATGGTGACGGCACCTTCTGCCATTTCTTCCTGGTTCAGTATTGGGGAGATTTTGGAGCCCCAGCTGTCTGAACCAACCCAGATGAAATGGCCTGTTTGATTGGCTTTCTTAGCTGCTTGAAGGAGCCGCCTGTGGAATAGAGAAGGAAGCAATGTGTAATTGTACCATATAATGTAGAGTTGTCAGTGTTTATTTATGTGCTTTAAGTGTAATTTATTTTCTAACATACAACCCTAATTTAAAAAAGTTGGGAAAAACGAAATAAAACAGAATGTGATAACTTGCATTCCTTTCTGACACATACTTTAATTGAAAACAGTACAACTGACCTCATCAGCTTCATTGATTTTTATAAATATCTGCTTATTCTTGTTTGACGCCAACAACACGTTTCAAACAAGTTGGGACAGGAGCAACAAAGGGAAAGTTGTGGAACGCTCCAAAAAACATCAGTTTGAAACATTCGACAGGTAAACGGGTTGATTGGTAACAGGTGATATGCTGCATTCAGGTGCATCCAGGCAAGCTGCAGACAAACAACACCTTCTGGACGAATTGGGAAAAACATCTGATTGAATGGCATGTCTCACTCATGGTGATATGCTGCTATGTTATATTGTTTCCAATATTTATTAATTCTTAGATGTACTACTAGATCCATTATTAATTATTATTAATTTTTAGCTTTGCGTTGTCAAGATCGCCCCTGTTCCCTCCTTGTGTAAGGGAGTGATATAACATCCAGTTGTAAATTCTGTAACAGAGGACTGCAGAAACTTAGATATTTTAACTCTGCATGGAAACTTCATCTGCCATAGCTGGTGTTCTCTGCCAGCCTCTCCTGATTTTACAATCCTGCTTTCATCCATTAAAATGATATCTTGATTGCCATCTACTATCGACTGATCGGAAAAGGTTCACCACTTTGTGAAACACATGCAAATGCAAATAATTGCGTTCTGTTTCTATTACTTTTACACAGCATTCCAACTTTACAGGAATCTGGGTTGTATTGTATGCACATTCAATAATATATTACCTTAAGGTTCCTATTTAAATGCACCTGAAAGCCAAAGTGTCACTGCCATACAGGTGATTCCATGACAGGAATATTTTATTCTGAGTTTAATCAAAGTTGTACTGTTACTCTTTAATGGAACTGAAACGCCACCGTAGACACTCTTCGCTGTGGCGGAATGACACCCTTGCCACATTTGTCCAGGCTTGTTGCCAGTGGACGTAAGTTTGGTGAGCTATAAAAACTGCCTGCAAGCTCTGCTGTAGCAGCAGACTTTTATCAAGAAAGCTTGAGCACAGCAACATAAAATTTAAACACAGCCACCTGGCATGTGAAGCATTGCCGACCTTCATATCGCCCCCAAAGATGCTGGAGCGAAAAATAAATATCAAGCATCATATTGTAGACAACGTCAGCTTTTTGACTCTACATGGCCCGCGTTGTTTTAACGCCTCTCATAAGACTCTGTTGTTGCATAAAGAAGGATGGCATAACCTTGAAAAATAATTCATTTTTTTGTAAAATGTTTACGGAGTGTGAGAGCAGTGAATCTTCTTACTGACTTTATCTCTCTTTACCTTAGTTATATGACCCCAAGGATTTCTGTTTGATTGCTAATGATTTTTTTCCTGCGTCTGGTCTCCAGAAATATAATGAATAGGGCATGTCTGAAGATGCAATTATGTGCTCCACGTTGGAAAAAACGAGAAAAATAGATTTTGTCACTGTCAGGAGATTACAGAGTGGAGACATGACTAGACAGGCCGACGAGTCTCATATGGAAATAACACAGTGAGAAGTGAGGGTGTTGTTGTGTTGAGGGTGTGTCGGGGTCCCTTAAGGGGCCAGTGTGTAAAATTTTGGGGATCTATTGACAGAATGTGGCAGAAAGAAATATTCAGAAGTGTGTTTTCATTAGTGTATAATCACCTGAAAATAAGAATCATGTTTTCATTACTTTGAATGAGCCCTCCATATCTACAGAGGGAGCGGGTTCTCTTCCAGTCCATCATGTTGCACCATGGGAAGGGTGGTCAGTTGGTTGCAGCCTGGTGCAACACACTGGTCCTTTAAACTTTGATAGGCCAGGTTCAGTTCCCAAATCTCATTAAGTTCTTTACTGCATGAATTATGTTGCATCTCAAGAAAACCTGACCATAACCGTTACTGTAATGTTTAAGTTACTGTTAAAAGTTTCAGGTCTAATATGTGTTTTTGTAAAATAATCAGGAATTAAATGTTCACATAATTAAAACACACAAAGCAAGATGATTTCATTAAATGTACTTTATTTTTCAGGGTTTGGGCCCGTACTACTGAATGTTATGAAACAGGACAAGGACAAACTACCTGGCTAGATTATGAAAGGCTAACCTGCAAACATTATTTCTCTTATACTTGAGAACGCTGAGATGAGGCAGTGCATTTCTATAATTGGTTAAGAATCACACTACAGAGCTCCATCGAAACAGCTCAAGACTCTTATGCTTTATATGTAGGCAATTTTGGGTTCTTGTTAGGCTGCTGCCAGCTCACACTCACTGGGTTCAAGGATAGAGCAGGCATGCAGCTCTGAAATCCCCCTGGCTTTCTGTAATTACTATATATCTAGACTATTACCCGTTATCAGGACCGGATTAAGTCAATGAGCACTGGGACTTCTGCCCTGGTCATCATCAAGAGACCGCCCCAAATCACTGCCCACTTTCACAAGGAATACACTGGCCTACTAGCTGGTTGCTGGGAAACATTTTCTCTTACAAAGCCACAACAGTGCTGTGTGTGTGTTGATTTAGTCTACAACTAATTAATTCATTCTTAATACAGACTATCTCTCTTAGTAAGAGATAATGAGTTTTAATTGATACATTGTGTGCCCACAAGGAAAGTAGGGACACTCTAAACTGTACTTCAGCTTAATGTGGTCAGAATGGATGGGGACAATAGACTAGATGTCAAATTGGATGGCAAAGCTCATAGCCGGATAGACAGGAAGCAGGGGAGTGGACAAAATATCAGAAACAACTTTTAGTATAATGCATCTCAATACAGCACCATGATAAAATGTGGCCTCGGAAATTACCGTGGAGTGGATAATCCCTCTCTGGCACTCAGAAAAAAACATACGTTTTCTAACAGAGGCAGTGCCAGGGGTGGAAGTTGCACTCATCAATCATTTACTTTGTTTACTTAAGTAAAAAAAAAAGTAATGCCATAGTGTAAGAATACTGTTCCAAGTCTTATCAGCAAAAGGTAAAAACATGACGTAGAATCACCACGTTCAGAATGTTTTAGATGTAAACGTTTTACCTGCCAGGTAATTTGTAGCTGAAGTCATCGAATAAATGTAGTGGAATGAAAAGAACAATGTGAAATGTTGTGGAGTAGAATTCCAAAGAACATGCAAAATTGTCCTTGAGTATAGCACTTGAGTATGTGCACTGAGTTAATTTGCACCTCTGGGTAGTAGTTATTTTCAGGCACTGTAATATACTTGTGACAACATGTTCAGTGACAAAGCTTAAGAAAATGCCAATACAATCATATTTGCCATTTGTAACTCATGCTTTTGAGTGGCAGGCTGTAATTTTCAAGGAAAAGGCACTCTAATTTCTTGATTCACGTTTGACATTTGTGACATTGCGACAGGCTATCACGGGTGGAGACACTACTGAACAGCAGTAATGTGTAACTGTAATGTAAGTGTAATTTAGTTTAAGTGGAAAAAAAAACTGGCAGGTAAATGTTACAAAGGAAGTCCCAATCAGTGGAGACTGGTCAGGTTTAATGTTACTGCCAGCGATTAGGATTCCACTGCACTCACCTGATGTCATCCTCATTGGCAAAGATAATGACCACTCGGGCATTCGGGTTCTCACTCAGCCTGCGGATGATCTTGTCAAACTCTCCGGATCTCGGTTCACGTGGTATTTTCACCGACTGGGAAATGCATAGACCACCTAATTGGAAGACAAAAGAGAAAAGTTTTCATATTAAACTGTTTTAATTTTTCTTCTGTGAAACGTCTGAACGGATCTCATCAGCAGATATTTTCATGTCAAGTGAATATTAATGCTGCAGTTTCAGGTGTTTTTCCTGCTCACCAGGAGTATTTGTTGCAGTCCTGACATGTTTTCTTCTTTATTTTGACCCTCACAAATCTTCAAACCTCTGGACTTTTTATTTAATGATAGATGCACTATTAAATATGTACAGGTGCAATATTTCCTAGCATGAGGGATGCAAGGTATTACAAAAAATCTTTACTTGGACCACAAGGGGCAACTTTTAGACATGGAGACCCATCAATTCAGTTTATGGTCCTGCCAGTGAGACCAGGGGAATTGAGTAGCATTTGGAAGTACATAAATTTCGTAATTGAAAACTGGTTCCATTTGTTCAGAGCCATTTATCTTATTGAATTTAATTTTAAAAACAACTACTAAATTTGGCTTTTTACCTGAAGATCGAGCCATCTTTGTTAGACACACACAACCGGTTAAATAACACAACCTATACTGTTAACTTGTATTGTCCAGTGAAATTGATTAGTTTAGCTTGTTAGGCTCTGGCCAATACCTACAACTATCGGAATTCCCCACAGATGAGCTTAAAGAGAGTCCTCTCTCTCTTAGAAATGCTCTGGTATTGAACACAAGTCAAAGGCAGCAGGGGGCGTCCCTTGGTTGCCAACAAGCTAAGGCTTTTTAATTCCCAGTGCAACATTTCAGGATAACTCTTTTGTCACCCTGCCAAAATGCCACAGAGAGTTATGTGCATGCTAATGAATTTCCTTTCGTGACACAGTACAAAGCCAGCCCAGTGAACAATCAATGCAGGAATAATACCCTCTAGTTCAGTTCATGGCAGCCAGACTCGCACCATAAAACAAAGCCTGGCCCCAGCTCGGAAGCTAATAGGTTGGGAAACTGGAAATATGAGTAAAGAAAAGGGGATGCCATTAAATTAACAATGATGTTGGGCTGCTTTGCTCATGGGTACAAGAAGTCACTTCCGGTTAAGTCAGCGAGGAGCTTCAGTCAGAGGCCTGCGCTGTTATCCTGATTGTACTCTGTGAATGAATTTAATGATGTTTCCTTTTCTTCAGTCCCGTGTTTTCGCCTACTCTGTTGCGGCTGTTTTTTTTTCCCCAAAAGGCTGCGTATATACTGTTTGCCTCCTGTGGTCATGCATGTCACAGCTAGAACAGGACAAATTTGGCTCATACATTCACTTGGCTGGTTAATGGATAAACAGTACCCTTCACTGGAGGAATAGACTCATTCCTTTGTGTGTACTGGCCCGTGTCTGTTGTTGGGGGTTGTTTTCTTCTGCACTCAGGAAAGGCTTTTCTTTTTCCAGCACAGCCACATCAAACCCTTTATTTACTTATTGTTCCACTTCTAAAACCTAACTCCAATATCAGATCCCATCGTTCAACAGTCTGGAATTTCAAAGGTTCCACCATAGATATTATATTTAATGACCTGGGGCCAGATTTCTGAATGATGCACATGAACAAAAACTATGCATTTGCCATTTCCTACGCACATTTGCATCAGAAGTTGTACACGTTTCAGCACAGCCTGAGGGTGATAGGATGGAGAGGGAAAAGTACAGTGAAAAAGAATCTAATAATAAAATATTATTTAGGCTGCTATATATATATATATATATTTTTTTTTTTGCAGTATTCACAGCGATCTCTAAAATGCTGATTAAAGGTGCATTTACACTATAACTTAATTTTAATTAGTTTCCCTTGTGTGCTCAGTTTCATTACTGTTTCATCATTTTTTTTCTCTGTGTGCATGATCTTCTCATTTTATCCCTTATCATGAAGCACTTTGTAAAGTGTGTTTCAGTATCAGAGTAAACAATGATTCATCTTAATGATGATGAAACATCACTGTTACAGGTGCTTTTGACATATCAGTGATATAAATAGCCAGAGTTGTACATAGCAGTCACCAGTAATAATGGCAGCTGTAGTTTTGTTGGAGAAACGTCAGTGCAACACAGTCTGTGAAATTGCATCAAGTCTTTGCAGCACTAGCGTATCAAATTATTGCAAGCATTCAAATTGTGGGTTATGGGCGTGTCTGTATCCATTTGGGGAGAGGAAATGAGGCTTGTGCACGTGCCGCCCGTTCCTCAATGGTTGCGATTTAAAAGACACAACCATGCAAAATTTGACCGTAAGGATGCATGTGCTTATCTCTGTTCTTTTGCATACACACAGTGTAGTTTTAGTCGTGAGCCTATAGTTGTATGCATCTGATCGCAGGTGTTTTATTGAACAACAAATTAAACAATATATATGAAAGGATGCAAAAAAAAAAACCCCAATGAACATAAGCAAGTAAAGCATTTCAAAGCCGACAATATTGTGTACCTTTCTACATGCTCCGGATTGTTGAGGCTTTGCTTAAACTGAAGCACCGGTTTATTTCTCTACCTCTGTGTCATTACACTTAAACTACCCAGAGAGGCACATGGGAAATTTAGCACCAGCACAGCAGCAGCTCTCTGCTCTCAGAGACTCTATCAATCATTAGATTCTATGTCTTTGCCTCACTAGTACTTCAGTCCCATGTTCCCACAACATCTGCTGTGTGGAAGCAGAGCACTCATCCCTTCCGTCTCTTCCCCTCTCACATCCCTGGCAGCAGGCTGCAGCATTGCTTACCCTCCTGAGAGAATACCAGGAGAACCAGGGGGATAAGAACCAGGCCTGTGGGAGTTGAGGCACACCGAACAGAGTCCTCCATTGGACCGGTGTTATAACTCTCTTAGTTTCGGGTAGACACAGCAATTTGTTTTAGTGCTAACACTACCCATTCATCCATGCATCTGTCCATCCATTCCTATCTAAGTTCAGGATGGTCAAAGATATGGTCCCTTGACTCAAGGACCTCAATTCCGACTCCATGACAGAGAGCAGCTACTAAACAAGATACTCAATCCCCACCAGCTCCAAGTATGAATTTCTGCAGCTAATCCTACTCATTTCACCCAACAAGGTTCATTACGTCACATCATTTTTTTTTTTTTGTCATTGTACACACAGATAAATACAGTACGTACATGCATAGAAACATAATGAATATAATGTTATTATTTTCATGCTAAAATATCTATTACACGTCGGCTTCTCCAAAATGACATTTTCATACAACCTTAGTGGCTTTTAATTGGTCTTGCTCATTACACATTTTGTATTAATTATAGCTAATGAAACAAGTCTCTTTAGAGGAATCAGATTTTCAATAAAACACTGCCAGATTCCATTTTGCCATTGGACAGGATGTAATTAGGGAGATAAACTGAAAGACTCCCCCTTTGCTTGTCTACACACAGCTTCTCAGCAGATTTACCTCAAACTTGAGATTAAATTAAAAAGGGCTTGTTAACCCTTTTAGGTCACATCCCTAATATTGTGCACCTATTTAACAATTTCTGACAAAGAAAAACAATCTGTTTCGTGTATTCTTGTGTCAAAATTCAATCATGTTTTCCTTCTGTAAAACAAAACATGACGTGTTCATACGTAAGCTTGAACCAACCAGATTCAACCAATAATATCATGACATCCACTCAGTCAATCAGTCTTCAGCTTTTAGTGACACAGAGGCTAAGATTTATCAGTTGGCTAGCAACAGAATGGTACATATGTGTGTCCTCAGTTGTCACCATCTGACACCTTGTTTCATAGTTGTGGGCTCGCTGCCTAAAGTTTGTTCACTTTGAGGAAAGTGGTTCTGTGAGAGCTCCAGATTATACGCAAGGCGTTTTACAGTGCACTGCTTCAGCAGCTGCACGGAGCGTACAATGGGCTTCGTCTCGCTCTCCCTGACAGATACTGCTATCTCGTATAGCCGTATCTGTCAGGGAGACCTTCCACCTCCTGCACTTTGAGGGGTATGTTTGCATGCTTTGGTAACGGGGTGATGAAGTTGTTGAAGGAGGGGAGTAGTCCTCTATGATTGAACGGAGGCTACCATCTAACTCTGAAACACTGTGATTCCCCATGTTTGTTATGACACGCTCACTTTTCAACGTTCAAATCAAATTCCTCCCAGTGGTATGTGTGGACTGTCAAGTGTCGCTCAGAAATGCATCACATTTTGGAGGCTCGCAATACTGTTTCATCTGGACTCCAAACTGAACCATACCGCCATCTCCCTCAACAATTATAAAGCAATTAATTACAAATGTGCAGCAGCCCTGAAAAAACTCCACATTTACCTTACTGTTTGTTTCTCCAGACACATACAGGATCTGTTGATTAATTATACTTATACATCAAAATTACCTGAAAATGATCTCTGCAGATGAACAATCAGTGACTTGTGTAAAACCAAACTGAACAACTGGCTTGTGCTTTAGGTGTTGCAAAAGTGAAAATAAATCAAAACATTAATCAATCGTTACGTATAGCTAGTTTGGTCATGTTCCCAACGCCTTGTTGCACTGTGCCAAAACTCCAATAAATTATCTGCACATACAAGTGATCAAGTGAAGCAGCCTGTATTCTGCAGATGCTGCTGAAAACTTGAGCAGTGCATGTCTCTTCGAACACTCATCCTATACCACTCTTTACATCTGAGCCATGTCTAAAAACCACGGCTAAAAATATCCGTTGCTCGGGAGACTGCGAGCCTCCTCTCTCGTGTCTTCCATTGTCAGCCCCAGTCTGTGCTCTCCTAATAGCTCACAACACTAATATTCCTTCTCATTTGACACCCGTGGGAGGGACAGTGCTGCCATAAACATTAAATATTCCCTGGCACTGTGGCTGATTGCAGCACAGCTCCTGAGCTTGGTGCACAGAAGTGCAGAAACACACAAAATACACCCAGGTGGGCGTTGTTGTGAGGGCGCAACCGTATAAATAGCCTGTTTATTGGGATGCCCTTAGTCGAAATACCTACACAAGCAGGCTTAATTTGCAGCTGGAGAACATTACAAGCATCGAAAATACAGTGAAATAAAAATGTTGCTTCTTTAGTACTGATGGTCTGTTTTTTCCCATCGGCGTAGGCTTGAAAAATAGCCAGTTTCTTCAACGCTGAATGAAAACATAAGCTGCTTCTGCTTTTGCATGGCAGCAAATGATTTATTAGTCAACAGACACAATCAGTTAATAATTGGAAAGCCTGTTTGAGCTGCATAAAGCTTTGAATTCCCATCTGCTTTGAACAGCAGTGTTGTTCCATCGATCCATTGATGGCCCAGTGTATACTGTCTGGCTGCTGACCAGTAGTCTTATGTACAGAACAGTGACTCTCAGCTTCAGTGGTTTGATCACAGTGGTTCACATCATAGAAATGCAGTCAGATGAAATATGTCAGGAACCAAAACAAGGTGAAGAAGATAGTTGAACATATACAGTATCCCCTCTGATTTAGTAAACTGTATACCATACGATTTATGCAAATGAGTTGATCATATGCTTGCAACATGTCCAGTTTTTCTCTGCCTTTCATCCAGTGCATGCTGGGACATGGTCAGACCCCTGAGAGGGAAAGAAAATGGATGGACGGATGGATGGAATTGATTTTAAGCAAGAAAAACAACAGCACAGACCATACCTGCTGGCAAAATGTTACCTTAGATGAACTGCAAGAAGTGTGCTTTGTTTTAATATCATCACATTATCTACAGATTGTGTTTTTCCTCACTTATCAGAAATGCAGCTGCAAGTGAGTGGGAGTGAAAAACTGGGAGGAGGGAGAGTGGGCTGAAATCATTAGGGAAACTGACCCTGAACAGATAGGGCCTGGGTTCACCCCCCGTTCCAACAAACCACCCTGCTAAAGTCTCCTGGAGCAAGACACGAAATCCCCCACAGTCCCTGAGGTGCTGTTCTGTCGCTGACGCTGTGCTCTCACCTCAGTGTGCAGGGCTGAGGGGATAAAAAGAAATTAATTTCTCACTGGGGGATCAATTACAGTATAATATCCCATTATAATTAATATAGACCGCTGAGCCACTAAGATACCCCAAACTAACAAATGTGATCCTTTTCTGCTATATCATGAGGATGACTCAGATGAATTCAAAGACAGTTGCTGACGTGCTGCCTGCAGCATGAGGAGAAGCACACAGATAAACAAACATGGCGTGTGTGAGAAGCACAAAGTACTTGCATCAAAATTTTGTTTGTAATTATGATTTATTTGAACCACATGAATGACTCTCAGTGGACAGAAGATGAATGACCCCTATTCGCCCTCAGTATCATCATAATTCGTCTTTATTATGCTAAGCATCTTTTTCTACAATATACAACACTTATCTACAACATCTGATCAAAGACTTCTTCCCGTAAAGAATTGTTTATAAATAGTGTATGTATTCTATAATGCATGTGTGTAAAAGTGCATCTGTATGAGGGATTAATTTCAACACATGGCTGTGTCTGAGTGCATTTTCTGCACAGCCTGGACAACTTATATCAGGGACTTGCTGAGTGTACAGTTTAATGTCAGAGACCAGCTTCGGGCTGGATCATGTGATGAGCTGTAGGTTCAACATTATGTACTGCAAGGAAAATGAGGTTGAACTGTGGTTTAACGTGAGGCAGGCGAGAGTTTCTCCTCTCAGATATCACAGAGCAGCACACCAACACACTCTATCTGCATCTGCTCTGCTAATGTAAACCAATATCTGTAGCAGATTAGATATATACTGAGAGGCCTCATAAATAGAAGGACTTGTGTGATAAAATGCAACAACATTACTTTATAAATGTTCTTACTGGAAATGTTTTTATTGAATTTGTGTTTTGAATCTTTTCTGCGGGTCATTTTGAGGCTGCACTTTGTGGCGGTGTTCAGTTGGTCTGTGTTGTATTGAAGGGTGTACTCTGCCACTTCACTCACAGATAAACAGGAAGGAAAATAGAAGAGGAGTCTTATGATATGTAGAACCACATCACTAGAGTGGCTAAAAATACTTTCAGGTATATTTACTCAATAAGTATTATGCACAACCTACTTGAGTCATTCAGCTAGAACAACCTTACAAAACTCGCTCTGTTTTGTATTTTTTTTCTTTATTCAGTGTTAATTAGAGACTGATCAGGATGTCTGTAGATTAAATAAAGTTTTATTAAAAGTCAGCAAAAAACAGCGACTTTTTAAAACATGTAGGAGCACTTGAAGTATAATGTAGTTCATCTCCTCACAATGCAGAAATGGCATTACGCTATTCATTATTAGTTCCAATTCTGTATGTATGTAGCATTTTAGTCAGTAAGTAAAGCTTTATTTATATAGCACACAGTTGCAAAGTGCCTCACACACAGACTAAAAGATGAAAATGAATAAACAGATAAGGCAAAAATACAATACAAAACACAGCACAGTGAGAGACAGACCACACAACAGAAACAACAAAAAACAAAGCCCATGGAGATGTATAAAAAGGCTTGCCTATAAAAATGCATTTTAAAAGCCGCATGAAGCAGACTAAAGACCAAAGATTCAGCAAATCTGATTGGGGAAGATGATTCTAGAGGGTTGGGGCTAAAACGGCAAAGACACATTCACCTTTTGTTTTGCTGCTGGAGCGGGGGATGGATAAAAGGCCGGGAACAGAGGATCGGAGTGGTCGAGAAGTGGAATTCGGGACGAGGAGATCAGAAATGTAACCGGAGGCAAAGTGATTCAGAGCCTCATACGTAATCAGCAGGATCTTATAGTTTTTTTTGAATTTTACAGGGGTAATTTTAAACCGCTGGCTCGTTCTAGTTAATAGCCTGGCAGCTACATTCTGAACTAACTGTAAACTGTTTAGAGCACCTTGACTGAGACGTGTGTAGACAGAATTACAATAATCAATGCAGGAGAAAATGGAAGTGTGAATCAATAGTTCAAGATCTGTGGACACCATAAATCTTTTTTTCTTTTTTGTTGCAGTATTTCTTAGATGAAGATAACAGGACTTAACAAGCTTAGCAACATGTTGGTTAAAAGTCATACCAAGATTCTTAGCAGTAGATTTAATGTTATGTGTAAAAATGGACCAATAAACTGATCAGCTGCAAAGGAAAAGTTATCAGGACCAATTGAAAGAATTTTTGTTTTGTCAAGGTTTAGGTGGAGGGAAATTAAGAGACATCCATTCTTTGGTGGCAGCTAAGCAATCATGGAGGACAGTTGATTCAGGTTATTGGTTTTAGCACAGAAATAGATCTGTGTATCATCAGCATAACAGTGATATGACCTCCTGAAAGCGGCTAAACAAATAACCAAGAGGAAGCATGTACGATGAAAAAAGGATTGGTCCAAGGACCGACCCCTGTGGACACCACACAACAGGGCAGCTGAGGAGGACACACGAGACATTAAAATGCCCATCAGCCAAATCGGAATGAAACCATTCTAAAGCTGTTGCAGAAATGCTAACATATCAAGCAAAATGGCATGATTGATGGTGTCAGGGGCAGCAGTCAAATCTAGAATGAGAATGGAGTATTCACCTTTGTCTGCATGCATACGTATGTCATTGGTTACTCTCATTGCAGGTATACACCATAAGTATGATGCATTACTATATAGTTATTGTGAACTCAAAAGTTTGCTTTGCTAAGTGGAATGACGAGCATACTGTACCAAAAAAAAAAAAGAAAATTACAATATAAATGAATAGTTTGAATATAATAACCATGCATGACAATGTTACAACACAAATGAATCAGTCTACAGCGTCTTCCTTCAGTATGGTTTGAGAATAACAAACTATTTATGGACATTCTACATTATTATTTGCTGATGTTAAGTGTTAATATTCACCTCTCAGTGAACATGTAGCAGCCAGTAATCAGTGTGGAGAACATCCAAGCCTTCAGTTTTTTCTAGTTATTATTATCAGTACACTTCCTCGGTTACACGTCTGTGCTCTGTTATTGAAAGGAAGTGATGCTGCTATGAGTATTTGGGTATCAAAGAAGCATAAGATGAAACAAAATGATAGGAAGCAATTTACTAGCTTGCTGTGTCGTCTTTCATAATGGGTTCCAAATGTACTCATGGGAAGATGCTCTGATGTTAATAAGAGAGACATCTACATGCTGATGTGTGAAATTAGATTGGATTAAAGGAGACTGTGATTACTGTGACGCATGTTCCTACAGAATATGGTTTCTGTAAAATGAGTATTCCGCCATTTTCTATTTAAAAACAAAAATATGTTTTCATCTTAACCTAGCTCCTGTTTTCTTAATGTTACACAAATTCTTTCATTCTCATGGTCATAACAGTACTCTCTTTGAAATGGCCCCTAATATCTGGGTATTATTCTAAATAATGTTGCTGATAGCTGAACAGTACTTTATCAGAAACTGATTTTAAGTCCCACTATCTTTCACAAACTGGATCTGCTCTATCCCAGTCCAGATGAAAGTCACGTTCAAAGACTGGCTATGCTGGAAATGGGGACAGTGTGGGCGTTTCAACCCAAAACAGCCCTGCGTTAAACAATTTCAAAGGGCTGAGTTGGTTTGGGTGTGTTCATTCATTTACTGTGAACATGCAAGCACCAAATGCAGGTAGAGTTTCTGTTCGGGGAGTAAACCTCAGAAGGCTATCCGCCTCACAGGTGTGTAAACTATGCAGAGAGTCAAGCTTTGGTGTCATTTATGGTCGCGCTGCTGTCTGTATGGAGTTTGACACAGGGACTTCATAGAGCATGCAGGTGCACCTCATCAAGTCTGAAATCTACATCTTTTTGCACATTAAAACACATGGGCGCTGACAGGGACTTCACGGTGCATTCAAGTCTATGTCCTAAACTCAAATCTATACTCAAGTGGTCATGAAGGTTGTTTTAAAACAAGAAAGTTTGGGCAGTTTCAGGTGTTAATGCTGTACAATCCAGCACATGTGTGTCTTTTTTTTGCATGGTGACCCTGCGTTTTCTTTACTGGTGGCTTCTGGATACCCCTCTCTACATTTGAAGGACATTACTAAACCATTAAGCACTTATAGGGCAGATTTTGATATTTAAGTGTTTGGTTCAAACTGCTACGGTTTAACTGCTACAGCTGATTGACTGTTATCTAGCCCGCCTACAATAATAGCATTAATGAGATCATTAGTTCCCATGTGAACTTCTTTTTGTTAGGTCACTCAGAGAGCTACTGTGCAAGAGAAGTTAAACCCACCATATTTAAAATTAGAATAAGTCAGTGGCACAGCTACTGGTATTGTGTTGAAAAATCCATTACACCCTGGGCTGAGGCAATTAATTTCAAACTGACGACTTGCCTGTACTGTAATAAACGTAAATAAAAGGAGCAATGAAGCAACTGTCGAGCCCCACCCAACAGGTGCTGTATTCTGGACTAGCTGTTAAATTGAGCGTTATGAACTGCATGGGTCTAATCTTTGGTCTGTGAAACAAAAAATTATCTACTCGAGCTTGAATTGATGACCCAGCTAACAATCTGTGAAAGTATACAGTATATGAGACCCCAACAGGGTAGAAATGTAGTTACACTCTGGCCTTAAAGTTGATGGATCAACTGAAAGTATTTGTTGGCATGGCTATTTTCTTAAGCCAAATGGCAACCAGCCCTGGTATTACATCTGTCAGCAACTCTGCTCTCTGATATCTGCACGCCGTAAGTCCCGGAGGGAAATGGACCCACACTCTACTTATCCCTGCAGCGGAGGGGAAGCTCATGGAGGGCAAGAGGGCAGCAGTGACAGAGCATGTTATTTTGTACATATTATGCATCCCACACTGTTCCTTCAGTTCGGTGCATGCTGAAAATATGCAGTGCCTCCGCTGCAGTGCATTTGTTTGTTCTGAAAACACATGATCATTTTTAGGGAGGTTTAAAAAATCTGATGAACCTTCATACTGTGTTTGGTATAAATGGAATAAATAGTGTAGCTAGTATAGAGTATAAACAAAAGCAAGTCCTTGACCAAAGTGGATTGTGGGAATGGAACACAAAATATTCTGTCAGTAGGATTAGAAAAAAAACAAACATTTGTAATATTTTCGCAAGACGTTCCGATTCAATTAAAACACTAAATATCAGCCCTATATAACGTCTATTAGGAGCTTTAATTAGAATAACATATCAGACCATTGGTTAGATACATGACTCCATAAAGAAGAGTTGTTTAGTACAACTGTTTCTTCAGAACTAAACTTTGAGACGTGGTTGCTGCCACCAGCAGCAGCACTTTTTATTGACTACCATGACATCACATTAGAAACTATTATTTCAACTCAGTGGTGTAAGCAAAAATGATTTGTCTGCGTCGGCAGGAACTCGAGAAATCCCACACTGTCCCATTTTTCAGCAGCTGGAAAGTTCTGAACTGTGGTAATAGCACATTTTTTTTTGTACAATTGCGGCAGCCCGACCTGAGGACACACGCGGGCACAGAAAATTTGATAATGCATTTTGTATTCTTGAGGAGAGAATGGTAACTGCATGTCATTGTCTACTGTTGAGCAGTTTTGCTGGAGAGCATGCTGTCTATTCAGTTCCCAGATCCCGAATGAGGAAAAAAAAAAAAGGTACGTGACAACAGGTTCTGGGGCAACTATAAATTAGATTTCAGAAAGACTGAATGACATTTTCCTTCTCAGTGCAAATGATTTATAAATCAAAGACAGGCCTCTAAGCGCTGTGAAATGAGCTTTTCTGCACTGTGGTAAAGTGACTCACCTGACAACCATGGGACTTTCCTCTTACAGAGAAGAATCCACATAGCAAAGCTCTTAAGATGAAAATGTTGTTAAACCTTAGCCGAAGAGTTTATAGTACACTGCTTCCTCTCGTGAGGCTCAGCAAACATTAATGCTGCTGTCTAATCAAGCGTGGGCACTGGTGAAGAGCTAGCTGTAGCAGGCATTGAGGTGCACATTCTTCTGTTGTCAAAGAACTGCTGAAAACTCCCCTGCAACGACATTTGATGATAGACTGTCAGACTCAGTATGTTACCGTCAGTAGCTAGCATATATTATTGACAGCAGATGAGTGGACTCATGGTTGACATCCTGAATTTTAAACCTGTTTTTTTTATCCCCTGGGACATCATATGGTTTCTTTATCAATGCTTCAGATGTGATAAATAGCTTCTTGTCATCGCCGGCATTCTTCATTGTAACCCGCTGATACGGCCAGCAGCGAGTTCTGTGTGGTCACAGACAAAGAGCTGCAGCAGTATAAATGATCAGTGGTGTTTTTTGTTATTGTGAATATGTTTACTACTTCAGTTACTCATGTGCATGTGGTTATATATGGCTTTTGTTATTTTGGTGTGAAGTGGCAAGATGTTTTTGTCCTTGTCCTAATGCAACTCCTATCCCAGAAGTTGAGACACTACATAAAGCATAAATAACAGAATGTGATCATTTGGTCATCCTTTTTGACATATAATCAGTTAAATACAGTACAAAGACAATATATTGAATGTTTCACCTCATCAGCTTTATTGATTTTTGTAAATATCTGCTTATTCTGAATTTGATGCAGCAACATGTTTCAAACAAGTTTGGACAGAAGCAACTAAAGACTGGGAAAGATGTGGAACGCTCCAAAAACAACATGACTGCATTCTGTCCCATTCCTTTTTTGTAATCAGAGTGGATCCTATTCCACTCAGTCACTTCTTCTCTGTCAGTTATGGTTAAGTTTAGTAGGGTTGTTCAAAAAGCATCTGGATCTTTCACTTCTTGTGTTAAAGTTAGGAACAGTACATTTCTAGGGGCTTGTGCAAGAGAGCTCAAACTGCAAAGTTATGTAACTGGAAGAAGTTCTTTCTGGACAGGTACACCTGCACATTACAAATAACTAAATGTTATTCTCGGAGATGTATTTCATATAATTGTTTTAAGTAGCAGACATACTGTGCATTCTTGCTTCTTTCCAAAATGTGCTGCACCATCAGTCTGCAGCAAGGTTCACAGATGCCCCCTAAGCTACAGCACAGTCCAGCTACCTGAAGGTTCATCTATTTTTTTGATAAAGTGTCTTCACCTTTAATATTGCCTCTGGCAGGCCCCAGGACAGTCTCCTGCAGAGGCCAGAGCCTTGCTGGGCACACAACTTCTCTAAGATACAGTACTGAATAATCCTCAGATGACTGCTCCTAGTTGTTAGATTGTTGTTGTGCCAAAATACTGGTTGTAAAGCTTCTGGCCTTGAAGTGAACAAGGTTAAATATTTCCAGGATCAAGTGGGACTTCTTGCAGTAAATCGCAACTTCATTGCTTAAACCACAAACACCAAATATCTTAATTTAACATTTTGCACATTGTCTAACCTTTTCCGAATCCCATGTCGCCAATACAATTATGTAAACTTTTAAAAGTTCAGCCCAATATTTCATGCAAACAAAGCATTTGATAGAAAACAACAGAGAGTTAAAGATAGATAAACCAAACCCACAAATTTGACTGGAAAGTATGGGATATTCTGGGATATTCTGTCATGCAGTGTCTCTGTGACATGATGAGATAAAGCACATTATGCAAATAGAAGATCTGTGGCGGAGTCTTGACAATCGTTCTCCCTCTGCACACCTGCAGCTAAAACCCTTCATTGGTTTGCAAACTGTGTGCAGAACCAAGTTCCAGGTGGTTGAAAGGATCATAAAGCAACGTTTGGAAATGTAGCAGTGACAGTTTGGAAGATATAAAAACATTTGTGAAATGCAGCAAACTGCTAATCAAACAAGGTAATGAACAATGGAAAATTGAAAGGTAATAAATGGGCAGAGCGTAACAATTAAAGTGAAGTGGGGATCTAAAAAATTCATGTTACTGTACGTTTAGTAAATTACTTCTTTTCTACATTTGTTTAAGCCATAACAGACATCAAATATGAACTGTGTTAGTGTCCTGAAAAAACATTTTCGCTTCTTTTGCTTCATCAATAATGTACAGCTGCTGAAATATGAACTTCTCTGGAACTCACAGCAAATATACAGCAACTTCCCCACACTGGTCACCGCTGGTGTCTTTTGCCACTGGATGGCCGTGCAGTAGCATGAATAATGTCAGAAGGTGAGCGGTGCTGGGGCAATACCAAAGATACAGGTGGTTGCACAAAGTAAATTCACCTAACATCTCTTTTAACCCTCAGAAGCCCAACACAGCATCCATCAGGACTCAATGAGGCCTGAAGCAGGAGAAGCAGCTGTCTGAGCCCTGACAGGGATTTCCTGTGTCTGACATGTAGAGCCAAGGGGACATGAACTCCTGCCTTCCTTCCCTCCTTTCTTCCTTCCTTCCTCTGTTTCTCCCTCTCTTTTCTTTTTCGCACAACGTATAATTGGAGCAAGAAAGTACATCAGATAGGAAATACTGTACATACCAATTTGCATAATGCTCGCACCTTATTTATCGAATTGTCAGGTTGTTTGGTCTGATAATTCTGTTCATAGTGGCAGAATAAGGCATGAAATCAATCAATTATACAGCCTGTAGTGCTTTAGTCAGCATTGTAGTATCTTAATCATATCTACAGTATCTTCTCATGAGCTGCATTTACATAAGTAATGCCCTGTTTGTGTTGTCCACACAAAACATTTAAAAATATTGCTGAAAACTCTCCTTCACAGCATTTTTCATGAGGCATTTCAAGTTAATGAGTATTCAAATCATTCCTCTTGACATTTCCCTCATGACAAAGGGTGCAGCACGCAACCCTCATTTCTAACATTTGCATAATCTCCCTGTCATCCCTGTGCTGCTGTGCGTTATCTTCGCCCTCCTCCTCCTCCTCTTCCTCCTCCTCTGCTTCAACTGTCGTTTAAGAAAAAGTCTGATTAATTGCGATTTGAAATGATCCATCTAACTGCTCTTAGAAGGCAATATTTAAGTGTGAGTATGCAGATTTGAAGGCATAAAAGCACGCCAAGAAACAAAACTAAGTCTTCCAATACTTTCATTGTCACGAGTGTCACCACCTGACTCTGTAAAATCCACTAAATTTGATTACATTCCAGGATACATGATGAAGGTGTGCAATATCCACTGAAAAATAAAATCACACTACTTTTCACAAGGTGAGAATACAGTGACATGGAGTGTCAGCTTCCATTACTGCAGACAACTGTACACTCTCTAATAAGGACACTGGAGGCACAGCAGCCTTTCAGTGAGAAGAATAAACAGAGAGAAATCGACTGAGGGAGCAGAGACTTGTGCATCAAGGACAGTCTTGCATTTCAAGGGTGGCAACAGCGAGACATCGTACTGAAAAACAGTTTTTTTTCCCCCTTTTCTCATAATCATCTTCCATAATGACACTCCAGCCTTAAACCCAAGGGGGTCTGATAGATGTTGTTACACAATAGAAGTGACCCAAATGAAAATACAGCTTTTTGAAAACAGTTCTTCGTCTCCAAGGTGGATCATTTCAGTGTCAGTCCAGCCACTCCAGAAGAACTGATGTCTGTCCCATTTAAAGGACGGTCCTGACGTTGACACGATTCAGCATGGCCAAATTCAGGGGCTGACACACTTTGGAGACCAATGCAAGCCGGGTCTGTATGTGAAGCTTGCATGGTCTGACATTAAACATTTATGCGTCTCTTCTCTCTTGTGCATCTTCACTGCTGAGAATTCTTACTGGATCTGCTGTGTCCTCTTCCAGTGACAGGCTTTCCTCCTCTGACTATATAATTTGTGGTTTGAGAATCCGCTGTGTTTTGGTGTGACTGCACTATTTTCTGTGTGGCCTCCTTTTGTAAACAGTGTGAAGCATCTTTAACACTTTCTTCAAAATGTAACCAGTGAGGTATTTTTTACATGTCATGATATTTAAAAGTACTTTGCACAAATTTGAAATAATGCTCATTTAGCAGTGAACAATCACCGTGGTTACAGGACATACTGCAAATAGCCCAGTTAGACACTGGTGAGACTTTTTTAACTCCCCGTTGGTGTGGCTCTGGGACTTCTGACTGCCGATCTGATGGTTGGTTGACCCCTTTTATACACACTGAAACATCATAACAACTAAGTGATGCATTGTCATGAATTCATGGACATCAAAGAATGAAACCCTCTAACTTTGGTAACCCCGTGATGATAGGCTGAGGCTGATAGTTTTGGTTTTAGTGAAGTGTCCTGACATTTGAAATGGCTTAGATTGCCAGGCAGTTTAGTGAACTTTCAGCAATAGCCTGTTTGCTAAATTACAACTTTAGCAAACACGCTACTTATTTTTCAGTGTAGTGCATCATATTATGGTTGAATTCACTTGTGACCCAAAGTTTAGTATGAGGTCATCTGATTTGTTGCCTCAGAGACAAAACAAATCCAGACGCTTTCATGAAGCTCCTATAAGAGAAGAGAAAAAGAGCAATAGCTTGCCAAAATTCCCATCCCTTTGGAAAGGCGGTTGAAGAGTAGAAATTATGCACAAAGTAAAATTTAAACTATCATCTCCTTTTAGCAGATTGCACACCTCCCATGTGTTTAGAATAGTACCAAACACTACACCTCCCGCTGACAAAATATCCACAGAGTCATGCTTTGTTATTCAGAGAAAACAAGATAATTTCTTGTCCAAGACAACTGTGGTCAGTGAAATTCAACGAAGTCGAAGGCAGCATTGAGAAAGAAAGTGAGTGAGCTTTCGGCTTAGCTGGAACAAAATGTGGGCGATGACTTAACTTCTAAATGGCATATGTTGGTGCTAATGCATCACTGCTTTGTTATCCTCTGATTTGTCACCTCTGAAGAACAGATTTGTAAAAGGAGCTGTTAGAGTTGGATTTAAGAGCCGTACTTCAGGAAGTCTGGCTGTTGATGGATGTGAAAACACTTCTAAAATGAACACCGCAGAGGAGCTTTTGTCAGAAACACTGTGTGGATTATCGGAACCCTGTCAAGAACACATTGTCTTCGTTTTGAGTTTGAACATTCACGGTTACACGTTTTGCTGATAAGTACAAGTACGGTGCATTTAGAGGGAGCGAAACTGTCACTCTTGGTTTTCAAAACACTGTCATTTACAAAAATCTTTTGACTCATTTTAACCATGTTCGAAACTCTACGTACAAAAGACGAGGTCCTCTAAGCAGAGGCATGCCAGTCCCCCTCAATTGTCTTAATTGTTATTCTTGTTCTTTTCAGCTTGTGTTCACACTTGCTCTTGCAGAAACACTAAAGGTTATTTGCAACCTCCTCTGCCCCAGTGGCAAACTGTTTCCGCTCCACAGTACCCAAGTCCGGCCAGTCTGGTCGAATACCGTGTGACTTTCCAGTTTAACTCTGTTTCCACTTGAAAGCCCAGTGAGCCTGGATCAAATGATATTAGATTAATTTGCCTGCAGTTCCTTGTGTCACGTAACATCTAACACAACACTGCAGCACCTGCACCACCAACCCCACCCCCCAGCACACTAGCATAGTCTCTGAAAGTGTATATGAAATTAAAAACAATCAGTCTATCAGTACGAGTCTGTGCTCTGCTGAATGTCAACTATTCATGATTTCATTCCATTGCCTTTTGCCAGGAAGCAAATGGACATACAGTAAAACGAAATGGATTTTTCAATGGCTGGACTGATTATGATATTTTGATTATTCAGTCTTTCTTTGTCACATTATGGGAGAATTTTTTATGTTTTTCCTCTGGCTAGCATTAAACAGAACACTAAACTGCAGGGCGCTGTGAAGAAAAGGCCAAATTAAAAATATCATAATGTCCATTTATGAGCTTGAGAGTAGCTGTGGACTGTGCTGGAAATGTAACTGAGTTTTACCGCAGAAACACCAGCTGCAGTGTGTTGACGCTAGGACCTCACAGACATATGGTCTGTGGGTCAACACAGTAATCCGGGAGGTATCTTTGTTCCCAGGCTCCTGTGTGTCCTATGTTATTGTGTTTGGGTCAAAATTCTAACCCTAACACTGAGCCTGGGAACATAGGACCCTTTGTCATGCTCTCATTATGTCCCATATAAATCTGGGAAACATAGGGCCCCCATAGGACTATGCACTTTTTGTCTAAGGAAATTCTAATGATGCTGCGATTATTATGCTGATTTTGCAAGGATAATACAGTCTTGATCACATTTGTGGAAACACCTTCTTAGTTTTCAGTCTGAATGGGCTTTTCCAGTTACAACAGAGGACTGACACTGCGCTGTCAACTTCTACGCTGAGCTGCTGTCTAAAGAAGGTCATGCTGTGCAGCCAGCCAACATTATTTAAAACATGCGTTCACCACGTAGTGCTAGTTATCAGCTGTGATTTAAGACATCTGTCTCTTTTAAGCATTCAACATTTATAAAGGGGAAGTTAAACTAGCTGAATAAGATGCTAAGATGATTTGCAAAGAAATTGAGCACAAAAAAAATGTGTGATTTTGTTCAATAAAGCTGGAGAACCTGCATTTTTATTATCACTCTTCAGCATACCCAAAACTGCCATTTAAAGCTAAAATCAGTTTCCATCCACACCAAGCCGCATAGTGAAAATGGGTCCACTGAGACATTAGGTGGGTGAGACCGCTGCTCGGTATGGCCTTTGGCTGGTTAATGAGATAGAACATTTGGCCAGTTCTGATCTGGCTGTTTTATTATGTGAGCAGACAACTGCAGAATCCATTTAGCAGCCAAATACCTGTGGCTTTGATTTTGACAGAGCTGCCTGCTTGTCCTCTGTGTCTCCCGCGTATAATCAATCAAAGCCTGAATTGGAGGAGAGCACGTGGGAATCAAACAATATTTCAGCATGTAGAAAACAGACGCTTGTAAATGTTGAGAAAAAAATCACTCATAGTTGTCTGACTTAAAGAAGCTGAAGACGGGCTGACTTGACAGATACTTGTCTAAATTCCTGTTTACAATTGAAAGGCAGTGAAAAGAGTGCAGTGTTTGTCTCTAAACAATGATTTTGCCTGCGTGGTTGACAGTTTTTGGCTGACATGCTGTCTTTTATTGTGAGGCAGTTAAGTGACAGTGGAATTTAAGAAAGTCTTCAAAAAATAGGAGTTTGCCCAGAACATTAAAGTCTTTCCTCAGTTGTGCCCCTTGTTTCCTGAACAAATACAGTAGTACACGGCTTTTAGAAACCACATCAACCTTCTGTGTTGAGACGTTCAAAACTGGAAGCCTCCTCTTGTAGTTTATCTTCGTCTTGACATCTCGTTAGTCTTTCTAATTTCTAATTAATGTGTGACCTCAGGAAGCACGCTGAACTGTGAAGTGGCATCACTAAATGAAATCCCTTCGAAAGGATAAGATCTCTGTATCTGGAGACAGAACAGGTGGAATGAGGAGAAGTTTGCAGGGCTTTAAGCATTCATGACTCTTTTAGGGCTTGATTTAATGAAGGCTGTGCTGAGTGAAGATGGAAGTGAACTGGAGGCGCCTTCAGGGATTCTTCACCTGGCTTAGTGAGACATTTTTAGCATCAGACAGCAGCAGATCCAGAGACAACCATGTGTAGCAGGTGGGAACTGACTGGTGACTGTAGTGAGTTTTCATTGTCAATAAAAACTGGTTTTGTTCACATTTGTTTATGACCAAAAATCATATAATCCTTAAGGCCCAAGTTCGTTTTTGACTACCTTTCCTTGCTAATAAAAGGCTTCTTTTGGTGTTTTGTAACTTGAATTGTTGGGTTGTGGTCTTCTAGTGCATAACAGCTACCAACTCTTTCATATTCTATTTCCACCTGTCATAGATATCATAGATACTGACCTCTGTATGAAACTGCAAATTATTCCCATAAAGCAAAGATTTAACCATTTAAAACATGCAAAAGTAGAGGGAATCACACTCAACTGAACTAACATGTCAGATTTTAGTTTTTGAGTTTTCATTTGAGAGTCACTTTCCACCCACCTATTTTAAGGATTCCAACCTTTACATAACTGTAGAGGCCATTGAAAACCCAGAGCTTTTCTCCTCTTCATGGCTGTTCTTTTTATGGGAGTTTGGGAATTCTAAAGAACTGAAGCTCATACCAAGCTATTTAAATTCATATGCAGGGCTGAACCTTAATTAGCATTAAACACCAGTATCGTTAAAAGTAGGGGCAAAATGTTTTCCAAAAAAGAAAATGCTTAAAATCATTTTTGTCGAAATTGTCGTGTTGGGCTTTGGATCCCTTTTCAATTGACTGTTAGGCAAGTAGGCAGCTGAGCTGGGCAGACTGGAGGGCTCTGCAGGAGTAATCTACTGCGCCTCTCCAGGACGAATGGTGATGGGCAGCAGCTTAGAGCTGGCAAGAAAGAAAGGGACTTGATGGCACAGAGAGTACTGGACATGTCGGTAGTGATTACTTTCTGCTTCAGAAAGGGTCAGGGGTCAGACTGAGCGTGTGCCTGCAGCCTCTTGCACCAAAATGACTGTATTCCCAACACTGTACAATGCCAGCTCCTTATGTTGCTCCAGGCAAGCACTGCAGCCTCACTTTCACACTGTCACTGCCTGTCAATATCTGAAAATCAAATTCAGCTCCCTTCAATTGCATCTACTGTATGCACTTGTGGAGCAGAGACAAGTATTCCCTGGAGTAAGAGGTTGGAGCTTAGTGCAAAGTCAGATTTCAGGAAAAGTATTGAGCTTTCAGCATCAATAATAACCAACAGTCTCTGTTTTTAAAAATACATTTGTGGTAAACATTTAACATCTCTCTGGAACATTGTCTAACAGCTAAAGGTCCCATATTGTATAAAGTGATATTTCCATATCTTTTCTAGGTGCTATATAGAGACTGTGAGAGTATCCTCATGTCATACTCACACTCATCCACTGATAAATGCACACAGATCGTACTCAGAAACTGTGTCATTATTCGAGCTTTCAGGATGTTTGTGAGGTTGAGATTCCACAGCTCCACCAACCAACCTCGGCCGTGGTTGCATAAACACTGTGGGAGGTGCCAGCTCAGGCACTGAGAGCTGACCAATCAGAGCAGACTGGGATTTTGGGAGGGAGTGCTTTAAAGAGGCTCTGTGTTTCACATAGAGAGTGTATAAAGGTGCTGCAGCAATGGACAGAATAAGAAAAATGATTTATTTTTATTTTTTGGCAGTAAAGCATTTAAACACTGTCTAGTAGAAAATAGAAGTATGAACCTGAAAATGAGCATAATATTGTCAACAGCATTCACATTTTGATATTTGTTTGATACCACATTTTAAAGCAGTACGATCTCTCTTAATTAGACATTGATTGGTGTGCCCAGGTAGCGTAGTAGTGGTTGGGTGAAAATTATATTAAAGCCTAGAATAAAATAACAACATAAAGAATGTTTAGGCCTACAATGTAGGTAAAATGTTAGAATAGTAGAAATAATTTAACATTTATTATTACAAATGTGCTGGTATGTGTACTTGTTTATGCACCAGCAATGAATAGGTTGTTAACTGGCAAGTTTCAACAACCTTCATATTAAGTTCATCAAATGTAAGTGGAGGTTTACATTACTACAAAAAGCACAGGATCCTTTAGCAACAAGTAAATCAAGCTGCTTTCTAAATAACAACTCTCAGGTTAAATCAAATGAAGCACTGAGCATAATGAAGTGAGCCACTCAGTCTCTAAATGAATGGATTTGTTTACTGAGTACGTTTGCTTAGCGGGTGTTATTTAAAAAATACATATTTGAGCGTCTAAATTGCTTGTCCAATCACAGAGAAACACTTTCAGCGGAGATTCACATCGCGAGGGCCCCTTACAGTTCAGTCTGAATAAACTCTGGGGTGCATGTAGGAATGTTTGGAGAAAGACTCACCGTCCTCTCTGGACTTTTGGATGAACGCATCAACGCCGCTTTCTCCATAGTTTCCCTCAGAAGCTACAGTGGACACATAGTTCCAGCGCATGGCTTTGACAATGTCCACCATGGCCTGGGCCTGGTAGGTGTCGGGGGGCACCACCCGGGAGAAGAAGTCGTAGCGGGTGTTATCACTCAGCTCCGGAGCCGTGGAGGCGTAGCTCACCTGAGGGATCTATGAGAGACGAAGGCAGAGGTGTGAATAATGTTCTTTGTGTAAATCAAATATCTGTACTGCAGGAAGGTTCCTTGCTGTTTCCTGTACAAAAACATGATTATGATGTGACACCTTAACATCTGCTGAAACCTCTGCCGCTCCCTGGTTGTCATTCATCCTCTACAGTTGGCACGCTGTTGCGGATGATCACAGGCGTAGCTACAGTACTTTCTGACAAGTAGTTTCCACACCAGCAGTAGCACTAACCTGGCCATGAATTCACACGTATCACCAACATAATGTGAGATTTATGTGGTGTTGAAAAACAAACGAGCTCATGTCAGAAATAACAAAGCGGTTATTGTTTAATGGGAAGAGCTAGAAATGTAATATAACCTTCTTGGGTTACTTGGAACAGTTTGAATAAAAGTAGAACCAAATAATGTTTAATATTCATTGATAACTCGATAGGATGGAAGATAAGCAAGTCAAACTTATTTACATTTATGGAGGCTGCTTTAGATATCAAATTCTTTTGATATGTCTGTTTAAAAATTACATTTGCAATTTGGTACCACGTATTACTTAGTATTAATTAGGTTCACATATTCACAATTAACTAGTTGTTCATTAGCATGCATATTAGTACCATATATTAGCTCTTTATTTGTCATTATAAAGCACTTATTAATGCCTTATTTTGCATGACCGTATTCTACAACCGCTAGGCCATTATCTATGAGCTTAATGCTTATTGATTTTGATTTAGAAAGTTATTGTGCATTATTAGCTTTATAACCTAATTCTAACCCTTAGTACTGCTAACACCCTAACATTCAGTTTAAGGCATGAATAGGCGCTTTAAGACCCAATGTGTTGCTAATATGAATGCTAATGAGCAACTAATTAATGGTGATCATGTGTACTTTAATATGAAGTGCTACTATGAGATATAAGAACAGCAATAGATGGCGAGTGCACTTTTCAGAGTTTTGCTTATCGTGACATGCTGCTGTTATAAAAGGTTTAGCTCCCTCTGTTCTTAGTTTCACAACAGAAGTCTTCCAGAAGCTGCCTCGAGCAGGACGCTCTTGGTTGGTACGTAATCTCAACTTTTGCTTGCTCAACTTGTTTCAGATTTATGGCTGTCATAGCTTCTGTGATCTTCCCATGGCTTCTGTGCCGCATCGTTAGGAAGCTAACTGACTAGATTTTATGACATTCAATAATGTGTTTCATGGTTTAACTTCAAATGTGGACACACTTTTAATGCTGATGCAATTTTTTGTGCCGATTTCCCACGGTTGATAAATTCAGGCAGGAGAAGGCTGAGTGGCAGCTGCTTTCAGCCAGAATAGAGTTCGCCTGCGTCTAAGTCAGCGGGTGAACATCTTTCAATGTGCGTGAACCAGCCCGGTATTAAAGCAGACTGCTTGTCCTTAAGCCACTCCTGCCTTTAAAAAAAGATCTCGATCCAGGAAATCGGGTGTCATTTTTACAGTCAAAATACAGAAAGTAACACAAACAAAATAACATTGTGTTGACAGATAAAAGACATAAAATGCTGACTTGGAGTATTGCTTAGTTATTGCAATCATCCCTGAAATGCTCAGTGACAATTCTCTGACGACTCTGCAGTCGTCGGCCTCATCAGAGATGGGGTCGACAGGGAACTGACCCAAGGATTTATGGATCAGTGCCAGAGGAGCCGCCTCCAGATCAATGCAGTGAAAACTACACAGCTGGTGGTGGACTTCCACAGGTGCAGAAACTCTTCTCTTTCACAAGTAAACATCCAGGGAACGGACATTGAGATGGTGGAACCCTACAAGTACCTGGGTGTTCAGCTATATAATAAACCGGACTGGACTCACAATACAAGTGCACTATATGAGGAGGGCCAGAGCAGACTCTATCTGCTAAGGAGACTCAGGTCTTTCGGGGTGCAGGAGGAACTGCTGAGGATCACCAGCCATCTTTTATGGACTGGCCTGCTGGGGCATGTCGACTGCTGACCGAAGGCGACTTAGCAGACTGGTGAAGAAGGCCAGCTCTGTGCTGGGATGCACCCTCAACTCGGTGGAGGTGGTGGGAGAAAGCTGCAAGGAGAAGCGATGTGAAGCAGGGATACAAACCTTCCTTCCTGCTGCTGTCAGACTTGACAATCAGCACTGCTCCCAGTAGACCAAACACATCCAAACTGATAAATCCACTCATATGCAATATCAGTGCATACTAAACTGGGCAATATCAACATTTAATTTGTGCAATAATGTGAATTCATCCAGCCTGTTTTACTTACTATATCCTTTATTAATTATCATATCTGGCTCTTTTTACTGTTGCTGCGTGCTACTGCACTACCCCCCTTTCCTGCTGTAACACTGCAAACTTCCCCACTGTGAGATTAATAAGGGATTATTTTATGTTAGCCCCTTTCAGTACCCCCCTATGCTATAACTTGTGTTTTTCTGAATTCTTTCAATGAAATTTGAATTACAATGACACATTTTTTTCCCCATGAGATCAAAAGGAGAGGAAAATGCTTGACTTTGAGTGTGCCTTTTCACCTGATGACTGACACGTGAATGAAGGGTTGCTCATCCTTTCCAAATACCATTTGTGATGGCACCTTAGCGTCGCTCTGGGGATTTTGACAAAAACTGTCACCTTTGAGCGTCCCGACGGAGATGGAGGGATGTCTCAAACCTGAACATTAGTTTCTTACAGCTTAGAAGATGTGTGTTTTTATATATCTGCTTTACACGGATCTGAATTTGAAAACATAAATAGTATGTTTTGGAGGAAAAAACAGTTACCTACCTACCTAATTACAGCACTTACATCCAACAGCCCTATTTTACCAACATTTGCTCCACTAACTGCAGATAAGCCGCTGTGGATGTGGTCGTCCCTTTCTCTCTGCCTCCCTTCACACAGCAGAGGCCTTTGATGTCGTCAACTGTAGCACTGCACTGATCCCACCACTACTGTGCTCCCTGCTTGTCGCTGAAGCCTGTGTTGGGAGCACAGCTGTTCAATCTGTACCCATGACCTCAGAGCTCCTCATTGTAACTCAACACTGACTTTCTTTCTGCCACAAGGATTCACTGGCAAGGGCAGAACAAGGGGCAGCGAGTGCACAACTTGTAATGACTGGATGTAAAAGATATGCTCTTGTGTCATGTTATCGTTATATTTTAGTGTTGTGCCTCAGTGGAGGTTTAGCTATGTAGTTAATGACTTGGGATATGACAAACATGCCAGTCCAAAGCAGCCTTGTTAATGCAATTCCCTTTCAAAGAAGATGAAGGCAGAAAAGGGAAATCTGTGCGTGGGCTAATGGACCGTGTGCATGTTGCATGTCAGCTCCCTGGACTGATGGCTTTCACGTGTCCCAGGCCATCACTCGGTGCCATGTCCACACAGCATTTCTGCGTTGCTTGTCTTGTTTCGGGGTAGAATTGCTTGTGCAAATTATACTGCTTCATGAACTGTGAACACCGAATGTTGGAGGCTGACATGCTTCATGGATGTGTTCCTCTGGGATGCACTTAGAGACACGCACCTTGACAGCATCTCTGGCATGTGTTGAGTCTGCACCCTGCGGACTAGCAGCAGTCAGCTGACTTGTTGATTTAACACCTGGTGCTACCAGCAGGCTAGGGTACACCTGACCCCCAAGTTTGCTCACTTTATGCCTCGATAGTGGGCAGAACTTTTCTCCTTTTCCAGCTGCATTTCCCTGTTGGAAGCACTAAAAGCGTGAATCTGCTATTCTTCTCTTTTTTTTTTTCGCACTGCTTTGACGTCAGAAGGCGGGATCTGGCAGACTGAAATTAAAGTGTTGTGCAAAGGTGTTTGGAAGGTGTTAGTGATGTCTCATTTTAGATTATTTCAGTTTTCCAGCACATAGCAGCACAGTGAAAATTAGCCTTTTAGCTATTAGCACCTTCAGTTCACTCCTCAATTTCTGTGTCAGGGGCAAAGATGTGCCTATAATTGTTAATTTCTGAAAAGTAAGTGCACTGTTCTCCGGAATAAAATGTTAGGTAATAACACATGTGTAAAAATGTGTGCAGCTTCTTCTCTGTGGCACTCACCAGCACTGTACAGCATAAACCTTCCTCCCGGAGGGGCTTTTTAAAACAAATAACATCATAAAGATTCCCTGCTGACACGCATGACTGTACCTGCTAGTTCTGTTTCTTATTCATGATCTTTTTAAAAAGCAAAGAATACTTTGTTAGAGGGTTCGAATGTTTGTTTTATATTCAGTTCAGATGCTGGATTTGAAGAATGATAAAGCAGCGATGATGAGATACCAGGAAACAATAAAGACTGGGCTTAGTAATTGACGATTTGATTCAAAAAATGTGTTGTTTGTCAGTAAAATCATGTAATAATAAATATGATATCTAAGTAAGCGTTTTCCCCCTATTTTTAAATCTCTGTTTTTAATCTCTGTTATGTTTTTAATTTTTCTGCATCATGTATTGTGGTACTGCTGTGACATGTCGAGTCCCATGTCTGCCAAATAAGTGGGAGCTGCAGTGAAGCTACCCTGTGTTGTATTTTTCACCTGAGGGATTTTCACCGCTGTAACAATCACACAATTTCAGCATTCTGTCAAGAAGCGGGACAGGCAGAGCTTATCATGTTTGTGTTGGCGAGATTTCTTGCTCACTGGACTACAGCGATAGTCCTGAACAGCGTGCTTCCTCTAATAGAACACAGTCACTTCTTAGCATTGACTCAAGAAATTAGATTCCTCAGCAAAGGCGGCTTCTGATCTCCCTCTAGAGAATCAAAAGAAAGAGGGATTGAGAGGAAAAATAAAGACGTGATGGGTTGTGAAAAGAGAATGCGTCATATGCAAGCAAGGAGGGAATATTTTGGCAGGGGTTGGATGTATGAAACCTGCGCTGTGCAACTGAATGCAGGATGGCTCAGTATACTTGCAGCCAGATTTAGTGTTAAGATCTTAGTAGGTTGTTCAGAAACATTCTCATGGCTTCATTTTAGTGATGTGTGCACTTACCATCTGTTCAGGCTGAGGCTAAAGCAGCTGAGGTTCCTGTCCTCTGATGTGAGCTCTTTGTGACCCTAACACTTCTTACAGAGTATACAAATACATTGTCCCCCCTTGGTTTGTAGAACTGCTTTAATCTGAACCCCCTCACCCCAGAACTATCCATTTAATTGCTAATGGGCTTGGGAAATATGCTTAATTGCCGTGATGTGAGTCTCAAGCAGATTTTTGATGCAGATTTAATGTTCAAATCACTTGCTTTAAATAACTGTGCCTTTTTAAAAATTCAATGAGCTCATTTGGCACTGCATCAATGCAGGAGTAATGATGCTCATTAGAACTGTACAGAAATATTATACATCTGTACTGTGAAGCTGAGGGAGAAATCAAAAGCTTTCGTCAGGCTCTGGAAATGTTTCAGTAAATGCTTCCTGCAAATAAGTTAGTATATTTTTAATCTATGAAAACAGAAAGAAAAAGTTTTGCAGATAGTTATGCAGGACTGCTGTTGCTGTGTGTGCCGTGTTGATAATTCATCTAAAGTTAATGTAAGGTAAAACAACAGTTGAGACATAAAACCCAAGTGCAGTGTTTGTGGTATGTGGCGTTTTTAGCACATCGGATAACGATGACAACTGACGTCGACTAAATGCCTCCCCTGAGCAGAAATTGTCCAATCATAGCTTAGCAACTGTAAGTAGGCATAGCAGGCCTGTCAAGCTTCGGATTTCTCAGGACAAGTGATAGTTGTCCTGCAGCACCTTCACTGTGTGTGTGTGCGTGTGTGTGTGTGTGTGTGTGTGTCTGTTTCCAAAATCAAAAACATGAGAACGAAATTGTGCAGAGTTGATTTAACACAGTGTTTCCCTGCTCTAACATTAGCTGCATCATTAGCACGCCCAGCAAACATGCTAGTTGTAAGAGGATGTGATACAAAAGTAAACAATATAACAAGTAAAACAAACTGTAGTTGTGTTATATTATTATACATAGGAAATATTGATACTCCCAAGTTTAGTATGTGCTGACAGTGTACACGAGTGATTTTGTGTGGTCTGCTGGGAGCAGTGTTGATTATAAAGTGTGACCGCAGCAGGAAGGAAGGATGCAGTATATCTCCTTCACACACTGCTGTGAAGCAGCCCGTCACTGAGGGAACTGCCAAGTGCTGTCAGAGTGTCCTGCATGGGGTGGGGCATGTTCTCCATCAGGGATGATTAGCCATCATCCTATTTTCTCCAACCACCTCCACTCCAGGGTTCATCCCAGGACGGAGCTGACCTTCTTGACCAGCCTGTTAAGGCCCTTCCTGTCATCTGACAAAACCAGCGGTCTTTGGCTACACATGAGAAGCCAACTTTTGTTTACTTCCCTGTGAAATTAAAGGCTCATTATTTCAAACATCACAATAAATTTCGAGGTTAAACGTACCACAGTGCAACATTAAGTAAGAGGGACGGGACTTCGCTAACAGTCAGTTCCACCTGCCCCCTTTGCCAGTCGGTATCCTTGAGGAGAACTCTATAAGTAACCCCAATAATGGTCCTGTAGCTTCTAATTTACAGCATAGTTTTACACCTGCTTTTCAAGTTCAGTTAGAAGCAAATGTAGAAACCGTGTTTCCTCTCACAGGAGCACCAGCGAGCCAAATGGCTGACACTCACCAGCACCTTCAGGCACACAGTGTAGACTTTACCATTCAATTAAGAAGCAGCTGAATATAATGCTGGATGTTGTCCAAGGTGAAGCCTCCAGTCAGTGAATCCCTGCAGTATGGATTTAGCTAAACAGCGCCCTTCCTGGCATACTGATTGATCAAACTATTGTGTTGCAGAGATTTTTTATGTGCTTCCTTATATTCAGCTACTCAACAGTTTCAGTATTCTTGTCATTAAGACACCTAACTTCTGCCAAGTAAAAAAAAAAAAAAAAAAAAAAAGGTTGCTTTCTCTACAGCTTGGCTTGACACTGTGACTAACTGCAGAACAAATCTGCTGAGTCATAAAGCACACGGAGATCTTTCAACCCATTGTTACCGAGATCAATATGGTGAGACTAAAGTGAACAATGCAAAGTCCACACTGCTGCTCGGGCCAACGATCGAGCTCCCATCCCCTTTTCTGCAAGGTATCACATGCATTCATGCTTTCCAACATTCACTGTTAACCACTCTTTCATATTCCCACTACAATAAATAAATAGCCTCTTGAGAATTGTTTTCATAGGGCAGTATTGTCCTTGACCTGCCACATGTCTTTCATATTGTTTTATCTCTAAGAAGGGATCAGGTTGCCTTCACCCTGTTTTCACTTAACTCTGACATTCCAGCAGCACAACAGGAACCACTAACAGAATGCAAACCTCCATCCATTTTTGTGCATCTCTTTGAAATTGTCATGTCAACGCTGTTATATTGTATCAGATAAAGAATGAAGGCAATTTGCAGCCAGCAGCTCAGTTACTGTAATGTAATTACTGATCAATAACATGCCGCCTTTAGTACATGCTGGCCATGAACTGTCCAAACCGTAATCCCTGATTATGGGTGGATTACATCTTGCAGTGACAGATTGCTATCTTGCGACACTGTTTCTATCACGACCATAGAATGCACTGAGTAAATGCTCAGCTCAGAAAATTTGTAAAGATCGTAATTTAAACATTCATGTTTAGTCACTCTATTAACTATATGTTGAGCCCCTTTCTAACAGTTCATCCACTCTGCTTCGCTCTTTACACGTCCTGCTTAAACCACATTTTAATTGGGTTCAGGGCAGCCAGCGTGCCAAGCTAAAAATAATAAGTCCAATCAACAGAACGATACGGAGCCCCGGAGGTCTGTGCTCTCGCTTTAATATCACCGTCCAAATAAAGCCACGCGGATTATTCAGTGACACGTAAATGGAAGAGTTAAGATTTACTAAGCTAGCGCATTGCAGACACTGTGAACTTGTGGAACAAAGTGAAAGAGGCTAAACTCAACACACCAGAAAGGTGTTTGGTCATTTTGGAGAGTGTCTTTGTGCACCTCCAACTAAAGACTGCAGAAAAGTCTCACTGTGCAGCGGCAGCCTGGTTAACAGCTACTGTTTGTTTTTCATTAAGGAGTGGCTTGGTTGTTCAGAGACAATATTGAATTGTGAGCATAAATGAGTAATTCAAGAGCATTAATTATTAAGTTGAGAGCTCAAATTAGTAATTTGATATCACAAATGATTCAATCAAATAGCACAAAATGATTTTTCTCTGATACCTCCGGGGCTTTGTAGACAGGTAACTGAGGCAAGACTGCCCTTCCCTGCAGTGAGCTGGTTTAGCTGGCTAGCAGCACCACATTAGCACAGTAGATCCCTCAACTTCTGTGTTCTTAGTAAAAGCAATTCTGTACAGATTCAGGAGAGTCTAAAGCCCCAGACAGACAGAATATGTCAGACATTACTGTCAACAAATGCGTTTATTGTTCTCAATGGATGGAAGCAAAACGGAGACATTAAGAGCTGTGTTAAAACACTTTGGCACAGCTCCCAGCCACTGACAGCTTGACAGTTTGACAGCGATGCGCTTGAAAAATGTGGCTGTTGTGTGTGCATGTAAGTATTTGTGTATGAGAATTAAGCTGTGTCAGACATCCCTCCCTATTTGCTACCTAGTGCACTATATTTACCCTGCACCATTTTTTTCCCTGTGTTTGAAAATTAGTCAAATAAGTAAAAAATGTCCTTGGCTTGTCATGCAAAACTACACCTGTCTGTGCGGATGGATAATAATGAGTCAGTTGTGTCCAAAAGCTCCATTTTCTGCTCACTGTAGAGTAAAATACTGAATGTCTGCTAAAGGGAATAGTGAAGGAGAGAGTGATTTTAAACCCGGCCTTTGATACATAAGCACTTAATACATGCTGCACTATAAATACAAATAAAGGTCATTTAAAATATGAAAATATCTGTTTGCATGTATGTGAAATGTCAAAGAGCAGAATCATTTCCTGCATAGTCTACTTTAAAATCCATCCCTGAGCGAGCTTATCACGTAACCATGCTGCATTCACAGTCCAGTTTTAGTTGGGGTTTTTTTTGCATCAAAGTCTCTCAGTCTCAGAACATAAGACGCAGACACGCATAAAACAGAGGCAGGATTCAACAAACAGTGTCCAAATACCTCACAACATACTACATCTCTGCTGTTGTGCTGATGCAAACCACATTTCCTCTCCAAACAAGCGAAGAAAAAGACATTCAGTAGAAGCCAATCATAGTGGCAGCATCATTACGTTTTTCATAAATAAACCAGCAAACACTAAAAATAATGTGCTACCTCTCAACGACTCCCTGCCTTGGCACTTCTGCTGTTTAGATCCATGAGTGTGACAGTCATGTTTACAGGGTACGGGTAGTGGCAGATGTTGATACGTGCTGTACGTTAAATAAGGCTCTTATTTATCGAGACTGATGAAGCGTCTGTCAAACTGAGTTCTGTGGGACTCACTGGAGATGTTTCAGAGACAATGACATGAACGGAAGAAGTAGAAAATAGTATTTTCTATATTTCCTGCCTTCAGCTTAACGTATTGCTTTCATCACATCGTGAATGACTAAACATTTCCCTCGTTCACACTGCTTGGAGCAGGTGAGCTACTTATTGATCCTGTCTGCAATTTAAAGCTTTATTTCACATTAGAAAGGACTCATTTGAAATATGTTGGCCCTTGGAGTTCCTTCATTGGTTTTTGTGGAGAGCAACACATTTACATGTTGAGCGCTGTAACTTAATTGATCATTCGGGTGATGTTGTGCAAGCTTTACTTTCCTTCGCACCTAACAGCAGCTTCACTGATTAGTTTGCTCTCTGGCATCAAAAATCCCCAAGTCTCTTCCACGCCAGTGTTCCAAGACCTGATTTACAAGTTCTGCAGTTGTATGTGCCCTGGATGTGATGTACAAACCAGTCCACACAACTGCTTCTCTTATCGTTTGCTTGTTCAGTTGTACCCTCTCTCGCTCACACACACCCACACACAAATGCGTGCACACGCACACACCATACGCAGTGCAAAAGCGTAGCCAGCAGCCATTTCTGCATTGTTACAGTTTGCTTAAATCTTTGTATCTCTGGCATAAGAGAACAGACAGGCAATACCAGATAAGAATTTATTTCCCATTCTTGCCGGGGTGGGCTGTTCCATTTCATTTTCATTCGTTTGTCACAAATAGGTAGCTCATTTTTCATACTTTGCCTTGGCAAAAACTAAACAAAGAAATGTTGCATCTGAATTAAATATTTGATGGGCCCTGGCACTTATTGTTCATCCCCCGTTCTGAAAGCCACCCTGTGCTGTTCCTACACGGACTTGTTATTCTATTTGTTAAGCTGTGGCATTAATTTGAGCAGCGGCAACTGTGATTAATTATCTCATTACAAATTTAATTATTACTTGCGTTAAACATGCAAATGATCTCAAGGAAAGGTTGAAAATGTTGTGAGATTTGAACGAAATGACATTTGTGATTAATGAAGCACTGCATGAACCTCAATGCGCTTGTTTACCAGAACATTTGAAAGGAAGTTGTAAAAAGTGAACTTCTTGCTCAGGTTTGACTGATCCTCCTCCCGGTTGTACAGGATAAGCATTTTAAAAGCACACAAAAACGTTTTGTGTCCGTCTCATGCGATTGATGTTTTATCACTAAGCTGTGGGACTCTTGCACGAGAGCTCTGTGAGATTCACAACAGATTATTAATAAATGTGTAATATAATGAAATGTCTGGATGTATTTGCAGTTATGCAATAGATATCTCTTTTGTATTCAACATCCCTGAACTGGTGCCCTCCTCTGTCTATTCTCCCTTGGCAACAGACATTTTCTACTGCACTGGTGAAAAAAGACATCAATGAAAGGGAAAAAGGGAAGTTCTCAGCAGCACCTTGGGATATGAATGGATTTAATATTTCCCGGGAAGACTCAGAATGAGTCTTGCACGCTATGTCGGATTCATACTTTATTCATCGATCTAGGTGAATCTTAAAAGTAACTTAAACACCACAAGGTCAGCTGTCCACAAACCATCCAAATCAGTATAGTGGAGTGCCTGTTGTTCCTGCATATAAACCATAAACCCTTGAAGAATTTTCCATTAAATTTATTGCAGTGCTTCACATCAGTGAGCTCTGCCAGTTCTGTTTGATGGAGCCACACCAGAAGCAGCCGGGGTTTGAACCAATGATGCTGCAGCAGTGACTTTTTTCCCCTCCTCTAGGCCAGTTCGCAGCTCCTTTTTATAATTATATGGCTGATTCATTCTTCTATATCACTGATTTATGACCTTAAAGAAATCCTGCCCAAGTCAGTTGATTAAAGCTTTTGTATTTGGGCCTCTAGTTTGTTGGCAGTAGGCATAAACATTATCGGCCGGCACCAACATTTGTTGACAGACGGCTTTGTTATCGGTAAAACTGGTGATAATGGACTGAGAGGACGGAGCTAATTAAAAATAATGAGTTCGCAACAAATCACATTTTCCTGCGCTTACAGCCTAACCTGATGGGAAATATCATGTTAGAAATAAAGAAATGTGCCTCCTACATATTCAAATGGGCTCATTTACACTGCTTTATTTCAAATAGGGCTTATTTAACCAGTTCCATTTCCTGCTGCGTAATAACTGTGAAATGTATTCTGCATTATTATATTTCTGTGATGGAAAGGTAGCAGAAAATATGTTTTGTAACACAGCAAGACTGCAAGAAAAATTATATTTTTTTCTTCATATCAGTGACCCGTAGTCTTAATAGGCAACTTTCCAATATTTAGATCTATTCAGTGAAGTTTTTTTTTTTTTTTTTTTTTTTACAGGAATAAAATAAAAAGACGATTTGTTGACTAGGTTTTTAGGTTCCTGGTAGCAAATAACTAAGATTTTTATGCACAAGACATGATTAGTGTTATAGAAACGGTTGTATTGTACAGTTCATATAAAACTTATGGATGTTGGTCAATCTTTCCTATTAAAACAATTGCATTTTTTAGCCATGCTAACAGCTTAGCTCCAGGTCAGTCCATCCATCTCCCAGTTGCTTGGTTGGTCCAGCACTTTGTTCCAGAATGAAATATCTCAACAACTACAGGATGTCTGGCCATAGAATCTTGTACAGACATTGATGGTCTGTCGTGAATGAATCCTTCTGCCTCTGCTCATCACCTGTCTTTTCCTGCAGCGCAACACTGTTGGTTAATGCTTCAGAGGCAGATTCAAAAGAAAAATATCCAAGTGTCTTATTGGTTTTCATGTTTTACAGCCTTTGTGTGTAGAATCTAAAATTTTGCACCTTTGGGGCCCTAGTTGTAGTTTAAAAATACGCTGTGGCAGACAGCGCTGCAAAATACAGTACATGATATTTTTTCCCACTGATACCATCTGTTAATATGAGAGGATGGACTCCATGAATAATTCAGAATTCAGCCTTATATGTAGAAAAATGACAACTTATCTCGAATAGGTAAAGACATCACAATGTAAAGTGATTGGGAATTCAGATAAGTATTCACTTAGCCACTTCCAAAACGTGTTTATTACACCATCAGCTCCATTTACAGAGAGTATGTCCCAAATCTTTCCTCCATTGCTCCGTCCTCCTCCTCCACCGCTAGCTGTTCCGCTTCAGGAATCAAGAAGGGCGAGATGAGGTGAAGCCAGGTGGGACAGAGATAGAGAGACTGTGGTAACTCATCTGTTCTGGTGTGAACGATGAAATGTCAATTAATAAAGGCTTCGCTTCAAAGGAGCCTCCAAAAGAAACATTTTATTCAGTGGATGTTAAGGTAATGTGCCATCAACTTTCAAGCCACTCAGCCTTCAAAGTTAAATGGAAACTCTTAAGAATGGCTCATTGAGGTATATTCAGCTATATGGAAAAGTATTTTAAACACAAATAACACTCTGCTGCTGCTCATATGTGAAATATGCTTCATACATATTGTATTTTTATGCATTACTGTATGTCGTGCTTAATGAACTGCTACACGCAATCATAGCTGTACCTCAAAAAGGTAGTAGGACATCTTTAATAGGGCTTAGACAACATAACAGGATCCATTGTATTCAGTATACAGTATTACAGTCTAGGGTTCAAATACTGTAAATGCAAACACTAAAAATGGAAATGATCCCGTTCACCACAGGACCTTTGGCTCTAATCCTCCTGAAATGTGACGTGATGGAATAATACTGAATCCATACAGAGGAAGTCGGTATGCTAGCATGTTTTTTTGTCTTTGACTCTCACCATCATAACAGTTGCTCAAAATAACTGGCTCTGTGAGTGGGCGTTAATCCGCACATGATGTTGTGTTCTCCTGCTCCTCATTTTTCATGCGCACAGTGGGAAGCTATACCAGGCGAGGCGAGGCTGTGTGGTTTGGGAAGAGAACACACACCCCGAGGAGTGGACCCATGAAGTCCATGGAGTCTCTAAGCGCTCTTACAGCTGTAAGATTTTCAATAGGTGCAGGACCTTAAATAAACTTACATTCAGTCCATTTATATTTGTGACAGCACAGATACAGTAGATTTGGATTCAGATTTAGCAAATTTCTCTGTCTTACCTGCTCCCCACTGGTCAGGTATGAACAAACTATATAAATAATGAACTCCTGTGTCTTCTGTACCTGACTGATGATCAAGAATTATGTATAGTGGTTCAAGTATTTGTCTAAGAGCATATTCTACTCATTAAGCTTCCCAGCCTGCTTTGATCAGCCAGTTTTTTTCACCTCCATAACTGGGTACACATGTAAAATGTGTCAGGGAGCCATATCCATAGTGGAAAAGGGAGCCTACAGGGGAAAGAATGGCTCATTTCGGCGGGAGGGCTAAAGACAAATAGAGGTCAGAGCGACCACTGGTGCCCAGTTGTTTTGTCCACAAAGACAAAAAGCCAAGCAAAATTGAAGCCAGGGTGTAACGGGGAGACTTGTCTCAAGCGAACAAGGTAAACAAGGGTGTTGTTGATGCGAAGAGCAGCAATTGGAACTCGTCTATCAACCAGCAAGCAAGGCTCAAGCATCTCTTAATAGCAGTCAGCAGGGAAATGCAAACCCCAACAGAAAACCCTAGAAAACCAAAACAGGATACTTCTTACACTTAATTATTCCCATCAGTGGAGAACCAGCATTTAAAATAACATGTAAGGTGTTTCTATTATTTACTGCCGACATTTTAAGTCAGAATCTCTCACCATAGAACTCCACCTGCAGGATTAGGCAGTGCTGAGGTCAAATATAACAGATGAGGCGAGGCACTGTAATATATTCTGTGTTGATCTCATCAAAGATTAATATAGACTACTACTTATGCTGCAACTTTGAAATCTGTAAAAGAACAAACAACCTAGTTTTGATCTAATTTAGTTCCTTAAATGTGGGAACACTCACTCCGGGCGACTTCCTGCTCCTTTAAGCATTACATTAATGGTGTTTGTTTTGCACTGCAGTAACCTAAAACCTTTTGCAGTTTGGGAGTTTGTTTAAGAGAGGCTGTGTGGCTGCTTGCTGCATCAGTTAAGTGTACATATTTCTAGACACTATGGGTCACTTTACTAGTTTGAGTGTATCCCCACAGGAATTATGGCCTGTTGAAGTGTGGAAGATATTGAAGTAGTGTGCACTGCTTGAAAAGCATCCGAACACAGTGGTCCTTGTACTTTTCTGAAAACAAAATTGTGGTAGTGTCACTGTGTGTCCATGATCCTTACAAAAATGTTCAGGAAGGACCCAAGAGCTACTTTGCAATAAAGTACCTATTATATATTTATGATGTTTTTCAACTTTTTTGGCCTCCCAAAATCCCTAAATTTACAACCCTGATTCCCCAAAAGTTGGGACTCTGTGTAAAACATCAATAACAGCTTTACGGAGTGTTTTTGAGTCCATGCAGTAACATCCTTCATACAATCATGTGTTCACAAAGTGGTGAACCTCGCTGCATCCTCACTTGTGAATAACTGAGCTTTTCCAGGATGCTCCTTTCATACCCAATCATGATACTATCACCTGTTACCAATCAACCTGTTTACCTGTGGAATGTTCCAAACAGGTGTTTTTGGAACGTTCCACAGCTTTCCCAGTCTTTTCTCCTGTCCCAACTGGTTTGAAATGTGTTGCTGCATCATATTCAGAATAAGCAGATGTTTACAAAAGCCAACATTAAATATACTGTCTTTGTACTGTTTTCAATTGATTGTATGTCAAAAAGGATGAGCAAATTATCACATTCTGTTTTATTTATGTTTTGCACAGTGTCTGAACTTTTTTCGGAGTCAGGTGCTGGCTCCATATATTTTTCATATATATGCATATGGCGAAGGCTCCAAAATGATCAGAAAGTTGAATCAGCAACAGGTTTGATGTATTGCAGGACTGGTGTATTAGACTGCATTAGTTTTAGTATAGCGTACCTAATAAACTGGCAGCTGAGTGTGTGTCACATTACGGAAGATAAATGAGCTCCAACTGCATTTCACAGAGACTTAAATGAGCCGTTCAGCACTGCTCTGCTTCCCTTTACAGCGAATGGTGTACCGTTTGGTTAAGGTTATGGAAACACTTTAATAATTAATAATATGTTAAAGATGTGGTTAGGATTTGGCAATTAAGATACTTGGTTAAAGTTACAAAAAGATCGCAGTCATGGATAATAAACTTCCAAGTGTTGGTTGCAGGTTTGTGAAGGGACATGAAATCTGCTCTTACGACGCGATACCCACCCACCCGTCCACCACCCTGACCTCCAGCTCACTACACAAAGGGCACGCTGCTTTCTGCATTGCCACTGAACGATCTGATCGTGAGGACTGTACAATTTTGATGTTACTTCTGGGGATACCAGGCTGCCTTCTTATGTGAAAAGTTTTTGGTATTGTTCGTAGGTTTTTACGTATGTGTTCGAGTGGGACTGTTTTTTCCAGCAGGGTCCACATTGCTGCTGAGATTCTTTTCGAGTTCCCTCAAAGAGCAGAGCTTTTTCTGCCAAATATAGCCATCCAACCATTAGCTATAAATGGTCATTTACTTGATGTAAGTGTTTCTGACCTGGCTGCTGTCTATTACATCCGCAGAGGATAGTGGTTTGTAGAACAGTTCACAAGCTCACACTTTACCTTTTACAAGATCTGTGTCTCTCATATTATCCTTGGGGAATATGGTTATTAGATGTTTAGTAGATTCTACGATGCTTTGTGATGGCTCTTTGGTGGTCGCTTCTGAACAGTAGCAGCGTTTGCTGTTGCAGTATGATTAGCCAACATCACTGACCTCACTCATTTTTAAACATAATCAGTTTCCCTCCTGTGATGCAGGGAACATCCCAAACCGTAGCACTAACTGAACCATTTCTGCCTGTAAATCATCATGTAAGGGCATCATTTCAACTAGTAATTCCTCCAGTCAGTACAATCTAAACATGTGACCACAACCTTTAGATCGTTGATTCAGAAAATAGATGAACAGACAAATCGTAGAATAAAAGGAGAGTCAAGAGGCTGTTTTCCAGGTCTGCTGTTTACTGATATTATAATCATGACACTAACCAATACCACAATCTGATATTCAATTATTGTAACCTTTAAGCACTCACTAAATATTTTATCTTTCATCATTGAGCAGGCCTCATGCCTACATTATCTTAATGAGAAGCTCTGTGTCCTGTTAAAATGTGCATGAAATGTTAATGTTGAGGATGTAGAGTGATGTGTTCATTTTGTGTATCTGTTTTTTTTTATTTAGTCTCAGTCCTGTGTCAAACGTTCTTTTTTAGTTTTTATTGTACTGTCGAACATGTCACTCAATCTCTCTTGCCCAAACCAATAATTTCTGTCACTGCAGTCAAACTTATCTTACAGAAGACTTTATCTTATCTTCATCTGATGAAAAACACAGGTTGAACGCAGCTTTGCAGAAAGCGTCTCGTCTTGTTGTCTGATGGTATCAATCCCCCTGCATATTACCCACACACAGACACACACACTCACACTCCAGTGTATAACCGACACCTGAGTTTACAGACACAAACACACGAGAGATTTTGAAAAAGTTTTTGGTTTGTTTTTGAACTAGATTATAGTGTCGTGTTTTGTCGTCAGCTATGTAGCATGTTGACATAGTCATTGTGTTTAATGATGTCAGTGACTAGTTTGGATGCGTGTTGACTGTAATAGCACTGTATTAATAAAACGTCCTAAAACAGATACATATCATTTAACGAGTCCTTGCCACATATATATAACAGAGATACAGTATGTCTCTTTTAGCACTACTCAAACATTCAGACATGTTTGATTGAGTCCCTTTAAATGAAGTCTTACGCTGGCATGGCTCCACCTGTTTAGTAGAAGTGAATGCACGTTACTACAGATCACAGCAGGTGACAAGCTTTTCATAGAGTGTCCTCAGGCAATTAGCAGTTCAGTTTATTCCACGTCCTGGTTTAAGATGGCTACCAGTAGCAGACTACTGTCTAATCAAAGGCTGTCTCTTACAGAGGGAGAGAAACATTCCACTGAGACTATTTTAAATTGAAAATCATATAAAACATTTTTAAAAGGCTTGTTTATTGTCCTATGTGGTCTCCTGACTTGCAGAATACTCAACTATACATAATATTGCATATGAATTACAGTGACTTTTATGCTTAGAAAAAATGATTACCTGTAAATTGCAGTCCATCCCAGTAATTGCAGTGAAACTAATTTACTTTACCTCAAGACAAAAACAAGTGGTGCTTCTATGTGCTTTTTGCCTGCACTACAAAGACGCTGGTGCATTTGTGCCCCTGTATCCATTACAGTAGTTCTCTGCACAAAGGAAACTCAGAAATCTGATGATTCGTCCTAAAATCAAGACGGCTGACTGCAAAGAATCAGCCTCTGTGGGGAACTAAAAAAAATCACTAACTGTGTAAAAGAAAATTAGGAATATACAATCATTCGACAATGTGCATATGAAAACCCTTGCCTCTATTTTAACACTCCTATTCATGTGCAGACTGATCAATATTGAGCAAATCAACAATGAATGGATCTAACACACCCAGCGGCTTCCAACAAAGAGCCATTGACCAGTGGCTGGTGTTATAGACCAATAGATGCAACTGCAGTCAGTCAAAATATTTTTAGGATATTATGTTATGTTCATCCAGTTTAGCTTTCAACAGCAACAAAGCATTTCCTTTAGCTGGTCTGCGCTTCATTCTGTTCATTGATGAATTTCGTGTGTAAAATCAGACGGATCGGATGCAGCTATCGGATATCACTGCTTTCTGCCTCTACTGCTGCTACTAAAATACTTTTTGTGTTCTTCACACTCTCCCCTGTAACATGCAAATCCCAACAAATGATGTATCTTTCTACAGATGAACTATTCACACCTCCAGGGCTTTCCAATTCGGGGAAAACGCCCTAGCTCAGCAAAAAGCAGCTGAGATATGGCTGTAAATAAGAAAGTGATGCAGAAACAGGGAGGAGGGATGAGTGCTGATGGGCAAGCACAACCTTCTCCTTACAAGACAGTTCATTAAACACCTTTCACAGCCACCGTGGCACTATGCCTGGAATGAAAAGCACGATATAAGCTCACGCAGGTCAAGGGGTCAACCCACTATTGAAGTCCACTGATAAATGCTAGGCAGGAGCAGGGAGTGAACAGCCACACACGAAGCAACCCGAGGTTATCAGAGTCACAGATAGTATTGCATTTATCTAGAGAGCACTTTATCTGCACTCGACAACATCTGGTCCTCCACCTTGTTCTGTCCCTCACATCTTATCACTGCACACTTGAAGGAAAATAATGAAGAATATTGGAGGAGTATCAACACTGGAGTGTTTGGGCAATATCAGGGAGATTGTCTGTTAGAGCTTATGCCTGGCACTGAGCTATGCCACAAAGACAAGTCGGCTTTGTCCTATTTTTCAGAGCAGTCAGATCTAAAATGTTGTATCACTGTTGCGGGATAATTTAATTTTGTCTGAAATTAAAACACAAGAAACAAAAAATAAGAGGGTCATCTGTCTTAGGGGCTTCTTACAGCATTTGTTATGACACGGTAATTAAACTACTTCTTTCTAATGAGCATTCACACAGCTATAATTTCTAGTGTAGCAAATGTAGCCATATAGATAAGCAGCCTGCAAGTTTTGATGGACTTTTTGTGGGGCATACCACTGACAGAGAGGCAAATTAATGACCTCCCTGGAGAGCAGAACGGGTGTATGGGGAGGCTTATAAATAGAGCAATGGTATGATGGAAAGTCTGTGATATCTGCGTGTGACTCTGACGACCCACTAAGACTGGGGAGAGAAACTCTTCACTGGCTGGAGCAGGTACATACTGTATTGTATTTAGAGTTAATCACAACCCCGGCTCTAATGTACAGACATGGTCGATCTTAACTTGCTCAAAAACCATTAAATTGCTGCTGATCAGAGGATGGTGGATAGAGACGACACATTTACCAAACCAAGAACTGCTAAGCAGGAAGGCCCGGTCAAAACATATTTGAATATGTCAACATTTTGCTGAAAAATCAATCCGTGTCAATAGAATTTGACTAATAGCAAGTTGTCTTAACAGTGAGGACCTTTGAGGGAAAGAGTCCAAAATGTAGAGGGACATGTTTGCAGCTTATTAGCTATGTTGCACCATCTGTTTTTGTCGTCCTCCTCTGTCAGAGAATTAACTGCTCCGCTGAAGAGGAATGGTTTTCCAGCGGTTATGACACCGGAGTCGATGCTTCAAATATGTCTTTTGAATTAACTGTGAACTTATTTTTGACAACCAAGCTAGCGAGTTTCTGACACATAGCAAGCAGTTAGTAAACTTGTTAGCTCCTAGTTTTGTTCTCTCTTGAATAAAGTTCTTGATTGAGCTAAATGGCACTGCACACAGAAAATAGAAGGAAGCCAGCCGGTAAGATAGCATGTTAGCAGCTAGCTCACTCTGTGGAGTAGTTAGCCCTGCGAGTAGTTCTACGTCACTGAATTCATTTTGGACTTGCAGATGCATTTTGGCTCTCTCTGGTGTGACTGAACCTTTTAGGCTGCTGGATTGTTGCATTTCTGATCTGTTGTCAGAGTCAAAACTATATCTGAGAAGGTGCAGACTGTGAAAGGTTTGTCACCTGTGCTCAACAGTACAGTGCACATCATGTTGGATGGCCAAATTCTTCTATGTTGTACTGCTTAAAGTATAATTTGATGACATGCCTCACATCACAAACAAGAACACTCAACACTCCCCTTCAACAACAGACTCAATCCCAAACAGTCCAAAAGGAATCCAAACCTAAGCAATCTTAGCCCACTCTGAGACCCACTCTTGTGACGAATCAATATACTTGAGGGCGGAGGACGGAGACGAGGGAACTGGCAGTTAATAGGAAAGTGAAATGAGAGTCTCCTTAAGTACCCCTGCACCCTGTGTGCACGACAGGACTGAAGTGGTCCCTGAAGAAAGGTTATCACATCAACTTTTCTGCGCCTTCTTTGGCAGGTAACAGCTCAAGAGCTTTCACTGATATCCTGCTGCCATCATTAGCATGTGCATATGCCACTCAGTAACTCAAGACTCTGCATGCAATAGACAGCAAGGAGTGTAGACTTTGATTGGTTTTTATAAACGGTGTTCAGTTAATACATTTGCATTGTATTTGTTAAGTAACTTGAATTAAATACAGTACATGGATGATAATGGAATTGTATTTAAGTAAGTAAAGCTGAAAAGGCTCTTCTGAGAAAATAAGCTTTGTGTTGTTCTTGTTTTGGTGAATTCACTATTTTGCCCTACATTCAGACTCAAGAAAAACTCTACTTGAGCTGCTAGTGTGTCCTTATTTGAACAAAAATTGCACAGTGGAGATTAGAGTGAAGAGCAAGAGTCTGTGATTGATATGAAATGGGTGTCATTTAGCATTTAGCTGGGTGTCAGATAGAAAAATGGGATTGTCTTCCTGGTGTATTTTTTTTTATTATTATTCTGTGGTTATTTCTCTCTGTCGTTGCATCACAAGCAAGTCTGATTGTTTTCCACCGAAGAATTGCTTTTTGAGTGCAGCATGCAGGAACAAGCCAGGGACCACTGAGCTCAATCCAATGGGGTCAGCACTTGGTGGAGCTTGTTAGTAAAACAGAACGTGACAATTTGCTAAAATTTTGTGACATATACGCAATTAAAAACAGTACAAAGACAATATATTATATTAGACCTCATCAGCTTCATAGATTTTTGTAAATATCTGCTTATTCTGAATTTGATGCAGCAACAGCAATTGTCTGTATCAACAGTAGAATATCTTGTAGAAAAAAATCTAATTAAATCCTTTTCACTTTGATTAAGCAGTGTTCTGTCGGATATTTAGTTGCCTAATATTGGAATGGATCAAGGCTGGCATGAAGCGCTTGCAAGTCATTAAACATGACCTTTTCTTCAAACCAAAATCAATCACCTCAAAGTCACAGCCCTGCCTTATCAATACTTAAACCAAATGAGATGTGTCATCCAATAGGGAGCCGTTTGCTGTTTTCTAAGGATCCCAGCTCTTCACCAAAGAGCCATTTAACTTATGCCTTCATTGTTCTGCTGTAGGTGATAGATGACACACAAACAGTAAAGGAAAGGTTCATGTGTGATCAATGCAAGCTAAGATAAAAATGCGCACAGAGTCCCCTCGTGGTGTTGAGATCTCCGTCAACGGTGAGCTCAAAGCATTTTTAAGGTGGATGTGGGCATCTTAAGACAGAGCACACAACAAGGATTATAAAACCTATAAAGCTGCAGCATCCTGTTTCATGAATTTGGTGAAGGATACAGATGATTACCTGCTGTCAGACCCACACTTCATAATCACCACGAGGAACTGGCATGAAACTCAATCTGTTATCTGTGTTTTCAAAAGCAGGGTTATTAACCATGAATGTTTTCATGAAAGCTAAGGCAGTCATTGTGTTTGGATTACTTTTGCTTTTGACACATTTCCATCAGCACACAGAAAATCTGCAACAGGAATCAGTACCTATAATCCTGCCAGTCTTTTACAACTCACTGATCCTTAATGGAGGAGACCTTTATGTGAACCTCTGAACATTTTCCTCTCCTATTCATTCCACACAACTGCACTTCGGCGAGTAATATCCCTTGATATGGTAATTGACCATTGGTAAACATTATTTATCATGCAGCGGCATTGGGAAATTGCAATTTGAGCAAATCCTTCTCTCAAAAATCTGTTTTCATTTTACAGCTGTGTTGGGGGAGAAACGCAACCACTGAGCTCAAACCGCAGTTACAGGCCCTGCTGCATCTACAGTACAAGGGCTGAGGACAATGAAATCGGTTTTCTGTCTTTCTTCCCTTTCCTCTGTTGGAAATAACAACTTCTTAAAGCGCAGTTCAGCGTTACATAGAATGTCTGTCTGTCTGCACTGATATCAAGGTAGCTCACAGCTTTTCTCTGCGGTTGAAAAGGAAACTCGAGCTACGTGACTGGCAAACAGGCTTTGGGTGGCAGCTTCATAAGCACGGATGCTGCATTCACATGGATTTAAACAGACGGTAGACGGATAGCATTTTAGGGGACAAGAGCAGGACAGTAAAATGAGGTGAGGCCAGCAGAGTGTACCGGCAAAGGTAACACTAGACTGCATTGCCATCCAAAGTTAAAATACCTGAACCTTTTGTCATGCCCCACGATGGAATTTACAACTTGATGTAGCTGCCTGACACGAGGAGAAAACGTGAACCATCTGGACAACGAGAAGCTAATGATATTGGTTCAACAACACCCCAAAATATAATGTCAGAGCATAAAATCTGAGCGAGATATTACAAGAAAGTGCAGTTCTCCTTTCACTATCCATGTTGGAGATTGATGATGAATGAATTTCACATTAATTTTGAGTTTGCAATAGAATATTAAGAGAAAGCTGCATTTTACTGCTACATACATTACTAGGGTAATTACATAGAATAGATACAAATTTGATTCTTTGTAGATAATACGATATTACCATAGCAACATGTGTGTTTTGTTTTCACTGTGCGGATGGTGTCCGTCTACCATCTGCCTGAATCCATGTGAATACAGCATTTAATTAGGTAGACACATTTAATTTAATTGAAAATGCATTTTTTTTCTTTTCAGAAATCTTGCTTCCTGATTGCACAGCTAGTATTCAGGCCACTGTGACACAGCCTAATGTCTGAGTCATGCTTGCTGATCGCTGGCTAAGTAGGTAGACTATGAAGGAAGTGACTGGTAACGGATTAAATGTCAACAGCAGGCAATCCTGCTCCTACAATGGTCCCTTTGACTAGCATGTTAGTCAGGAAACATCATTTACATGAAGTCCCATTGTGCACTGTATTTGTGCTGCATTTCACATACTGCAGGGTATCCACACCGGATGTGTCTCAGCCACGCTTTTCAGTCGTCTCTCTATTACATTTGTGTGATGGAGCACATCACTTCCATTTTCACCAAGCAGCCGTCTATATACTCGATAGGTAATGGCTCGTGCTTTAGCTCTTAGCTCTTTGTTTTCCTCTTGCATTCAGCTCTGTCTTTAAAATGTCAAGAATGGCATTTCCCTACTCTAACTCTTCTGCTAACTCTTCTACTACAATTCTTCTGCCCCTTTCTTCCTTGTTGCATCCCTGTGCAGTGATTGTCCAACCACTGGGCTTCCATACAACTCCCCCATCCCAGGACATGTTTTCACACACTCTCTCAGACGGTCAAAGCCGGTCACATGTCGGCTGCTTGGTCTGTGAAACTTGGGACAACAGTGGCTGCGGTTGTGTGGCCGTCCAGCCATGTGCACACTAAAACAACACCAATGTTCTGCGTTAGCCGTCGCCACAAACCGCCTAGTTGTCATCATATCCCACCCGCCTACAGAGAGCGTTGAAAACAGCTTCAGTGCTAGTAGCGTCTTACAAATGGAGGGCACGGTAATCAATACACTCCTATGGTTCTGTTTTCCCTGGAGACAAAATGCATGCTCGGTGCTGAGCTGCTCAAAGCATTGCACGTATAGTAGATATCGACGGCAGCAGCCCGTCTGGGTCTTGTCAGCAAGCAGATGATGCCGTCCTTGGCGATGTTGTTATCTCTGGTACTGAAAGCACATGTTCTGTGAATGCTCTTTAACATTAAACATGTAAAGAACAGACACTACCACATTTAATTGACTGTATTGGTTCAGTCTTCAGTCAGAGAACTACATCTTTTATGTAATGTGAGCTTCAGTCGGTAAGATAAAACTGAATCATTATTTTATCCAACGGATGCAACAAAGTGGTTCCCTCATGCACTTTCTTAGTATGACCCCACAGTGACCTCAAACCACTCTGTTGTGTTTTTGTTTATGGAGTGATGAAGGAAGGGGCCAGGGAGGGATGGAGCGAGAGAGAGAGTACTCCACCACTAAGTCTGTGGTCAGGGAGATCCCTCTACGGCTACAAAGAGCGATGACATGTTTGATTACATTTATGTTTGATTGAGTTCAGTGCTCCCTTAAGCTAGCTTGGAGAAAATGAGATTTCCCCTCCCAAAATATTACCCTGCATCCCTCATCCAAGCCATCCATCAAGGTCCTATACATTTTACCGCTTTGCCAATTTTACAGATCCCATCAGGCACCCTCTGCCTTACCTTCCTTTCCCTCCCACACATCGCACTGGTCTGACCAAAATAAGCCACCAAGACGAAATAATGATTCCGTTCCTTGAGAGTCAATGAAATCCTTGAAGCAAGCTCACTCTGTGATACCAAATCTCCACATGTTCTGCCGAACAAACGCAGCTCTTTAATTATTTACATAGCAACATAAATTTCAGCCGTAACGAGAGGCTGAATGCACTTGCAGCTCAGCAGAAGTACATGCTGCTGGGTTGCAGAAATACATTACATTCTATTGTCACAGCTTGAATATGGCACCCTACTCCCAACAAATGGCAAGAAATACCATGCGCCATTCATACTGGCTGTTATCTATCATTGAAACGAGGTAGAAAGTGCAAAAACAAATAAGAGAGAGGGAGACTAAGATCTTTCCGAACATGTGGTGTATATTTTCCACTCTATGTGTGCTTTTGCCTTTTGAACTGTGAAAGGAAGGAGCAATGCAAAGAAAAAAAGACAAACATATATTGCCTTTGATTGCATCAGGCGGTATTTATGTGCTCTCAATCTGTCACCCTTATTGTAGACGTCCATCTGTCTCTCATCGCATGGCTGCAGGTTGGAGGACACTTGCAGAGTGTAGCAGAAAAACGTCTTCGCCTTTTATACCCCGCTTAAACTGACTGTGTTACACTGTGCACACATCTGATGTTTACTCCCACATGTACCTGTAAGTGGATGTCAACACACAGAAATCCCAGAAATAATCACTGGCAATCAGTATTGTGTCATTGTTGGCTTCATCTCACTTCGCCAACATTGTCCTCTCACAGCACAAGAGGATCAATGGCATTGTTGCTCTCCACCATTACACACTGTAATGCCATTTTAACTGAAATGTATGTTCAGGTTTAATTTATTGTCCCACGTGTGAATGTATAGTATGGTAGCAAACTGTAAAGTAAGTTAATCTCATATTTACTCTCTCTTATTGACAAAAGTTGTTCATCACATCTAGTTTAATTGTTGCTATAATTCAGTTCTTAAGGGACCTAATAAACATGAAAGATGGAAAGATTAAAGCACTGAGGGAAATCTTGAAACCAAATTTTCATTGTCACTCACTTAATTTGACTCGCAACACCTGTGCATGCTGCAAAAGCAGATGTGGAGGTATGCAGCCTGTCTTGGCACAATCTTTCTTTTATTATAAATTTAATTTACTTTGCAAACGCATGCTGTTAGGGCATGCATGTTTTTGTGCATATGCAATGGTGTTGCAACGTGCATACGACCACAGGGCTTTATGGAGCCAACATGACAAGCCAACAAGCAGCTCTCCGGGGAAAGGCTCATAGCATGTTGGGTTTGTATCTGTGGACACGCACTGTTGCCAGCCTTTACTGGACTCTGTTCTCTCTAGTCTGATGCGTTTCTTTCCACCCATAAAGCTGGATGCTGTTGGTTACCTTGACATGAAGGACGCACATAAAAAAACACATTAGTCTGGGTTGGGGGAATCAGTTCTGTGTGCTACTGCAGGCAGTATGGAAGTCATTTTGACATTTAGACTCCAAAGATTTTCCTCTCGTGGATGAAGAGGAGCCTAAGGAAAAATCTTTGGTCCTTCTCAGGATCACATGAAATCTGTGCAACAACAACAATAATGCAGCAATAACATGGATCCAGGCAGATGGACAATACCTTCTGGAGGGCACAGGAGAAGCAAACGCTCCTTCAGAATATCCGGACAGCATTATGGCAGTATGTTGCTATGGTGATGTCATATTCAAATGCCGTATAAACAGATTTATTGGTACCCAGATAGCTCGCTAAGCTAATATACCATAACTCATTTTCCATATTACCTACCAGGATATTCCACCCTGCTCTGTGCTGATTGCCTGCCATGTGTCACTTTTTTTGATAATATCTTGTGAGGTTTTCAAGCTCCGACTATGTGATTCCAGGTGTTGCTGTATCGAATTATTAGCTTCCCGTTGCCCTTGCTCTTTGTGTGAGGGAGCCACATAACATCTGGCTGTAAATTACATTGTGGAGGATGGGAGAACTTGCTGCCGTCTACCATTACCATTGATGGTATTCTCCGCCGGCCTCCCCTAATTTTACCATCCTCATCAGTGCTGGTGTCAGTAAAAACCCAAGTGTCCATTTTCCTGATAGATAACGTTCAGCATTCTTATTACGCGAATGCTGAAGGTTATTTCTCATTGACCCATCTTTAACACCGCTGTTGACTGGCTCGTTTGTTGTAGTGTTTAGTGCAGCTCCTCTACCTCCCTACAGCGGCACAGTTTGGATCCTTTGATCATGTCTCAGCTGAGGCTCCTTGGCTCTCTGCTAGAGACGCTCACAGATTGCCATCGTATACAAACTCCCTCTGGACTGCCTGGGCAGGGGATTTGATTAGCTTATCATCTGTGTGGAGACTGCTACCTAAGTTGGTCTGATTATGCCACAGTGCAGCCTTGGTGAGCCTAAACATTAGCATCACCCGACATCAATGAGGAACAATCAGATGCAGCTCACATGCTACAATATGCTTCGGCTGCCTCTGACATCTGATGTTTACAGTCATTTCAGACTTTCGTTTAACGTGCCTTTATACAGAAATAATACTGGCATTTATTCCAGAAAAGCTGTCTGAGTTCATGGTGAAAACAAACCCCACACAAGCATTATTTTACAAGATTTGGCTTTAACATTATGACTTGTCCTATTAATCATATCCAATTCCTGTTCTGTTACTTTACAGTTCTACGGAGGTGAAATAGCTCACACAAGACAGGCTTGGTAAACAAATGACTCCAAATTATGCAATCTATCAATTCAAGAGGGACCTGCAAATACCAAGCTGTCAGATCCAAATGAACGCCATTAGTTTGCAGCGATCAGAGCCTTTGAATACCTCCGACATTGACGACCTGCTGGAGTGCAGTCAGCAGCTATTCTATTAATAACAGCCAGGATGGCACCTGCCACAAAGAGGCAGTGATCAAGGTCGTGGAGCTTACAGGTGTTCACTGTAATCTGTTAGGCAGTCTGTCGCTCAATGCCATATTGCATATTAATTCTCATTTTATCGCTGGAAAAATTACTGAAGTGTACTTAGAAATGTCCTCATGCATGCGGACTTGAAAGATATCTTCACTTCACAATGTTAACTTAAACCCCCTCATTTACCATTGATACGTATTTAAAGCATTAATAAATGACTTATATCTCACTGCAATTTAGCTGTAGGCAGATGTTAACACATTTTAAATGACCAGTGTGTGGGATTTAGGGGTCTCTCTTGGCGGAAATGGAATGTAATATTCATAAGTATGTTTTCATTTGCATTTAATCACCTGAAAATAAGAACGGGTGTGTTTTTGTGGCCTTAGAATGAGCTCTTTATATCCACAGAGGGAGCGAGTCCTCTTCGACAGAGTATTTGTCAACAATTATAACTTCTTCTTCTTCTCACTGCGTAGATGGAGTAAACAGTTACTGCATGATTCACACTGTCCCATAGCTGTAATTATAGTTAATGATACTGTGCATGAATACACACATAAACAATTGCTTACAGTGTGTTAAAAAGCAGTTAGATACACATGCTTGTGAATGCAAACCATTCACAAGCAGGGTTAAAACATGTTGAGCTTCAAGGTTCATTCTTGATCTTGAAAATACTAGTTTGACCAAAACATTTTAAACTCAAGGTAGCAGATTTATCTCACGGCTTTCAGGCCTTCATCAGCCTGTGGACTTTTATATATTTATTTATGACTAAAGAAATTCTTTATTGAGAATAATAGCATAGCAAACGTGGGCAGCGTGATGTAGCAATCCAGCTTCCTCGCAAGGTCACATGGTTTGAGCAGTGGGACTGCTCACCACATTCTCACGTGTCATGAGAGCGACAGTTGGTGGCAATAATGCACTTTTATTCTTTCTCTGTTGTTCTCGTTTGGAACCTTAAAGCCTACATTTTGAAAGAAAGTCTTGTTTTTAACTCAAGCGTTGTCTCACATGAGGCCGTTGTTTTTCTTTGCATGAAAGTTCCAAATAACAGAAGAAAATAATCATGTGTGGTGTGATATGGTCGATGAAAACCATTTCTTAATTAAGTTTACAGAACAATTACTATACCGTGATATATACTGTTACCATGCTATGAAATTACATATGTAGTGATTTTTTTCCCATATCGCCACCATTAGCGCACACACAGTATGGCAGACTGACTGATGAGTATTTATGATATTGGTTATGTGATTTACTTCTGTCCTTTTCCCAGAGTGCAAAAGCAACCTCCTTTACCAGCGAGTGTGTGCTGAAAACTGAATATCCACTAAATCCTCTAAAATGTCTTAAATTGTCTGACTAGAGATTCAAATATTGGAAAATATTTGACTATGTTTGAACTCATCTTATTAAAGGGTGAACATAAACATTTTAGAAGATAAAACAGAGAACTGAAGCGTGCTTTTATTTTTTTAAACCGAGTGAGCGTTAATTAAAAACTCAGCATGTCAAACCCACATTTGAGTCCCTCAGAGCATCACAGCTAGCACCGACCACAAAAATAACAATCTCCCATCACCCAGAAATCATCCTAACTGTATGTCTCGAATGTCTCCAGGGCTTTGCTGTTCAGTATCCAGTTCACCATTTTGAGCTCCTCGTCTAACTGAGCTCCTATTTTCCTTCCACATTGTTTGATTTAATTAAGTTATCTATATTTGTCTTGTCTGGATTTTTGTGTGCGCTGCAAAAGATAGACTCTTTGTTAAAGTAGGGCACCTCTCTCATTAGACACTCCCAGAAAAAAAAAAAAAAACTGCAAGAGGATTTTGCACTTCATTATCATTCTTACCAACAAGAAAGTACTCTTCTTTTCTGCTAAATGATTAAGCAGGTCCTCTCTGGCTCAGCGTATTTAACTGCAGCACTTTCAGATAGTTGTTTTGGAGCCATTAGTCGAGGAGGAGAAAAGTGGAGCTAACATTTAAACAAAAATGGTACGCACTTACCAGCATCGTGATGTCTCTCTCGCCATGGGTCTCTAGCAATTTTTCATCACTCTAAAGCTGCAGCCCCTCATACATCCAATTTAAAAGAACAAACACGAGCGACAGAAGCTGTCATTACAATACACAAGATTTCGATTTGATATGTGGTTACTTATTTAATGAGCAAACTGTTGGCATGGACAAAAAAAAAAAAGGCAAGGAGCCCCTTGTGAGTGATACTGAGACCTGAAGAGTTGCAGAAAGAGGGAATTTTAATTGGATGTTAATATTTGAGGACTTGAGATGCGAGAGCGTTGACTGGTGTTTCAGTGAAATCAAGCGAACGAGTGTCTTAATTCTGTATGCTCTCTAAACATTTCTGCCTCTCTGGCTTTGCACCAGTGGCACCGAGAGAGACGTTTCTGCAGCCAAGGCCTTGCTGTTGACTCCAGGCTAGATGGACTGGCTGCTTTTTTAAAGAATAATGAATTTCAAATAAAACAAGGATGTGTTGAGGATCACTGTTCCTCCATTTATAATTTAGTCAAGGTTATCATATAACAGATGGAAAAACCTGATTAGTTTTCGAAAAGTGAGGTTACAAAGAGAAAAATTAGCTTTTTTGTGTCGAAACATATTGAGCTTCAACTTGTTAACGTATTGATGAGTTAAGATGAGATATCATGTTTTATTATTGACATTTATATTGTTTTTTTAAACTTATTTTTATCAATGAAGGCTCATATTATATTCTATAAAATCTATTTTGAAAAGCTGTGCTGTTGCTTTGGACACCTCGTATTTATGGTGATTTCACAAGTCATGACTTGATTATGGACTAAAAAGAGCCGAAGTGAAGCTTTTCAGTTCTGTTACGGCAAAAGCAAACTTCATTCACAATCGCACCGTCATGTGGTTAATTATGTGTACATAAGGATATTGCTGTATTTCCCAAAAGCCCCAGATCAATGCAGGTGAAATGTCACGGCTCGATAAACAAGTCGAGGGTCCACCGCCAGCTCAGACATGTCTGTTATAGCAGCAGTTTTGAGACAGCACAGATTGCAGCTAAAAAAATGTAAGAAATAAAGGTGAGTGCTGGTGGATATTATGGATATGGAAAAGAGCTAGTTATGATGGCGTAAGTACCCGTGCTGCCATGCTTTGAAATTTTCATGGGAGTTATAGTAATCGCTGCAACTCGTTTCAGAGGTTTCTGCTTCCATTAGTAAGTGCAACAGTTGATGCCAGTTTTTCTTAAAACATGGGAAGTAAACCCCAGGACGTTTCATTTTTTCACAAAGGCCAAGACCAAATTTAGAAATGACAGAAGCCAGTGGAACAGCAGCCAGCTCAGAGAGGACACGACATCCGGACTTTCTAAGGAACAGGAAATGACCACAGATGATCCCCAGATGAGGGCAAACGTCTTGGAGAAGAGTTTTGCGATATTTTTAAGTTCGATGGACCCTGAAGGATTAGTTTGTTGTACTGTGGGCCGATCCTGGATGGCCTGTAAAGATTTCTGCCTTTGCGTGGAGCAGCGTTGAGCCTCAGGGCGCATAGGGAGACGATCCTGCAGCTGAGGCCTTACAGTTACTCTATGAGGGACTGATACTTCAGAGAGCAGCACCCAGGGCTACAGTAACTGACTTTTGGATCAAAGCAACACTGTGTTACCCTGGGCTCCAGGACATCCGTCCCCTCAGCCACATATCCCAAGCATAACCAAACTAATGGGACTCACCAGAGAGAATCGTCTGAGTTTGAAACCCTCTAAGTGATAGCAGTTGCAGGGCCACTGCACCGTCTGAAAGGTTCAGATCTCAGCTCCGCCGAAGATTTAAATCCCAGCAACGGCAGCATGCTGAGTCAAAGAATTGCCTGAGTAGCAGTTGCTGTTATCTGAACTTTGTTAATACTCCTGCGACTGTGACTTAAAATGTATCTCCTAATTCTTTTTCAGCATTTTCTCATCATACTGCGTACGGCCTCTTACAGCTCATCTTTAGATAGGAATATCCCTGGGGCAGACAAAATGAAGAACATGCATTCATTTCCTTTTGGTATGTTATCTGTGAGACTATCTGAGTGACAGACCCTGTTGTAAGAGGGTAAGTACTGCGGATAGAGAAAATTATACAATATACTATTTTATCCACTGCGGCAAAGATGTCTACTCTATATCTCTATCTCTTTCACTCTGGATACTTTCCTCTTTATTGGACACAGTTTTAAGTATGAAATAGAAAGGGGGACATTTGTCTGAATGTTAAATATCACAGAGATGCCTTTAGATATGTAGAGATTGTTGTTAATCTGGATCTCAGAAACCACCACCGTCTGGGGAGTTTGGTTAAGTTTCACAGTTTGGATTTTGTTCACATTTTTAGAGTTTTATACAGTATGATAAGCAAAAAACACCCAGTTTTCTGCTGCCAAAATGCCTCATTATCGAGAGAGGTCAGTGACAATGGTAAGACCTGCGCTATCACGAAGCCCATCAGGTATTCAAGTGAGATTTCAGCGCAATGTACTGTAAATGCAGAGGAAGGCAGGTCCAAACACCAGCGAAAGGTGGTTGACGGTATTCTGCTATTGTTTCAGCGGCATGTGTAGATTCTGAGTGATGCTGCTGTCAGTTTTCGGTATGCCGCTCACACTCTACTGGCTATGCTACTAAAAAATGGTACATCACTCATGCTCCACTGTCCTGTACTGCTTTGCATATACCAGTTCTGTGTCAGTTCTTCCACTTTGAGTACTGGTATGTTGCTGCTGTTGCACTTGCACATGAAACGTCATGTCACTGCTACATATGACCACTTACGTATGCTTCGCCAACATTTCACCAGCATATACTGTGTAAAACTGAAGATAACTACTCATTTTAGGCAGCTGTCATACTATAAATGCACACTTGAATGATAGCTAAGCTAGCGGAGGTAGCTTAGCATAGCTACTTATAAGCAAAGTTTGACCCTTAACATTAGCTGTGTCAGTGGGAATTATGTGTTGAATAGCAGAAGCTCCCGATGTCTCATATTCATTCATATTCCATCACTAAAGCATAAAAGCACTGGACAGGTTACTTCCTTGCAACTTCAAAATAAAAGCATTTCCTTTTGACACTGTTCATAGTAACACTGAATTATTACTATTAGCTTGTTTCTCACATTTTGTAAATGTAGATAGTGTGATTTACCATTTCTTTTATAAATTAACAAGATAAATCACATTGTTTCACTTTAAACCAAAACAATTCACAACATTATCTCAAAATGTCACTTTTATTGATATGTTGAAAGAAGTCATATATGTCAGTGAAACGGCAGTAATATGCCATGTATGTTAAGTTTATGCAGGTATACTGTTCCCACAGCAGCTGCATGTGTCAGTGAAAAATCGTCACATCCTGGTGTATAGTGACATGTGACGTGCCGTTTTCATGTGCTATATACTGAACAGCAGCAAGCCACTAGTCAAAGCCACTGGTTTAAGTTACGTACCACTAAGAATCATCATGTGACACTAAAAGAAAAGAGGTGCACAGCAGCGGAATATTACAATCAGCATATGTCAGTATGAATTGCTAGACTCCAGTGGGAAGTGATACATGACAGTTTATAAAGGCCAGAGACCATAAGGACAGTGGAGGCACACTAACAAAAAACTTAAAATTGACATATGCCACTAAAACTAGAGCGACATACCATCAGGGACTTTTCCATCTCAGTGCTGCTGAAACATCGCTCTCTTTGTGGCCACAGTTCAGCTTGTAAAAGCAGCAGAATAATGTGCCGTGTCAGTTTTAATGCAGCCCTCCTCACACTATAAGAGCAAATGTCTGACACCGGTGTAAGCACACTGAATATGAGTAAATTGTGAAAGGAACCCCATTATACTTATTATACTTTTAAGGTTAGCTCACTAGTTAGTGTTTACTAGCTTGTGAACTCATGCAATCCACTGTGCGTCTCATCCAGCACATCAGAACTGTCCTATTTTGTGCTCAACATGTTACGTTCTAGCAGGTGCTCCAGCCTATCATCACGGCTGACTCAACCACCCCCAAAACCCCTCAGGAAGCCACCATGTTTGTCATGACGAGGAGCATTTTGTGCCCTCTGAGTAATTTCCTGACACACCATGAATATGTATTTTCCACCTGAAATTAAACGCTAGGTATGCTGCATGATTTTATTGCATGACCAAGGTATCCAAATGGGTTTGAATATCATCTCAAGTTGGATCAATAAGCAAACACAGCACTTTTTGCGATGAGGTGAAAGAGGATGTGTGTGAACTTGCTGCTGAGGAATCTGCTGGAGTCAGCTCTGACCAGAGTCCCTGTGGAACACACCCAGCACCTTGTTGAATCTGTATCAGGCTGTTTCTGCGGCAACAGTGGGCCCTGTTTGCTACAGGCCACTGGTTAGGTGGCCAGGATGTGTAGAAATGTGTGAAAACAATGTGGACTTCAGGGATATGCAGTGAATCCAGAGACTAGCTGTCTGGATATCTTTAATTCGGAACACCGTCTCCCTGTTTTTTGCCAACACACGTATTAATTGCAGTTGGAGCTTGCTGGTTTGAAATTTACAATGCTTGCGCAATTCTGATGACAACATGGTGCTACAGTAGACAAACACGGCACCAGTGTTTGTATTCCGCTGTGTGTTTGCAGCTGTCGTTGCTGGTGTTTGAATGATGAAAGATATTTTGATTAATGATGTGTGTGACTGTACATTGGATTTGTTTTTCTTCACAGCACAGTGAGGGAAAGATGTGGTTATAAATATATATACTGTATATATATATGTGCACATACACAAAGATATCTGAAAGCATGAGAAATACCGAGGGCTGAAGGAAGAACTGGATCGGATGTGGAGGGTGAAATCTGCAGTAGTCCCAGTGGTAACAGGAGCACTGGGGGCTGTGACCCCCAGACCGGCTCCAGCAGATTCCAGACCACATCTGTGGTCTCTGTCCAGTACAGTGCAGTCCTGGTAGCAGCCAAGATGCTGCACAGAATGCTAAATCTCCCAATCTTGATGTATAATCTTCTGTGTTTAAGGTTACAATTTTTAACCTGGGCTAATTTGTTTTTCCATCATATTCGTGTTTGCCTACACTCATACGATTATGAGGGCTTCGTCTTTCTTGTAAACTGTGGTTCACTGTTTGATTAATTGATTACGATGAAGAGATTTACTTCCTCCCAGCTGGTAAATAATGCACCGGGGAGGGGAGAAAAACAAACGATAGCTCTGCTGATATTTCTGCTGAAGGGTAGAGAATATAAATCCCTTCCTTGGAATGCATGACTGCGCATTTATTTCAAATCATAACTCAACATTGCTTACATTTGTTGAACATCGCAATACACTCATCAATAATAGCAAGGGGAACATTAATTTATGGAAATGAGCTGATTATCTGAGTAGGAACAAGTAATTATTGTGTTTTGATGACTGAACCTTCCTCAAACTTTACAGATAGATTTTTCATTTGTCTGCTGACAATGATTTCGGATTTGGTCTTTGGTAGGTTGCACAAGACATATGATTTTATTTAGCACGAAAAGCTCCCACACCTCCTCTCTTTGTGTCACATTATTCAAACAGCAGCACACCATGTTGTCACAATGCGCTGAGTATTCACCAGCCTCTGCTCAGCTGTGGGAAACCACTTGTCCAAACCTGGGAAGCAAAATTGTTGCCTCTCATTAATCTGCAGGTGTGGGATGTCTGCTCGTACGTGCTGTAACTTTTCTGTGCATTTGAGAAAGATAAGATGCAACTTCTCTCTGTGTCTAGATAAAAAGTCAGGAGATGACAGAAAAACCTGCCAATCCATATTTGCATTGAAGACTAGTATCAGCATTGTTTTTCTGCACACTTCACAGTCCGACAAAGCTTTTTTAAAAATCTGATATCCTGCATTTTTTCATTAGCCTGCTAGCTACAGAATGTCTGTTGACTTCCCATTCTGAATTTTAAAGCTTGTCTTTGCCCCAGGTGTGTAAACAGTGATGAAATTGTATCTAATTTGGTGAAACAAGTTTTGTGTTACACCCTCTGAAATACTGAGACCATCATCTTGAGGAGCCTGTTGTGCCTAGCGGGCATTTACGGTTTAACTTTTCTGATGTGTGAAACTTCAGCCGGGTAGTCGGCTGAGCGGCTGTAGGTATTTTTGCAACAACAAAAAAAATTGCCATGATCTCATAAAAGACACAGCTACATGATTTCTCATATGTTTTAGACAAGAAAACCAGAAAAGTTACAACAATGGAGCTGATGAGCTGACATCCCACACCTGCAGAGATTAATGAGGGACAAGAAATGACATTCTGTTGTGTTGTGACGGAGCCGCAGTTTCTCACAGCTGAGCTGAAGATGGTGGACACTCAGCACTGAACATTGTGACAAACTCGTTAACTGCTGGGTGAATAATGGGCTCCAATGAGAGGTGCTTTTGTACAAGAGAAAATTAGATTTGTTTCCTGGCACCAAACTTGGAAATGATGGACTTTAAAGGTAATTTGTTATATTGCTCCCTGACCCAAATAACGCAAAGCTGTTTGGAGGAAATTATGGATTTGAGGTCGTCACTCGGTGCTGTAACAAAATCATGACGTGAATCTATTACGTTGAGAAAATATTCACTCCTCTGGGTTAAAAATGTGAAAGAACAGTGGCGAAAGGTGACAATGCTGTAAATCCAAAACATCAGGTTTTCTGGAAAAGACTCTGAGCAGTTAACTTCCAGCAGGTTGTTGTTTACTGTCCCTGATAGGATATGATTCAAAGATGACATTAGATAAAGAGCCGCGGGCTATTTCTTCTTTGGATTTGGAGATTGGCGAGGTAATAATGCCGGATATTAAACTATACCACTCAATTATCACCATGTGCAATTTCATATGAGATAGAGGGAAGCCTATGCTGTGCAGACACACCCCAAAATTAATGTGAAGATAAGCTCAATATAAACATAAGTGCATCTGTAGATTTTATATCTGAATCTACTGTTTTACACTGACAGGTTTGTGAGGGACTTTGAGCTGTGATACAATGTTACGAATGTTGCTGAGCTTCAGCTGCTGTTTTTAACTATTGATTGAGCTGACAAAATGACTCTTCAGTGTAATATCATGTAATTTTTAGGTCTTTCAGGTAACCAACAATATTCCTTTTTAAAGTTGTCACAGTTTTACTAATTAACATATGTTAATAGACATGGATTTGATTGGAGACTGACAGTATTTTCCATGGCAGGAAATGGCTAAACTATACTTTTTATCAGCCACACCAGCAGAGCTCTATGCATTGCAGAGTCAGCCTGTCTGCTGGTCCACTGCTTTGATCCAGACTGAAATATCTCAACAACTAATAAACTAAGCTCACAGTTGGCACAGACATTCATGTCCCACTCAGAATGAACTGATGACCCCTGACATTTCTTCTAGTGTCACCATTAGCTCCAAATTATAATTTGTCCAATGCTTTATGACCAAATACCTGCAAGACCAGTAACGTTCCCATTAGTCTCCATTGTGCTTTGAGTTTAGTGCTCATTTGCTAATTTAAGCATGCTAACATGCTAAGTTAAGATGGTGACCATGTCAAACATTATACATGCTAACCTTCAGCATGCGTGTGTTAGCATTTATCTGCACAACTGTGCAGTTTGCATGGTTGTTGACCTTTAGGCTTGTTGTTGACTACAAGTGCTATATTATAGATTGGACTAACACAAATTGTCATTTCTTTTTTTTCCCAAAAAAAGATTTTGTATTAGCTGCCTCTTCTGTGTGCACACAGAGTTTAGTTTTACTGCACTATTCAACTTGACTCCTAGCATGACGCTGCCTCTCGACAACAAAAGCATGACTTTTTTCATCAAAGTATCAACTGCTGCTGGTGCTTGCTGCTAACAATATTCACTTTGCATCTCAGCTTAATGAGCCCTAGTGAAGCAAACATTAGTTCTGCCGGTGCCAATGCAGTAGAGATGGTGTGTGTGTGCTGCTATACCAACAGATGCCCAGACCCAAGGGCAGGTATATTTTAGAGCGATGATAATAAAGATGAGGAGGATGACAAGCTGCATCAAAATATGATAAATGACGCCACATCAATTCACATTCATTCAATTCATTAATTTCTCGAGCTGGATGAAGAGCTCCAGTGTCAATGCACAGCTGTTCCTGTGTACCTTTGCTCTGCTCACTCACACACTGCTCAGACCATGCTTGAAGGTAATGAAAGTTTGAATTTACAGAAGGGACCGCACAACAACCTGCACATTCTTAATTTTTAAACAACCGTTGCAGGGCATTTGGTGCAGAAGTGATTTATACTATAGACCATCTCCCTCAAGCTATCCCTGCATAGCTATGCCAGTATTAGAATTTGTCCTCCTGGCATATAGATGTCTCCATCAATGTAAAGCACAGCATGCTACAAAGCTCTGTGCTATATAAAAATTTCTATTCGTTCTGCTTTGTATTAAGAAAGTTAACCTTATGCATATTATATCAAGTCTTATACATATCTAAATATTAGTTTATGCCTAGGACATACACTATGAAGTGCTACATTTTGGAAATGGGGTCTCAGTTTGCACCTTCAAATGTGTTTGCAGAAGTTTTCCACTGCTCATAAAAATAAAATACAACACAAGGTTTTACAGAGATTGCTTTTGCCTGATTGAAACTGTGTGGTGGAATGGCACTTTCCCTTTTTGCACGATCTGTTTACTCATTTCGAGGAGAGGGAGAAGTACTGTCATGAAAACAGTTCATTAGTGTCTGGAAGAAGCTTTTTAAATCCTGAGAAACTAACTTTAGTTATGACATCAAGCCTATTTCAGATTGGGCCTGAAAAAATATCTGTCTAAGAGATGTTTGCCAATGGTAGTTTTTTTCTTTTTTACGTTAACACGCAACATAAAGAACTACTTTGGTAAGAATCCCTTAGATTTGTGAAGAAGTTTGATCAAGACATATATTACAGATGAAAAATGAATTAGTGCTCTCAAGTGAGCAAAACCATGTAATGGGGACACTTTTTCTAAATTCCCTCAAACCATCTTTAGCATTTCTGTACAGCAGTTTCTCATTACTTAGAGAGCCTTTTCACAGCAGACATTTTGACATGTCACAGTAGGAAAAGCACTAGTGTAATAAATAACCATAATGAGGGCTGAATTCCATATATCTCAGCCAGTTTCAGGGTCCTTGTATTGTGCCTGCTGGCTCTGTGTTATGGCTAACCAAATAAGCCAGCTAAACTAAGATTGTAATGGCTGTATGTGAACTGTTTTTGCACACTGCACTGGTAATAAAGGTTGACAGTTTTGTAGCACAGGCCACAAAATTGTATTACAAGTATAAAACAACTGTCTCTAAAAAAAAAACATCTCTAAAATCAACCACAAGTAGTGCAGTTCCTCACGTAAACAGGCATGTGACTGGCAAAGATCATTAATCCAGCGCATCAACAAAACCTCAACAAGAAATGTTTCTATGTTTCCATCACATGTGATCACAACATCATGTATGTTTTTATTAAACCTGATACAAACTTGATACCAGTCAAGCTAAGTGGAGGCAACATCTCCTTTGTGAGCAACAGTCATGTCAACATGTTAGCTCGAAAGCTTCACGTGTGTGGACAGTCCTTTGGGGACTTTCGGGTCCCTGAAACTGACCCCGTCATGGCATATGTGCGTCGCAGAGGTTTTCCATCTCATGCAGATTTTCCACTCTACCACTGACAGGCTTGCATGCAGGGACCATCGTCTGTTTTTATGCGTTTATCTTAAATTCATGAAGGAGCTGCTCTACCAAATAACTCCGAATCGAGATTAGCATTTGAATAGAAAACAGACGCACTCCAAAATGTCCCCATCCCGGATTTAAAAACATATATTCTGTTTGGTAAGCATGAGAGAGATTTCTATTTATTCTACGTCGTCTATGGATAAGCACATGTGACTCATCAACAGGGTATCCCTTCCTGTTGATTGTATGAACTCGATCAATCCACACTCAGCCTCACCGCAGTATAATCACCAATCACCTCCTGCAGTCATTCCACGGAATCTCTGCACAATTTCCTCAAATGAGACAAAAAAAATCTCACTCAGAATACAACCTACATGTTGTCCTTTAACCAGAAAACACATTAGTGGTAGCAGAATGTCCTTAAGTATGTGCCCGCTGATGAATCGAGAAGCATACGGTATTTAAAACAGGATCTATTATTCATGAGACAACAGTAATTTTAGTTTCTGCTCCAAAACAGACTCCAAGTTTATTAAACCCATAATTAAAACACGGCTTATGACCATGCCAAGACATTACATCCTATTAATAATCAAATACTGTGCCTGAATGCTGGTATTTGTCCCGTATTAGTGTAAAATTATGCTTTCCTTCCACAACAACACACCCGATCTGCCTGCTGTTGGAACCACTAGATGCTGTATTATTCGTGACAAGGATGCCAGAGCTAATTAGGAGCAAATACCTAATTATGCCTTGATGCTTACCTTTATGCTATCAGGGTATTTTGTTTTTTCAGCTTCCAAAGCGAAGCAATTCACAACAAAGTGAAGTACCTATGTTTCTCCGGCTGTGAAGTGGCAATGACTGGCAGATTAAAGATGATTGGATGATCTGAAGGCTTTGCACAGAGAATAAATGAGAGGCACCCACTTCATGTGTCCATAATGAGCCGTACAGATGTTAGGATAACAATGTTTTCAGCGACAAAATATCTGCCCAAATAATTATAGATAAATGTCACCTGTTAGGTGATCAGGACCAACAGTGCACTCTCTTTGATTTGTTTGGGAGAAGAAAAACCCGATTACAGATTATACACTGTGTGGAGAATGTGTCTTTAAAGGTCTAGGTAATGGTGCTGCTGTACTGGCTTGAATGATCAGCAAAGAGGGAGTCCGTACTGTCAGATTATGTAAACTCATTGATTTATTTGAATGTGATTGGTGACTGTAAAAGCTAATACTGGTCGCCTGATGGAGTGCATGATTGCAGTGTTCTGCCTGAACAAATGCAATGCTCCATTTCACTCAGAAACAGTGGCTGACTGGAAAGGGCTCCTGCTCTCCAAGATACTTCCCCACTGAGTCTGAGCAGCTTCACAAGATTCTGTGGCGAGTGCAACAAAAAGAACCAAAACAAAACAAAAATCTGTCTTCTGATTTTTCAAGGAACACCCTGGAAGCAGCCTCAAACAATACAGCCTACACCACAGTCCTCCTCCTGGTAGCGCGTACAGTCAGGCTACGTGAGGACACGAGCATGTTGTAATTCTTCGTGGATGCTTACAAATCTTTCCTCACTTGAGGTATTAGCTCGGCAAGCAAACTGGACACCGTCAAATGATCAAGATTGCAGAGGTATTTTTCCACGAGGGAAAAGTTTTGGACAACTTCTGAGCTTAAATATAAACAACACAGTTGCAAGTTTGAAACTTCGGTGGTATATAGAGTGCCGAATGGTCTCAGACATGAAACCAATCTATCCTGTGGGTGTGAGCACGGTGGCTTGCTCACACACAACTAATACTGAAGGAAAGTAATTGTATAGTTTTTGACAAATGTCCAAAAGCAACGTACTGGCACTGATTGCGCTCAGGCCAAAACACTCTTTCGGTCAAAGACTCGGCTGGATAAAAATGTGCTAATACAGTCTTTTTCTCATATTAACCATAACATATTTAAGTTTGTAGGGTTTTTACTTTTAACAACATGATTTATAATCCTGCATATTCCAGAGTCAATTAAAATGCTGTGCTTTGTTAACATGATCACATCGTTAGTGCCAAGTCACGAATCAACAGGGGCCAAAGGTCAGGTCAGGGTTAAGATCAAGTCTATGTAAGCTGTGTCTCAGTACAACAGCAGTTCGGCTGTTTTAGAAATGAAATACTTTGACATTTTGCTAAGTACTCTTGTGTGCTTTCTTGCTGAGAGTTAGAAGAAAAGATCGATACCCCTCTCATGTTTGTTAAATGTGAAGCAGCCAGCAGCCTTTAGCTTAGCTTAGTGTAAAGACTGGATTTTAGGCAGATTTTGTTGCCACTTCACAGTTTTGGTCTTGAGGATCTCACATAACGGTTGTGTGCAGCTTTCTGCCCGAACACCAGTGACATGTATTGTGAAGATTGTCATTAAATGTGAGTAAGACAGAGTGAATACCTTTTGATGTTGTATGCATAGGTTAAATAAGAGTCTGGGGACTGCATTGTGTTTAAAATTCCTGTGGAAGTTAACGCCCTGGCGTCTAATGAATTCAAGGGAAGCTGTTGTCCTGTACGAGCTGCAGTGTTTTCAAGATGCAGCGCATACGCGGTTGTCGGTGGAAGGATAATGAGCGGTTTCCAAGGCCTGAAGCAGGAATTTCTAACTGAGCCGGGCCTTGATATAATGAAAGGCCACTGGCTTAAAGTAATCCAAGTCTGGACTTTTGGCTTCTTAGCGGGTGTCATGACAGACACTGGCAGCGGCTTAATTAGCGACAGTGGCATGTAGCAACGTAATCATCAGGACAGACCAGAAACAACAGGAGCAGCGAGAAGCATCAGCGTAGTTAGAGTGCGTGTTAGATTTTAAAGACCACCGCATTGATTTATTCGAAAGCGGTGATTTGTGGCCGTTCGAGTCATCTGACGGCGATCAGCTGATGCGTCGATAACGTCGGTGTTCAGCCTTTTTAAGCATCCGGCAGCACAGCAGCTGTTTTAAATCAGAGTTAATGCTGGTAGTGATTTCCTACCTCACTTCATTCAATAATGATCCCAGTCAACTACTGAGCAGTGAGCTGCTGCCCTGCCGTGTTAATTAGTTCAGCATTAATGGTAGCTTTCCATTTGCTTAAATCAAGCTCATATACATGGTTTAGGGGGTCTTGGGATAGCTTCATTTTCATTCTGTTAGGCTTAGCAAGGCCTCCACTTTATCACGTCAGCAAGGTCTGAGTCCCTTTGCCCACTATGAACTTTATTACTGTGAACATCCATCCTTACAAGTCTGCATCTGAACTCTGATATGCTGATGGTTTGCTTTTCTCTCTTTGTGTAATAGAGGCAGAACAGGCAGGTGGGTGTACAGGATGTATCTCCATCAGGAATAGGAGAATTCAGTTATCAACTGAATTTTCTAATACAACACGTAACTATTGTTGTCTTGCCAGAATCAATATTTTTCAGTCAATATTTTAATAAGCCTATGGCATATTGTGCAGCCTTTTCTTTTAACTCAAGAGCTGAAACAACAGCCGTCCTTTGTGTATGAGAATGTGCACAGTGGTCAAATTACCAGGGAAGCAAAAGCACACATGGAGGATGATTATACACTCCATTAGGTTGGAGCAGCACCTGCCCACTCTGAATCCAAGGTCTGGCAGAAGACAGAGCTTGATACAGGATGACTAAAGCTGTTTGTAAACCCCGTCATAGCAAATTTAAAGCTGCTATAATCAATATTTTTCCATTACCCATGGAGAATTATCACCCGGCTGTACGGAGCATTCAGCGTCTTTCTGCTCTTTGTTTCGGCTTTTACGGCCCACACCTTCTCCGTTTTGATTCTCTCACAGCTCTCATTGTGTCCAGCGGCAGCAGGCAGCTGTTTTCACCAAAAAAGCTTTAAAAGAAACCTTCTGTACGCTACCTGAGCAGCACAGGTAGCAACTAGCTGGTGAACACATTGGAGCAGTAAGCAGTTAAAGAGCCATAGATTTCCCTCAGGGACGAAGGAGAGCAAACCAAAGCTGAAAGGAGAGTGATTGTTGGACTTGCATTCATCAGGTGGCCAGAGACAGGACTCCAAATGCATGCTGATGTTGCTCTGTGTCTGCTGGGCGTGTAAAGAGGCAACTGTTTGCTACTTTATACCATGTCACTGTGGTGTTTACAGCTTGTTCCACTGCCCCCAAGTGGCCAGAAAATCCTTTCTTTGACTTGTGGATGCACAACCAGTATGAAGACATAAAAAAAAATCAAAGGAGGAGACCTGTTGCTTTTCCTGCCTGACAGACTCTGGAGAGTCTCGAGGTCTGAACTGATTATGAATCGTGTTTGATGTTTGAAGCCAAACTACCTCTCTTACTGAGGCTTCATGCAGGCTTCAGGTGGATTTGTGGTGGTCTGTCGTTCTGCCTCTATTCATGTGTCCACGTAAGGCTCAACTGGGCTATTTTTGCATCCGCTTATGTGTGCTATGATTAGGTCAACATGGGCTTCAAGCAGGACAGTACGTGAGTGCTTATAGCAGGAGGTCCATGCTGATTTTATTCCCCACTATCTAAGCAGTTATATTGGAGGCGTAAGAAACAGCCGCTTCTTGAAACACCTTCATGTTTTAGATTATTTTTCAGTGGAGCGGATTGTACAGACGCCGAGAACGGCCGTGCTTGCAATTATTTCTTTTAATGCCGTTATCTCAAGATCACAAGTTAATTATTGCATTACCTCAATATAACGAAGCTCATTTTCTCGTGATAACACTTTAATTTATCTCATTATCTGGAGGAAACAAAAGGCGGACTTCTGGAGATAACAAGATAATTTATCATGCAAGAAATGAAAAGAAGCTTCCTGAGCGTGGACCGTGGCATGCACACGCTGCTCTGTGGGGCAGGTTCGGGAGTTTGAAAGCAAACCGTATGAAATTTTTATGGACTTTTGCCTTTTAATGTAAAAATGTTTCCCAATGGTTTGATATGAGGGCATTTACATTATGTTAAATTATTGTAAGGGGCAGGTTTACATGCAGTGGTCAACTTAAAGCTACAACCAAATGAATTCTCATTGGCATAGAGGAATGGTAAAAATTGAATGGTGTAATAATGTGTGTATACAAACAAGTAAGATTGAAGTACAGTGTGATGCATTCATCAGTAATTGGTACTCATTGATGTGACTTTTTAAATGTCAGAGACACCATCTGTACATGCTGGCAAGGCACTCCTGATCTCTGATAAACATAAGTAATAAGAGGAAGCAACCTTTCATTAGTTTGTGATAACGGGTTGATTATCTTGTTATCTCGAGATAGTGAAATAATTAATGTTAAAAAACACAAAATGCGAGCACAGCCGCTCTCGGCTTCTGCAAGACTCAGATCTTCAGCTCACTGAAAGAGTGCGCCAATGTGAGTTCTCAGTAATTTAAGTAATACTGACATGAAGAAAAAATTGATGAGCAATGAGAATTTCTTCAACAAAGCCACAGCATGCAAGCTGACAACATCACATATTAGATGAAGCCATGCAACTTGAAGACAAGGGAACACTTTGTGCATCTCAGGATTTCAGGAAGCATCAATAAGAATAAGATGTCAGTAAGCATCTCATTATTGTTTCATCGTTGTTTCATCTTTGCATCTGTTCCATCCATGAGGGCCCATTTTAAAATTGATGGCTGAGGGATGATGGCAGTTATCAATGAATGCCCGTGACAGAACACGCACTCAGGGAAGCAGCGGGAATCGGGTGAGGGTGGGTGGGGCTACTGTAGTGGAATCTTTACACGTTTCTGTATTTTCTGTCGCAAACTTCGACTGACGTGTTCTTGAAAATGATGAGCTACACTTAAAATAGCGTCTAGGATCTGCCTGTGAGCAGCTGAGGCGTGCGTGCAAGGAGACAGACGTGGCTCAGAGATGAGTTGCTGAAACTTGCTTGTCATTCGTTTCAGGGGTATTTACAGGTCAGCAGCTGTGCTAGTGAATGCCACGAACCAACCATGACAACAAATAAAAACACTATGTCAAGCAGCAAAACATCTGGTGTATAATTCCTCCAGAGTTTAAACTAAAGTCATCACTGAAGTGTTGGCAATATGTATCATACCTGCTAGTAGTATTTTTAATTAAATGCTGGTGCACCTGGCTGCATGTCACATGCAAAAAGTCCTTATTCCTGCAGCCTCAAACTAAGGCTAATGTTAAATCCTCCCTGGCCAGACTGTTACTCCAACATTCTTCCACACCCTCGGGTTGCCAGTGTTGTTGCGCTGAATTATACTCACACTGGGCCACCATGCCAGGGGGCATATCAGTAACAGTCTAACTCACCAGTGAAATACACAGGCCTCACAGGGAGACAAAGAAACTCTAAAATATGCAGTTCTTTCTCAACCATGATATCTCTGGCACCAGTACTCTAATCCATTACCCCAGACGCCTACACTGGAAGGGATCTGTGGATGCCTGATAAACACAAACAGAGACAAAGCCTGAAGACTCTGCCCACATTTACTCTATGTTTTCCCTGCCATTATCGCTCAGTGGTTTAGTAGGAGGAGGTAGAATACACGCCATTATGTACAACCTCTTTTTCTCGAAGCAGTTTGGGGCTACACGACCCGAGGAAGCCCTTTCACAGGCAGCTTCAGCACTTGAGGAGAGTTTTGGGAGTCGCAGGTGACTCCGGTGAGTACGGCGGCCTTTCTCCCCCGCGCCGCTGGGGCCTCTCCATCTCCTTGAACTCGCTGAATTCGCTTTCATTCCCCCTCTTTTGTGCCGCCTTATTTCACTCGTCTCTTATCTGACAAATAATTCCTCAAAGATAGCCTCGAGCGACAAACAAGTGAGAGTCCCCCGTTCCTCCAAGGCTACTAATTATCCGACCACTTTATAATTGGTCAAGAGCCATCACCGATAGCTAATAAAAGTGGAAGTTGCTAATTACTGCTCTGCTGTGGAGTGTTGGAAAATGAGGTATAGTTGTGGTTCGGAGTTGGGAGAAGGAGGTTGGAGTTCCCGGCTAAGGAGCGAAAGCTAATTAGATCTGGTCTCCCCGAGCCGAAGTCTGAGTGGCTCAGTCTTTTGGAATAAATGGGAACAGGTGTTGAGTAGAGCTGAGTGCGTCTTTGTGTTGTCCACTCCTCTGCCGTCGTCTCTCAAAGCGTTTTCATCCACAAATTCATTATAGTGCTCCAGCAATAAAATGGATGCAACGGGACCTGAGGACACTTCCCGCTTCATTAATACACACAACATGTACACAACGGATTTACTGCAGTCAGAGTATTTCCATTATGACTGTCTTTTTTTAGCTTTCTGTTAAAATGTTAATTATGAAACTATTGAACTACAAGCCCAATAGTTTAATACACATACACTTTAAATATGGTCTCATATGAGCCGAAGCTGTCAAACAGCAGTAAGGTCTACACAGCCGAGCTCTTTTTTCCCCCATAACCTTGAAACCTTTTGCTCAGGTAGACAGTTTATTTGCCTCGACTAGCTGATTAAAACTCACCTAATTATTATTATTATTACTACCTTTTTGTTGCAACATTTCCAACATTAGCCAGGTTTCCATCTATCCATTTTAACATAATGTACAGAAAACCAAAATATGGAAATATGACATTCTGTCTTTTTCTGTTTTCACCCAGCTGTTTTACACAAGTGAATGAAAACGATTCTAACAACTGGTTGCAACTGCAAATGGTTGCCTCAAATCATTGCTATCAGGCGGTTATATAATAGTTGTGGCAAGAGTCCTGCAGGAGCAGCTGGAATTATACTTGTAGGAAGGGTTAATGGTGGAGATTGCAGCGAGCGTGACGTTTTCAATGGTGAAAGCTTTGCTAGATGTGTGTTGCTGAATTTCTGAAAAGATGGCTGAGCCTGGTTTTATCTTGCTCCATGTTCCCACTCTCACCAATCTCTACCGGCATCAGAAAGTTGTGGGAGAAAACACAGCAGCAGCCCAAACTGACCAATCGCCAAGTGCGTCTCTACCTGTTTTTACCTGCATTTTCAATTTGTGCATATAAGAACCTGAGTAGAAACAGAAAACTTTGAAATGAAATTTCTGTCATGTTTTTCATTCATTTTCATTATATCGTCTCTTCTTCTGCACTGGTTTAATGGCACCTGACTGGAGAAATGACACCATATATTCGGTAGTGGTAGTACATGGAAATACACATTAATTCACATTTAGCCAATTTTTTGTGTTTTCTTGCCTTGTTTGCCTTTTGCGTTACATCATCTTTCTGACATTCCTAGCGAGCAAACACTAATCAGGGATCAGAAAATAAATCATTAGCATTTCTGAAGAGAGTTAGAAACGTTGACTCATGAATTGATTTAGATTTAGATCATCGCCGTCTTCGATCGCCGAGCGTGTTTTTAGTGAGAGTGACTTTCAGTTTGTGTTGCACATATTACAGCAGGGCATCAAAGGAGCCATGAGAAACATCCAGTGATCACATCCATCGTCTAGTCCAAGAGCTGATGACTGCCTTTATCTAGATCTACATCAGAACTTTTAATTCATTGTTTGAAATTTCTTTCGTCTCCCACCAAGCTCATGTTAAAAACTGTCCAATTTATTTTTATTTTTTACTCTTGAATTCCCTCTTCTGCTCAAACACTTTTTTGTTTTCCCTCTTCAACAAAGTACTTAACTTTCTGCCATTTCTTAGAAGTGGAAAATGACTTATGGCTGCTCATGACACTAACTATATTTGCCAGGGGAACGAAATGGGCTCATAAATCTAATTGGCTGTTTGCAGCTAATAAGCTCAAAATGTTGTACAGGAGAAAGTTTCCTCCACTCATGAGCTGCTTGAGTTATCCCTGTATAGAATCTTTATATGCGTGTGAGTATCACCATGGTGATTATGAAAATAGATGGGAGCGATAGTATAAATACAGTCATTGGAGGAGCACGTTTCTGCACCTCTTCAGCACACATTCTGGCAGATTTGTGGCTTTTTCTTTCATTTGATAGACTTTGAATGAGGTCACTCTTCATTAAATACAGCCTTATTTCTCCCATTTGATGAGATACTTGCACAGACCTTTAGCCTTTTTAGCTTACTTTTTCTTCTTCTTCTTCTCATTATGCCTCCTGTCAACATTTTTTTTTATAAAGGTTAAAAATACGGGATTTACGGGAAAATATTTCAATGGAGGACAGCGGGAGCAAAAGGTCAAATGAGGGAGAATCCCAGGAAACCAAGAGGGTTGACAGATCTGGAATGACAACAGAACCACTTCTTCTACAAAAACATGCAATGGAAAGTTATCTATAGCTTGTCTTTGCTAAGACATTAGCTAAGAGCACATTGGTCTTCACACAGATGAACCCATTTTATCAAGCTACACTGGAGCTAAAGTACTGGAGCAAGTAGCATGCAGCTAGTAAGAAACTACTGATGAACAGTTTCTAACAGCCAGGACTGGACAGGGAGAACAGACCACGTATGCTGTAATCGCTTTGTCTAAATATTTTTTCTGTTGCTCTTTCTGCCGGTGACATATCTCTTAGCTGTACACGCAAAAACTACTTAAAAAAACAATCATTCAAACATCAATCTCAAGAGTTCGTGAATTGCATTTCCATAATTAAGGCTACGGAATAAATATTCATGCACATAATTTTTGTGCAGTTTTGGAGTGTTTATTTTGCACCTGGCATTTTCTCTGAGCTCTGACTCCACTCGTGTTGAACATAACGAAGCTCTGAGTGACTGGAGGTGCATCCGCCATCCACCAGACAGAAAACAGCGCAGAGGTTTTTGCAATGTTATTTCCATGCTTCAGCTTTCATTCTGCTTTCTTGACATAGCAGGACTAGGTGTTGATGCAGATTCAGATTTATGAGCAGCTGTAGTTGTGTTATTATGACATGCTGTGGCAGCTCTGCTAGCATGTAGGGTATTTTTTAAACAGTCCTTTCTCATTAACATATCTGTCATTTTGCAGCATTTCCCTGCACTTTCCTGCAGGACTTCTGTCCTCTTAATGCACTCAGATCCACCTTTTCTCTTTCTCCTGCACTGTTCATTATCCTCCACATTGCTCGGCTCTGACTGAACAGTGCATTGATGCATATGTGCGTGTGGCCAGTCGGGTGTGATGACAGGCAGAGATCATACCATGAGGTTGAAAACAAGCGGGGGAGCTGACGCTGTGCGGTTCAAAGTGACTGTCGTTACCATGCTTTGATTTACCCATTTAAGAGTATATATCATATATTTAGTGCTGAGTGGCTTACAGATGGAAGTGAAGAAAGCTGCTCTGACATTTACAGTTTACAGTTTAGTCACTTGAGTCAGTCCACTTTAAAGTAACACCCATATATGTTTCTGTGTATTTACAGTACGCAAGGTCAAGTATCACACACTGTATGACTAGAAAATTGACCAATACATGCATCCATTATGTGAAATGTAGGTGAGCCTCTTAGTCAGTGGCTGCCAAGCCTGTTTAAAGTAAAACCACATAAAAACATCATTTAAAACAGCATCCACTGATGAGCCCTGGCCCACTTTGTTGTTTGGAGGTGTGTTTGCCATCATTAGCAGGGGAAACATGTCAACTGATGGCTGTTATAGACCTAAATGCAGTTTAGCCACAGGCATGTTTTGCATAAGAGGCAGCACCTTCAATTTTTCTCCTGTAGCAATTTAAAATTAATGGCTTCTCTCTCATACAAAAACATATTTCCTAAATATTTGATTACAGTGATTGGTGCGTTATTTCTCCTCCAGGTGTTCACCTTGGGCAGATTTACAGCTGAAGGATGTCTGCTGTGATATTTTACATCTTGGTCGCTGCACTTCTGAATGTAGCTGTGTAAACAATCCGGTCAGCGCAAAAAGAGCCTGACAAATCCACAGCGCCATTGAATAATTCAAAGCACTCTGCCATCCATTCATCCTGCCAGCTTTTAAAGCTTCTGACTGCACTATTGATCTGTGTGCTTTGGCTGTACCCCATCGGATGTGTATTGAATGACCAAAATCAAATGAACAAGATTGTTGGAAAAAAAAAAAAAGTTTGAAGCTTTTCAAAACGATATCGGAGAAAAACATCCCAGTGTTAATAAAGGCTTAGATCTCGACGGCAAGTTTCTCAACTCAAACTTTTGTAGATCATGTGTTGTCATTCTGTTACTCTAAAATGAATCTAGGGTAAGTTTTATCTGTCCTTTTAATATTATGGGATTTGAGTCCCCTCTGAATATCCCTTAAGTACTTGAAGGCAACTGATTAGGACCACTTAATTATCTATTACAAAGCTATTAAGACCACATTCCTAAATAAAAAAGATTTAATGGGGTTATTTCTTTCTTTTCTATGACAGATGATTAAAAAAAGAACTGTTACAGAAAAGCAAAGGGTTCTTTAAATTCAAGCCAGTTTCTGGATTAGCTCTTTACGGCCAAATGGAAACATTTAATAGAAAACTGCATTATAATTTATACATCAACATTGTTGCGCCATCATCTTACCACCTAATTAAGGAAATGTATCTCTAAATGTCTGAATCCATGTTCACATGCTTTTACTCTAGGCGCAGCATTCATGTATGAATGTCATGTGTCTGCAGCGACCTTATCTCCCGCGTTTGAAAGCGTTTTAATTGCTGACAACAAACTATGCTGTGCTGACAAGTAACCGCACAAAAGGTAATGCAAATTACAATTAATTTGCATAGAGTGCTTAATCAAATTAGGAGCCATCCCACAGAGACCGATACAGTACAGTCTTTGGCAGCGGTGTCTCAACAGTTGAAACGCACAAACTGATGTCGACTCATATTACCTGAACCAATGGGCGCCATCTAAATCTCAACAATTTCTCCTGCATCTGCTCCCCCTCAGTTTCTTTATCTTGAACTACATCAAGGTCAACCGGCACCAACTTCCTCTCTGAGATTCGTAGAGAAAGAAAGGCACTCCTCTGCAAACCCCAATAGTTGGATTTTAAATATTTCATTACCCCTTTTTTCAGCTTAACTTGCAGAAACGAGAAGTGGGGCGGTGAAAGGCATTGATAGCACATGCAGTGTGCAGCAGTTGTGAGACAACAGAGTGGGCTGAGCGAGTGTGCCTGCAGTCTCTCCTGCTCAGAATCAAGCTGCGCCGAGCTTACGTCTGTAAGCGGTGCAGGCTGATTGCCTGAGTGTTTCAATCTAGTCATTCCTGTGTGCGCTTTGACATTGATGCCAACAGACAGCCAACTTCTCCGTGTGTAAGCAAACCAGGCTTTCCACCTGAGGCAGATCTTTGAAGTTTAGGAGCTGCACGTGGAAATAAGAAGTATAAGTATGTAATGCTCTTGATGTGGCTTTTGCAAAGACTGACGGCAGCATAAAATATTTATAACAATAAGCGAATTTGCTGAAAATCATAAAACTCCACAGACTGTTGTTGCACTGCTTTAAAGTTACAACCGATTAATTATTTTAACGGTTGCAGTTAAACTCCTGGTAGTGATGCTTTTTTTCCACTTATGAAATATGCCAAATACTGTGAGTTTGCAATTGATGGCATGACACAGCACTTAAAAAATGGATGGGTGTTGAAGCCTTCGTGCTACTCTGATATCCATTAAAGCTGCAGATGATGGCCACATGCACTTACCTCTGAGGCTGAAACACAAAGCTATAATTTGTTGCCACAACAGGCCACATACAGCACATTCCCATTAAAAACAGTGCAACACAGTATGTCCTATAATAACAATATTAGAAACTAAAATTAGAATTTATTTTTGGTGCTCACAGCATTAGAAAAGTACAGGAGCGGTGTGCCTGACCAGGTTATTCAGGGTAACCAACAGGGCTCACTGTGAGCATTTTCAACCTTTAGTTGTTTCCAGCATATGTCTCTGGAAAGTAGTTGGTCTGAAATGCCACTTACCTGCTACTGTTGTTATCATGTGAAGAATAGGAGTGAATTTCATAATGCTCCTAAATGCCACATGCAATCTATATTATACTATACATAAAATTTCCAGGAAATGTATTCATGCGCCTGATTCACGTGCAAAGCATTTGCTAAAACGATTAGTCCGTTGTTTTGTTGTTTGCCAATTAAAAACGCTGCTGTTAACTCTAGCACACTCAGGGCTGCTTTAAGAGCTATTTTCCCATCATTTTTCCTATAAACACATTACCACCAATTTGGCTGACCAAAGTGATCTTTTTGTGCTTTTAAAACATTAAACAAAGGTGAAGTAAAAGGGTTAAAAAAGCACTCTGCTGCAGCCGCAGACTCACTGACAGTGTCTGTGTCAGGATCTGATGCCTCCATTAACCCTGACTAGTTGATTAACTGTGAGAACAGTACGCAGGCAGGTCATGTATTCACCGAGTCGATGGTAATGGCTTTTTCACAAGAGTGTCACTCTCTGCACAGGTAGTCTGTTTCCAGAGGAGAAAAGGGGCCGGCTGGATGCATTTGCTGCTGTTACGACTGCTTTTGTTATGAAAACTCTTTTTTTTTTCTTTTTCTTAAATGGTTCAAATTGGGGCTAATTTTTCCAAATCACTTCTTGGCTTCAAACAGAATGAGATAACAGAATGAGATAATTGATGTAAGCCACGTTATCCTCCTTATCCAGCCATGACCTCTATCCTGTGCAGCTGATTCGACCGTAAGAAAGCACACAACGATTAAACCCGCAGTTTCCTCAGGGTTCACCCAGAACCCCCTTAAGCACCATTGAAGCTAATTTCTGTTTGTGTAAAAGTAAGTTTCACACTCACATTGGGCATAATTACCTGCTTTCTTTAATTGAATATAATTATCTAAATCTTTTCCCCCCTTGGCTGCTTAATTGCTTATAGAGAGGAATGTTTTCAGTTATTAGAGCTGTTACATTATTCTCATTTACAGGAAATAAGAGTTAAAGAAAAAGTTTGTTTATTTTTTCATGCACCTTAAGCTGTACGTTGTGCGCAGTATAAACTATATCTGATCTGTTATTCAGAAACAGTGAGAAGACAAATGTTAGGAACACTAAGATTAACACAAACCACTCTTATTATTCACATTTGAGTTGCCACCACTTCTTGTTTTGCATTCAGACACAAAGAATAAATACGTGTCTCCTGAGGCACTTAACACTGTGTATCAACGGCATTTGTTTTCTGAACATATCAATCACAGAATATATAGAAAGTTTAATTTGCTTCACTCATTCACAGATATTGATTTCTCACACACAAACTGCACTATCATTTAAATCTAATGGGACAACGCCTTTGGATGACTTTGGAACAAGTCCATCCGCTCACTGTATTCATCCCCGTGTCGATACTGCTGGGGTTTTAAGTAATGGTCATGCTCCAGCACGGGTCAATGGGATCTTGTGGGTTTACCATCTGTACCATTGACTTTGCAGTGTCATTGAGACACATAAGACTGTAAATCTGGGGTCAAACAAAAGACAGAAGGTTGAAATGTAAGGAGTAATAAATCCTCTCCCTGATTTAGAAAGTCATGCATGACAAAATAAGGAATGTGACTTTGTCAATGTGATTAAACTGCCGCTCTGTTGACATTTCATTTACCACAAATCTGCAGTGTTGTGAGGCTCACAACACGCTGTTGGGGCTGTGGTCTTAATTCCCAGAGTTTTATTGGGGAGCCTGACAAGGTGGAGATCTCCACCCTGAGATGATATCACGGTACATGAATGTACTAAAGCAGCTTCCAACGGGTGTCAGACTGTTCAACTCCAGTATCCTTTTAATTTAATGTAGCACTGTGTTGATGCTCCACATCAGAACATCTTCTCTGCAAATATCTTGTGCAATATAGCATATATTTTACTGTATTACATATATTTCTGACGTGCAATAGTTAAAAAACACATATTATCCACATCTTACTCATGTGCAATTCAAAATTTTTCCATTGAGAAACTGAGTCATCCTTTCTCAAGATCCTTTTTTATTGTCTGTGTTGTTTTTTTCTCTGTCTCCTTTTTATTCTTGCTGTCTGTAACAACTTCCCAGGCGTGGGATCATGAAAGTTTTATCTTACCTTCTCTTATCTTAAAAGTAGCTTGAAGGAGGAAGCTGTAGCATCCTTGACAATGACCCAAGAGCTCCTGGAGTAAAATCTGTGTAACCCTCAAAAGTTCTATTTAGATATATGAGGAGAGTCTGTAGCTTAGAATTTCTATACTGCAGATGTGGCATAATGTCCAACTTTAATACCTTTGTTATCCATGTACGTGTGTCTTAAAAACAGCTTCCAGCTTGTCCGTCAGAAGCAGAAATAGTGTGAGAATGTTACGGAGCAGCCAAGTCCACATACTGTAGGAAGGATGGTTGGAAGTGTAAGAAAACAAATTTTCAGTTTGACTTGACAGCTGTTCGCTTCCCATTTCCTACTGACAGTCAGTGTTGATTTCTTTTATCTGTGACCAGGATGTTTCCCTAACCTTTACCAGGCGGTTTGGGTATTTGAATAAGTAGCACTGTGTTTTGGGTTAAAATGGCAGCTTTGTTAAAGTTCTCTTATTATTTAGCCCGCGAGAAGCTTCCACACTTGAGTGCAAACATGACTTGTTTTGGGGCTAAAACAACTAATATTTTCTTGGAATGAGTCTCACTCTTGGCATCTTGAACAAGGGCCATCAAACAAGAAACGGCATCCAAAGTATTACACCATAAGCAGTAATACAGTATTACTACTGAGGCCTGTGTTCAATTCCACATTCACGCATAAAACACTTCAGATGCTCCAGGGTTAGCCTGAAAGTGCAAATCCATGATGGATTAGATAAGATGACCTACAGGATATGTTGCATCGGGGTGAAAACTGCATGTTTCACCGTGTAACAGATGGCATTTACATGAGACAGATCAGCAGCGACAAATGTAAAAGGACCTCAGGATAGAAAACACTACTTCAGCGTGAAATACAGCATGCTGGTGCCTGAGAGCAAGATTTCACAGACTCTGTGGCTGAGTGGCCCCATGAGAGATGACTATTGTTTGTTTTTTTATTTATTACTATTCTTATGACTGATACTGCCAGGACTGCTGAACACGGCTACATGCAAAGAGTCTGTTTGTGCCATGAGGAAAGATTATACAGATTTTTAAGCATTCAGACTTCCTACAGTGTCAGAAATTGTATTCCTATTGATACGCCATTTCATCACAAGAATTTAGGAAATTGTCCTCAGAGAAGGAGTCAGAGGGCAGAGATGTTTACGTAAGCAGAGTAAAACTAGGACAAGACATACAGCTCTTACTGCACAGGCTTGAAATACACAAATTGAAACTAGAGACGATGACATATCTAAAGTTCAGTATCAACATGTAGCCTTTTTGGTACAATCAATAGCAACATGTTCCAGTTCTGCGCCGTGCAAGTGCGAAAACTGACACTGAGCCACGGAGGGACGAGGTAAACATGTCAGGAAGTGAGGCATGTTGTCACGCCAGATTCAAGATGCTGGGTCAATATCCAAGTGTGTGTTTGTAATGGAGGGCCTTCAAGTCTTGATAGCTTAATGATTACAGGTTAAAGAAACAAGGTGATGGGGTGGGGACAAACAGACAGCCGGTCTGTAAGGATTTATCGTGTTTTTACCAAGCGAGGAAGCTCTTGAGACCATAATTAGCCTGTAAATGAGAATTGATCCTCCTCTGCCAGTTGGTAGTGTGAATGTGTACAAATATTTGGAGAGCATGCGTGATTGGCTCCTGTGTACTGTCTCTAAGTTTGCAGCCGGTCTCTTCAGACACACGTTTCAGATGCTTTCACTGAAGGGCAGCCACTGTAAAGCCATGCAAATATCTCTTTCTGTGGAAGCCTGGAAGTGCTCAAGTGTATCAAGATAGAAGAAAAGGTAAACAAATTCATGAGACTAGTGGGACCATCTTGTTTAAGAGCATCAGAAATGCATGCTGATGCTTTAGGCCTTAACCAGACGTATACGGATATGTTGGAAAATAAACATTTTCCCCCGCGTTTGAGCCTCTAGGTCACAAGAAAATGGCGTTTTAGGTCACTACAATGGAGACTTTTTAAAAATTCCTTCTGAAGTGCAGATTCTGAAGTGTAATGAGCACACGCATCTGGAACAATTGCGGACTACGGGTTAGTTTACATTTGCTTAGCACTGAAGGCTCCTGAGCACAGGAAGGTGTAAAACAACTACAAAAAAGTGAATAATTAGCTGCTATTGTTTGTGTTTCCAAGTTACTGGCGCGGACGGAAAATAAGATCACTGTGCATGCTCAGAATGTTCTTTTTGGTATTTGGCTTTATCGCCACCTACTGGTCAGGCATGGTTGTTTGAGTGTTTGAAATTGCTTTTGCATCTTCATGTGTACTTACATATTTTGTAAAATGTCGAATTTTTCCGTATATGTGTTGGTGAAGGCCTTAGACAAATCTGAATAGATAGATAGTGTACTGCCACTATAAAGTTGCTTTTCCCCGTCTCATGTTTGTCTGTTTCCACACATACGAGTATCAGCTGTCACAGTCAGTGAAACCATTTCATTCATGCTTTTTTCTGTCAGCTAATTTTTTACATCCATCTGCCTTTGAAATAAAAAAAAACAACCTCACAAGTGCTTTTCTTGGCATGTCTCTGAAAATCAAGGCATCCAAAAGGAATGATAAGCAAATTGTATTGAGTTATTAATGCGCTACTCCTCACACGGATCCAGAGCTCTTTAAAAAAAGGCCAAATTATGTCTCTGGAGTCATGACAAATATATTTCTCCGAGCGTTGGGTGAGATTAGGTTAATCAATTTCAGTGATTTCAGCCAAGGAAATCAGTGGTATTATAGAAATGTATTAGTAGATATTCACCAGTTTCATGCTCCTTAGATCTTCCTGGTGCTACACCTTACTGCTGCACATTGATAGAATTGTGGGAAATGGTGGCTTTGTCAGCTCTTGCATTTCACAGAGTTCATATGTTTTGATTAAGAGTCAGATTCTAACTGAACATCACTGAAAGCAAAATGTAGCTTGTGCTTGGCACCTTTTATCTTTTCTAAAAGCAAGTGCGGCTGTCAAACCGGTTAATAGATTGCAGTCAATGCAAGAAGCCTCATATCCAGTATCTGTACCGTCAGCCTGTTGTGGTGGCTTTGAAGTCAGTTTCATCCATGCCAGCAACATGGAAGGGATGGAAACGTTGGTGTTTTGGTCACTTGGCCACCGTTTTGGTCTGGGTAGAAATATCTTAACAACTATTGGATGTATTTTTCCTCAAGCGCCAAAAGCAACTGGATGCATTGGATCGTTCATGGTTCCCTAACTATTGACAGCTATTCAATTCATGAAATTCAAGATGAATGATAGTAACGTTTGTGATGCCTTAACATTTCTTCTAGCACCATCATCAGGTCAAAATTTCAATTTGCAGCTTGGTTTCTGATGAAATACTTACAAATCTAATGACATTCCCATCAGCCTCAGCTGTAGTTTGTGTTAAGTGCTGATTAGCAAATGTTAGCATGCTAACATGGTACACTAAAATGTTGATGTTGAATGTTCATGTAACTATTGTGTGCTGTGTTGAAAGGTTCAAGCCAATAATGCCCTTTGAATTCAGCTGAACATGCTAAATATCTGCATTTTAGCACTGTCATTGTGCACGTTAGCGAGGCTGTCGACATTTTTGTGTATGGCTCTGTGGGAAATACATTGTATGGATGATGACATCCCCTGAATACGCAGTAGAAGAAGAAATAGCTAAAGATCGTCATGAGTTACCACAATAACCATCTTTGCTCACATCAGTTGGCACATAGGGAAGAAAATGTAAATTCTTTTCCTTACTGGGGGCATTAAAGCTACAGCATTCATCGTGATTTTGAATGCGTAATAGAAGACAAAGTGCTGGAAGTATAGAATCAACTTGTCCCAGCTTTGCTTATTTCAAAATTATAGCTTGAATATTCTGTTTTCATGGTAAATCCCTACTGCCTTTGACCAGAAAGCGAGTCCCTTTGTGTGACACAGCAGTGACTCATGGGGGCCTCCATGTTGTCTCATGTGCTGGAAGGCTGGATAATGTCCAAGCTGCTTAGCCTGAAGGCAGCCAAACTTTCTCTCTCTGTCCCTGCTGCAGGGTAGGCTGAGGATATCGGCTGGCATTAGGCTGACAGAGCAATCCCTTTGAGATCTCCGGCAACTCTGCAGTGAATTTTTTTTCTATTATATTGACCTTTCCTTGCATGTATGTTTTATATGTATTAGTCAAGAACAGAACACCGAAACTGCTGTGCTGAAATGAATAAATCATGGAGCTCTCTGTTCATCACTCAGTTTTCACCATCTGACACCCGCTTTGACTGCTCGAGTTGAAGAAAAATAAAAATCGCTCCCCAAAATCAATACGGAAGCTGTCATGGCACCATTGATTACTTCTAATTTAACTCTGTTTGAGCTACTCAAGGTTTCTGTTGTCTCTTCCTTGTGGCTTCAAACCTTTGTTTAAGTCCGAGTACATTTTAAGCAGCACGGCCTCAAACAGCAGGACAGTGATGGATTGGTGGGTTGACGATGAGATTATACAGGTGAGACAGCTCCAAGCCTTTAATCCCACGCTCTTTTCAGGGAAACTATGTGATGACTCTGCTCTGTTTGTTAGATTCTGTTCTTTTTTCTTCTTTTTTTTTTTAAACTTTTATAGATGGAACTGAGATGTGAGAATTGCAACCACCGTGGTATAGTGTCAACTCCAACACAGACAACATAAGAAAACCTTGTTGGTATTTATGGTGTGCTCTTCGTTGTCCCTCTCGCCTTTGAGAATTTCACAGCAATGTTCAGCAGAATGAAATCATACAAAAGAAAAAAAACATTTTCCCCTCCTGCCAGCATCCCCTCAGTAGGCCCGCAAGTGCACACTAATTAAATGCCAGAAATTAATTTGAGTGAAATCTAACATATCAAGAAAGCGAATGCACAGGCGGAGACAGCCACACACTAGCATTTTGTCACTGCGCTTTGGGATTACCAGGAGTGGTCCGGATTGCCTGCAGAAGGATTTGCAAGCGGCAGGAGAAAGGGGATAAAATAGTGGCAAGCATTAAAGGCAAGGTTCTGGGCAGCCTTCACTCATGACTGTCCTGAGAATTGACCGCTCGGGCCTGGGTGGGCAAAGTGAGTCGAGTCGGAACTAATCCTGAACTAAAGGAGCTGCTTCTCTGTAGCCAGAGCATGGCAGATGGGGGACGTCTGCAATCTGAGGGTTGAGAAAGACAGCTTCATGGATTTGGTCTGCTCAGTTGTAAAACTCAAGTTGAGGGGCACAGATAAAACCACGGAAGCCTTCGCTGGTCTGTGAACAGACCAAAAACAATTGCTTGCTGCTTGTTTTTCAGGCGTTTATTTGATTCGCTCCCCTGTTTGTTCATATTGGTTGGACATTCTGGGCGTCGAGATTTCAGCGAGTGCATGGGATTTGTCGGGCATGGGTGGGTGGGTTTCAGGGAATGGGCTGCGTGACTGAACTAATGTAGCGTTATGTGCACCGAATTACACTTAGCACAGAAAAGGAGTGAGCTCAGACAGAATCACTTCTCTTGTCCAGACCTTAATTACCACCCAGTTCCAGGGTGTTTTGGCTCTGTGAAGGTGACGGGGCACACCTTGGGAGCACTGTCCGAGTTTGATAAAGCACTAGCAAGTCATGGTGTAGCATCTAGTAGCCCTGGACTCTGAGGAAAAGAAGTCCCCTTGAATACAACAGTTACTACAAAATGTGCCCCACTTATGTTTTCAATATTGTGAGTCAGGTAGTTGAACCTTTATTATTATAGGGCCATCAGACATCTGATGGAGTCCACATGTCCATTAAGTCAGAAGACACCATGACACTAATTAATATTTTTATATCAACATCGGGTCAAATGGCTTTGTAATGTTCAAGGGGTTGCATGTCGATGGCGAACTCACAGAATTGCCACCAAACTCTGCATTCTTGCCCAGCTCTATGAAGCGTTCTAGCGCCTTTCAGGTTGGTTTTACAGCCTCGCTGGTGAACAGAGCAGAGCAGTTAGCAAGAAGCAGAAAGAGAGAAGCAGATGTTTCCCCATCCGGAGTTGGTGGAGAACAAAGCTGAGCTAAAAGGAGAGCAAATATTGGACTTACATTTGCGAGGTCATCAGTAAACATAGCTCCATGTTAATGTTGCTCAGTTCAACTTGTACCCTTTCAAAAACATCTCTGTAGCTTCACAGCAGCAGATTATGTACAGCAGAACTTTTATTCACATCTGACAGTAACAGAAAATGATCTTTACCTTTATGGCTAGATGAATAGATTGACCATTCAGAAGTGAAAGTAAAAAGCAGATGTTTGCATATTTTTCATAACTTCTGAAGTTTTCGGTGTATCCCCACTGTAGGCTGACGGGGTAATCCAATAAGAGCCCTGCCTCAACTCAGAGAAATGCTGAGGGGGAGTAAGGCACTGTGCCTGAGGGCCTCTGACTGTCTCTAATGAGGGAAGAGAGAGGCGGATGCAAGGTCTCTGCTTCACAGACAGCACAACAGGCAACTAGTTAACCCTCTTCATTCTGCTCAGAGTATACCTATCCACCACCCCTGCTCTCCTCCCTCCATCTGTCTCCACAGTTCCAAACTCACTCCTCCACAGAGGAAAGACTTAGTCCTGCAGACTGACTGTGCCTGCTTGTACCTAATTTAGAGAGCTGCTGTGTCTAAGTTGCCCAAGCAACTCCCTCTTTGTCTGACAGCTTATGATTGTCTCAGCAAGTCAGCTTCAATACCTGAAACACAGTGCATGCTCCTCCAGATTCTAACTCCTGCAGCAGTATCCCTCATGCTAGCTGTAGCTGTTTTCAGTAAGGTATAAGAGACACAGTCAAAAGCCTGGAACTTTAATTACACTCTGTCTGTCTTGAGTATCATAAGCAACCAACCACTAATTACCTCAAGTTCTGGTGCACTATGCACCCGCTTATACAGCAGTATAAAGACCCAACTGATGAGAACAGACCAAACGCTGGGTCCAGTGATGAGGGGATGCAGAGAGGGAGCTTTCAACCCCAATCCCTGGGCGTAAATTACGTAACAATATAGTAAAATATTCATGACACGCCACGGGGACGGAATCCTGCCTGCTCTGAAGTGCTGAGCAAACACTTCGCCCTCAGCCGCTCTAAGACCGTGAGGAGGATGAAGAAAAGCCCAAAAGTAAGGTGTTGAAAAACAATTGCGAGCATGAAGCCAATTATAGTTGGGAAACAAATTCTTCTTCCTCTTGTGACTCACACACAAAACAAGCAAACAGCCTGGTGAGGATGGCAGCGTCAGTTCCAAAATGATCTTGGTGGTCTATTATGTTTAGATCGTGTGTGTGCTCTTGTGTGTATTAACTCATCAAGTAAACATGAAAACTGGATGATGCAATTTAAAAAAAACAACAACAAAACAAACAGCCACAACAAACCACCACGAAGCCACAAGCAGCTACTGAGGGCGCTTGATGCGAAAAAGACTCATCATCAGCTTGAGTTTGGTTTCAACCCGGCAGTTCAAGTGAGGAAAAGAAATAGGTTGAAAGAAGCCGAGCCCGACTTTTGAAGTCATTAGAAGGAAGTGGTGAGCCGCGAAGCCCTCCCTGCCACTCGGGGAGTCCTACTTATGGTTTTGTGACTTTTAATGATGGAGAGAAGAGCCGGAACTTGCCGAGCTGTGCCGTGCAGGAGTACAACCTTAGCTTTACTTATTAGTCAATATCCTTACGGCAGTGATAGAGGAATGCATTCAATTGCAGAGTGGTTTCTGATGGCTCCTGCTGACTTAAACACTCTGAAATTCAAATCCTGTTTGTTCAAAAAAAGACCACATTGAAATCTTCTAGATATCATTAGTTTCCTGTGTCTGTTGTCTGTATCCCATGAGTAATTTTATTTTGAGTATACCCACTCTCCCTCAACATGACTCATCTTCCTCTAATTCAGCCAATAGCGGTATTTCTCATGATGTCTTACGACAGCTACCAGAGAATGAGCATAACTTTCTTCCTAACTCACCAGAAGATCCCACATTTCCATCAGAGCTGAGAGAAAATGAAAACTCAACGTCTGATTCTCTGTAACATCCCTCTAGTTTGCATTTTAACAATGACAAAAGCTCTGAATGTGTTGTGGGTTCCTATTTTTTGCAATAGAAATGCGGTGCCTTGCAGCACTGTCAAGCTTAAAATAGTAATGCTTAAATGAAAGTAAAATGCTGCGAATTGATTCTCTTTCTTTCAAAAACTTCATTTTACTAAAAATCACCTGAACAAAATACGAAGGCAATGATGCTAAATGAAACAAAGCAGTCAAGCAAGTTCAAACACAATGCAACTGTGTAAAACAGAGGATGGTGGATGGTAGAGATGATGAGCTAAATTGAGCTCAGCGGGAACATTTTATCAGCTTGTTTACATTATTAAATTTGTTCGCACGATAATTAAATCCTGAAGAGAAAATTATAGAAACAAGGGCACAAATTAACTAAAGCAAGGAGTGATATGTATCTGCTTCACGACAGTAAATTGAAATACAAGTAAAGGGTCTACCTCATGCATATTCAATATCATCTTGTGACCCGGTGTAGTATTAATACTATTAAAAACATTAAACCCAGTATTATTCTTTCCACCTGGGGCCACATCTGGGCCCCATGCAAATCACATTTCCATGGCTTCTTGTTTCCCTATCAGTGTGATTCATGAAAAATTGTTCCGCCTGTCGAGTGCAAAACAGAAGATAAGTTGATTAAAGGCTTTAAAGCTTCGCAGTCCTCTGCAATGTTGATTTAAAATACTACAGGAATAAATGTCTCAAGAACGATGTTTTAAGAAAGGTTGCCACCAGTGTTGTGACCGGTTTTGCTTTTTCTGTGCAATTAATGCTATCTTCTTGGCATTTGGTGTGACATTATGAAACCCAACACTGAACAAAGACAGAATTTAAAAGAAAGGAAGAAAAAGACAAACAGCAGGAAGCCACTGTTCTAACAGACGCGTTGTGTCTGTTATATACAGTGTTTTCAGTTCTGTGACACCGTGAGGTATCTGTTTTTCACACAGGGTGGATGAAGCATTTGTCACATTTTAGCCATACGAACGGTTCATTTAGCTGATTGGAGGTGTGCCAATATTTGCTGTTAAAAAAATGGTTGCAAACATCATGAGCCTGAGAAAATATTGGACAACTCATTGCTGTTGTACAATTCATGAGCGTAACATATTAAACTGGAGCAACCCAACTGTAAAGTTGGGACAATTCTGCATGTTCCATGTTTTTATATTTATACTATACAAGCAGCAGCACTATGACCAACTTGCCTGTTTACCATCCATGTATTATCCTGGGTGCACTGCATGCTATGTTCGTGCCCCATAACAATCCTGAAATGCAGCGCTGACACAAGACTTCCTGATGCTTTTAAAGCTGAAATGTCTGTGAAAGCCTGTGTTTTTTCCTCTTAGCCAATCCACCATTGGAGGTGGATGCATTTGGATGCGTTTCCCTCCTTCCATCTGATCCCACTGCTGATGCAGAGAGTCAGAAGGTGCAGCTCATGGTTATTCTGCAGCAGTGCTGTGATATACAGAACATGCTCATCTAATGGTTGTTCCCATTACCTGTCAGAGCTTGTATCGTGTCAAGGACAGACTGGAGAATCTAGGGTTGTACCCAGCGGTGGTACAAGGCAGTTCAATGCTTGTGTGATCATCCAAGAAAACCTGCTGTAGGTAAAGAATATGAGGCGTATACCTCAGGGCTTTTCCTGGCTCAGCATGGGCCTTTGAGGGAAGACTACGCATGACAGTAAGCATGATTGGTCCACTTACAATTATGGCTGGGCAATATTGCTGAAAAATGCATCATGGATTGCATGGATTTCATCATGGATTTTTTTAGTAATAATCTCTCGAAATGTAGTGTTTTCCCTCAGTGGAATTTGCCCATCGTGCTCACAGCCCCGTCAAGCAAACTGTTCAAGCCCACTGGGCAGACACGTCTAAGGTCATTGTCCATCAAGAAAGGATTCATGCTTCCTCTGACCTCAACCCAGAGGGTGAATAATTTGTGCACCGTTTTGGTCCATCTCAATTGTTCAGAATCTGAGTGGTACTATAGTCGCACAAAACTCATTCTGCCCAAGAACACTGAGACTTGGATGGAGCAGCTCTGCGCTCTTTGAGAAGAAAAAAAGAAAAAGGAAATAATTTGTTCCCTCTGCAGGATTTGGCATGCTGTTTGGAACACACAACCACAGAATCCTGCCCAAACAGGGGCTTGCCAATTAGCTGTGTGAAGATGTCTCACAAGCCTGTGAGTGGACAGGCCCTCCTCTGGAGATTCATGTGCCCTTCGCAAGGAGTCCGGCAGCCTTGTGTGGTGGAACATTTGGGGTTAGAGAGTTGTGCATTAGCATGAGGTGTGGCAGTCAGTCCAGGCTTTTGGGCCTTTCTGGATGCATGCTCAACAGTGTCATGATGCCTGTGTGTGGACTGCTTTGACCCGTGTCTTCTGCAGGGAGGTAAAAGTGGACGGATAGGACAGTTTCTCTCTCACTTGTTAGTGATGTATTTATGTCTCTCTTCCTTCCTGTGCTCTGTGCTAATAAGCAGCTCATACGTGTCCGGACTGTTTGAGCAGTGTTGCTGCCTGAGCAGAAAGGCTGATTGTGGACTGGTTGTTGTTGATGGCCATCGCCCACAGACTTACTGCACATATAAAATAGAGTCCTGTGCAGGCTGAGAGGATGTTGACCAATGTTTGCAGACAGACTGCTGCTTGTTTCTCTGTTCCTGTGTGAAATATGTCACCAACCTCCTTTTTGCTCAGTGCTATGGAGTGTGCCTTCCCCTGATGATCAAAGTTGTTTGACAGGCATGCACTTGTGGACGTGGAGGACTTACTCAGACTTGTGATGGCTGGGGACCGATGCCAGCCTCGTGTCAGGTAGCTCATCCACCACTTTCTAAAAAAGCAGCGAGGATGTAGGAGTGCTGCATTAATTGTGGCTGACTTGTGACATGTCAGTCAGGCTTGTGACATGGTGGATTGTATTATTCACCCTCTTGCCCTCTGCTGAGTTGTAAATTGGCCCCAGAATGGCGGCACGCAGCTGAAACATTGTTGAATCAATGTCACAGCAGGTGGTTCAGGCCTCATCTTCTATAGGGCCCTATTAATAGACTATGTGAATAGAACAATAGCTGCATATTGTTTTTCTTAATACTGGAACAGCATTGGAATCTCTAGCCATGTTCCCTGCCACATTACTAGCCACTTAAAGTTAAATGGATGAGGAACTGGAAAAGTAGGACCTTTGTGCAGTTATGTGCAGCCCCTATAGGGTTAAATGGATTCATGATTAATTGACTGGGTTCATAAAGTTTGTCAAGCCTAAAGAGCCTTTAAGAAGTCTTGACCTGTGTTCACAGAGCAGGGTTACAATAAATCAGCTACTCTGCCATGAATATAAGGCTATTATAAAAAAAAAAACAAATGTTGTATCCTTATGCTTATTAGTCTGCCTGTGCCTGTAGTTTGGTTTGACAGCACTGAGCAGGTATTACAGCAGCCCTGTCATATATTGTTTATGTTTTGTTTTTTCATATGCACATTATTTTTTGCATCTGATGAACAAACACAATGCAGAAACTCATTTTATGCACCATATTCAAAAGCAGCGCAATGCGCTCATGGTGCCATGCATGGCTTCCCCAAATTAATTAGAAGAAGGAAACACTGAGGACTCTTGGCAAATTAATGTCATTAGTGAGGAGAATTATGGTGTAATGATCAGTGCCTAGTTTTCTGGACAGCGGGAAAAAATGTCTCAAGCGAATGTGATTCAAGCTTCTGTGGAAAAGAAAAAGGTCAAAAGAGAGGAGGAGCACGGACTGGGAAATGCCAAATAAAACTGTGTGTTTGTGTGTCCATGTTTATTCCAATAAAGTGAACTTTGCTTACAGTGTGGTCATATTGACATGGTGTAAGATTAACATTCAGAGTTTGCCTTTTGTTTATATTGTGTTCAGCTGAGAGTGTGATCGCAAAAAAAAACACGTAGGCACAACACTGCAGGGAATTTATCTCTGCAAGCATGATCAGAACGATACTGAAGAAAAAGTAAGTCAGTAAGTGGGCGAAACTGACCTTGAAGAGACGCAATATGTTGGCTACCATGATTGACACGGAGCTGGCAGATGCACCGATCACTCCCACCACTCTCTCAGGCTTGGTGATGATGGGCGGACCTCCGCTGAGACACTTGACATCAGTTGAGTCTTTCTCAATCAGTGCCTGAACAAATGTCAGTGACTGTTCCAGAGCATGGGTGTCCCGGGAGCAGGTGTCCAGGATACGTGCCCCCAGGGTGATATTAGGCAGCAGCTCATTGTCGTTATTGATACGATCCAGGGCAAACAGCATGGCCTCCAGCCTATGGATCCCTTTCTCCTTCTTCAGCTCGCCACAGGCTTTGCCGTCGTTTCCTCTCGCGTGCACTGGGAACAGCCCACCCAGAGATATGTCCCCATCGATGCGTATTGAATTGAGGTGCGTGTGGCCTGGCATTTTGGGTTTGGCAGCCAAGGCGATCAAGAAACAACAAGCCAGCAGCAACACCCAGCAGCAGACACTTCTGTGGCAGCCAATCCACGCTCCCTCAAAGCCTCCTCGCAGAGTCATAATGAAAGACTAAATCCGCATCCAAATACAAATTCAAGTCCTTTGAAAATGAAAGAGGTGTGCACACATATACCCACACACACATACAAATGTCCTGAAGGTAAGCCGCAGTATTTTTCAGAGCGCAGTCGTCTTCAGAAGCCTCTTCTCATGGTTTCTAACTCTGACACAAACTCGGTAATACTAATTATGCAGCCTCGCTCTCTTTATCTTTTGCACTTTCTTCTCTCCACTTTGTGCTTTGCTCGTTTTCTGCACCTGAGAGTGGCGGCTACATGCAGCAACTAAACAACACGGGGAGAGCTGAGACGGGAGTCCGCAGAGAGAGCGCTCATAAGGCGAGAACAAAGGTGCGAAGTTAGACTCTCTTCTTTGCTTCTCCAGAATCACTCGGGTGCATTTAGCTCTCGGTCCTTCAAGCAGGCGAGAAGTCACAAGAGGACCCGGTGGGTTCTGCAGCCGGCTCCTGTAAAAACAGAGGAGAAGTGTCAGGCGCTAAAGAAACAACAGAAAGAGCAACTCTGGATATATTTTCTGCAAAGAAATGGAAGTGAAAGATGAAATGGAATCACATTCATCTGACCAACAATGTGTTTCTCAATGTGTTTATGCAGGTTTGCCTCGTACTACTCTCCAACACAGCTGGGGTTTGGTCTTGCTCCAGGAATCTCCCACAGAGCCCTACTTAAGTCAGCGGATGGGAGACGAGCTGCTATGTCATGCTCTCCATATTTTAATTGACATCATTCTCAGAACTGCACCGCACATTTGCATTCATTGGACAGTCAGAGTTCCCAAGCTGGTTTGTGGATCCTAAAATTTAAGCAGAAATAATGCGTGGACCCCAGCACAGGAAATCTTTTCTGTGTTGCACCCATGCCTCAACTGCTTTCAGAGCACCGCAATGAATTATTTCTATGTGCCTTGAGCATAACTGATTCGCTGCTGCTTGGCACCCGTCCATAGACTTCATAACTGCACGCTGCTCTGCTCATGCAGATCCTCTCCAGAGTGTTTCCCGAAAAGGTTATGAAATATAGTGCTAAATTAAGAGGATGGCATTCTGATGAACAAAGGAGCATCATTCCTCGAGTTATGAACATATCTGCTCTTTCTACATCTCATCCCGCGTCGACTGTCCTACCCCCTCGCATTAACAGTAGTACTGGATATTCTCTATGTCTGTGTGTACTTTCTCTCATAAGTGGGCTGCTTTCCTCCACCATGCCAGACTAATAGAGCGGTGGATGTGGACACAGTGGGAGAGGCCTGCAGCTCTCCCTCTCTTGCTCTCTCCCTCAATTGACCATCACACACACATCCGTCAGGCTTTACGTCATGCTGCTTTTGTATGCTAACATACAGCCTCCCACCGTGGTGCAGCCTGTAACAGAGGACACAAAGGGCAAAAACTCGTTCAGGATCAGAAAGTTCTGCTACATCGCAGCAGCTGTCAATCTATCAGCGCGGAGCAGGGACATTTTGACGTTATTTCTATGGGGATGCAGGCGTAGTGGCTGGCAGTAATGGCTCTTTTTGCAACATCTTTTTCTCTCATTTTGGGTACATATTTGTAGGACTTCCTCACTGGAGTGGGGGTGTCAGGAGAGATTTGCCACAGCTCGTGAATTAAGAATAGCTTTGCTTTCTGGAAGTCACATGTGCATCTTTGCTTTCTTTTACTTTGGACATCAAATCAAATAATAAAGATGCCCTGCTCTAACACTACACAGTGGCCTGTCTCGTGCTGCTTCTCCCGTCCTGCTGGGAACCAGAAGGAGATATTTATATCATCCTGCGCAGATCATCCCCCTAAAACACAGCATCCATAATGGATGAAGGCCTACGAGTCGCTACAAAACATCTCATTCTGGGGGAAAGCCTCGAAGATGGAAGAGGAAAGGCTGGCTGCGTGGACTTGTCCTTTTGTATAAAACAGACAAACAGAAAGGGAAGCTGCTGCACATGAGTCCCTGTGGAATGATGATGGAGCAGCACCTGCTTTTTAAGAAAGAAAATGGTCCAAAACAGCTTCATAATTTGACAATTGCACGTCTCTTTGTTGGCATTAGTAATAATGTTGTTTGATAATATTCGATGAGATCATGACCTAAGCCTGAAAAGGAAGGAGAGCAGCCGCAGGCGAGGAATGTGCTTCGTATTTCAAATCAGCTTAACCCTCATCATTGAGATCACAAACTAATAAAGTCACAATCAGGATAATTACAGTGCACCGTATTGAGTGCTGGACATTACTCTGAGAATTGAGTCAGGCTTTAAGAGTAAGCCTCGACATCTCAGAGATGGAGTCCTCCCTGCCTCTTGAGGTCTTTTTGGCAGGGGTGAACAGCAGTGCTCTTTCACTGTCATCACTCGGTGAAACACTGCATGCACAGCGGCAGCTTTACCAGATGTTTAGTCACAAGGCCCAGATGGGCAGAGCAGATAAACATCAGCTGTCTGCAGAGAGTGGGACTTCGGGGAAATTGCAGAATCCACAGAGCGACCGTCTCCCCTCACTGTGACGAGGAGGAACTCCGGCTTCCTCGGCGCTCAACCGCAGTCCCCTGCTGCTGTGCGCTCTGCCACACTGATGGCTGACAGAGCCGTGAGTTTCGCTCCACAAAGGCTCCCACTAAAACAGAATCACACGATGTTATGAAAAAAAGGTTTTAAATCTAATATTTACCGGATTGTGTCTGGAATTTATGAGGCAAACATGCCTTTTTTGCATGCGTTTGTGTGCGTTCACATGGTTCAGCGAGTAGGAGCCATTTGTCAAAGTCAAATTAATCAGTATTAAAAGCTGTTGTTTATATTAGAGCGTAAATTGATTCAATTTTCAACAGTAAATAGCTGGTAAAGCCATCTCACCGGTTAGCATCTCACAAATTTTCTGTTAATTTGCTAAATGTTTTGCACTTAGGAAACTTAGAGTAAACATGTGGGTGAGCTTGGAGTCGCAGTGATTTTAGATCATTTCATTCTCTTTTAATGAGTCAGCGATAAATCAAATAAAGCATCAGATTTTATGGCTGCCATCAAATGAAAGTTGTGGAGAAAAAGTGCTTCATGATTAGATTTTTTTTAATCTATCTATCGTGCTAATTGTTTTCAGGGAAATTAGCTGCACGTATTTTTTTTTAATAAAGACTCTTTTACAGCACCACTACACATGCTCTGTACTGACATTTTAATTGAGTGCAATTTACTCAAATTTGTTACAAGCATCGAAAAGTTTAATGCCCACTAGGGAGTTGCTCTAGGGGATTTAACTAAGCATTGGAGAGCTGGGAAAAGATTAAATGCTAAAATGAAGGGACACATAAAAATCCCTCTGAAACAGTTCAGAAAAGTATAAGTCTTTTTTCTGCCAAATGATCAAAGATTGCCGACAGCAGTTCTAAATTTTGAATCAGCCATTGGCGACTCGCCAGCCACCACCAAGGCAGAATGACAGGCAAACTCCCACCCAGCCAGACTGCTGCAAAAGCACCTCAGCCAACAATTAACTGAAGAATATTTCAGCCATTGTTTCTATAGCACCAAGGCCGTCGCTATACTTGCTGTTTATGTCTTGAATCGCTTAGTTAGTTTCTCCTATGCAACAGGAATTTCGATGAATGGTAGAAAATCTTGCAGTGACATCACAGGTGCTGCAGCTATCAGTGACCTCACAACTTGTGACGCGACCAGACACACAGGAAGGAATGTTTCCTTTCAGAAGCACTAAATGATCTGTACAGAAAATACTGGTGCTACAAGTGTACTACCACGACTACACTTTTTTTTATTATTTGACGGCGTCAGGTTTTGATGTTTTATTCATTCTCTCTAAACTCTGAAAAGCACCAAATAAATGCCGCAAGACACTCCCCTCGATTTTACATCCTGTCGTCTCCGCAAAGCCTCACAATGACATGCGTCCTGCTAATAGGTCTGTCAGAGTGTAGCTGGGACCGTCTGACAGTGATGTCCTAATCCGACAGGGAACTGCTGTTTTGGCCGTCATGCATCGGTAGAGGAGATACTTAGGCCCAAAAGACCAATATGATCACAGTGGGGAATGGAGATAAAGTCCTGAGTGCAGAGAGTGTTAGCTGCCTGTATGTCTGTCTGCTGGACAGCTAGAATACATAAATGTCTCTCGTAACTTTAGACTTGTTACTCAAATTTCTATCTATCGTGTAGCATTTTCACTATGGTATGATTTTTAATTGCAAATGATCAGGTTTGATACAATTTTGCCTGCATATGAGGAAAAAGGAGGGATGAGGGGAGCTGCAGTAGCAACTTGATGCACTGGCGTTTTAAAGAAATTGTCATTTTAACATCGTTGTCTCATTTTCAAAGTCCGGCAATACATCAGCGCAGAGAGTTTTTCTGTGACACAGACAGTCTCTGTGTCAGTTTCTGCTGATATACGAAAGAAAAAAGGAGCTTACTTGTTATTGCCCTCAAACTGAAGACTGTGAGTATTGTTTTTAAACCATGTTTACATGTGTAAATGACATTTTTTGGATCTGCTATGTATCCACATAGTAAATGACATGGATGACCTTAAATATCACATCAGGAGCTCACAACAACCTGCTTGCATCGACGACCCATACGACCGTTTTTCTGTCGATGGTGTACGTTCGTTGTTAGGCAGCGACCTCTAGTGGCTGTAGTAAGCAAAGGAGGAAGTCAAATAACGTAGTATAAAAGACCAAGAAAGGCCACATATGGCGGGTTGGATGGAAGGGTCAAACATAAACAGGACTTTCACCCAGGAGACGTCTTCTAATGTCCTGTGTGAAACAGAAAGTCAACATTGACTTATTTTAACTAACATCACTTATTTATCTTAGGAAACATAGCAGTAACACTTTTAACCCAAACCATGATCTGCTCCTAAATCTAACCAAGCAGCTTCAAACTGCTAGCGCTGCGTTAACCACATGATGACAAAGGTCCGGCACACCTGTTGCTAGCATTCTGCAGCGGTCATACATGTTGTCACTGCCAGTCGACATCTGTCGTTCAGGTATGAGGATGTGTTTGAAGTTGTTATTAGTCTTTCTCTTACTTGAATAATCATCCTCTACGTTTTGGAACTACAGTTCCTACAATCCTTTGAGAGATGTCAACAGCCAGAATAATGTCGCCATGGAGTCCATTAGTTAGACATATTTGGCAAATTGTCACCAGTTAGCAATTAACATCCCCTGTTTGCATGAATGTTCAGACCAGATTACTTTGATACTCAGTCAATCGTAATGATCCTCAGGCAAGTTCTGCAGTTACAAGGAGCATCTTTTTTCTCTGATGTCAAAGCAGATTTATGGATATTTATTCGCAATGGACAGCAGTAAGGTTTGCGTCTTGGAAGTCCCACTGAATCAAGAAATATGCGTATCATGTCTGTGTGTTCAGATGTTACTGAGCTGTGAATCAGAGAAGGAGTGCGCATTTTGATGCAAATTGCAGCGTCCGGGCACTAAGGGATTTAATACCTTAATTGCCTTTCATCTCACGCAGTGTCTTTTCTTCCCATCTCCCCCCTCTAAACTCCCCTGCACCACCCAGTTTGACAACCCCTGTGCTGGACAACATGGGATGATCTCGGATACAGCGTAGCTTTCTTCCAAGAAAACGGACTAACCCTTGTTGCAAATGTTACACAAATCAGTGCGGATGCATCACATTCTGAGTCAGCATCACATGAGCGCTGTGTGAAATGTTCCCTGTATGATGAGTCAGATTCAAGGTAGTGACGACAAAAAAACAAGAGTGCAAAGGTGTGGGGCCGTGGAAAGTACTTGAAAAGGAGAGCAGAGGGGAGTGAGAAGAAGCTTCATTACATGCACTGTAACTCTATATACCAGCCTATCTGCATTCAACCCATCTCCGTAACAGACACCACACACCTACCTCAACGCTAATTCTCCTTTTCCCCATTACCCTCGCTCCCCTCTCTAGGACACTGTCCATTAGCGCGATCCACCAGAGCTGTAGATATTAGGGCTGATTCATATTCACTCATTAACACTTTCTTCTTGCAAAATGCAGATTCCATTAACAAACAGTCTGTGTTACTGCCCTGGGCTAGCAGGGTGGAGGATCGAGACTTCTGTGGAGAATGTCAAACAGTGAAAACGCAGAACAGGACAAAACAACTCTTTAAAGAGGCTGTCGAGGCGTAATAATGATATTAAAGATTCACAAGCCCTTTTCTTTTGTCTTTATACTGTACATTTCCAAGCGTTTGGCCTCTTTCTCACTGAAAATCCAGAATGTGATTCAGGATTCCTTTTTATTTATATAAATTAACAAATCTATCAATACATGCTGCTTGCAGACAGAAAACAAAAAAATATATATATATTATCTTGTGTGTATAAACAGCATTGTGAACAAATATCTTCCTCTCAGCTGGAACCCCTTGATTGCCTCTATAGATCATGACGATAGAAACGAATCCCAGAATTGAACTGTTGGTCAGATTCAGCGTTAAATGCCTCTTTATACAGATTCTGTGCTACATGATGCATTTTGGACTATATGCAGTTTTAAAACATGTCTCCTCCCAACCGCATGTATGTAACGTGAATAATTCATGGAAGAATCCTTCAAGGATCTGCCAACATATGCACAATTATTGGTAGAAGAATGGCAGGGCTGGAGGAAAGATGTGACTTTGTCCTGGGGTTTCCTTTATTTCTAATTCAAGACAGTATTTGTTTTTCAGAGAGAGAGAGAGAACGATAAATGTGTGTATGAGAGGCAGTGAAGCCATAAACAAGAGGCACTAGCTGAGGCTTTGTGTGTGTCCCACTTTGCCTGAACTAATTTTTTATGTCGCGCCACAGTTTACAACATCAACACACAAAAGCGCCCTTTGAGCTTTGCTGTTAAGGCACAGTGGTTTGTAAGTGCTTGAATGGGGATGTCCCAAATGTGCCAAATGAGACGGACTTAAGGTGGACAGTAGGAAGTTTCAGCAACTGAAAAATGATTTTTATTCAAAAACTAGGCTACAGACACACCCAAATAGCAACTAACTAGACAATCTATTATTCAATCATGCTATATTGTGTTCATTCGAATGCGGCTGATTATTGCTGCTTACAAATTGCAGCTTGTTTGCCTCGTGGAGTACCGTGAGCCAGAAAGAAACCCTAATATAGTTCACCAGACTAAACTGCATTAGTGCAACAATAATGACGTTGAACATTGGACAGTTTCTCGCAGTTGCTCCACATGAGGCATTTCATTTGCCAGGGTTCCCAACCAAGTGAGAATGAATGCCACTGATCGAACTGATTCATAGTGAAGCCAGATGATGCTGTGACACTTGTATCCAGCAGATCAATAAACTGCTGTCATGCACGGGGGAGATGAAGGATCAGAGAGACAGGGATGGCTCATGAAGTCAAAATGAGAGGAAGGACTTTCATTTATTTTCACTGCAATTGCTGCATTTTAGACTATTGAGAATTCCTTTTAGAGGTATACAACCATTCTTGGGTAGCAGTTTCATCTATTAAGTACATTTCAGCCTATGGAGTTGGATGTATAGCTACCAGGCCAATTTCCTCCAAGCTTGATCACAAGAATGAAACATTTCTTGTGTCTGCTGCACACAAATCAAATGAAGGAAGACTGTGGCAGCTGCCATGTAAAGCACTCTCTGAATCCAATAAATCTCTCCCCAAGAGCGGCGCCCTAATAGTCAAGTAATAGCTGGCTAACAGTGCTGAGCACATTTCAGAGTGTGCAGGGGAGATAGTTTTGTCACAGAAAGCGAATGCTCCAAGTGTACCTCCCTCAGTGGTGACAATAGGGGGGCAAAGATGTATTTGTGAAGAATCACATATTTCAAATCACACTTTGAGCTTCTAAGTATAGCCCGGGTTTATCTGCGCTCCTGGAGACAGAGGCTATGAATACTGCATCCCTCCGGTTGCTGCCACCCTGTCAAAGAGGGTTTCAGTGTTGAGGCATGCTTGAATGGATAAAGTGGAATTTTTATCATGAGAACACCACCATTCACTTCTCTTCTGTGTTCTTTTACATATAGACGTGGGATGCAGGGGAGAGCTGACTGTTCCTGAAGGACTCAAAGGCAGCATTATATTTGAGAAGATAAAGGAGGAGCGAGAGCTTTAGAAGCCCCCAGATCGTCCGTGAGAGCTCTAAACAGCAGAAGGTGATGTATGATTGTCCCCACCAGCCAGAGTCCCAGTTTAAAATGAGGTCCAAGTGTTCAACAGGGGAATCGGCGCGGGAGGCAGTCTGTTTACAGTGACTGTGTCTGTGTCGGCTGCTGGAACTCAGTTGTTATTTCTGCTTTTTCCTCTGGACCAAAGATTTACTTTCAAGGCCTGGTTAAAGCGAGCAAACTGAGTTCTGTCAACTGAAAGAGGCACAGCTCTGCATCGCTGCATCCCTGCCATGATTTCACTGTTGACCACCAGGACCTCATTTTCACTGGTGCTGTCACTGGTGGAGATAGTCATCCATCACTTCCTGATATATGGCGTAAGGTGAACCCCACACCCTCTGGCCGAGTGCTGGTTTGCAGTGTTGAAAGTAATTAGTGATTTTACAATATTACTGCCTGTGTAGAGTAATGTGTTACTGATTACACTTCTTTTTTTCTTTCATTAAAATAAGTGCAGAAGTACAGCTAGCATTATATGTGGCTATACATTACAGTTTATTAAGGTTGTATTACAACCGCCACTATATCCTCAGCCCTACCTGGTCTCTATGGCGATGTTAGATCACCTTATAGTTGGTTTTGACAGGGATTTTGCTGACAAGCTTTATCAGACATGTATCTTGCACATCTCACGCAACAGACACGCTCTCATTTTAATCTGTGCAGCTTTCTGCACCAGCTCCACCAGGCCGGCGTGTCGGCTGCGTCTCACAAGCGAAACCGTGATCCGACGTGTTTTGGGTGTATTTTTTTCGACAGTACGTCTGTAAACACAAGACTGATGCCCAATAAAAAGGTGCTGAATACATATATTCATCTGCATTTGTCAACCTAGGCGGGGCACACACAAACACACCTCTTTTGCACCAAGTTTGCCAAAAGCTGCAGCTATAGCCCCAGCCCACATTTCCCATCACGCCGTGCTGGGCCGAGTAGTTTGCCTGTTGTAAATTTCCTATTTTATGTTCCAAAATACAAATGTAAAAGTTACACGAACTGTTACCCGCAGCACTGCTTGTTTGTGCCAAATGTGCATGGTTTCCATGGTTCGTGCTGTATGTGACGGCCTGAAAAAGTGACAAACGCTGTAGACTGGTATTTCACACAGCCGACACACGTCAGTCATTGTCGCCTGTAGTTTTTATAGACAGTGCTACAACATTTTAATATGCTGCCCTACGTGAAATGTTTGATGTTTACTTTATATTAAATGCAGCTTGCCTCTTCAAGAAGTGTTCCCACAGCTTTAGCCACACTTGCTGCCACTGTTTAATAATTTTGTTTGTTATATTGCTATATTGCTTGTTATTTTGCTATAGGGATTCAATGCCATACCTGCCATTTGTACTCAGTGGCTCTCGCCACCCGTGTCACTACACAGCATGTGGCATGTTGGCAAGGCCAAATGGAGCGCACCCTGAGTGATTTGAATGAGTGTCAGGAGGTCACAGCAGCAGGGCCTTAATAACACGTTTCTCTCGCGGTGCACAGAGCAAAGCACTGACGCCCTTGTTTCATTTGTCCTCTGTGTAAGAGCTCAGCTGAACCCTCAGGAATTTTAATCTCAGGGCTCCTACGCTGTTGCATTCATTGCTTTATTGCCATATTTATCGGTTTTACTGTTTCCTTTTTCACCTGTTTTCCTTTTTCATGCCTTTTAGTGATTTTTATTGATTTTTGATGTTCCTCTATATGCATCTTTTACTGTTTCTGTAGTACCTGCACTTGATTTGTTGTCAGCTGTTTTTTTGGGATGTAATCTTTGCTGCAAAACTAATCTCCCCTTTTGGGGACAATAAACTCAGAGATTAAGTTGCTGAGCTGCTCAGTGACAAGCACTAAAAACACAGTTGTATTGGACAGCTGGACCGGAGCAAGTGGTGGCTGAAAAAGAGACATCAGAGCTAATGTCTGATCAAGTTTAAGACCAAATGTCAATTAACAACTATGTTTCCTTCATACACAACCAATTTGCAACAACATCATATCAGCAAAACGTATATTGACACAGTATTAAGTTAGTGCCACCAACATGTCATCTTGCACGAATGCATGTAGACCTGCAGCGATTGTTTTGAATATTAATTAATCAGCCAATTATTTTCTCGCTGAAATGTTTGGCTATAGAATGTGAGAAAATAGAGAAAAATATCTGTTGCAGTTTCCTAAAACCCAAGGTGACGTCTTCAAATGTCTTGCTATGTCCGACAAACATCCTAAAATTCAAATATGTTCAGTTTGCAATCACATTAGACAAATAAAAGAGGCAAATATTTACATTTGAAAAACTAAAACCAATCAGTGTTTGGCATTTCTGCAATGAACGATCACAGAAATAATCAATTGATGATGATAACAGTTCTGTGGACAAGATGTTCTCACAGACTGCTTTGTATTGCGGTACACTGTCTCCGCGGTACACTCTACTGGTCAATGGTACATTGATGTTGAGCTGCTGGAGCATCAGACCACACACTCTGGCATTCGTATCAGCGGTCCCTGTCAACATCACAGCCAGCACCCTTTCAGGCACACTCACTTCCTCGCACTGTCATCTTTCCTTTTTGGTGGTATCATTACTAAAAAAACTAGAGAGCAGAGCCCAGCTTGCTTAATGCTATCTGCCAACACTGAAATCTCTCCTCTATTTTGCCATTCATCCCTTCTTAGAGGGATCTATCCAGCTTCAAAGGGTACCCAGTCAGCCTTTGGTCTGATGACATGGATTTAATCCCCAGACTAAAGATTTTATAAAAGTGATTTTTTTTTTTGCCCTTCTTCTTGTCAAATGTGCATGCTGGGCAGCTGGAGTACGGCTGAGCGAGCATGTTACGAGGACGCCAAGAGGAGTGGAACTGAGATTTAAATACAGGAATACAAACAGTGAATCAAAGGGTATTAGGTTGTAAGCTTTGCATCATTTCTAATTGGGTTGCCAGTGCGCTCTTATTAAAACGTGGCACTTTCCTTTTTTCCGCTTCCAGGCCGTATTCTGTGAATCTTGGCAGAATGTGTATTGCAAACCATTAGGGAGGTACAGTGGAGTGCTGCAGGCAAACGGTGTGTGATGATTGTACACTCAAATGAATGTTCCAGTAGCTTGGAAACAGTATTTGTGTATCACCCAACTACGCATAGAATAGAAGCAAAACCACAAAAGCAGTGAAAGCAATTTTAAGATGTTGTCCACACTTAGTCTGCGTTGCTGTACCCTTGGCAGTCTCCTCTTCCTTTGCAACTTTTTGTCATAACTGATGTTACTGTAGCAGTTATTCCCCTTTCCTCCCTGTCGGTGTGGAGGGGTTGTCCTTTTAATTTGCAGTTTTATGATCCTGCTGTTGTGAAGCCTTTCAAGACCATAATTGTGATTAACTGCTATGCAAATACGCTTTACTTGACTTTGTGTGCACAAAATCTAAAATTTGACCGCACACAAGCTCTTCAGTTCGAAGAAGTACTGGAGTCAGCCACAATGCATACATTTCCCTGAGAGGATCCAGCACATGGCTTTGTGACAACTGCCCCGAGCTGAGCCACAGGGCCTGTCCACTGTGATCCGGCTGCCGTCAGAAGCCTCTGGCCTGTTCCGCCACAGAGGAGCGAGAAGTGGCTGCCCTCGGAGTTCATAGGAGCTGCTTTCAGGGAGCTTTGAATCTGTGACAGTGAGCCACAGTGACTGAAGGTGTTAATGGCCAAATGAGACGTGATGATGGCCTGTCCAGCTGTCCATCAAACCCGCCAGAGCTGGGTGTCGGAATGTAGAACATAGCAGAAAGCCTGACAGAAAAGTCTTCTGGAGACTTGAGTGCAAGCAGGATTTGTTTTTTTGTTTTTTTGAAATGCTTGTTTTTAGAAAACTCTTTAATTTATTCATAATTTGTTGCAGGATATCCCTCATATACAGTATTTAGAGCTGTAACGATCAGTCAGCTGAGCAGTGAGTCGAGTGACAAGACATCACTTTGGGAATTTGTCACTATCTTCTGGCATTGATGGACCAAAGGACTAATCAAGATGATCAGCAATCGTTAGTTGCAGTCGTGCATATGCACTATAAACATCTTGGTAAGCTTAGTGAGAGAGATCAACTCAGCTTCAACTTTATACCAGAAATTTAGGTTTAATTTGCAAGAATTACACTCCTAGAACCCTGATTCCAAAGTTGGGACGCTGTGTGAAACCTAAATGAAATATACTATGATAATTTTCTAATCCTTTAAAAAAAAACCCAACTAAAAACAGTACAAAAACAATGGACTTACAGGACCATTGTGTAAGATTTCAGGGGATGTATTGGCATGTATTATGATATTCATAAGTATTTGTTCATTTGTATATGCTCACCTGGAAATAAGAATCGTTATGTTATCATTATTAGAATGAGCTCTTTAGAGGGAGAGGGTCCTCTTCCACAGCGTCTGCCATGTTTCTAAGGTAGCCCAGAACGGACAAGCGAAACTTCGGCTCTTGAGAGTAACTTTCATGTTTTTTGTTAGTTTCATGGCCACCGCAAGGGAGGGGTTAGGTGAGGGGTGTTCAGTTGTGATCTGCAACCTCACCGCTAGATGCCACTAAATCCAACACCTTCAAAGTTTTACCTCATCAACTTCATTGGTTTTTGTAAATATTCGCTTATTCTGAATTTGATGCAGCAACACGTTTCAAACTAGTTGGACAACAGGAGCAACAAAAGACTGGGAAAGCTGTGGAACGCTCCAAAAACACCTGTTTGGATCATTCCACAGGAAAACAGGTTGATTGGTAACAGGTGATAGTATCATGATTGGCTTTGTGAACACATGATTGGATAAAGGAGATTACTACATGGACTAAGGAACGCGTCATAAAAGCGTTGTCTGTTCTGTTTTTATTCACGTCTAACACGTCAGCTTTTTTGGAATTGGGGTTGTAGATCATAGGAATGCACCAGTGGCCACAAACAGCGATAATCCATAGTAACAAACAACACAGCAGAATTAAAGAATATCAATGATATGAGAACGAGACGGTGAAATGTTCTGAACGTACCCGCTGGTCATTGTCAGAGTCATTAATTACCACACACACAAAAAGCCTGCTATAATGCAGAACTTCGAGGTTGAGATTGCTCTCCACCGTCGACCGCAATAAAATAGAAAGTACGTCTTCCATGTCAATACACAACAACAGAAGATACTCTGGGCATGGCCTTGTGCCTCCTTTGTGGCTTTCAGCAGGAAACAGATTTGATTCCAGGGTTCTTCCTGTATAGTCTCACTGCTGTTAAATCCTTGTGTCTGATGTCTCACAAACACCATTTTCACAAGGATAAAAGAAGGCACCTTCAATTCAGGGTCCTTTGACATACTTGGATTTTGAAATGCTATAACTCTCTCTCTCTCTCTCTCTGCAGTATCCATATTTACAGGCTTGCTGCGTGCGTCCTGGGTTTTTACAATTGAATACAACCCATTAATTATTCACCCCTCCCTGCTCTATCACAGCCTCCTTAGTCCTCTTTATCTCTCCCCTCAGTCTCCTTCATTGAAATCTCCACAGCCGATCGTGGAAGAACGGAAAAACCTCCCTTTGTAGTGGAGCTTAGCATAAACCAAGCTAACTTTGTGTAAGGCAGTCCTCTAAGTGAAGTGTGGGACCTGATGATTGTTCTTTTCATCTGTCTTGTTAATTCTTGGATCAAAGGAGATGAGGCAGAGCATGAATGGGACATTGATTGCTAACCACAGCTAAGAGTTGGATGGGTTAGCAGCCCCCAAACACTGCCATCTGTGCCTGCAGATCAAGGCAAAGCATTTTTGTGATAAGTGTCTCTGCCTCTGTTTCTTTCCCTCTTGTACATTACAACAGAGCTCTCACAGAGTGTGTTCAAAGATGCTAAAACACCGTCTCAGCAGACCCGACATGCAAGTTTCCAGGTCTTGCGTGTGCCTCTGCAGTCATCTTGCATAGTTGAATTAAAAATTTTTGTCCCAGTAATTGTGCTTAAAAATTAATGCAGGTTTTGAGAGCCAGTCTAGTGCTAGCATTCATCATGTTCTGACAGCTTCCCCTGAAGATTAAGCATTCACCCTCAACGCCAGAGGAAAATAGGGAGGAGCCCAAATGAGAAACAGGGTCATTAACTCGAGGCACCTCGGCGGAAATAGGTGTCTGATTGAGCAATTGGGATTTTCAGAGAAGAAAGCTTTGAAAAAAAGACTTTGATCCATAAAGGGATCATGTAAAAGATTTGTATGAGTATCTTTGTAAAATGTGGGACAGCTGGATACTGGGTGATGCTGCGGTGAAGATTAGCACTGGGGCATAATTTGTCTTCTAGTGATACTGTACGCTGCTCTTTCAGTTCTGGATGAGAAAAACAAAAGCTGTTCACTAAGCCCATCAGGTGCTGTCTGTGTGCTAATCTAAGGTGCGTTTGGAATAGATTTATTGCACAGCGTCTTATTAGTCTAGCCTCACACTGAAGTCAACTTATTTAGGAGATTAACTGCGAAAGAGTGAAACGGTGACACTTGAAACTAGTACTTTCCTTTCTCCACTTTGGAGGAGATGAGATTTCAAATATGCAGGATTTCAGAATCACTACGCTCCACCTTGCTCTCAAACATTTATCCCTCCTCTTCTGAATTGTGTGGAAACTTTGTAGTCTGGGTACTTTCTCAAGCATTAATTAAACTGTTCCTGTGAATTAAATTACTAGAATGAGACATTCTGCACCGTCATTTGTTCGGTCTGTGTGATTTGTACCGTCATAAGGACAGTATGTACCCGAGGTGGAAAAAACCTGAAAACAGTGGTGTAATCATCGGGCAACACAAAAGAAAATCCATTTCGCATTTTCCAAAGCTTCTTATTTTGTAGTACAGAGCTGTTATCCCTGCCTCTCGCTCTGTCCTATTGGCTAGACCAGCTTCCAGGACATGATTCCTCACTGGCTTCCCACTTGGGACCATGACCAGTTGTGTTTAATGGAGCCTCCAAGGCAACTGTAAAAGAAGGAAGAGCCTCGCGGGCCTTTTTGGTGTGTTGTTATTAAGTTAATGTTTCATGTGTATCCAAGGTACATTTCATTTGAGTTATATGTTGATTCAATCATTTTTTTGCATGGAAGCGATGTTATGGTCGATTTATGACAACCTGGAGCTTCTTATGCATTTGTGATTAAGCTGACAAACAGACGAATGTGAGTAAGTTAGCTAAACTGGGATAACACCCAGAGTAAATTAACTCTGAGCCTGGTAGCTAATGTTATGGAAGTAATCTCCAGTTTTTACATGGTGACCAGGTGTTAGGCAGCAGCATGACTCCAGACAAATGTTATCACAGGCAATTTTTGGATCAAGTTTTACTTCTGATAGCCATGAAATGTATGCCTTTGTTGTTTTATAGCTGAGGGTGAGCTTATATTGCAATTAATAATCAGAGGAGGTTTAAAAACAGTTCATTTTAATACGTGATATTCCCATTAGCTATTATCAGTCGTGTCAATCATCCCAAATCAGCCTCTAGATTGAAATAAAATGAAGAAAAAGAGGAATGAAGAATACAGATTTTGTTAACATATTTATTTATCCTAAACTCAGTATTTTCAGGGATACTTTACTTTTCTGGCCCTGGTGCATATTTTAATTTGACTCATCTTTGGAAGCTATTTGGAGACCAACAGCAAACAAATCAATTTGCACATTTGGAAAAATCAGTCAGTAGCTATTCTCTGATATGTGTTCTTTCATTTGTCATAAGATGTAGACATGTTGGGTTTTAATGTGCTTCTCCACTCAGGCTTCAGTAGAAGTGGCTGCCTGGCGCCAACCCAAGCATTAACGTGTTGGTATTATGTTGTAATGACCCTTTCTTGCTTAATAATGTCCTTAACCGCCTCCAGGAAGTGAACCAGGGTCTCAACAGGGTTGTGCAGGTCTGACTTAACTAACTTCTAACTGCACCTTCAACCTGAAGCGGTTCACATAAAACTATCAGCACCCACTGTGCGCCTTCACGGAGGATCAAAAGCTATACATCTGAGCCGATAACGAGCCCGTTATGGTACACGAGTGAAATATTCTCAGTGCTTCTCCTCTGTTTTTGAGTGTGTAGGTCAGCTGAGCACCAATGCTCTTTTTTAGCTGCACCCTGCTGCATACTCTCACACACAGTCACGGCTGGAGGCTGCACAGTACACTCGCAGTTTTATCTGCTGGTCACTCAGCAGCCCCTCTGGAGCCGCTACCTTTGGCTCTTCCTACGTCTGAAAATAAAACCTTGAAGTTTGCACATAACTTTGTTGCCAAACTGGGACACACCTAACGTTATTGTTCTGATTTAGCATTATATAATCTGTGTTTTAAATACCGAAACATGTAAAAAAGACAAGACTTTGGTGTCTAAAGGTATAACAGCCATTACAGTAACTTTTAGTGTTACCATCAAACGCTTCCGAGCATGCAGCGGGCAGATTGCCAGTCCTCTATTGACAAACACATTCAGACTGAAATTCAAACCTCCAGGCAGTTTTGAGTTTCCAGTTCACCAAACCTGCGTGTCTTTGCAGACTTGACAAACACGGATAGTATATCAACAACACCACTAGTCCAGAGTTTGAGGAAACTGAAGATATCCTGTGGAGTTTTGGCCATTAGCAGCACTCTGGAGCAACGGGATGATGAGCCGGATCCGGTTTTGTTTGCATCTTGTGCTCACGAGGACACATCGTACACGTGCACAAGCAGGTGACTCACACTACTGCTGACTAGCACACAAGCTGTGTGACGTACTGCACCCTCTGTCCGCTGGTGGCAGTAGTGCATCACAAAATGTAAAACTGAACGTGTGAGTGGTGAAGAAGAAGACTGATTGCTGATGTAAACGCAGATGCAAACATGCAGGAGTGAAACTCTTCAAAGCATCAGCCTTGCAAAATGCCTTTGCACATTTGTTAGGCCTCAAGAATACATTGCATTTGAAGGGAAACACTCCACGAGGTGCCTTTAAACCATGGGTGGTTATATGCAGAAGGCATGCATGTAGTACAGAAAAGGCAGGAGTTCACATGTTGAATAAATTTACACTATTTGTGAAAGCTGCAAACCCGCTCACACAGTGTGTAAATGACTGTGGCTGCTCTCTGGCTTTGTTTCTTAGTATACTGCACTGTATATGCGCTTCTCGTCTTGTTGCTAATAAAGGTCCTGTCAAGCTCTGTCTATGTTTGCCAGGGGGCTGCTTTGCTGTGCCAGTGCATAATTGTACAGGTCTCCCTTGTCAGCTCTCCAGAGCTCCCTGTTCTCGACATGAGGCATCACAGCGAGAGAACAAGGGTCACAACCAGTAGACATATCATTAATCACAGAATCTGGGGGTTTTAGCCTGGGATTATCCGTCCCTGGGGGGGCTGAGTCAGTTATGGAGTATCCTGTAGGTGCCGCAGCTAGAGGGAAATGTCAGTCTGGTGGTGCCTGATAGACTCTGCCCTGGTTGAGGCAATCTGCAGAGAGGATGAAAGGACTGGAACATTGATTTCAGTTCAAGAAGCAGGTGGGAGGAAGAGGGAATAGGAGCGAGTAAGAAAAGCCTTCAAACTAGCAGTCTATCCCCAGTTGAGGGAAATGTAGTCAGATAAAGTGTGGCAATGCCCATGTGGGCGCAGGAAAAAACTCATCTCAAGATGATTCAGGTCACTTTCTCGTCTCATCATTACCTCAACCCCTACTTTCATCCATTCACCTTGCAAGTATCAGTCAAACACAGAGTAGCTCCAGTAAACCCTCTTCAGCATTTAACTGTTTCCGCAGAATGAATCTTTAAGCCTCATATATAACAGCATGCTCACAGTATGTAAAAGTGTTCGAAGATGTCAGCTCACACTGCAGATGCACAGCTTTGTTTTCATATGGATAATTCCAAGTGAAACAAAAACAGGTGCCATGGTAAGGATTATTCAGAGAGAATTAAGGATTAAATTCAAAGCTGCTTTCATTAACACCATGTTGTTGTCTTCATGTCTCTTCTCAAGGTGCTTGCTAGTTTTTTTTTACCCGAATTTAGTCAAGTTCACCTTGTTGCTTTATCACTGCCAGCTTTAAATGGAAATAATGCGCCAATAAAGTGTCATATTTAAATGTCTCTATTATCTGAATGCATTTTGCTCTCCTGTTCGGGGCGTTCTGGGTGGATTCGATGAGTCTCAGGGACAAGAAGAACAGGTGCCCAGTTTTTTGACCGCACCTCCTAAAGAGAGGGGGGTTCAACTGCCCCCAAAGCTGTTGTCTTAACCTGCGTGATTAATGGTGCATTAACGAGATGGCAGGTCTTTGAGCCCATCACGGCTCTCACATAGCCTCTGCATTATTAATGCCAGCACAAAGAGCCTGTTTAATGAGCCAGAACTCTCTCAGTGGATGTTGATTAGGCATGCGATGGGTGTAAAGGCTTGCCCTTCTCAATGTATCTACATTTCAAAGGATGAGAGTTTTTTTTTTCTTTTGACTGATATGTGTATATTTTTCATTTTCATCTTCGTGAAGCAAAGTTTGACACAGAGGAAAACCTGGGAGACGAGGCATGATGTGTGATGAAGGTCCTGAGTCAGATCAACCCACGAACGGCTTGATTTCGCCAGGGCTCGGCTGTGTCGCGTTCTGCTGCCAAGCGGCCACCGGAGCTAATTGCAGCCATGCTAGACAATGCTAGCGATTCCACTAGATGCACCGCAGCATGTAAAATACGCACTTAGGCAGGAAGTCAGTAATGACATGGAGCATCCGGTCAATATGCAAGCATCACAGACTTGTCCCACCGTATTGTGCTAGCATTGGCAAACACTACTGTGCTGTGATTGGCTAGTACGCGTTGACTTGATGTGTACTTTTGATTGGATGCTAGCTGTGGTCTACGCACCGAGTACATGGAGGTGGATGAGTAAATCAGTAGCAGGACTCAGTAGACTGACAATAACGCAGACATCATGGAGCCATGCTCGGTGGAATCAGGGCGTGAGCTCATTGGATGCCCCATTAACTTTTTTAATGTTAATATTATTTCTTCAGTTACACAAATGAAAGGTAAAACGAATTGTTTTCTGTAGGTTAATGCTTTGAAATTGCTGTAAAGATACAACCAGGAATATTCTAGTCTTTATGCTAAGCTAAGATAGCATCTTCTGGCTCTGGCTTCATATTTAACAAACAGACCTGAAAGTGGTTTTACTAATCTAACTCAGCAAGAAGGCGAATAAGTGTTCTCCCCAAAATGTCAATTGAACAGAAAAACCACAGAAGAAACGCAGCTGCTGTAATCACTGTTTACATTTGGTGTGGTGTGTGAATTCTGTGGATGATTCTCTCATTAAAGCGACACTCAGTTCATTCTTTGACGTTCATTATACTCCTTTTCTGTGGGGAAAACACTGTAATGAGAGAGCACAGGTCAAATTAAAATGACAATTTAGAGCAATGGTGTCACTCGTTTTTTTTACCCACTTGCGTGTTGACTTAATATGAGTGAGTCTATTAGACCAAAGGAGAACTGAAATGAACAGTAGGCGTCAACTATCACTAGTTCTTGGATCATTTCTGTCTGGAAGTTTTTGCATGGTGAGTTTTCCATCAAATGACTTTCTGCTCTTTCCTTATTACTTCATAAATACGATTTTTAGAGAAGTGCACAAGCTCTTTTTACAAAGACTGATGGGAGGTTAAGATCACTGTACATGGACGTGCACACTAGATAGATACTCCTGATTTGTTACAAGCCTAGTAGAGAATGTGTGTGTGTGTGTGTGTGTCTGTGTGTGTGTGTGTGTGTAGAGTTCGTATGTGCATGCTCCTGCATTTATAGCTTTTACTCACACAGTGCAATTTCCGAATCTGCAGCAGTCCATTTTCCACTGATTAAAACAAGATACACGTTTTTCATGTGCTGTCACAGAGTCTTTATATGATGTCGTATCATGTGCACGGCCTACAGCAAAGTGGTTATTTTATCACAGTTTTCAGACGGCGCAGGACAATTTAAACAACTGGGTTATCTTTGCTTCTGTTCGGTTAGTAAAACATGATCACAGCGAGGCCAAATTATGTCCGCTGTCGCATTATCTCTGCAGCTCTGACAGGAAAGGCGTAGGAGGGAGAACCGCAGGCATGGTAATCACTGTCATTGACCAGCATATCAATTTCAGGGGGCAGGATTCAGGTCTCCACTTGCCTTTCTCAAGGAAACTTAAAGATGCATACTTGTTAATGAGTGTACCTGCATCATTCCTTATTTAATTGCATTAATTCACACTTGCAATCAGAACCCTTTCCAGGTTTGCATTGTAGTGTATGAGATCCAAAATCTAGACTCCTAGAAAATTATTCCCTCACTTCTCCAAATAATGTGGATTTCTTGCTGGAGCATATTAGCATTTTCTTTTTTTTCTTTCTTTCTTTCTTTTTTTGCAACATAATTTAGCAGGGATCTGTGCAAGCGATGCATCAGCTCTGAATGCTGAACAATAACCAGTTTCTCGGGGGAACGTTCCAGTACAATTCGACAAATGAATTCATAAAGCAACAATTACCTTGACCGGCTGTTATTATCCTTTCAAACAGTAGCAATGTTGCGACAAAGGTAGCAATTAAGAAGCGCTCTCCTTAAAGACTGGGCTACATTTGTGAGCAGCTCTAATTACTGTGGAGAATAAACCTGTGCTATCTGCGGTGCTCCCATTAAAGGTCCGTGATGTTGTAACTGCTGTGAGGGCGAGAAAGGTTTCCACATTGCAGTAATCACTTTAATTTCCTTACATAATCAGCATAATCAGAGCCCTCCTTAGTTTCTGTGCAAGACCATACAGTGAAGCTGCTTGAAGAATCCAGAATCAGATGTGTTAAAAACTGAAATGCATAGACAACAACCTGCATGTGCCTTCTGTAAAAATGTCACTCCCTGCATTGTTCTCTGGCACTTTATTAATGGTCTACTGATGGTGCTGAAAGTCTGAGACAAGATGGAGGCAATAACAAAAGAGAAAACGCTCCGAGCATCGCTGTTCATCTCTTTGAAGTGAGGTTGCTCAGTAATTCTCAGCTCTTAATGGTTTCTCTTGTCCTTAAGCATACGGGCCGCAGTTATTTTTGCCTCATTTGCCGCTTTCCACTGGACGCTGGACTCTCACCATCCGTCTCAGTGACCGCGACAGATGGATCAACCGTCCCGTGGCAGACACAAACAAACACAAACACTAAATGCTCGCCCAGTCAACCAGCACACCTGATAGAAAAGCAGCTTTAGAGCTATGAGAGAGTGGATGCGTCAGTATGTGCATATGTCAGGGGCATGTATCTCTCCCTCTCAGGCTTCAGTACATATCCAGGAACACAGTCCACGATCAAATGCAAAAACAATGCAAAGACATCTGCAACAATCCACATCCTCATGATATCTTGCCACAACTTCCAGTTTTTCCTTTCACTGAAGCAGCATCTGCAAGAGTAAGCCGTATGCTGCTCATGCCTTCCTTTTTCTGAGAGCTTTTTGGGGAATAAATAATGTGGGAGCACAGCCTGTCACACCATAAACAGGATAATGTGATCTTACCTGTGCCTTCTATTACCCAGGGATGGGAGGACAACCCGAACAAGTGACCTCAGACAGCTGTAACAAACAAAGTGAGCTTTGTGTGAGCTAAAGTGTTATGCAGTTCAGGGACAAGTTGTGCTGTTAGATTACTTATGGTGTGACAGGTTGCGTTCTGCCCCTTCTGTAAGAGCAATGACCTGAGGTAAGTCACGCAAGGTATCGTGGAGCTATAGGAATAACCTTGATACAATACAGTGCTATTTTTAAGTTGTTTCGATACGATTCGATCCAGCCACAATTTAGATCAATACCAACTCCTAATTTCAAATAGTGGATCTGAAATTTCACCGCACAAAGAATAGTAAGCACAGGCAATAAATAACTTCACTTTGGCCAATCCCTAAGAAGGTTCTGCTGATAGGATCTTGTTTACCACTCGCCTTCTGTTGCCTTCCTCCGTAACTTTCCTGTATGCCCCCCATGATCGAAAATGAGCAAAAAGAGAAGAAAGATATCGACTGTTCACACACAGATCACAAATGGAGGCAGTGTCACTTTTCAGGGATTATTGCAGATAAATAGTGTGACGCCTAATGCAGTGTAAATATTTCATGCAGTGTTTCACATGGTGGTCCCACATTTGGGAAGATATTTTTTTTAACGGTGTGTGTGTGTGTGTGTGTGTGTGTGTGTGTGTGTGTGTGTGTGTGTGTGTGTGTGTGTGTGTGTGTGTGTATATATCTGAATTTTGTACAGAATTTGAGACAAATTTGGTTTTTGTGTTTGATGCAGCTGAATCTCTGCCTCCTGTACCAGCCCTCCGTATGTATGAGTTCATCTTTGCAACCCTAGCATATATGCATCTGACTGGTTTAAGGCTTTACTATGATGTGATGCCTTCATGATGCGATGCAGCATTTATGATTAAAGTTTCCACCAAATGGCATATATTATATTCCACCTTCAGGGTTCTCATATTGACAGGAAATGTGTTTGCGTATGGGTATGAATATGTGGAGAATATCTGAAGCAACCTTGACTGTTTTGGCAATAGATTCTTGACATGCAGTAAGTTCGTCAAAATGAACCTTGGCTATTTAATCAACGCTGGTTGTGATTCTATAACGACTACCAAGATTTCACATCAAGACTCAAGCGCATGTATACCATCAGGGCTAAGTGAAAACGGTAGATGCGGTGAACAAATATTGGTAAATTATCCATACTGGAACTGCATCTCGCCCGCGCTTCTATTTTCAAAAAATACACGATTTCCGCGCTTGCTCAACACCCGAAGGGGTTTGGAAATGTCATTTAAATCACAGAACATACATTCAGCATCTGCTGCCTCTCCACAGAGACCACAAACCCTCTCTGAAACTTTAATGTTTCATCAGATCCTATCTGCCTTAGCATGTGCTGGAAGAAACCACATGCACGCAGGGATACTGAAGAGGAAAGATGCTCTCTTAAGATATAGGCTCTTAAGTAAAAGCCTATAGCATAGCATGCTACAAGCCAGACTCCCAAAATGTTGGGACACTGTGTAAAACATGAATAAAACAGAACTCAAACTGTACAAAAAGAGTATATTTCATGTTTCATCAGCTTCATTGATTTTTGTAAATATCTGCTTATTCTGAATTTGATGCAGCAACATGTTTCGACTAGGAAAGTAGTGGAACGCTCCAAAAACACCTGTTTGGATCATTCCACAGGTGAACAAGGTCCACCACTTGAACACATGATTGTGTAAAGGATGTTACTACATGGGCTCAGGGACACTTTGTAAAGCTGCTGTCAGTAAACAGTTTGTTTACAAATGTTTTTTTTTTCCGTTTTGCAGAGCATCAGAACTTAGTGGGAACTCGCTTCGTATAACATGGAGAACAATGTTGACATGGATTTCTGATTATTAGCATGCTGACGTTTGACAGTAGACGTGAGAAGAGCAGAGAGCTAATGTTCTCACACTGACATTTCCCTGTGGACCTGTCAGATGAACTCTCGTAACCCCTGTAGCTTTCCTCATCTCCAAGAGTGCCGCTGAAGTGAGGGTCAGGTCGCGTACTCCTTATCTGTCGCAGAGACACAAGAGGATGGAAATTGGCAAACAAGAAAAGTATTCTCTGGGTATTTGCAGCGCGTTGTTACAGATCTGCTGTGCTGTTTTGCTAGACGACTTCCATATGACTTATGTTAGAGGCACAGGAAAGTGCTGCTTTCTGTGCACATAAACTCTACAACCACAAAAACATCATTTGATCAAGTTACTCTTTCAAGAGCTTCTCTGTTGTCATCGAAGGGAAAACACAGAATGTACTTTTTTTTTAGCTTTAACAAGTTTCAGTGAGGCTCGAAGCTTTGACCCAGAAAATGAAATATCCCCACCCCTGTGAAAGCGCTGTCTTTGGGTGACATCACAGTTTCCAACAGGGGTGTCAAATCATGTGCTCTGCAAGGCCAAGAGCGTGCTGGCTTCATTTTAACCATCAGTGAACCAGAGGCTGTGTGCACAAAGCTTTCAAGTACCAGTGGTGAAATCCACAAAGATCACAGTGCAGTAAGATTAAGTGCTCGCACTGTGAAGGTATTATGAAATATTTTGGTTAAGAGTGAGAAGGAGGATGTTTATTGATCTGTGAATCTTCTTAAAGAGGTGAGAAAAGGCTGCAGGGCCAACAGAAAAGTGCATCAACCGCTGAGAGCGTGAAGCCATAAACGTCCCACAGGTTAGATAGTACATGGGTGATATTTGTGGTTGATCTTCATCCCATTAGGGATGAGTTTGTATTTCTCACTCAGTAAATCAATGCAATTACACCATTAACACTGTTCCACCGCTTCAATTAATTTCATTACCTTAGGATGTGCCCACCTTGTGAGCCAATGAAGCAGCATTAATGGATATAACTTCTCCCGCGTCTGCGTCAACAGGCGGTCAACTACGATGAGCGTGTTGACGTAGACTTGCCGCTGTGCCGTGTTGTGAGTCATTTCCGCCTCCGCCGAACATGAAACTGATAGAAGTGTAATGATCCATTCATCATATCCACACAAGTAAAGGCTGAAAATAGCACTTTCACTTGCATTTTTTTTAAAAAAAACAGACTAAATAACAGTGAGTGTTATGCAGTTATGCATCAGCTTGAGTGTTGTTTGATGATACTACGGTGTATGTTCGTATGCTATTGGCTGCGGTCACGCTTCTCATTTCAAATCTTGTGTCCAGATAAAATGCAGAGACTTTTTAATGCAGTTTTGGACTTAGCCTCATATATGCATCTCTGTAAGCCGAATCACAACCCTCACTGCAACCTGTTTTGGTTTTCCAGGGCTACATGCACATCAGGGTCAGCCCGACTTCAGTCCAGATGTTTGGTAACTGTCAAAAACACCTGAAGAAGAGAAGCTTGTGCACTTGAGCCGTTTCCATCCATGATTACAACAACAGTTGGACTGGCTTGCACCCGTAAACAGAAGTACACACATTAATTGCATTTACGGACTCCGAGCGAGACAAAGGATTTGTCGTCATGGTGGCCCTGAGTCACGCCGCTCCCTCACCCGCTCCCTCATCCACAGGTTCAACTGATCAGGGATCAGATAAGTGGTTCAACAGCTTGTTGCACTTTCTGTGTGATCAAATGCGTTGAAAACACCAGAGCTGCTTTGTCCCATCGCTTTAATCAGAGAGTCACAGAGGAACGAAGGCTAATTTCAGTTTAATGTCAGACTCCCCCCAGCTGTCATGATTACAGGGGACAGACCCTGTGAGTGGCTATTTCCACAGATCGCTTGCTGACGTAGTTACGCTTGGAAGGAGTAATATACTGCTAATTATATTGCACTTACCTCGTCTACCGAACGCTCAAAGTGCCTTACGTCGACCCCCTGATTAGTGGGCGATCAGCTCAGCCACGTAAACATTGCATATCCATCTTGAAGAGCTTTAGGCGTGTAAATGTTCTGGCTAGAATGCCACATCCAGAGGTGGTTCTTCAAACGCCTCTTGAATGCATTTACACTTAGCTTGTTTGATATCCCTTAGCTATCCAATCAGCCCAAAACACATGCAGTGAAGTGTAAATAAGGTCTTTGATGAGAAGTGTTTACAGTGTATTATTGTTCATTGTAATTTAGTGCCTCCCCCACGCACCTGAAGATGATTGCTTCTCCTCTCTAAGAGGAGGAGGACACTCTGGTCTTCTGATTAAGGCTTGTTTTCCTGCAGCATAATAGCTGAAACATGCCTCCAGAAGCAAATATGGGTCGCTTGGAGATGTTCTTGCGGGGTTTTTTTACATTTCCAGATTTTCAGCATAATGTTTAATCTTCTCCTTTTGAACCAGCCTAACAACATGATCGCCTAATTAGCTCGCTTGCTCAGGCCCAGGTCCGCCTGACGTGGTGATGAGATTTGGGTGAGAATGTTTCGAGGCATCTGTAAAGTGAACCCAACTTCCAGCCCAGGAAATAAAACAGCAAACCAAGGTCACAGTGTGGAGATTTGTGTGTGTTTTCGGAGCGCCGTCGTCCCGTTTACTGAAGTTAGAGACAAATAAACCTCCTGACTGAGATGAAAGTTCTTCTTTTCATTGCTCAGAGTCACCCAGAGGACTTTACTAAATCACCCCTCAGCTGGAACTGCTCACTATAAATTTTTATGCTCAAGAGCTCTTTGAGAGAGTTTTCTGACTGTTTGGAAAATACAACCACAAACGATTTGACTAATTACCTCCTGCTCCCTCCTCATCTCTTCATCCTCTCAGTGAAATCAGCAGGTAGAATCTGGACACTCTCTGCCCTTCGTGGCACATGATTTGACATGCCTGGATTACGCTCTTTGTTATCCTGCTTCCACTCAATTTTAATGCACTCAAATACCAAACTGTTCAAAGTAGTGGAAAGAGGATCCCTGGGGAACTGCGTCGGAGGAGTCGGCAACACCACTGCTTTGCATTTTGAACGTCACGCTATGCATTCTCATGGCATGCCGTGCCTGAAAGTGTGCACTACTGAGGAGCTCTGTTGCTTTAATATTTGATATTTCCTATGGGGTCCACTGTGTGACGATCAAAGATGGAGACAACCTTGAAATGCCTCCCCCAATTTACACATCGAAGGTATCAATGACAGAAAGTAGGCTAAAATGGAGGGGGGCACAAAAAGACTGAGACTGTGGGAGAGAAGGTGCAGGAAGTAGGGGAAGAGAGTGAGTAGTAGTGGGAGGAGGATTCACACCCCCAGACCCCATACTGAAAACTAATTAAAGCTGTTCGGCCTTTATTTATCACTTGAGTTCGACTATAAGAGGGCGAGCAGCATGTTGTGTCTTCGCTTTTGACACAATCTAAAAGGCTTGTCTGTCGTCCGTCCTTATTAAAAACAAAAACATGTTTCCAGGACACGCTTTACTTCCTCACGCCATTAACTCAGCAGCCCAGTTTGAAGTTTCTTTTACCTTTTTTAAATGAGAGCTAATTTGCACATATTGACAGACTTTCAGCTGTGGTGTTTTCATCCTGCGTTACTCCGTTGCAGCTCGGAACGGAGCTCCGAGTCGCTGCAGGAAATAAGTGCAAAACCTGGAGCTCTGCATGCAGGAGGAGGGTTGTAAAAGCTATGAAAGCAGTTCAGTGCAATTCAGGTCAATTTCTAATAGACCTGATAAAAGATTGAAGACATTTGCCTCTATATGAGAAGTATAATTTTAGAATGACTTGCAGAAAGAGTGCGGGTTTTCTTGACCCTCTGGCATTTTTAAAATCATTGTGTGTGTAACAATGCATTTACAGTATCTGTTAAAGTGATGGATTTTTCTCATTCAGGCATACAGTAGGTGTCTTTTAGATTATGTTACTTGAGGCTTTAATCAGACAAGATAGTCTTTTTTGTCCTTGTTGAGCTGTGTGTCTTTTTACATTGAGTGCAGTGTTTAAACCGGAGTCCAGTTCCTTGTATGTGTGGACATATTTGGCCAATAAAGCTGATTCCTTCTCAGGGGAGAACAGCGGGGAGTTGAGAAGCACGATGATATGAAGGAAAAAGAGTGTTTTCAGTTCTCCGGCTGATTGCATCACTGATGGATTTTAAATATTTTGCCTTTGAAGCCTTAATTAACACTCACGCACCTCACTCAATGAATCCCTGTAACAGATTTTCCTCATCAGTTTCATCATTTATGAGACAATTCTGTCACACAATGTCCATAAGCAGAGATATGTAAGACATTCAGTTGGGACATAATTCATATTTGCTGACATGCTGTATGCGAACTGCTATGCCTATGCTTATTCATTTATTCATCCATGCTGTTGGCGTGAATGAAAATTGAAAATGTAAGGCGGCAGACAGCTGGTCTGATGATTACTGAAGTTGCACGAGGCCGTTCTGTAACCTCTTTTGCTGTGGTCGCACCACGAGGGAAAAAAATCATTTTTACAGACTGATCTGACATGAGAAGAATCTAACTAACTACATAAAATTGGCTTATTCACAGTGTTTCATGACTTATTAAACCAATTTTATTTTCTTCGATCAAACGAGACGATGCTTGAGTTAGAAATGTATGAAAGTGGTCTTCAGGTGAACGAGGCATGGATTTCACTTCTCTCTGTGCATTTAACCTTGTGCTGCGGTAGCCTTCACATTAATCTGACGGCATTCAGGTCAGATTTGTGCCGTGTTAGAAGTGTTACGGCAGTGTTACTATATGTAGCGGTTTGTTTTTAGGTGAAAGTGGCTCAGGTGCTTCGTCAGACACTGGCGTTCATTAAAACCAAATTCTCTAAAACACAGAAATGAATATCAGGCCTCTAGTATCCTTCTGAGCAGCTTCAGTCCTTTGAATGCTGCCATACCTCTGCAGAACTGTGTGTAGTGGGATGTTAAGCCGCCCCTCAAGAAAGAAAGCCTCCAGCTGGTGAAGTGTGGGGTGGAGGTGGGTTCTGCTTTCTGCACTCTAGAACATCTCATAAAGGTTTCATGAAGGTTTCAGGAGTTCATGGAGGCGGTTTGTGAAGATACTGCTGTTTTTTTTTTTGTTTTTTTTTTTCATTGTTAATGGTGACATCATCATTTTAGATTAATGGGAATTTAACAAGGGAAGAGTGTGTAATCCCACTTGTTGTGAAAAAGCTTCGTCCCAGCCAGTCAGTCTGACTAAATGGCTGCCCACACCATCGCAGATGCAGCACCATTTTTAACATTTGCCAGCATTCTGTCGCTCAGTCGTCGTGGTGTTTTTCCCCACAGTTAAATGATCTAAATTTTGTTCTTCATACATATTATTCATCCAGCAGTTTCCAAATGGCTGCCATTCCATTGAAGCCAAATCTGTGTTCCTTATAATGTGTTGTGTTTATACTCTAACAGTGATGCAGTTTAAATTCGGTGTTATTTAGGCCACAGTTTTATAGGCTTCATAAACTTTACTGTTGATTCAGTGACATTTAACTGAAGCAAACTGCTCCTTCTTGGTGATACAGGTTTTTCTCTGTTTGTTGTTGTTACACCGGCTAAGGCTGTTGCCACAATTCGTGTCTGCTGTCGCTTTTGATTAGAAATTCAAAGCACCATTTAAATGTGGATTCAATTAAATATCGGATCCCTAATGGTCACTTAAAAAAAAATTAAATTAACAAAATTTAGTTTAAATTCTCAGTGTATATAAGCACAGCAGAACTCCAGCAGGGGGCGTTCTTAAATGCACCGTCCGTCTGCTCTGAAACAGTGCGTGTTAGCGATCCGTGCTGGACATATAATCATGACGCCAAACAGTGTGAGACGTAATATGAGGAAGCATAGCTGTGGAAAGGCTGTTCCTCACAGTGACATTAGCGAATGAAGAGAACACCTTTAATTCTTCAGTTTAAAATTAAAACCAGCTGGTTTGTGGCAAATCGAGCAAATTACATGATCATTTCTCAAATTGGATATTTGGAAGCAGTGGAAGCACTGAACCACAATTTGGAATAAAAAGCATGTTGGGGTTTTTTTTAGTGTTGTTTCATGCTTTGATAATTTGTATTAAAGCAGCGACTGCCAGACTGACTCGTTAAAACTGACTCACATACAGTGTCTATGTAGCCGTCAGTGAAGCTCCGATTAATTTAATTTAGTCATTTATTTTTCCCTTCACGTTGTATTACAGTGAAAATGCAGCACCATTTATTCCCAAATCACTATTAATACAGTTTAGAAATGTCATCATTGATTATTGACTATTCGTTACAGTTCCCATCTTGTGTTTAATATACTATACTATATGGCTTTTAGTAAGAAGAAGGAACAAATGCTGGATATCCTGAGCTGAAACCCCCTAAAACTGTATTTTGCTGGAGCTGTTTGAAAAGACGTCCATTTGCGTCTCTGAAATAACAATTCAGAAAGGTTAGCTGTGCTAATCTATGCAGTCCTGACTCCACGCTCGCTGAGACTAACTAAATGTTGAAATGAGTGACAGCTACAGTATCTTCAGACTCCTTTCTTGCTTACTTGTTTCATGGTTACACAGCGAATAAATGAATATATTAGCGCTAGATATAAATGGAGCAAACAGATAACAGGGGAATAAGAGAGACAGAGCGAGAGGGAGAAGGGGGCCACTTCTTCTTGCTCTTGACTTTTAACCAGCACGGCTAGTAGCTACGTCTCTGTGGCACCTCTGAAAAGCCAGGCTCAATCCATTAAACTGGCAGTTGGATGAACTCTGTACAGGCCTCAGAGCTTCAAAGCAGAAGATATATCCTGATGCTCCCTCGAGGCGCTGATCCCACTCCTGAAGCGGAGAGCTGCTCCTTATCCGGCGAGACATTAAGCACGTTGAAGGTGTTGGATGTCCCAAATAGAGATGATACAAAACCCCCGCTCAGTAAATGCAGGGGACGACCGGATGAGTGTTATTAGAATGTAAAACAGTCACGACCTTACGAAGCATAACTCCGCAGACATTACATGATAACTGCCCGATCAATCCTATGTCGCTATCACTTAGATGGTGTCAGATCTCTCGCCATTAATCTGCAACACATTTTGGTGTAAAGAGCACCAGAGATGTTCTTGATGTTTCTTTCTTCTTCTTTTTTTTTTTTTTAATGCAACATCAGGATTCTGCCTTAAACCGAACATGACGTGATACCTCGAAGTGCACTTGTGGTTGAGGGTTTAACTGCGCTGCCGTTTTTAATCAGCGCAGACATCCGGGTGGAGACAGGCGACAGTAGCTTGGGCTCACATTGCCCTGTCAGCGCACCCAGCCAGCCAATCAAGATGACAAGTGTCACTGTGCCGTGCTCATGTGTTTCCCAAAAAAACCAGCCTGACCGCCTGCAGGAATATCGAACCTCTGTCGGTTCTGCGGGCGCTTTGCTGTAAAGGTCAGTTAAGATGCAGAACAAACAAGCACTTCATATCAGCCCTGAAGTACGTCTTAGACCTGCGGTGCGGTACTGTAGCTCTTTATCCAAATAAAACTCCCACAACTGCAGTATCTCTCCCTTTTGTCAGGATGCTGTGTTCGCTCTTGATCATTCAATCTCATATAAAGCTTCTGGGATTTGGAGAACAGGCATTTACACTCTCTGCCTCCTCCTTAGAACCCGCGGTTCTCTTTCTTGGCACTTGCTCAGAGAAGAGAGCACGGTCCCTTGTGTCAGCACAACCCCTGGCGACAAGCCTCATTACATAACCTCTGGCAGAAGCTGAAATATGCAGCAAATCTACAATAGCAAAGAAGCAGATAACGCTGCAATAGAGATAGCCTTTGATATGCCAGGCATGGCATATAATAGTCAGAAATTACACCACTCAGCGAGATGCGGTTTAACGCTGCTAGAGATGCGACATAGTTGTATCATTCATGCTGTATCCCATCAGCTATGATGCTGTTTTTTTTCTGCTTTTTGTCTCACTTGGATGTTTCATTTAATGTTTAAGCATCAGCCTGCAAATGGAAATGAGCCTAAATTTGGCACACTCTCATCACATCGACGTTAACCTTTAAATGGGCAAGAACACAGAAACGATGAAGAGTCGTCGCCGTTCTGCAAATCGTCCGTCAAATAATCCAAATTCCAAAAAAAAATAATGGACAAATAAAAGAATGAAACTGAAATGTATTTAGATCTGTAAATAACTGCACAAACAATCTGGGATAAAAGAACAGGAAAAGCAAACGATTGACAGCCAATAACAATTAGTCCCAGTTGCTCCTCAGCAGACAATAACAGAAAGGCTAATTTTACTCCTTATACTGATGCCAGCGTGTCATTCTGATCACACATTTTTAGATTTATCTGTGAAATTGAAATATGACTTTCAGTTTTCATTTTACAGTTCCTATCCGCTTGCATTTCCCGTCTCTTTAGTTTATAGATTTGAAAGAATCTAAGGAGTGCTGCAACAACTAAAAGGCTGATCTCAAACCTTTATTTAAACATTCATCTCGTCGATCAGTCGAATCCTGTTAGAATTAAACGGTTTGCGAGGCCCTGAATGGCGGAAACGCTCCGAGTTAATTGAACGTCTGAGTGGCGGTAGAGGGTGAGCGAAGCAGTTCAGAGCATTTTCTCCGGCGACAATATCGAGCCTCACGTTTACTCATAACAGAGGTCTGTCCAGTGAGGCATCAACCTTCCCCTCGCTGCACACACATGCACATTTCTCCTCCAAATAATTTGCAGTTGTTTTTACCGACCGTGTATCCTTCCTTGCTGTATACCTACAGCTGTATATCCATCCGTTGCCTCATTATTACAGTCATTAGCTGTTCTTGTGATGCTGCTGCTGCAGATAATGTCCTCACTTTGGCCCACCACATTAAGCTCATCCTCTCTGTCTTCCTCTCTCGGTCCCTCCTCTGAATCTGATCAGCCACTGAGAATAAAAAAGCTACCTGATCCTCTCTCTTCCTTTAATAACATTCGCAGAACATTCAGACATTGAGAACCTCGCGATTAACCATTTGTAATTCAATTTTGAATCAGAATTAATGTTCAGTATAATTTAAGGCTGCAACTAATGATTATTTTCATTATTGATTCATCTGGTGAGTTTTTAATCGTGAAATGTGAAAAAGTAATGAAAAATCTAGTCTATCACAGTTTCCCGGAGCCCAAGGCACCATATTCAAATGTGTTGTTTTGTCTGACCAGCAGTCCAAAACAGTCTGAAGATGTTCAGTTTATAATGAGACAAAACAGAAGAAAACAACAAATTCTCACTTTTGGAAAGCTGGAAGCAGAGGATTTTTGGTGCTGTTGCTTGAGAAATCACTGATACGGTTCATCAGTTATTAAAACTGTTGAATTTTATTTTCCCTTCGATTGATTAATCTAGTGATGGTTTCAGCTCTGATGAAGGTTCTAATGTATCGTAAAATTACAAATAAATCAATATTTCAACATAATTTCCTGCCTGTAAATGACTCATAGTTATACTGAGAATAGTTGTACTTATCATACTCCCATTTGAACAGCGTACACGTACATCAGGAGCAGTGATGTTGTAACTGTCAGAAGATGTGGTGAGTTTAAAAAACTATATACAGTAACTATATACAGTATAAGGGCACCAAGTCGCTACATATATGTTTGTGGCTCCAGAGGGAGCTGATAAATTGCCTCAAGTGATGTCACTTGAGTCAGCGTCAGTTGGCTCTGGAGACTACATGTTTGAAAATGAAACAGATCTGGAGTGTGGAGTTAGAAAGACTTCTGTCAGACCTGCTCCTCCTCTCAGCTTGAGGTTACATTAGTCACTACTAGCATAATACACCCTGATCTCCATATTATTAATTAACATATAAACAGTGGACTGCTCTTTTAAGTAATATTTTCAATATGGTCGTTTTTATGCAAGACATATGACTTACAATGACACAGGTCCAGATACAGCATACAGACCACAGTCCGAGCTTCAGGTCACGATTTGAACAATTAGCACCCTTTTCATTTGAGAGCAAGATTAAAATATCAGCTCCTTGTTTGTTAATTAGCACAGCTTCCTGAGAGGATCAGGGCTATTAAATCAAGTTAATTATCAGCCAGTGCCCCATGAAGGAGAAAAATGACAAAAGAGCAAGGCGGCATGGCCAGTAACCTTGGGAATGGATGAAACTACAGCCAAGTGTGCATCAACAGGCGGGTAAACTGTTCCAGTAGAACCGTGAGACTGTGAACTGGTAGACAAACACCCACAGAACAATGTTTTTTACTTGTTTTTTATTCCCTCCAGTGTCTAGTATGCATGTTGGCCCTGAACTCATCACCCTATCTGCACAGTGGAAAGCAGTTAGAGCCGTATCTTGAGTAAATGAACTCTCATGAGGAAGGTCAGGCAAAAATAATGGACCTTTCTCTTTTCAGAAAGTCATTTTTTGTCTATAGAGACCCCTTTTTAGCTGCACCAGATGAATAATAGGAAGAAAACACTGTTCACAGTGCAGTCCGTCACAATGGCATCAGACTAATTCAAATGCTGTCTACTGGTGTCTGCAAAGCTCTGAAATGAGCAAGAGAAATATTTTTTGTGGACACTGTTGATTAGCATGTTCATGATGATACTAAAGAGTGAACCAGGAAAACAGATAGGAAAAAATGTAACGGTGAGAATTTTCCCTCAGATGGCCTTTAAATTGAGTTTAAGGGTTTTACATGAAAACATCCTCAGATATTTTGAACTCTTCAGTTCCATTATAACTGTAATTTATTTCCTAACAGTGTTGGCGAGTTATGCATACGGTCCTCCCGGGGCTCTCGCTGCTGCTGTTATCTTTCAAAGAACAGCAAGTGCTATTACCCCTGCAGATGAGACAGAAAAAAATAAAAAATAATGACCCAAATCTGGGAAAGACCTTTGATAGTCACGAACAAAGCGAGGAAAGGAGAGGAAGCGGAGCGCGGCCATCCTTTCCTTTCTTCAGCCAGGAACTCACAGAGGAAGTGTCAATCTGTCAGAGGCTGGATATAATCTTCCACACTGAGACTCATGGGGCGATCATGGTGCCCTGTCACCGGTAGTCCTTGTCGTTGATTAAGGCTTTTCATCCTCCATTGGGCATAGCTGTGGGCCGCCTGCACTTTGTCTTGTGACATGCGTAATTTCCTCCTCACAGTGTCCCTATCTTGATAGTGAGCTAATAGAAACTCTCTGCAGATCCGCTTCTAATGAAGACAGATCCTCAGATGGCCAAGCAGTCTCATTTATATTACCAGTCTATCAACTTGTTTTAAGTAGATTAGGCATGTTCCATGCGACAGGCAGAAGGGGACGGGGGCGCGAGTGTGTAAAAATAATTTACAAAGGGATTTTAGAGGGAATTATTTTAGTTTAAGCCATTTCATAGCGCCGCTGAAAGAACGCTTGATCTCTAGACAATGAGGAGATGAGAGGACTGTCAGCGGAGATTGAAAATGTGATCAGATCGTTGTAGATATGCACTGAGGGCAGATTGGTTGAGGGTGGCTGGATAGTTTAATGACTATTTTCATTATTGATGGATCTGTTATTTTCTTGCTTCATCTATAAAATGTTAGTAAATGGTTTGAAATGATTGTCAGTATTTCCCAGAGCTGAAAGTGGCATGTTGAAATGACTTCTTTTGTCAGACCAACGGTCCAAAATCCAAAGATAAACGATTCATGATGGTCTAAAGTGGAAAAAAAGCAGAAATTATTCATATTTTAGAAGCTGGAACCAGCAAATGATTGGACAGTTACTTTGGAATTAATTGATAGTCAAAATAGTTGCTGATTAATATTTGTGTAAATTGTTTTAGCTGCATGAATTTTAGTGTGACACAAGGTGGGTATTCACAATTAGATGCAGCCTGTTGTTATGCATCACTCCAAATCAAACCAAATGCAAAATTGACCTTTTCAGTGCTTTCATTTGGTTTCATTTTGACCAATCTGAGAGCTGGTGTGCTGCAAAATTCTAGAAATCGTCCTCTGCAGACTGACAGACAAAGAGTGAATTAAAAAAAAGAAATCAAGCGTCTAACAGCAGGTCAGAGGGACTGCAGAGTGTAGGTGGTTCTTTGACAAAATATGAAGAGAAAATCCTACACGAGTCACCTTTCAGCTTGCCGTGCCGTCCTTTGAGGTTGTGTGTTTTCATTACCCTGAACCAGACTGACATTAGCCTCTAATGATCCTGCGCATCCCACTCAATAAGCTTGAGGGAGCAGACAACTCTCTCTGGCAGAGCTGCTGGTTGATGGGGTCTGTTAACCAATATTATCATTAATAATTCAGCTCATCCCTTTCGAAGGTAAATATTTGGATATTATAATTGCAGTATGTATTCACTACTTATGGCTTCTGATAGTATTATGTTGATGAATGCCTCATGCAGACCACTAGTGTGCTGTTATGTAAGAAACTGGAACACATGATGTTAATATTGCCAGTGGGTATTTGTTTCCCAAAGATGACAGTGATCGTGACTAGAAAACATTCAAAATAATTTTCAAAGAGTGATTAGTTGTTGTTGTTTTTTTCCATTTGGGCTGCGACTAACAGTTATGATTATGAGTTAATCTGCCAGTTCTTTTCTTGATTCATCTGTTAATTGTCAAACAAATAGTGAAATAAGTGATCATCACAATTTGATATAAAACAGTGAAAAGGTGCAAATCATCACACTTGAAGGACTGAAACAACATGTCGTATTTTTGCATGAAATGTGTGGATCGATTATGAAAACAGTTGATTGGTCTTGTGCTGATCAGCCAAGACTCATTTCATATCTAGTTTTTAATGTTGCATGACTTCAGCAGCATAATCAAAGTGTCTAAAATGTAAATGACTATTGAATACTTAATAAAACATAAGGCCACTATCTCCTGTTGGAAGTGCTTTAATCCTCCCTGGATGGCTGTCAGAGTGTGCTGAACGGTGTGCAGTGGGATATTTGACTGTTCTGTGCAAAGGAAAAGCCTCCAGCTATTTGCCATAAATGTTCAATGATCTATGATTGGGGAGGATGTGGAAATTGTTTGACTTCATTCAGGCGGTCATGAAGACAGGCTTTAATTTGTTTTGCTGGGTGCGCAGTACCCGGATGTTGGCCTTGTGATCTTTGAGTACTGGGAGATTGCGATGTAAACACTGTGCTGTAGAACGGCCTCTGATGAGGCGCCTTCCCATATCGCTACTGACATACCACATACATATTAAATTAGACTAAAAGCTGTCAGAAAGGAGCAGTTTAACACACCCTGGTTGCTCCCTGTCTAATTTCAGGATGAAATATGATAATATGGCAACAATATTTGGGTTTGCTCTCACTTTCATGTAACCATTGATGGAAGAAGTACTTTGGTCATTTGGTTAAGTAAAAGTATCAATACAGCATGTACAAATACTCCACTGCAAGTTAAATTCCTGCATTCAAAATCCTACCTCAGGAAAAGTACAAAAATATATTGGGGAAAATGTACTTAAATATCAAATGTAAAAATCTCTCCTTCTGATATTCTAATATGTTACAATATTAGATTTTATTATATTAGATTATTTTTTTCTGATGCATCAATGCCTCCTTATAGTCCAGTTTCCAACCTATGGATCAGACCCCACAGGGTCACGAGAATAATCTGAGCTGTCGTGAGATAATTAATGAGGAAGGAAAGTGGGAAAAATAAAGTTCCGCTGCAGAAATTTTTAATTTATTTTTGGGGCTTTTCTCCAATCGTTGCATCTTGTGACATATCGCCTAATTTGGCCTCTTTGAACATGGAACAGATATTTAAATAAAACCATCAGAGAAATTCAGAGGCTAAATGGAACTACTGTCAATTTATTGACATTCAAAACATGACAAGGGGCCCAAAAAGGTTGGAAGCCAAAATTTTAACTCATACTCATCCTGTACTCATAGTAGGAGTATAAATTAGCACACATTGCAAATACTCAAGTAAAGTACCTCAAAATTATATTGAAGTACTACTATAGTAATACTAGAGTAAATATTACTTTCTACCACTGCATGTACATCAAATAAGGTTGTTGCCAAGCATTCATACTGTTTCCAGGGATTCAGCCTCATTAAAACAACTTGATATTTATTAAATCCCATGTTTGGGCTCAGAAACTCTCTTATTTTCGGTTCCCCAAGTTGTCACAGTGGATGATCCAAGTAGCAGGAAAGTTGTAATTTATTTTGCACCTTGTGGGCAAATATAGTGGTCTAAATTCCAATAAACATCTAAGCTGTGCCATTACATGCAGCCCCACCGCTCTGCTGGTGGAGATTATTCCAGAATTCAACCCTGTGGTCATTTATGTGGAAGTGCAACTTTAGGGGAAGTGTGTTGTGTGCTGGGCTTGGTGGATGCTAAACCCTGCAAACACATTAACATCAAAGGAAACTAAGCAATACGCATACATTAAACGTCAGCCGCTGATCTGCGGTTATCACGCTTGTTCAGAGGGGAGGGACCAGGTGGGAAATTACACTGGGAGTAATCTTAAACTCCTTGGAAAAAAATCCATAAAATGGAAAATGATGATATGACTTCCTGACTAAGCATCAGCAATGGCTCCCCTGCTCCTCATAATTGAAACAATGCTGCAGGATACCACAAGTCAAGAAGGCACATAATGCATAACAGTGCGATGAATGTATGAGGTTTAATAGATCGTGAAAATGGCAGCCTGATGACAGAGATGGAGCATTTCATTAGAAAGCCTGAATCGAGTCTGTACGGGTGGTTGCTGTTGCACTCTAATCCACAGTGATGAAAGACTGGCTGTTAGAGAGCCCACACAGTACACCTGGAAGGATGGCCTTTTGTTCACACGATACCCTTAATTAGAGGTTCTGAGAGCCAGTGCTATTTTGGATCCAGTTTTAAGCTGGTAAAATAACTGGACATGTTAAGCTCCTGGAGTAAGAAATCTCCGATGTAGTCCTCTTTTCTGTCGAATTTTATTAGTATGGAGAGATGTGCAAATCATTAAAGTAGCCGTCCATCCGAATGGCTAATTGTCACAGTTCACGTACAGGGCAACTGGGAAAGGACCCAAATGCAGACACTATGGAAGAGGAGATTCAATTAAAGGCACGTCAGTAGAATCGATGGTTGAAAAAAGGGCTAATGGTTGGCAACAAAAAGACAATCCGAGCAGGGTGACAAATCTGACCAACAGCAGGTCTGAAACACAGATCGCAGCAAAGCAGACTGATCCAGTTCTGATGTACCCCTAAGCCTCAAACACTAAAAACCTCAGACTTTATCTGATGTCACCTCTGACATTATCGTAAGTGTGTGGGTGCAGGACAGCTCCACACTGCACTGCGGATGCTAAATCTCATGGTGTACACAGCTTAACAAATCGAGGTGTTTGTTCTTTGCTCCCCATTGATAAGTTAAACCATGCAGTCGGGCCAAGTCGACGTTTGAGGGCCGACTACAGCGTGTAGTCATGCTTTATTTCGTCTGTCATTGCTGTTTTGTCACTGTGGGTTATTTCATTTAGCGAAGTCTGCAGACTTGCAGAAAGTGTGCACAAAAGGCTCAGAGGGTCTGTGACAGAGCCTTGGAACACATTGTTGATTTCGCAGCGGGACATCCCTGAGCCCTCGAGCCAAAATGCATTAAGAGTTTACAGGATTTACAGGCGCATGCATGAGAAGGCGCATTCTTCATCAGATTTTTAAACTCCAAATATGAACATCAGTATTAGCCTCAAACATCCTGTGTCTTTCAGGCTGCAGACGGTGACAGGCAGGGGCGGCAAAGTGAAGAGGGACGACTTGTTGACAGATGTCAAACAGAAGGGTTGGAAAAGTTTCAGGGTGAATATAAGGCCAGGGTGGAAGAGAGTCAGCATTTAAGATGAAGTCAATTTCAATGTAATCGTCATGATCAACAGATTTGCTCGTTGGGCACAGAAATATTTCACATCATTAAACTTTGGTGAACTTGGGTGTCGCATTGGTGACCCGGCTAACAAGTTTGCTAACTGATATGTAGGTAAGCTAACCAGCTGGGGGAGCTTTTCTCCCTCCTCTTCAGTGAGCCTTTATTGAATGAAATGACGTACAATCCTGAGAACACGCTGCTCAGTACTGACAAAATAGAAGCTCGAAGAGCGACTGTGACTGACTAACACGGGCATGTTCCTGGTTTGCAAGCATGCTAGCTGTTAGCGAGTAGCTAGCTACAGCTATGTTGCTGTATATCTCCCTTGTACATATTATTAAGTTTTCAGTTTGTCCTTTAGTGCTACTTTTATATACTTTGTTGTATTTTATTGTTCTATTTCATACTAATGTAAAGGCATATTATGTATATTTGTGCATTAAAATATCTAAAAACAACTAGACCTGTGGTATATACATTATCTATTAGCTGCTGTGTTATTTACCATTGTTTCCATTGCTCTGTCGTGATGGAGCGCGATTATTCATTTTCATTGGTAACATCATCATGACATCATCAAACTCTGTATCATGTTATTGTTTTGATTGAGAGCAGCAGAAATTACATAATGTGTTTAACATATTTGAATATTTGTTCATACGTTGTCCATGTGTGTAGAGGGAGGGGCCTACAATTGCATGTCATTCTGCAATCCTGAATTGTAGAAAGGAAAAGTAGCTGAACTTGAATCACTTTAAGCTGCCTTAGTAGGATTTAGATTCAATAAAACACCATCAAACCTGAACCTACACAAAATCATATATAACATGTATGTCTTTCGTGCAAAGACAGCAGCAGCTGAGGGTTAGAACGATTCAAATATTTGTCTTTCATCTGGCATCTTTAATAAAGCGGTAGCTATATATTCTTGTCCTTAAAGCCTTCAGTATGTCGGTGGTGTAAGCAGAGCTTAATCCTCTGGAAAGTCCCAATATATGAAATGCGCTCCACGCCATGTACTAATATTTCTCTACATGGATAAGACACCCAGAGAAGAACAGCCCGAGGCATTGTAGCAGTGCTGCTGTGTTTGCGTGTGTGCGCGAGCGTGTGGGGGTCCAGAATAATGTTTGTATTGACTGAGGGAAGTCTACAGAACCCCCATTACAGCCACGCTGTAAACAAAGACAGGTCACAGTGTGTAAGTCAGACGGGGAGTGCGAGGTATCTGCAATCATGTAACGAATGTGGTTCACAGCAGCTCATTGACGATGCTGTTCACGTCCGTTTCTGTTCGCACAGCAAATCTGTCGGAGATACCACGAGTCAATATTGGATTCATTAAAGCAAACCCTGGACTGAAAGCAAGTTTTATTATAACCATATAGACTCTTTTTTCTTTACATTTAACATAATTAACAAAGTACTTCAGTTCTGTAGTTTGTGCTGCAGTTTAGAGTTCAGACCAACCAGGAGCTGATGCTTTTTGGAAAACTTTTATTTAGAAGTATTCAAGAATGTTTCATGCTCAACCCCCGTCATGTTTAGTACTCATCTGCAACAGCAATAGGTTGTGAAAGAAACGTGCTGCAACTTGGATTATGTCTTTTTACCAACAGCCTGAACATGTCTGAAAAAACAGATTTCAAGCTATAGCATGATTAATGCAAATGAAAATCAACCGGTTATGGGAAAAGTTTGACATTTTTGGAAATGCACTTAATTTGTTTTTTGCCGAGAGTGATACCACTCTCGCGTCTGCCAGCAGCCAGATAACTTGGCTTCGGTGCTGGTGGGCAGATTTTGTTACCTTTGGACGGAGCCAGCTGTCTTCAGCCGTTTCCAGCCTTTAAGCTTATATAAGCTAAGCGAGCTGGCTGCTGCTGGTAGCTTCATATTTAGCGTACAGCTGCGTGAGGGATATCAATCTTGTCATCTAACTCTTGGCAAGACAGTGAACAAGCGTTCTTCCCAAAATGTCACATATTTTCTTTAAGGTCAGGTAACAGTGGTCGTCCTGGTTAAATATTTTAAAAGAATACATTGGAAAGGATGTGTTTTTCAGTATTTTACCCAAGCAGCCATCCAGGGTTGAAATGACTGAGCATTTCTGTTTCCCCATCATTATATTTCTATATGCTTTGTTTAATCCCTTCTTCAAGGCATGTGTTTCCTCTGTTTCCTGGAGGTAGTGGATGTTGCTCGGGCAGGCTGGCTTTGTGGGTCTGCATGTTTGCAATCTGAGTAACCATTTTTAATTCCCCGCTTACAGGTGTCAGACATGAAAGCTGGGAGTGGTAGACATGCTATCCCATTCCGCTGCCTCTGCATTAGTAATCAGGACTTGGTGTAAATACAGACATCTCATTACCGGCGAGCTGAAGTGAGGTGCTGAGGAAGGGCAAGGGCAATGACAAGGATTCTCTGAATAATAGGCTCTAACAGATCAGCATTACCACCATTAAGTGGACTTGCGGTGCACAGTAGTAGCCCTACAGGCCCATTATGAAGCAAAACACAACCAAGTGAGATAACTAAAGCCTCTAATGGCAGCTGTCTCCCTTTACAATTTAATGTTGTTAAACACAAGTTGGTGGATGTTGCGTTGTGTGTGTGTGTGTGTGTGTGGAGTGTAATATGATTGCAGTGCTCACTATGAGAGCGCAGGAGATGTTGAATAAAACATTTTCCTGCTTTTATTTTCTTTGCATTTCTTAATTGATTGTATTATTGTCTTGTTTTTTTAATTGATTATATTGCCTGTATTACTGTGCTTGAGCTCATTTGTGCAAGACAATCAACAGTGACCAGAGGTAGCTCACATGCACTCCTGCAAAGTCGATATGTTAATGCATTTTGCTGAGAAACAACAACATTGTGCTTCCTTTTATTTGTCCTGAGCTTCCTCTAATGCTTTGTTCATATTCGATCGAGGACTTGGGAAAAACAAGGAGAACATGGAACTGCAATTAATCATGTCCAGTGTCTGCCAACAGTGATACCTATATTGGTCTTTGAACCGGTGGAGGTTATAGGATGAACGCTTTTTGCATCCATCTTTCTTTAAGGCACTGGCAGGCTAATGAGAAAATTGGATCTGAATGGTGGATCTATACGCGTTCACTGTTGAGAAGACCAGGAGCGAAACAAGATTACCGCCCGGCTTCACAGTGTTTGTACAGGATTTGCTTGGCTTTTACAACATGTCACGTCATAAAAGTTCATAAATTCAGAACACTTTTTTAAAAACGGTGAATGACTTTATGTTGAAATTACAATTTTCGAAATCGCTGCAACAAACTCACCCATCCAGTCCAACTGCACTTATAATTGAATATTTTCATGCGGCCCTTTCTGTGGAGCCAGCCACTGTGGCACACAAATTGTAATCAAGGCCAGAATAGTGCTCAGAGAGTTGGGTGGCTGTTGACTACAGGATTTAGGAACTCGGCTGTGCCTTCCCACTGCTGCTGGCGAGAGATTTCTGCCAGGCACTGGTGTGCAGAACAAGAACTAATCTGGAGTGGTCTGTTGCAGCTGAAAGGAACTGGCCCTGAAGTCATGTATTATGGGAAAAGTGGGGATAATTTTTCCCACACATTTCCACAATTTTCCGCCTGGCACGACTCCGTGGATCCCATTCATCTGAATTTTAGCAGTTAATATTTTCATCATTCAAATCAAAACCGTCTTTCTTTAAATAAGCTGTGAAACTGTTGCTGTCTGTTAATCCAAATAACTTTGTTTACAAGTTCCCAGCACACTGTGATACTCGTACATTGAAGCAATGTGCTCTGTTTTGACCAGACTTAAATTTTGAATGCACAAAGATTTAGTTTTTAAGGCATTTCAGGGATCTCTTTAGTGTGAAGACATGCTCATACATATTCATGAGTAGTGGGCAGACCTTAACATTGACAGAGAAACTGGGGAAATGCTTCAAATCACACATTGTGAATATCAATGAAAAATGCAGAAGTGGGCCCCTTTGTGACGCACAAATGCTAGTATTTTTTTCACATAAAAATGGGAGAAATGTATGACACTGCAGTACTCATACACATTAAATGAGCAGAAGCAAGCAGGAACCCTTTGAATTTATACGAAACTTGATCTAACCTGATCTGCATGTAATATATTGCAAAGCCAATGTCACATGAAAACAAATCCCAACCCGTTGTCATTCCCAGCTCATCAAATACCGATGATGCCTCTCTGTTTGGGCCTTTCTGCCAGAAGCCTTTTCTAACACGTGGTTAAACCTTCTGAAACTGGTTTAACTACTTGGCTAGTTTTAGGAAAAGATCATGGTTTGGTTTAAAATAAGTACATTTACATATGTGACGTAACTTACGTTTGTTACATAAGTAACTTGACTTTTGGTTTCAAACAGGACGCAAACCCCAGTCTCGCTAAAGGATACCTTGTGCGTCTGTATGAGACGCCGATGGCCGTGACAAAACAGCGGTATTTAATGACCCGGGAAAGAGAACAGTCTGCAAATCCACGTGACTAAGGTTGCTTTGGCAACACATTAACTAGTAAGTACAGCTGTGGAGGTAACAGAAAAACAGAACAAAACAAAGGAAATCAGCCATAAACAGCGTGACTGAATTAGAGGAGCTTTAACAAGTTGAAACTGACACAGCAGCCGCGTCACATTCAACCCAACAAATGACCAAATGCAAAGTTTGTTCACAATACAAGCATGAAAAAAAAGCATGTGATTTAGCAATTTTACCTACACCAAACAACACGAAACAATCACTGAGACTGTCCAAGTGCAGCAAAACCCACGAAACATTCGAGTGACGAAGTCCTCCTGAGGCCATAGTTACTATGACTGTTGTCGAGAAAAGTCCACTCAGGGAGGACGTCGGCTGGGATGGTAAAACATCAGACTGCCTGTTTCCTGTTTCCCACCGACAGTCAGCGTGGGCTTCTTTTAACCTTCCCTAACCTTATCCCAGTGGTTATTATTGTAACCATGACAACGGTGGTCCCCAACCTCAACGAAGTAGTAATTTTGACCCAGACCATGATCTTTCCCTAAACCTTAAAGTTATTTTTAGGCCTAATACAATCTGTATTTGTGTGTGTGTGTGTGTGTGTGTGTGTGTGTGTGTGTGTGTGTGTGTGTGTGTGTGTGCGTGTGTGTGTGTGTGTATTTAAGCCTCAAAGGACAGAGATGGACATGTTCATTTGTGACACCAACAAGCTATTTAATGTCAACATCCACCCAAAGCTGCAGCTTTAACAGCACAATATGTGTCATGTCCTTGTTGCTTAATTCATTTATGTGCTATGCTAACGTATGCTATTACTGCCAGTTACCACGTCCCATAACAGATCCTCCTAACCGGACCCGGTTTGCTTTGTATTGGCTGAAATACAAACAAATATCCAGTATTGTTGCCATTTGAATTCAGTTTTTTTAAGTTGAAAATTTCTTTTCTTCTTTCTTCTCCTGTAAAATTACATTCCCATCCTACACTAATCAACAAATCTGTCAGTTATACAACAAAAGCGACGCCCGAGGAGGAGCAGCAAGCCACTGAACCATGAAATTAAGATGAAGACATTAATGTAAAGGGAAGCTCTGAGCAGTTGTTGTTGTCATTCGTAGCCCCCACCCGCACAATTAACACCTATTTAGGAAAAAGAATAAAACAAAAGCCTGATTTTGAGTTTGCTGTAACTTTATCGATGAAAACAAGCTGAGTGATTCAATCTTATCGTCCGGTTTGATGAAGAACACGTCTGGGCAACACAAGGAGAAACCAGCTAACGTTACAACCATGTGTCAGAGTGATAAAGATGCTTATTCACTGTGCTGTTTAAATATTTATCACTAGACCTTTGTCTCTGTCACATGACTCAGGAGGTTCGACCGAAACATTACGCTGTCTGAGTTGTAGCAGATGAATTAGTGATATGGGTGCATGATTGTCCTGACTCATTTGAGGGAATTCTGCCTGTCAAGAGGGACGCATCATTTAAAATGTGATCCGAAGCCACTTTTGCTGAGGACAGCATGTGGCATAAAAACCTTTGCTATGAGCTAAGATTAATTCGACACCTTGTCAAGTGTGTCTCCGTTATGAGGAACTCTCTTGCTGGGACAGAAAGATGATTTGCCTCATTGTTTGTGTTGTAAATCTTGTATATTAACCAGAGTGCAAGTGGATGTCATCTCTGATTAGTGTCAACAGGCCTCTAATGAAGATGTTCAACCTGTAGGCGTGCTGCAGCTCCCATGCACTCACTCTGCGGTAAGAGACTTCCCTCACAGCGCGGTGGCTTTCACTCAAGAGCATCTGGACTTTAAAAGTTTGTTGGAAAAAAACTTCCAGAGTCCAAATCCCGCAATAAAGCCACCAAAAGACACATATGGCAGAAATGACAAAATGGAAAGCTTGTTAAAAGGATCGCTGAGAGGAGGAATCAGCAGTTCGGAAAATAGGATTGAGTGGAGAGTGTGAGGGATGAATCTGCAGCTGTTTGGGAGATCAGCAGACTGTGGTCAGCACGGCAAGGCCACACAGACGTCCCCCTGATGAGCAGACGGACGGCCAGGAGGAGGCGGCAGAGGAGGTGATCCAGAATGTGGACGCTCCGCGATCAAGAAGCAGCGATAAGGAACAACAGAGGAGCGGAAACCGAAAACTCAGACAAAACGGCTCTCTGCCTGCCTTCCTGTCTGTCTGCCTGCCTGCCTGTCTATCTGCCTGCCTGCCTGCCTGTCTATCTGCCAGCCTGCCTGCCTGTCTGTCTCTCTCTACTGCTGGATGCCTGTGAATCTCAGCGCTGACGTCTGCTCCCGCTTTCAGCTCAGTCTGAGAGGAAAAGGAAGAGAAGCCGACAGGAGAATAATTTATCCCGCCCTCTTCTTATAATGTCACACTAACTCACAGCGGCGTGGAAAATGAATTACAAAAGATGGAGGGAATGACAGTAAACATATCCTGGGTGATTTTCTGGGTACAAGGGGAATATTATCAGGTCTGGAACAGATTACAGTACAAGGAAACTCATTTGGATGTAAAGGTTAAAAGTAACAGGCTTTGTGCTGACAGTCAGTCTCTTACTCTGTTTACTGGAGCTTCTCCAAGCTTTGCATTTAAATGAGACGTTTTTTTTTTGTTTCTGGGAGAAACTTGTTAATGAGCGGAAATACTGAATAATGTGCCATTAGAAGCTTACAGAATACTTCAGGTCTTAAATGTTCAGGTATATCCTTCAAACAGGAGACATTTTCAGGGTTTTTTTTATGATGCAAGCATTTTTTAGGGCTGTCAACAATAAATTTAGCTGTAATTGCTTCTTTCCCTGAACTGGGCCTCCGGGGCAGCACTCCCTCCCAGCCTGCCTACAAATCCCACCTCTGATTGGCAGAATCCTAAACTGAACTGTGGCCTGAACTCTCACCTCAATAGACGAAACCACACACAGCTGTTTAATTGGTGGATCTTGTTGGGGGTGGTGCGCAGCTTCAGATGGGAAGCTCAGTTCAGGGCAAAACAAAAAGGTCGGCTCATGTCTTTCAGGAAATTTCAAGATAATCGTATTTCTTCCTCATATTCTAAGAGCATGTACTTAAAACACCTTGACATGGTGTTTAAAAGCAACACAGCCAAGTCGTAACTGCAAGGCAGATGGAGCTTAGCATAAATACAGGAGGAAAATTCAGTAAAAGCAGGATAATAAAGTACAAATAAGCTCTGATGAAGGCCACCAAGCCGGAGCTGGAAAATAAGAGAAGCCAAAGGTTTGTTTCTGGTTTTGGATCAGAGTGAAAGGGTTGCAGCTTATCGTGATTTTGGATTAGCAGCTCAAAAAAGTGCTGTTTGAAAGATATGATTTAAACGCCGTTCAGCTCCTCTGCAGCCCTTGTAAACCTGCCCATCTGTACAAGCAGTAAACTGATGGTTTTCATTGTTGCTAATATGATAAGAAATCTACAATCCACCTGACTTCATGCCAGAGCTGATTTGTCTACAGTGGCACATAATAAGCTACCATGAAGGTTGAGAAAACTGTTTTTTTTCTCTCTCTCCTGGATAATCACTAATGCTCACGTACTGCGACGGCTGATGGAGATCTACACGCCAGACAGTGTGATATTGCTCAAAGGGTTCAGACCGGGTGGGGAGTTAGTGCAGCAAAGATTGGGTGAATGTGTTCTCTTGCTGTGAGAATTAATGCAGGAAAGGCCAAAGGAAAAGGAGTGTTACTGCGGTGGAAGGATTCTGATTGGTGTTTCAGAGCACTTATTTCAGGCCTTCCAAAGATCCATTTGTCTGTTTTCCAAAAACGAAATGAAATTATGCAAATTAAATATTTAGTGGCTCTGTGAAACATTTATGTGTGAGTACAGCTGTTTTTAAGAAGTGTTCAGGGAGAATCTGATCGGTCCGTAAAGACCAATAATGTTAAAAAATATAACTCTGTCGTGGGTTGTTGTCATTTGCTGGTGTTTGGATTTTGTTTTTCTGGCATCAGATGACGTTTGGAATTTGAAGAGTATCAGCTCCATTCATTCATTTTACGCTAATTGAAAATCAGTGATGCATGTAGACTCGGAGGAGATCCAGAGTTTTATGGAATGAAACTTAACAGACCTGATATAAGAAAAAATTAGATGAAAAGTGGGAATGGAGCAAATCCATCGCACCTCTGTGTCTGTGATGATGATGAGTGCATGGGAATCTTTAAATATGATGCATCAGATTCTTTCCTTCTTTGTAAATCCATAAGAAAACTGCATCGGTGGAAGCATCCCTCAAGAAATAAATGCATTCTTTGAATGTTTCAACGTGTTGAAATAAGCAGCCTGTGAGCGCAGAAATATGAGCAGCAATTAAAGCTTTCTGAGACTGTGATGCATAATCAAGTGAGGCGTCACCAAACCATATGACCCACCGGGGCGTCATGTCTCACTTGGAAATGATTCAATGCAAAGATGGATTGCCACCGATTCATACAAACAACCCGGGAAAAGCTCCCAGGTTTCAGCGCGCCTTAAAGAAAACAACCCCCACACCGCTTATAGTCTCTGCTTTAATTCAATTACTTGAAAATGTGCGTTGATTAAACCTACAGACTCCTCGGATTTGCTTGTGTGTGTGTTTGAGGCACAACAGCAAGCCAAGTGGAGCGGAAAGGAGAGAGGGGCTTGCAGAAGGGGGCTCCCATAGACACGGCCGATGAAGGGCTTCATTGTATTGCCAAGTCTCCCCACCCCGTCAGCTCCACGAGCAACGTCAGCCGCATCCAAAAGCCTTCCAGAGAAGGCGATTCATCTGTTGATCAGAGAGGGACCACAGCCCTCCAAAAGCCCCTTCAGCGGGGCTCACACGCACCGAGAGCCGCAAGGAGAAGGCTTTGCAAAGTCGGTGTGAGCGACCGACTCAATCAGCGAGAAGTAGGCTGACCCTGCGCAGCCTTCAAAAGCATGCGAAACATGCCTCCGAGCAGCGTGATGGGCGCACTGTGACATCTGTGCCACAACACAGCTGCGTAACTCTGAGATGCGTGCCCGCCACTGCGCTCCCGAACCCCGCTGCTCCCAGTGTGACACCGCGAGAGAAAAGAAACGCTCTTACCTTCAAATCCTCCCCGTGCAAGTGAGCCTAAAGTGGAGAAAATCAACTTCTGCGATCTCTCATGAGGTCCAGCTTTTTTCTTTTTGTCCCCCCCCTTTTTTCTTCCTGCGTCTTTGTTTGGCAGCGCCAGCTCCAGTCAGCAGCCTCCCGGTTTGAACGCTGCTCTCCAAACGCGCCGCCCGGATCAAATTGTAAGAATAATAATAAAGAAGAAGAAGAAGAAGAAGAAGACGGGTCAAAATGCCAGTGTGAATATGAGTGTTAGTTGTGGGGGGATAAAGCGCCCTGTGCAGATGCGGTGTTACTCCCAGACTCGAGGCTGGAACAAATCTCCCGTTTGTCGATCAACTCCGCCGCTCAGACGCTGTCCAGCAGCGAGTGGTGCTGAATGAGACTCCAGAGGTTGCAGAGATTTCCTACTTTTCTTCTTCTTCCTCCTCCTCCTCCTCCTCCTCCTCCTCTCCCGCTCCTTCTATCCTGACTGCACAAATCTTCCCTCCCACCGCGGAAGATTGGAAATTATCTCTCCTTTTTCTTTTCTTTTTTTAATTTTATTTTATTAAGCGCTAGAAATTAGATGTGACTGACACTGAACGCATTCCACCACAAGAAGAAGAAGAAGAAAAAGAAGCAAAAGACAGGAACCGACCGCGTAAAAGCTGGTGTTTGAAAAACGACACGGCAGGCAGCCGCATTTTAGAATCAGATCAATAAGTTAACCCCGAGGTCGAGCCTGACGATTCTTTAATTGGAATCAGACCCAAAAAAAAAGCAAAAAAAGATGGAGGTTTCCAGCCTTCGCGTGCTTTCAAGAGCGTGGACTGATGTGAGAGCCGGTTTGAAGCGGCTGTCAAGTCATTTCAACAGTTTAGCCGTTTGTCACACGCAGGCGGAGGAGGATGGAGGAGCTCGGGGATTTTGAATGTTGCCAGAGATGTTGCGGGGATCGCAGCCTGCAGCTGTTGAGGTGGTGGTTTAGAACTGTAACGCTTCTCCGGATTTGGCTCCTGATATCTGCATTTAGGGTGGATGACTATACGCTGAAATTATTTACAGTAACGCACTGACGCATCTCCGCCTCACTGGGCGGCTTTAACAACAAAGTGTGTGTGTGTGTGTGTGTGTGTGTGTGTGTGTGTGTGTGTGTGTGTGTGTGTGTGTGTGTGTGTGTGTGTCAGTCATCTGTGTGGTTGCTTGCATCTGATCCTTTATAGAATGAATGCCGTTAGTGGAGGTTTGGGCATTCGTTCAGTTAAACAAACCGTGCATGCAGGGCTCCTCTCCAGGTTCAGGCCCTGCGCGCGCGGTGTGGTCCACAGCCCGCTGTGCAACGCGCACGGCGCCGACTAGCGCCTGTTTAGGTCCACTGCCGCCGCTTCTCGCTGCTGTCTGCGCGACCGTGTGAACACTACAGGAGTGTTGAAAGTTCTGCAGCAGACATCGCATGTCACACACACACACACGCACGGGCCAATCACACGCGCGCACACGCCTCACTCTCGACGTTGAAGCGCTGCTCACCGTTCAGTGATTGCATCGGATCACCCCTCGGGTAATTTCGATTTGTTCACTGGAATCGCTTTTCTTTATATGTTTATAATTACCGCGCTGATTGCAGTTATTGATTCATCAGTCTAATCAGCCGCAGCGCGCTCGTCCAGTAATGAATGAGAGGAGCCAATCCAGCTGCTTCCATCTGGAGCTGCGCTTTTCATCTGCGCTCGGTTTGTTCTGCCCGCGGAGCGCCGGCAGGTCCTCAAAGCTGGAGCAACTCTGCACGAGCATTTGGTGGATTTTTACACGTGCAAACATATCTTTGACGCTTTGTGATAAGACGACCTTAGTGGCTTCATTCATGGTTCATAAATCTAAGGAAGCTTTGGAGATTAATTCTAAGATATTATTAGGCGCAACTTTCGGGTTGCCAGGTTGTTGAAAATCCCTCTTCAGTGCAACACCTGCTTTGTCCTGCAGGACTACTTAACATTTACTGCTGCAGACCTGATTGATTGCTGCTCAACAACCGATCATGTAATAACACTTCTAACCGATGATGGCTGAAAGTGGGAAAGCTGGAGGGGGGGTTGCTGTTGGTTCTGCTCATTTCATGACTTAAAGAGAGAGTTTGACAAGCTGCTGATCTGCGCTCAACACTTAAGCTTGTGAAAATGCAAATGGGAAATATTTATGGGAAGATGTTTTCATCACGTTTATATATTATAGTTATGTTTCCATTCTGTTCTTTGAATGAAGACTTTTAATCAAATATCTGATAATGACATGGCCATGTGTTTTCTGTTTAGTGCTAACACAGTTATAAATAGTTAAAAAGTCATCAAATCTGCAGTTAAATGTTACCAAGTTATTAATGAAGGGACTCTGTTTTTTAACAGTCCATCCATTATTTACAACTGCAACTGGAGGTTTTTGCCCAACCTGGCAACCTGAAAGTTGTTTTAATGAATCATTGAGCTATAAAGCATCCATAAATGATTTATTTACCATTAATAGTGGAAATAATTCCAGCTTGTAAAGCCGTCGTGATGGGTGCCTTAGAGTGTCATTTCCAGCCGTTATTAGCCTGCGTTGTGTTTATCCTCACCTGTTTTTTAAAGACACAGAGGCAGAGAGCGCATCCTGCTGAAGCACAGAGTCTGCGTGGTGGTGAAATATGTAACAATCAGCAGGAATGAGAGATCAAGCGGTGGCAGGTGGCTGACAGCGCCTGCCTTTATTCTTCTGTGCAGTGCTGCATGTATACAGGGCTCCCAGTCTGTAACTTCTGAAAACACCCTTAACGCACACTCACTTCTGTCCCAATTTCCACCCACTCTCTAAGCCTTTGAGGATTGTTGCTACCTAAAGCACAAGGTGAATGAAGTTTGCTGCTCGTGAATAATCCAGACACCATTATTGTTTTGGATTTTTAGCTCCCCTCCCAGCAATGTTTAATAAATCATACAAAAACACTCCATGCAAACTCTGTCGAAAAAGGTATTTAGATGGCAAAAGAAAAGACAAGTTTGCTTGTCTACATGTGTAGTCCACTCCAACAAGCCATTAAAGCACATCCCAGCATCTGGAACATCTAGTTACAGTAGCATGTACTCACATCCTTGTGGCCACGGTCGAAAAACACTGTGATAAACAACTTTGCATAGCCTCGTGTTTCTTTCTCCTTTGCTTGTTAGTGCAAAATTCATGAGAAACTGTCAAATATGAAAAGCTTGTCAGCTGTTAGTTGCCTAAATCATTGAAGCAGCTTGTCCTGTGATGCTCACAAGGTAACACAGTTATGCTATGACTATGATATTTATTTTTCATGCGGCTCGGACAGATTGTAGCACCGATTTAAAACCACAAATCACGACTCGATTGCAAAACGCTGAAAGAACAATTGCCCAGATTCATAATTATGTAAGCTGCTATATCTGAGTTTCAGTGTACATATTTTTTCTCACCTCTTGACTGGAACAGTTATAGGCTAAATGCATCTGTGTTTTTTTCCCCAAGAGCCTTCTCACTTAGAAAAGTAACACAACCAGAGACTGGAAGGCATAATAGTGTTTATTGGTGCAAAATTTTATACATTTCAAAAACACAGAACTCACTTTAAGGGTCGAGAGTCTTAATTTCTGAACTGATGAGGGTCACGGCAGGATTATAAATCTGGCTTGTAATAAAAGTCTCCCTATTTTCACCTTGCTCAATCACATGAGTTTGGAGGTCCATGAATTATTCTGTTCTCCCCCCCAAACCGTGATCCATCCAGATTGGGGTGAGCAGCAGGATTTGATTAGCTCTCCTCTAGTGCTGCAGTGATAGACTCGGGATCCAGAGACTGATTTCGGTCTCAGTAAATGCAGAGTCGCACCCCTGTTTTAAAGCCAAATAACAAATAAATCAGAATGAATTGTGCTCCGGTATGTCTGTGGAATAAAACAGGTAATTACTGGATGGGGTGTAATGTTGCTTGCAGTGGCTGGAAACTCTTACAGAGCAGATGAGATGCTGTCATTTGCAGGTATTCTGTATCCCTGCTCATATTTATGGCCATCTATCTCCTGTTGGGGCGGTGATGCAGTGCAGGCTGAGGGGACAAGGCTCACAGGGCTCCTAACGAAAGCGTCGAGAGAGCTGCGACTCAGCACAGCGCAGCAAACAAGATCTGCAACGATATTCAGTTTTTCAGTAAATGTGACAAACGTTTCATGATGCTCTGAATGAGAGGGCTGCGAGCTTCTTCTGCAAGTCACGCATTCAAAGCACAACACAGGTGAAGATTTGGATGTTTGCAAACAGATGAACCAGTCGCACAATGTGTTCTTTATGATTAATAAATCAAAAGGAGCCACTCATCATATTTTAATGGTTAATTGTGAATTTGGGCTTTCATCATGCATGTTACTGTGAGTCAAACCACACCGCCGCAGACAGATTGTGATCATTTGTCTTAAAGAGAAGTATATGCTTTACTGCTCAAATAACAAAACTCAGAACAGTTCGTTTGACCAGCAACATGTCTGGTGCATTCCCTCATGAGAAATGCTCTGCGTCTTTCATTAACACGTCCTACACTAACATACAGATGTACACGTCTCCTCTCTACGATATCTTTAGATGTGTGCTCGCACATGCCGTCTTTGCGGAGAGGGGTGAAAGTGACACATTTGAGACAGGAAAAAAAAACACCTTAAATCCAATAAATCACTCTGTAAACAAAGCTGGCAGTCAGGCAGCATTGTGTTAACAGCAGATGAGAATATCCATCTGTGATTGCACCTTACTGTAATCACAGATGGATCGGCAATGTGCTACACGTTACGTAACCCAAACATCAACAAGAAATTAATGAGACCAAACCGTAAAAAGTTGGCCGGTGGTGTTACAGTGTGTCTGTTTATCTGTCTATCACACACACACACACACACACACACACACACACAGCCGTCGTCCATACTTTGGGAAGTGGTGGTAGAGGTTCCATTAGGAGCCAGGTTGGGACAGGCAGTTTGAGCCTCGGGACCGAGCAGCACAGTTCTGGGCGTTGGTCCATGGATCTGTCTGGCCCACTGTCCTGCCTGGCAACAGTGCAGCTCTCCACAGATGTAAATGTAGCTGCAGGTGGCCTCCACAGCATTAAGCATTGCTCAACAGGACAGTAACCTCTTTTATTAGTTTTATTAGTGTTGATGTGTGTGTGTGTGTGTTTAGTTTGTCTACTTCAATCTGCCGCAGCCCTTTTTTAATGTTTATGGTGTCAAATTGAGCCACTGGCATTTTCTTTTATTATTATCCCTCTTTTGTGCAATCCAGCAGAGTAACAAGCTGCGAGTTGCGAAAGCCATTCAGCTTTTACAAATAACACATAGTCGGACCATCACAGCTGATTTCTATCAAGTGTGGAAGTAGAGATGTTCGTCCAGCCTTTGGCAGCAAATAACACTTAAGGCCCCTTTTACGCTGTGCAATTTTGGGCTGTTCCAGAAGACGTGGTGAAATCTTTGCCAGTGTTACACCGTTCAGACTGCAACTGTTATTATTTCACCAGCAAGACTCAGCAAAACTTACAAACTATCAGTACAGCAGCACCGAGCACACACACGTCCAAGGCGGACCGTGGGCTCAGACTATCCCCTGCAGCTAGTCTTCTTCCATTGCAGTCGCGTACCTCAGGAAGCTTACTCTGCCACCTACTGGTGACAGCAATAAATGTTAACTCTGAAACAAAGAATTAAAGGTCCAGTGTGTCGGATTTAGTAGCATCTAGCGGTGAGGTTGCAGATTCCAACCAACTGAATACCCCTCTCACCTTCCTGCATGGTGGCTGCGAAAAAAGGCAAAAGGTGTACTGTAGAGTGGTGTTTGATTTGTCCAGTCTGGGCTACTGTAGAAACATGGTGGTGCAACATAGTGGACTCCATGGAAGAGGACCTGCTCCCTCAGTAGACAGAAAGACTCCTTCTGAGGTGATGAGGTGATGATTGTTATATTCCATATTCTACCAATAGATTCCCAGTAAATCCTACACACTGGCCCTTTAATTGTGGAAATACAATACGAAACAAGTGTCAAATTAAAGGAATTGGGCAGGTATTAAAACAGACTCTTTTTACAGGTACTGCATCAATCTAAAACATTGGTTTGAGATCACACTGTGAGTCCACAGATGGCAAATTAGCAGCTTCAGTGACCAAAAACAGGACAAAAGCTCTTCAGATTGTTGCTGCAGCACATTTAAAAACCTTACCAATCAGAATGTGACACGAAGGAAATAAAAGCATATTTACCTCAATTTTTAATTTGCAAACTCGCAGATTGCGATCAGTGCTTTCTCACTCTCATCCGGCCCGGTGTGACATGCAGTGAGCTGGCTGTTTTCACACAGTTCACAGTTTATTCCTGCAACAGGACTTTAATACAATGTGTCTTCCTTTTTTGAGTTTTTCTTTATTTTTTTTATTTTATTTTGCATTAGCAACAGTATTATAATCATCAATAATAGCTCTTGTGTCTGTAATTCAACACCTTTATATATGGCTTATTTATCAAAGCACATGACATTTAATTTTAATTCACCTTCTCTCACTCGGCTTGCGGTAAAGAATGTTAAGTCAAGTTTCTTTCTGTTGTTATTCATCATGAGTACAGTATGTCTCATAGGACTTTACAGGGATCCAGCCCACCAATCAATCACACAACAGCATTGTGTAAAACAGTCATGCAGCAAAATATAACACAACCGGCGCAAAGCACAGAGAAGACATAACGAGTGAGGAAAGGAGGAGTCAGTCCTAACATGGACCATGTTCGTTGTCTTAAAGCCTTTAAATGCGCAGTGTAAGACAGATGGTCACCATTTACCGCCGCTAAATCCACAGCACGGCAGAATTTACAGCAGGGAGACATACTTCAGTTTGAACAAATGGTCAAGCAAAAATAACAAACATCTGGCTGGTTTCAGCTTCTTAAATGTACATGCTGCTTTTCTTCTGTTTTATGTAAACTGAGCCGATTGTCTTGGAGTTCTGTGCATTTGGTCAGACAGAACCAGCCAACTGAAAGTGTCACTTTGAGGTCTGGGAGATCATGGTGCCTGTTTTCCACAATTCTGCAGCCCGAATTAAAATAAATAAGGTTCGTCTCAACAAGATCTGTCCAATGCATTGAATCATCGCTATCTTTGACAGAATGATATTTTTTCTCATGTTGATTCCTGAGATATTGTTTTTCTACTCTTTCAGGTCTTCATGTACTGTGTGTGTGTTGGTGCACAGCACACCTATGCAGCAAGCTAAACACAAAAAAGAAAGAAAGAAAGAAAGAAAGAAAGAAAGAAAGAAAGCAGTTGTGAAACAGTGAAAACAGTAGAGGAGAAACCACAATAAATTCACAATGAATCAGAAACAAAATTTGGTGGTGCAAACAATCATTTGACCAAAACAATCTAGATCAGTAGATGAACCTGATTTACAAAAGTATGGATTAGCCGTCAAATGAGTTACATTGTCCCTCGTGCCAAGAAGAAATTGCTGGTGAAAAAGCCCCTGTAGGAGGAAGTATAACACAGAAATGAAGTTAATAGATGCACACATAGGGAGGGAATTTAATGAGCACCTGCCACCCGCCAAACACAGGCTGAGTGTTTCCTTTGGCAGGTAAAAAATCCAGGTCACCTGCAAGCATGGCAGACACGTTTTTCATATTTGAATAAATGCTTTAAAAAGCAGTTCTTACGTTAAGAATAGTAAGAGATTAAAGTGACATGCTGATGTCATATGTTCCATATTTGTAGTGTCAGGAACCAATGACTCAGTGTTTTCAATTCTAAACCCTTCTACATCAATTTCAGACATGGCAAACGAAAAAATGAGTGGCCACAGTGGCAGGTGAGGAAAAGCTCAATCTCGTAATTGTCATAAGGGTTAGCTTGGTAGCAGCAAACTGATTACAGGTAAGATAAATTTACAAATCAAGAGAGATCAAATAAAAAAAGAGTACCTGCTGCAACAGATACCTTTGAGAAGTAGATTTTAGATATTTCTTCAATATTTGCTGCATTTCAAGCAACAGAACACCCAACTCAGACTGCAGCACATCATGAATTCTGATATTGTGCAGACCTCACACAAGTGTAGAGACATGAAACCTAAGCAGTGATGATCAAACTACAATGTTAATTCTCTTTAACTGTCCGAAAAACGAGTACAAAGTACTATGAAGTACAAAGGATAATGAGCGTGAACATGGAGAGGCTGTTTCACTTTAAATTATACATTCAGGTCATTTTGGGGATCCGAGCTGCAGCTTAAATTTTGCTTCGCTCCTTTCTCATACATCAACGCTTTCACCTTCACCTGTGCAAAGAGGCTGATTCCAACAGTTTTACTGCATTTTAATGTATTAATACCGCAACTCGGCCTCGAGAAAAGAAATAATGATAAACCTTGGCTGAAATTATTTACTTGTTACTTTCAGGCCCGGACTGTGCATCATCCAAAACTCAGCAGGGAACCTGGCAACACATCCAAGCCAGGCAACCAAATAAGTGAATTCAGTCACAGCACTTGAAAGGAAATGAAATTTAGTTTAATTTAACTTTTTATAGAAGTAACCAGTGACTGATTGAAGCTATTATTTGGGTTTATTGCTGTTCTTCTTCTTTAAGAATAACTCAAAATTTTGAGATATGCACTGAGAAGAGATATACCTCTCACACTACTCCGTTGAATATGAAGCTGCAGCCACAGGCCGGTTAGCTTAGCCTAGCTTAGCATAAGGACTGGAAACAGGGTGAAACAGCTAGCCCTGCCCTACACTGCCCTAACTACCAACACCTCTAAAGCTCACTAATTTATACAATATAGTTTCTTTGTTTAATTCATACAAAAACTGAGTCAAAGGGTTCTCCTGTTTCCAGTCTTTATGCTAAGTTAACTCTGACCTGGCTGCAGCTTCACATTTAAAAGACAGAAACAGGTGTGACAGCAGCAAGAAAGCAAAAATAAAAAAAACACGTTTCCCAATGTATTGAAGTGTTCTTTTAATATATGAATTCCATATGCAGTACACATTTCACCCTTAGAAACACTGAGCTTGCAGGCTTCCCTTTTTATTTTAAGATGAACTGTCACTTCTGCCCTCAGAGATGTGCTTTTCTCCTTCCTCTCCTTTATCCAGTGCCACAGTTTATCTAGGATGAGAACGTTGCCTACCATACATTGTGTGAATGTAATCCAATTCAGAGAAATGTTTGCAGCTGGAGCCAAGAGTCATTGTTATACGCTGAGACACCCTATCTGGAAAAAGCCACCAACCCGCCTTTACAATACAGCGTGCAGGATAAGTCATGTTTGGTTTTAATCCTCAGGAGCAGCTGCAGTCGGAACACCACTACAATGCATTTTAAAGCAGATGAACCTGTATCGTGTGGGAGAGAATGCAGCCTAAGATGAACCCACGAAAATATTTACACATGAAAATGATGTTTATTCAACAGGATTATCAATGGCCAGCTACAGTATATAAAAAAAAGCCTTTGAGGTTATATTAGCAAAATATACAAAGATTTAGCGACTGTCAGAATGCAAATGCATGTGCAGCAGCATCCCATAATCATGCAAAGACGTGTCCTCGTGGTCACAAAGGAAATTTTCAAATGGAGTTATGGCTTGTTCTGAACATGCAAAAAGTACAGTGAGCATTCCAGCTTATGTTAATTGCTTTTGCTTGTGGTACCCCTCGCCGTTCCAACCGGACTGAACTGCCTTTGCTGTTGCAGCGCTGAGGAAAACTCAGTGTGTGCTCTTGCCACAGCTGCTTCTGTGAGGATTAAAAACAGCTAGAATGCGTTTGGTAAAGGCCCAGATAAACCTGCAAACTGTCTCAGACAGAAGAGGCAAACCTGTGAGATATTTACTCTTGAAAATATTTCTTCATCTAGGTTATTAATAGCCAACAGCAACAGAATCTGATCTTTGGCTTTTGCTGGTCCCCCAGAGGATTTAAAGAGCTCAGATTGGCTGTCACTTGAACTTATTGGGGGTAAGCGTCCATGTGTGTATTCTTTAGAGCTGCAGGATGACCCAAATGAATAATGTATGAAATGATGGAAACCCTAAAGAAACCTTGGACTTTCCTCTGGCGGGCACTTTATCTGACCAAGTGTGTTTATGATGTTTTATATCCGACTCAAGTAAACATCAGAACAATATGTAAAAATACACAAATTTAGCGTTCTTTTAGAACCCATGCTGTCATGTCAAGGTGAACATTATACGTTTGTACTGCACCATTAAATATGAATCACTAAATTGTTTAAATATTTGATGTTATTTTTTAATTTGCAATATGCTTTTGTTTTCTGATCAAATATCAAACGGTGCATTGCTTCATAAGGCTCTCAGATCACCATATGCTTTGATATTTTGATATTTAGACTGATGGGTTTATTATGTGTGTGTTTTGTCTTCGGCTAGCGTGTGATTTCAAACTCTAATTAGCCCAGCTGTTCTTTTGTCTAGTATAAATAGAAGCTGGGATACAGTGCTATGTTCACCAGCTTGTGTTCAGCAATAAGCATAAATTGTAAAAAAAAGAAGCTTCAATAGCTTCATGAAAGGATGCTGCAATGCAGTATTAGCTGTTTAACATCATCCACTCACAGCAGATTCTGTACATTCATGAAACCTTATCACCACTATAACCAGTTCCCATCCAGCTGAGAATTGGACTGTCCAGTACCCCCGGTCCTGTTTCTGCACTGTGCGCAGCTTCTCCCTGCTCCCAGTAAATCACTGTCTTCAAAGCAAACTCAAATGCAGGTTTTCACTGAGTCACTTAGAGGATGATAGCAACCTTTTCACGAATGGCTCTGCTCAGATTAATGTTGAAATTAATATGTATGCGTGGACTTTTTGATGTTTGTCTAAGCCTCAATTAATTACATGCCTCTGAAGACTATTAACCCATGTCTGTAATATACCCAATAGCGTGAAAGAACAGCCACAGATCATTTTCTGTGAGTTTGCCAGTGATTTATGCTTTATGTGTTCAGGCTCTGCTAACAGACACAAAGTCATTTCCAGGCTCATAAATGTCAATAATGACATCTAAACTAAAGCTAGTTCATACTTTATGTGGAAAGTCTTGTACTTTCTGGTCAATCTTCACTATGATGAGTCAAAGAACGAACTCGATGAAGGCAGCAACACCTTTCAATAAAGTTGGGACAGTGGCGACAGAAAAGAGTGAAAAAGTTGGGAAATGCTGAGAGGAAGCAGCTGGTGGAACATTTCACAGTTAATCAGGTTAACTGGCAACAGGTGGGTCACATGATTGGGTATAAAAAGAGCCTCCAGAGAGGCTGAGTGTTTCTGAAGTTAAGATGGGGAGGGGTTCACCACTCTGTGGGGGCCGCCGCGTCCTCCGGGCTAAAGAGGAGAAAGACCATCCGGCTTGTTATCAGCACACAGTTCAAAAGCCAGCATACACGATGTTGTGGGGGTGCATTAGTGCACCTGACACCATTAATGCTGAACCACAGATACAGGTTTTGGAGCAACACATGCTGCCAAGTAGATGCCGTCTTGTTCAGGGAAGGCCTCGCTTATTTCAGCAAGACAATGAGAAACCACATTCTGCTGGTACTCCAGCAGCGGTGCTCCGTAGTAAAAGTCCAGGTGCTAAACTGGCCCGCCTGCAGTCCCCACTTGACACCCACTGAAAATGTTTGCCGCAGTATGAGGCGTGAAACACGTGAAGCGTATATGAGCGTGAAATATATGAAGAAATATATGAAGCGTAAAATCGTACATTAAGCCAGAACGGGAGAACATTCCGCTTTCTAAATGACGGCAGTTGGTCTCCTCAGTTCCTAAACGCTTACAGAGTGATGGAGGTGATGGAGCAGAGAGCTACACGTGACCCTGTCCCCACCCGTCACAGTCTGAATGAGATTGTCATTTTCAAAAACACTGAAATTTCTCAGTTCAGCATTTGATATGTTGTCTTTGTACTATTTTAAAATAAATAAAATGATCTTTAAATGATCTTTTACTAAACCTAACTAAGTAGCTTTGGTGCCTGAAGCCAAGCAAACTGTGACCTTTTCACATTGTTAACATCATCATACCAGCTTGTCGCTTTCTCTCTCTGATGGTGATATATGTGGTTTTGGGAGTCACTGGCAATCGACCCACTCACTTGTTTAGTTATGAGGATGTGTTGTGTGTGTGTTACTCTCGGTCCAGTCCCTTCCTTTATCAGGGGAGTCAGGAACATCAACAAGGTCGACATCTTATCGTTACCTCCAGACACACGGGAGCCTCCAAACATAAAACATGTCAAGTGTGAAGGACTCTGACGCCGCTCAGATCAACAGTCACGTCAAAGCACAAGTCCTGCATTCCTTCAGATCCATGAGTTTCCTCCACCAAACTCCTGCAGGTCGAACATAACAATAGAGGAATACACTGTTTCAATCAAAGGAACGATCTCCCTTAAATATAATTTCTGTGTTACTTGCTTACATGTTCCTCTGCAAAGAAAGACTTTAACTGTGTTTGTTCTGTCCGACTTATTCCAAACCATTTGGGAGGCGAATGCAAACCTTTCCCTCAGAAAGGCCTTGACCAGAGAGTTTTAACTTAGAAACTGAATGTAACCTTTAAACCGAAGTCGCTTGGAAATGTCACATCCATGTTTACCTTCTTTCTGTTGCTGTCGTGAAACAAGCCGCTGGAAATAGAAAGGGACGGTTTGTTATCTGCTGCGCCGCAGCGTCTCGAATGGAGATTGGTAGAGAGTAAACAATGGCTGGGCAGTCTCTCTCCCATTGACCAAACCCTCCTCCAATTACTTCCTTGTCTCTCCTTTCCTCTATTCTCATTTGTTACATCTTCTGTGACCTTTCTATTGGATGTGGCAGCAGTCAAACGTCAGTGTGAGAATATCATTGATAGAGGGATGGAAGTCATTACCAGCAGTCGTCTTGGAGAGGACTTTAATCCCCCAGAAAGCTAAGGCCAGAGCCCGGCCGCTGGAGTCGGCTTAATTACTGGCCGAGCCTAATTGGCTCCTTGTATGGGCTGTGATGAAAGCAGAATGTGACACTTAAGGCTAGACTTCCTCTGCTGTCTGCCCTTTGTGTCAGCGCCATTAACCTTTCCCTTCCACCTTCTCCTCTGCCTTTTTATGTTCAATTAAAGGCACTATTTAAATGAGCCGGAGTAGTAATACTAAGAGCTTTGTCATGGCTTTAATAATTGCACCCTAAATTACTATTACAGGCCGACTTGGCATCTAAGAGGTAATTTTATTTAATTGCTTTATATTTGGATTTGCAACAAGTCTAAGTCTGAAACTGTTGCACACGGTTTCTGTATATGTGAAATATGTACATGCTTGTTTGTGGGTGTTTGGGAGATTCTTCCATTCTCATGCATGAAGCATCGGATATAGACTTATTTAGCTGCTGTATGTCAGTAAAATGGGAAAAAAAAAGTTTCAGTAGTAACATTGTGAATTCAAAGGGAACAATAATTAAAAAGGAAGCTAAAATCTGCAAAGTAAAGCTGTGTTCTGTGTGCGCCCTTTGGGATATTGTGAGCTTTGGTGTGTATTGTCAGTGCTGTGTAATTAATCATACCACAGAACTGCATTCACAGGGTCTCGTTTGGTTAATTGGACTGCAGCTGCAGAATGGACTAAGCGATGATTTATTCAGCAGGTGGAACGCCGCCCTGCACCCCCACCACCTCCCAGGTACCGAGGATGGATGGCTCACTCCTGCAGCCAGCTACTCCCTGCGCTCCTCCATCCCTCAGGCCAATCGACTCTGAGGGCACATTTACAAGGCGGCCTTCAGGGTGACAAAATGAGAGGAGGTAAGGTACAGTGGAATCAATTTCCCCTCTTTTCTCCGTACTCAAGACTTATACTGGTAAGAGCAGGAGAGCAGATAACGATATTGACAATCTGTAGAAAGTTTAACAAGTGAACTTCCTCACAGTGCCCGTTGGCAAGTAAAAACAAACAGCAGAGCCAGCCAAAGGTGAAGCCCCTCAGACATTCGCTGCCCTCCCTGCTTCATGGGTCTTTCTTTCATTTACTGGCCATGCTGTGAGGCAGGCCGGTGGTAACTACATCATTTCAGACTTGTTGGCAAGCGAGGCCACTGTGCCAAGCTTTGTTACGCCGTTTTATCTGAGGTTCGGATTATTTGGTCCCACAGAATAGAGTGTGTGTGTGTGGTTAAGATAAAGATGTACTTTACAGGTGGACTAACCAGCTGTGAAGAGGCTTAATTGAATCGTTTAGTAAACCAAAGCAATAGCCAATAGGACCTGACATGACGGTTTAAACACTAAAACTCATTTTAAATCCTATTTAGAGTTTAAAGGTGTAGTTTCCCCTCAGAGGAGTGTAAAGTGTCTAATTATTGCTCCTATGACGTCCGGCATCTATCATGTCCACACCAGAGTTTAATGCTGAATTTCATTGTTTTCATTTACTTTCCTGCTCAACCATATGTGACATCTCACAGATGATCACTCAGATTGGAGGATGGACCTTATAATCTGCAGAAGCAGGGCCCATACATCAACATTAGGATTACCCCTTCTCTTATTGTAGTTTGTTTCAGTGCTGCTGGCGTACCATTACCCTGAGATAACCACGCTTTAATAGTTAATGCAGCTGTGGGGCCCCCTCTGCATTACAAATGTGCCCATCTGTCTCACCTAGACCCCCGCGGGTGGCAGCGCCACAGTCCATCTTCAGCAACTCTAATCATTCATCAATAGGCAGCTATCTGACACCCGCTTGCACAGGATACCGAACACTGCGATGTGGTCAAGGCCAGAGACGGACATCCTGGTGTCAGAGAGGGGATCTGTCAACTGATATTACTCCAGACACCACTGTGGGGCTTCCTAGTAACAGCAGCTGGATTGCTGGCTCCAGGCACGATCTGCTTATCTAACAGCTGCCCCTTAGCTACTTTCTAACCTGTCTAGACACTGAAAAAGGACAAAGAAAAGTATGAGTTATTTACCAGATCATATGTTTTAAAGGGGGGGGGGAGGGGGCTCCGAGGATTTTAAACATCAAAGTCTGCTTACAGGTCTTGAGGAGTGGTAGTGCATATGTGAAAAAAGTTGGAGAAAGCCTTTTGTGGCTCCAGAGGGAGCTAGACCAGGTCTTATGAATTGCCACTGAAGCCAGCCATGGTTGGGGCTGAAGACTAACAGTCTGGGGGTGTGTAGTTAGAAAGAAGTGAGCTCACCAGACCTCTGTAGCTGCTCCTCATCTCTGCTTGAGGCTAACAGCTCGAGGCGACATACGCCAGCCGCTACGAGCACAACACGGCCGAACCTCCGATCTAACTGCTGTCAGTCAAGTCCAACAATGTTAAATGTTAAACAGGTCTCTTTTAATTAGGTATTTAAAGGGTCACTTCACCAATTCTACATATGAAGTTCGTTTTTTTCCCTCCTAATTTTATGGAAGCAAAATACAAAATTGCCTCTTTAATTATAGTGTGTAGATTGTGTAAAAAAAAAAAAAAAAGGTAAGATACCCCTTTCTAAATTTTTCTCAAAATGTCACCGTCTGGCCACCACGTGTTCGTAGAAATTCTGTCGACGAGAGGCAAGGGTGCCTTCTTTCCAAATGAGCCCAACAGAGGAATGCCAGTCAGAATGCAATCAATAAGACAAATCCTGAAGTGACTCAGCTCTGCAGCTGAGCCTGGCACCTGTTTTGTAGAGGAGTCTGTAAACCTTTTATCCCCAACGGTAAAGCCTGGCTCTTATTTGTTGTTGTGGTCATCACACCAGCACTCTGCTGAGAGAACCTGCTCTCCGTTCCCACCAGAAATAAAAAGCAGTGATAAAGCCGCGCACAGATGCAGCCCAGGCCAGCCGCTGTCTCCGGGGGCTGCAGCTGCCACGCGGGGATGTGACAGGCCCGAAATGGGCAGGCGGTCCCCTTCCCTTTTGATCAATCAGGTAAGACAGAGAGGGGTAGCGTGAATTCTAAAAACTCCAGATGCACCATCACCAAGGTGACTCTCATCTGTTACGCCTCCCAGCCGCCCCGAACACACGCTCATCTGTCAGAGTGACACAGCTCCTTTGCTTTCTCTACTCTAGTTGGATTTGGACCTGATGAGGGTCGGTTGAATTAAGTGGTAACTTAATTCAGCTGCCTCTGATTGTCATTTCTGGAGGGCAGGCTTTAAATCACGCTGCAGTGTGCGGACTCTATATTTTATGAGAATTAATGAGGGAGTGGGGAACACCTGAACAACTGTTCCTTGAAATAGCCTTAATTGTATTGTAACACCTTTTAAAACCTGCAAATTCTCCAGTGTTATTAATGCATGTTTTGAGTGGATGAGCTGTCATGGACTCACGTCGCCACAGTGGTTTCAACATGACTGAGCTGTCGATTTATATTCACTGCATTGTCTTCGTCTCTCTGTGACAGCGAACCTGCTACGCCTCAGATTCGGGTGAGGAATCAGTGCCTTGCTGATTTCCTCAGGGAAAGACTACCCTCTGCTGGGCACAATCATTAATGTGCTCGGCTGCCAGGAGACGTCTTTGACAACCAGAGCTGAGGCGTCTTTTATCACTGAACATCAACACGGCAACACTTCACCAGAGATGCACGTCTCCAGAGACAATCTGTTCCTGGTGGGTGCTGGCGGAACAAGGAGAAGAGGTGCCGCTTGTTCTTTTATTTTCGTCCCCTCTGATATTTAAATAAGCAGCGAGAAATGTTTTAAAGGCATTTTCTCACTCAGCATACAAGTGCTGTTCGTGTGTCACCACAAGATGGTGTCATTTCTCAAAGATGTCACATGGCATTGGCCCGGAAAAGCTAATGTGTGTCTGCCACCTATTGGTAAAGAGAGCAGACTGTGCTGTATTAACCATGATCACAGATACTCTGCAGCTACAGGTACTGACATAGTTCAACTTGAGGACACAAGCCTTCTAAAACAAAGCTGACCTTTACTTTGACGAGGGCACACTGTCGCAAATATATAGCAGGGATTAAAAACGTTAAATATTCCATATTTAAAAAGCCGCTGCAGTTCACAGGACTGCTGTCAGCTTGAAGAGTGCTGCACTGTCGCTGACCCTGACCTCTGACCTCCCTGCAGAGGCACCAGGCAAGAAGCAGTACCTCCAGGGATGAATAGATGTCATTGTAATAATGATAAAATGCTCATTGTGTTGTATGTTTTGAGCATTTTACAATTGGATGCATGACTATTGACAGTATTACACGCAATTGGCCTGAGTGGATGTGATTGAAATGATTTTGAAGAAGTAGAAGAAGAAAATGAGCTGACGTATATGTTTTCTGTCTTGATTCTAACAGAACAGCACATGACAAAAATTAATATTAAAACCTAAAAAGAGAGACCTATTGGCATGTTAGGGCTGTTGTTGCCAAAGGAAGTTTCAAATATGGCACTGTTTTCACCCTTAGAAATTTCACAAGCTTGAGTCACAGTATGACTGATGCACCCGCTGGATTTCTTTCCAAAAATCTCAGGATGTGGATATGAAACTATTTGAAAGGGAGAGTGGAGCGTTGACTCAGTGACCGACGTACGGAGGTGAAATTAGGTAGTGTATAAGAACTCCTATTATCCCGTGCTTATAGGAGTATCACATAAATACAGTGCTGTGTTCACTAAACAAGCAGCACGCGCTACTTCCTGTGTTTGTGTGAGTCAGATACTACTCATGAGCAGACTGAATCAGCCCATCCTCCGCCCACTAACCTCCATCCGCCCCCTCACAGAAGTATAAAAGACACCCACACACATATTCCCATCTCCGCCCACCTTGCCTTTCAACTGCTCCCACACTTTTCCTCTCCCCTCCCGGTGGATTTTCTCTCTCTCTCGCTCTCTCTCGCTCTCCTTCTGCTTTCCTTTTCTTTTTTTTTTCTCTTTTCCTCCCTTCGTCTCCTCTTTAGATCACGAGAGGGAGGATGTGAGTGGCGTGTGTGTATGTGTGTGTTAGTCATGTTCAGGCTCATCCAGGGCCAACAGCAGCACAGGCAGGGGGAAACCCAGGCACAGGCAGGAATAGGATGTTTTGTCCACATCTGTTAGTCGGTTTGGCTGCGGCACTCTCGCGGTTTACACAGCGCCTAAAAATGGATTGCTAGAATGAGCTAGAGAGCGTGCTGGAGGGGAAGACGGATGAGCATATAGGAGGAGGACATAGGTGGGGGGAGGGGGGGAGCATGCCGAAGTGGGCCAAGACCCCCCCCCCCCCCCCAGTGGTTAATAGGATTCTGTCTGCCCTGAGTTCACGAGCCAGGAGACGACTCTGAAGAGGGCGTCTGATGTGCAGTGTTTGTCTCCTGTAAGGTTTGATTAGCGTTCAGATTCAGACTGACTCACCGGTGTGTTTGGTGGCTTTTCTTGCGCCGCAGGTTCAGATCTGGTCATTCCAGCGCAGAAGACGTTTATTCGTTTAGTCTATGATAAGTGATGATGTGAGGAGATTTAGTGTCACTTCAGCGCAAATCCTGAGACGAATTTTCAGAATAAATCTGGTCCCTCAAAATAAAGAGACGACATCGAGAGGAAAAACGGTTGGAGAATTTAAGTTCACCAGAATGTCGTCATTATTTTACCAAGATTTTCACCTGATTGCATTTATTGACAAGATGCTGATTTTCTAAAGCGTTTATTTCATCCTGTACAATTAAATCCTGACACAGACAGAAGCGGCTTGTCTTTAAATTGCTGACATGACCTATATCTGTGCGGTGATGATACTCGGCTCTTTGCAGCAGCCGCTAGTTGAGGACCATCAAAAACAGGCAAGGAATTGAAGACACGATGATGAGGAAATGATGAGAACTGGGAGAGATTTTGAATTTTTTTATGTAAATTTGTTCTCAAATTTAAAGATCATCCTCCCTGACATATGACAGGAAGAAACCTGCTCTGTTATCAGCTTTCAGAGACCAGCTGTTTTACCCCACATCTGAATTTAAAATGCCAACTTTTGCTTTGCATCGACTGATCGGTCACAGCATCCAGTCCCCTCGTCGGTCTCCAGGTGGTGCCAGTGGTTGAGAACATTCCTCACACATGCGAACACACACATACAGGACCTATTTCCCTGTCTCCATCCACATACTGAGGGGCCGGGTATATGGCAGAGATGTGTGATGGTGTGGGGGATGGGGCTGAAGTAGTTGTGGAAGATAGGAGGAAGGAAGTGAATAGAGTGAGAAATGGGGAGGGATGGGGGTGGCATGCAAGGCAAGCACATGCTGAGCAGAACATTGGAGTCATTGAGAAAAGCGCTCTCTCCATTCATGCCCCATCCAATCGCCTTTTCACCAAACTCCCACTCTTCTCATCATGTACGTACAGTGTATTGATATCTACCCGCAGACGACAAGGGTTTTAAGGTGATTCATTTAACGTGTCATATAATCTCAAGTTATTTGAGGTAAATCCCGACAAAACGGATGGAGCGCAGAGATGCGCGCAGGCGACGACAAATGGCCCGTTTCGACCACTTTAAGGTCACCCTGCATTCTCAGTATCTGTTTTCAATTGCGCAGCAGATCCAGATGGGCAGGTCAGCTGCATCAGAAACTCTTGTGTGAAAGTACTTGTAGGTGGTTTGATAAAAGCACAGGTTGGACTGACTCATGCCGCCGTGTCTGCTCTGTATCCACCACACCCCTGCAAGACACATGAGGCATTTATTTCACATGCAAAATAAACACAACAGGAAAGGGTCCACCTATGTGTTCATGAAGGAAGTGTGTTTTTTTAACTTATTAAATTACTCAAGGATGGAAATATCCACATCCAATACAGACCCCATGCTATGTGTTACTGCTTGATCTAAAACCATTTGAAGTGTTCAGTTAGCACAAAAACTAAAGACAAAACTTGATTTGCTTTAGTTTATTTAGTGTGTTTTTTCTGAACTCTGCCCTCTCTTCTCAGCCTTTCAGAGTTATTAAAATATCATGCAAAACGGTCTACTTTCATTTGTTAGTAACTGTCGCTGAGTACCTTTTAGCTGAGTTTTTTTTTACATAATAACATTTATTTGAAAGCCTCATGGAGATGAAACATCTGTTTCAGAATCGTCCTGATCAGGCTGCAGTAACGGTGAAATGACATTAAACAGAGAACGCAAAATATGCCACAAATCAGAATTAGACAGAGAATAATGAAATCATAATCAGATAAAAGATTTTATCCAGCAAACAACCTACGTTGCACCTTAAAACAACACAAGAGCTGTCGAAAACCATGAAAGTGAACGAGATCGATCTTCATCAATAACTTGATCTCACCAAGATTCTGAAACACTGGTTCCAAAACTGAGGGTTGGGACCCCACTGAGGTTTCATGTGATAAGCATAAGGGGTCGTGACATGATTCATCGAACAGGAAAGGAGAAAAAATGTCTTCAAAAATTGATTCTTTTTTTCAAACATTTCTCTTTTGACAGGGAAAATTTCCTTTTTGGGCTTCTAAAAAAATTCAATATTATTTGTGGCTGGTTTTGGTTTTGGACATTCATCTTCATTTTAAGGGATTACAGTACCAAAAAAAGTTACCTCAAAGGAACCACAGTTTTAAAAACGAGAGCAGATTTCTGCTGCAAAAAATTAAATTTGCACAGAGAGAGTTCAAGTTTATTAACTAAGTGCAGAAAGTTCCAGACAGAAGCAGCAGAACACATACAGTAAAAGCATTTTTGTGTAGTTCTTTGGTTAATGAGCATCTCAGGTCACAACTTTTTGTTGAATAAAATTATAAATATAAGGTTGCTGTAACCCAGTAATGACTTCATGGATAGATATATACTTTAAAAGAATGTTTTACTCAAGTATATTTTAAAATATTTCAAGTAAAATACCCAGAAAGCACTTCTGCTTTAATAATAAATTGCAGCAGTCTTTATAACGCCACACTGCTACATGTTTTATCTGCAGTTTTGTGTGCATGAAGGTGTGTAACTAACTTTTTACCTTGGCATAAATTTAGATAAATTTGTCATTTGCATCCACAGAAATCACACAAAGCACTGTGAAGCAACAGGTACCTAATTACATTACCTAAATACTTCGTGTAAGTACAGCTTTGAGTTCCTAATACTTTACATGAGTATTTTCATTACATACTTCACTGCACTTTTTACTCTTCGACAGCGATATTTAGCTGCACAAATTAAGGCTGTGGATAGAAAATATATTATTAGTTTATAAAATAAAATGCTTCATTAAATAGTGAAATACACATTAGTAAATTAAGTAGATTCAATTTAGCTCCACCTGGAACTACAATAATACATACATAATGAAATAATGAAATATATAATAGTAAAACACTGACATGGACCATTTTTAAGCACACTAACTTTGACAGTTTGAGTATGTTTTGCTGACTTTGTGAACATTTTAAACATTTAAGGATGGAGCGCTTTTACATTGTGGCAAAAGATGTGGATTCCGCCATTGTAGAAGATAACGTTTCAGGAGGAAAATAAGGCGAGATGCCTGTCTGAGCTTTAAAGCAGCTCGTGTTTACATTGGGGGAGGTCACAGTTCACTCGCCATCACAGTGGCAGCTGTGGTATGCAGGCTGCTCCTGAGCAAACGCCCACCGCATCAGACACTGCGCGTTTTAATCCCGACACTTCCTGCTGTCGCTCAAAGTGTATTCTGCAACTTCAACACATGCTTTTTGGCGTTTTGTGGACAAACCTGAGGGACCCGGGAGGAAGAGGAGGAGGAGGAGGAGGTGGTGGTGGTGGGGGCGGAGGGGGTGGCGGACTGAGCTCCTCTAGTACTGTTGGTGGCCCATTTATCATATCTCCGCCCTCCAGTGTTTCAGCTCCCATGAGGGCGGCTCTTTAAATTGCCCCAAAACTGCTCCTGGCTCGCGCCTTTTTCTCTTTATCTGCAAGGGACAACACGCACGTGCTATTTATAGGACGTCGCAGGAACCAACTTCTCAACCTGCTGGTAAATAATCCAAAATCTTGTTTCTTTCTGGGGGAAGACCTGTCCTCTTCTTTTCCAATTCATAACTGTTTTTTTTTTTAAACGCTGCATGAGCTGGGATTTGAAGGGGGCGGGCTGTGTGTTGTCTGACGAATAAAAGCTGTAGCCTATAGATCGGCGCAGGGCTTTTAACCGGGTACAACCAGCCAGGCTTAAAGGGAACATTTCGTCTTGAATTCGGAGCGGCGGTTATAACGGAGCGAGCCGAGGTGAGTGCAGGAAAACGGCGACGGCGAACGCGTGAAACTTCTGCACGCGCAGGGAAGCCGCGAGCGGGGTTTTGGTGCGTTTCACGGCGCCGGAGCTCCGGCGACAGGAGGCTGCACGCTCTGGACGTGAAGCCCGTCTTTTGTTGCTCTGGCCCGGGCTATCGCCGCCGCTGACGAACCAAGCCGCCTCGCTCGCCTGCGTTTTCTGTGTCCACCTTTATTTTTTTGTTTTTCTCGACTGTCCGTGCAGCCTGCGCTTAGCCTGCAGATCCCACCGAGCACACACTAGCCATTGTGTTTGTGTGTATGTGTGTGTGTTAGTGTATGTGTGTGGAGGTCTCTCCACGGTCCCGGCGTGCAGACACGCTGTGTGAGATAGTTTCATGCAAGGCCCGAATATTGGCCGCAACAGCCGCAGCAAGCGGGCCTGCGAGCACGGCCGGGTTCAGCCGGGTTCCAGCACGTTTGTGCGGCCTGCAGAGTCCCAGCTGTACCATGCGAGCCGGTTCCGATATCAATCCCTTATTTGTGCGGCACCGTCGGCTGTGTAATGGAGCGCAGATGAGACGGAAATAGACCTGGAAACAAATGCGGATTAATTGAGTTAAACGCGTTACCGGTGCACGGTTAGCCCGGTCATTTGCGGTTTGTTGTTGCGGTCAGCGAGTTTAACTCCCCCGCTAGTTTTCTTTTTTTTTATGTGCTGCGTGTGTATTGTCTTGCTCCGAGCCTGACCGGTGTGATTTATTTCCCAGGTGTGAAAAAGCTACGCAAACATGAGCGACAAGGGGACAGTCTCACCGAAGGAGAAGGAGGCGACAGAGAAGAGGGGGCGTGGAAGACCCCGCAAGCAGCCCCAGGTAAAGACCACTGACGTAAGTAGTTTATTCTTACATTTGTGTCAGGGTTGCACGTCCTGGAAGCGCCACTAACCCCAGCAGGAATGTGCCCGTGCACGAGGAGAGGGGAGGGCTTTGAGGTGTAGAGGCGGATAAACAGCCCACATCTGTTCCGGCTGATGCTCAGGTAGATATGATGTAGGTGAGGTGCTCATGCATATCCATGTCATAAGCCCCCTGCTATTCTGCTGAGCCCTCAGTGAATCGAGATATGGCTGCAGCGAGCCCCTGTGACCATCCGCTCACCCCTTATCAGTGTTAATGTAGTAACCCTACGACAAACTTCCTGTGTATTCTCACGTGTTTGTAAGCAACCTGTAACCCTACACCTTTAAACTGGCTTTAACCCCCCTCACGACCCACCTCTGCTCCTCATGTAATGGATGACACAGCCGAGTGGAAGCTCAGACTGGCTCATATAGCTGTCACTCAGTGTGCTGTGTTTTCGTATTGAATTGCTCGGTTGCTATGAGCTGCGGTTGTAAACACTCTAGAAATGCAACAGGAGACGGGTCTGCCATGGCGCAGCTCACAACCACAAATTATCACATGAACAAGATGGCTCGGAGTGAAGTTACCTTGCATTTCGGAGCTGATGGTAACCCCCCTTTGCACACCTCAGAGTCCTCTGCCTTTTGCCTTCTGACTGGCACGTTCTGCTATTTGTGTACCAGTGTTTGTTCGTCTTTGTGAACAGATGAGTTGTGGGTTTCAGACAGCAGTTTGTTTCCGTGTCAGGCCCCAGCCACCTGTTAGTCTTTAAAGTACATGTCAGTCGCACTAACCTTGAATAATGAACTATGTCCGTGAGAGTTTTGCATGTTGAAGTATATCAGTGCTCATATTATTGTAAGACCTGATCCTCTTGATAGTATAATATGCCCTAAAGAAACTCAATGTTTATGTTGTAAAAATATCCAGATTTTTTTCTGGTAGCATGCTAACTTTATCTTTAAACTGTCTTGTTAGGAGCCAAGTGGGTCCCCGACTCCAAAGAGGCCCAGAGGACGGCCGAAGGGCAGCAAAAACAAGACAACCGGCAAGGGCAAAGTAAGTCCATGCTGCCCGCAGACGTGTTTTCGCACAGCGGCGCGGCGCGATCGCAGCGACAGCTAACGTGCATCCTGAGCCGGAATGACATCCGTGCCAAGAAAGACGGATGCGGCTTTACAGTGAAGATGCACGCGGCGTTCGCTGTCCCCTCTTCTCTTGCAAGCGTTTCCCTTTTCGGAGCCCTCGACTCCTTTTGGCCGATGAACATTTCAACGGTAGCTAACCTCATCCTCTCAAAAGGACGTCCTGCTGTTGCTTGTGATATATTGGTTGGCTGCGATGTAGCTGCTTCCCCTCCTGGTGTCAGAAATAGCCTGGCTAGGGTTTCCCATTGTAAAGACCTTGGTTTACTGCCTTACTTTTTTTTTTGAGTGATGCTCACTCTGTACTTCCTGTCCTCCAGCTTCCTGCAGCTTGTCATGCACAGTGTGGTGCAGGTGCAGAGGCCACAAGACTGTTTCCAAGCTGACACTGAGCACCCCTCCACCCCCACCCAGCACACAGCCCTAGTTCTTCTCTGCCTGTCGTCTCCATAGCAACAACTGATTTTCTCCCTCGCCCCAACCCTCCGGCTCCCCCGTGCGCTCTGTCTTCGCTGCTATGTATGGGAAAGGGAGAGCGAGCAAGGGAGAGCGGAGCACACATACATGTATGATATAGGTTTAGCAGCGAGGGCCAAGCTGCAGAGGGTTTGTGTCTCCGCTCAGTTCCACCAGCTGTCTCTGAGCCTCAGACCAGGTGGCCAGCGAACTGGAGTGCCCTGTGTGCAGTTCCTGTCGGCCTTCCAGATAATAGCCAATGAACCCAATGCCCCCTTTCCATCTGTGTCATTACAGAGGTACTACTGCCATCTGCAGGCAGCCACAGGCAGAGAGAGCTTTGTGCAGATATGGATTGTTTATATATCACAAGTTTTTGCACCAATCCCCCCAGAAAGGTTTTGACTTTCACCAAGCCGACCAACGGGTCGCAGAGCGTGAAGATGCATTGCCTTGCCCCGCCCAAAGCTCCAATAACATTGCACTGTTTTCTTTCGCAGAAGGCATCAGCAGCCCCGTCTGAAGGGGGGAAACGCAGGGGAAGACCTAAGAAGGAGGTAAGGGCAAACAATGCAGCATCAGTGCTCACATTTGTTTAAACCATTCCTCTCCCCAATCGAATTATGATTGGTATGACCGTCTGCAGGGCGAAATTGCATTTTCCTAATTCCCCTGCCTGCCTCCTTCCTCTCAGACGAGTCATTTTTACTCATCGCAGCTATTTTGGTTCTGGTGCATTCATTTAGAGCAGCTACTTGGTCGACAGAAGGTCTCTAGGAACCAGGACCTCATGCAAAGGCAAATCTGAACCTGCACGATAGTTTTCTCCTTAAAGCATTCCCAATGGCGTTAACTGACAGCACAACTTTTTTTTTTTTTTTTTTTTTTACTGCTGCAGAAATGGGCTGCCAGTCTACACGCAGCCGGTCAAAAAAGCATGTTTAATCTAGGAAGAAATTGCGGTCTTGTAGTAACATTCTGTCATGTGCATGAGTGGTTAGGGCGTACTCTGAAAGAAGTCTGGATTGAATTAGTCACAGAAAGGAATGACCCAAAGTTACCCTCCTAACTATCCCCCTCGTTTTTATGAATGAACATCTTGGGCTGCAGTGAGTGAGGAGGAAAGGCGAGAGAGCAAAAGCAGGATGCCTCATTGTGACTCACCACTCTTATGAATCACTTTTCACTACAGATGGCTCACCCTTCCCCTGGGTGTTCTTCATGCCACAGCGGTTTATCAAAGAGATTTATAATAACATTTGTGTTTTTTAATGTTGGTACTCGGAGCTATGAAAAGTGAAAACAGTCACGTTGAGACATGAATCACAGGCGGCCATTGTTGCTGACTGTTGATGGCACTTGAGAGGCATTTTCCTTGTGGGCGTAGTCGAGGCCTGACTGGACTTTTTTTTTTTTTTCCCCTGTCACAGGAGAAGGAAGAAAAGGCGTCCCAGGAATCATCTGAGGAGGAGGAGGAGGAAGAAGAGGACCAGTAATTCACAACGCATGCTACCTCACTCAACATACTGACTTACTGTTAACCAGAACTGGGCTGTATCTCCAACACCAGTGCCACCACATGACCACTGTTCACGACAAAGCCCTCTTCGCCTGAAGGAGGGTTAAACACAGTACAAATATCATGCAACAGCACTGGATAGAACGATGGACCTTGCTCAAGCATAGATCTAAGAATTACATGAAAGGTAACAGCCCTTTTCTCTACATGTCATGTTATCACAAGTCTTTTATACTGGACAAAGGTGTGCTCAAAGGAGCCTGGACGTTTCCATTTTTTCCCCCCGAAAGATGGTTTGTAGGACATTCTCTCTGCTTAATGTTACTTATTTGTTGTACCCGCATCTGAGATGGTAGGGCATATAGATTTATCCATGTTTTGTACTGGACAAAGGTGAATTTTACCTATACTTGCTGTTTGTTTTCTTTCTTTTTTTGTTGTTTGTGTGAAGTGGTTAACCTATCCTTTGCATCGTATTATAGATGGAGTTGAGCTTCAGCTTTTAGGATGAATTTAGGTGACTGATGGTAGAAGTGTTTTTTCCATTTCTAACCTGCATAACTGATTTTGCCCCTCCCCCCCTCCTCCTGCTCACCAGTAAAGCAGAATCACCTTTACAACCCCTCCCCCCTTCTGTAGGAAAGTTCAGATTTACTTATGCTTCTCAAACTTCCTTCGCGGTCCTCAGCGTGTAGAGGGGAGATGTAAAGTATATCGTTAGTAATCAGAATAGTCTGATCAGACTTACTGTTTTGTTCCTTCGGGTTACATACGTTTAAAAAAAACATGAGTGTGCTGCTTTTCATGTTATAATAAAACTCAAATCTTTTTGGTATAATGTGTGTTTTTAAGGATAGCGTCGGCAGAGTTCAAGGCTGAGAGCATCAGTGTCGTTTCTTCAGGGAGCTTTTACAAATGCTGTTACATTGGCGTCTTTGTCTTCACATGGTCCTCAGTTTCCAAGCGCTCACTCAATCACTCGCAAAGGCAAATTGCAATTCGTCAAACAAGGAGTTTGATTGTAATAGAGGATAGCTGGTGGCACTACTATCCAACAGGGCTGTACGTTTTTTTTTTTTTTTTCTTTCATTCCATCTAGCTCTCAACTGCTTCACCTCGCTTGGGCTTTCTGTCATCACATAGTACAGTAATATACTTTCTTAGTCTTTTTGAAGATGTGTGTTGTATGCTGTCTGCTACAGGAAAAAAGATGTTTGTATTTCTAAGTGTCAGGGAACCCGCGGTCACAGTCCACTTAACTGGGTTTTTCCACACACCTAAGCTGCTACAACCTCAGTTACGAAACCCGGAAAACTGCAAACAGGCGATACAAGGCCTGGGATTTCATACCTCACTCAACAGCTTACTTTACCATATAATTGCATTTAACTGGTTTTCTGTTGTTTTAAATGTAACCTCTGGCATGAGTTGGAAAGATGTCGTTATTACAAAGTTATGTGTTTTGTTTTGTTTTTTGTTTTAACCTGGCTGTAATGAGGTATCTAAGATATCAAGTTTGTGATTGTGCGTGTGCATACGCAGCACATCGTGGCTCATTCATAACCGGAGCTTGCAGACAGGTTGTATTAAATGTGTGAAGCAAGTCAGGGAGACCTGTCAGCTTGACGACTGTGTTCGCTGACTGTGGTAGATTAGCAGGTGTGTTTTTATCCGTTGAAAAATAATTCTTCTGGTGCACTGAAATATTGGTTCAGATTTTCATGGACAAATGTTTGTGTGTTTGTGATAGACTGGCCGCTCTTTCCACTTAACTGTTCTGTTGGCCACAGTGTGTTTGGCACTACCACACACAGCCCACCCTCGCCATACTCATACAACGGTCAATTCATGTCTTTTTCAACATCCTCCAACTACTCTTGACAATATCAGTGTCATTTTACATACTGACATCTTGCATCTGTTCATTTATATACTGTAAACTCAACAGGATGGGATCATTTTTAATGTACACCATATATAAATGTACAATGTCTATATTTTCTATGGTGCCCTACAATTTGTATCAGAAATGGTCAATAAAGAGAATTTTCTTTGTCAATTTTTTTTTGTCACTTGTATTGTTCCATGTTTTTCCACCCACCACTCCAGTACACATACAGGTTAATGATATGCATTGCAATTTAAACAGCATCTGGACTACTTAAATAATTGAACTGCAAATGACAATTACAACACAAAAGGAAAAGTTATCACTTTATTTGCAGGTTCAAAGCTTACATCAGCCATCAGTTCTCTCCCAGCAACAAACTGATACAACAGTCTCAAAGTTAAACTTTATAACAGTGCTGCCAAGTTCATTTACATCAGTAGTTCTTTGACTTATCAAGTACAACCTGAGCCTTCAGTTAAATTTACCAGGTGTCTCTCCAGTGCAAATAAATATCACACGATTAGATGTTTGTACGGTCTATGTTGACAACCCTATTTTATTGTTTTTTCCACATAAAATAGAGTTTAAATAATGCATAGAAAATGAACAGTGAGATGACTGAGGAGCACCGAGGAACATATTCTGGGTTGGAGATGTTTTTTTAGGTCCAGAAATGACTACTGAAAACATCCAAGTAAAAGCTCATTCTGAAGCACCTCTAGATGTCATGCTTGATAGCATCAGTGTTAGGCATTATCTGTCCAAGACATGTATATTCACAACCACTACAACACGTTCCCCTACAAGAACAGCTTAACAGTTCTATTTTATTAAGTTTACATTCACAGATGCAGGGCAAATGAGGGTCAGGAACGCTTGAGATTCATCAAGGAAGAAAAAGTGAGGTTTCCTGAGTGCTTGATACAGTCAGGCCTATGGCATTCATCTGAACAGACTCTTCAGCTGGAGGTAAATCTGTGCTGGTGCCATGCCTTGCAGACAGGACATATTTAGGGCACTAGTCACAACTCATTTTGAGGATGAGAGGAGGTTGGTGTTATTTACTTCCATATCTGGCTTTTCATGCCATTGATAAGAGTCATAGGATTTGGCTAAACCACAGAAAGATCCGGATCGTGGGGCAGCTAGTTAAATCTTCACAGGAAATTAAAACCAAAGAGGGCGTGTGTATCCTTTTCACTCAAAATGAAACTGAAGTAAAATGGACCAAACAGCCATTGCTAACTTTATCAAGATGAAACATTGAATTCAAACCTCTTTTTGGGTGTGATATTGCAGTGTTTTATGTCAGCAAATGTGACTGCTGGCAACTCTCATTTCATCAAAGATTTGTTTTTAAAGCACTGCAAACAACCTCTGCACAACAACCTAGGCAGGCGATGATCATAAGCCCTCTCACAGCAGGAGCGATGATTTTTAACTAGTGCACAACAGTAATCTCCTACCACACAGTGAACACAGCCCCTAAATTATAGCCAGTGCAAATGCCTACTGCAACCCACAGGAACATAACTGCTTGCCACACGTCGCCCACAACAACACTGTGAATGTAAACAACAGAGTAAACCGACACAAAATGTCTTTAGATATACTCCACCTTTCTTAACTTTGAGTCGCTTCCTTGAGTAACACAGTAAAAAGTCAGAATAAATAATTTCAAATAAATAAGTTTAAGGTACGGCATCTGTTAGGCACACAGGATTGGCATCAGAAGCACGCAAATGAACAATCACTCTTTCTGTACATAAAACAGGAAATTCAAAAATGCTGACTGTCGCTGATGTGCTCAAAGATAACGGCAAATGGTAGCAAAGACAAACAAAACAGGAAGGTCATGAGCATGACTTCAAGAATGATTGATCTCTGTGGCTGAAAATGTTGTATGCCATGGTTTATGAACATCATGCATTGACGTCTTTGGTCAGAAGAGGGCGTCGCTGTTGGTAGCTTCTGGCCCAACCTTGTACAATCTGGGGACATAAAATGCAAAGTGCATGATTAGTTTAGCAGTCATTTCTAACAGGCAGAACTGGTTGTTCCCAATGAGGATATGTAAAGCTGCTGTGACTTTGTCACACTTTCTCTATTGGATAAGGGGCCGATTTCACAAAACATCAGCAGATAAAAGCAAAAATTTACAGTAGCAAGTAGAAATCCAGAAGGAGTAAGTGACAAAATATTGTTTTGTGATTTGGGTGAACTGACCCTTAAAGGACGTAACAGCCTCTTGAAGCAATACAGAACTTGATATGATTGCTTTTTCTTCCAAGTTGCTCAAAAACTTATTGAGCAACTTTACACCTGGTCAATATTGCCACCTAGTGTTCCTCATGGCTCAGTGCATGATTTTTGACAGGGATCAACCAGGCCAATAGCTTAATTTCAAAACCCTTATTCCAGCCATAACCATCTATTTATATGTCTGCTGTTTCTGAACTAGATGCTTGGTAACATCAGGAGTATCAGAGCAGGTTCAGAGTCATGTAAAATACCTGTGGTTCAGCCTTTAGATAACATGACAGCCACATAAAATAGATTTGGTTTTGCTTTTGGTTTTAAATTAACCATAAACACTGATTACAGGTAATGTCTGAAAGGCACAATTCCGTGTAGTTTATGTTTGGAGAATATTTGATCACTAAAGAGGAACTGAAACTAGCCACAGACTGCTACTGTGAGGGATTTGATTTGCAAACAAAAAAAGTACCGTACATTTCTACTACTACTACACTTTGTACCATACACTTTGAAGCTAGGTTTCTATGTGGAGGAGGGAGTGAGAACCAAATGAGGAACTGTTGTGCTTTTAGTGAAGAACCACACAATGAAAAGAAATACACCGTGACAAAACAGGGCAACAGTAGACGTCCTGTGTGTAAAATGTGGTTAGCTGCATTCAGATCTGGCACGTTGGTCAACCGTCTATATTTAGTGAGAATGCATACCTTCTTTATGGTAGCATTATAACTGGTCCCACATGTAAAAAGGTCCCAGAAAACACAAAACTCCAAAAGTTTGAAAAGCAATAGTGCATCATACCCTTGTGTCCTCTTCTCTCCACAACATTTCTTGTTCAACTTCATTAAGTTCCTCTGAAGGATCGTATGTGTAAACTGGCAACAGGTGATGACGGAGTCTGTCGATTCTGAAGGACAAAAGAAATCAAACACTGATTTAATGGATCACAGAGACACAGAAGTGAAGCAATCAAGTTTATCACAAAGCATTGTGCCATGAAATCAATATACGAAGGCTTACCTCCTTTTCTTACGAATATACATGACCTGGAACAGACAAAAATGAAGAACATTACATAAACTGTGTATAAGCAGGTCTCTCAATCCTGACTCAGTTCTTTTAATTTTCCTCATGCTTTGTGTAGGTCATCCTGCACCAACCAACCCAACACACCACTTACCACAGCTGCAGCTATTCCAATGGTGGTGATGAGGAGAAACGGCACCAACACATAGCCGACCGCCACATCTCCATCTATGATGGCAGGAGGCTGAGTAGTGCTGTTCATTGCATATGTTCAGGAAGTGGGGACACAGGGGGCTGCTTGTGCAGGGCCTTTACAAGCAGCAGACCCCCTCCCTATGGCCGAAACTGTGCAGGGGCTTTCTACTCAAGCTACCCGCGTGTTGTCTGTGCCTCATCCTCGTCGTTCATGTGACTTCCACATGGTATCAGTGCCCTCCCTAATCAGCGAGAAATCTGAGGGACACGGAAAGAAAAGAATTTGCGCAGTTACAGACACGGAAGTTGTGAGGTCATTTAGCGGCAGTTAACTTAGCCGCGCATGCCAGTTGGGTTGAATTAGCAATTCAATCATATACAAAAAGTTTTAAAAAGTGTTTCACCGTTATTTACAAACCACTTTTCTTGCTGTGGGTAAATAAAGCAGACAGCGCCTCCTAACTGCGCTAGCCACCTAACGCTAAACTAAAATGTGACTAGCTACTTCTGTTAATAATCTTTGCTATTTAGAAGCTCCGCACAGAGCTAACGTGTAACAGCGTTACTAGCTAACGTGTATAAACAAGGCTAATGCCACCGTTAGCTGCGCGGGTAGATGAAACCGTTACTAACAAGCGTTTTTTACTGCATAAACAAGCCGAAACAGGTCCTCTGGATCGAGAAAAGCTCTATCGAGCTACAAGAGATCTGTTTTTCGTTTCAGGTAAATTCGAGTAAATTCTTACTTACTGTGCGATGTGCAAAGCTTCTCTTTGCAATAACGGTACGTTGTGGTTCGGCTGCAGTTTGTCTTCCGCAAGCGGCAGCAGCAGTAACACTTCCTGTCTGAATCTTTCAGAATAAAAGCGCCATGACCACACAGAACTAGTTCTATGCTAAAATGTATCCTCCCACCTGGGGTCCGATTCACAAAGCAGTTGTCCGTTTCACAAAGCAGGTTCAACAAACTCTGAGTGTCATTTGAGGAGTCACCGTGGCAACGGGGAAGCGGAAGGCTGCCTACTTCACGCCACTGGAATTAGACATTTTAATGTGCTCATACAGCGAATATGAACATGTTTTTAGACGGAAGTCCAACACCGCTGCAGCTGCGAAGGAGAGGGAGACGGCGTGGGAGAACATTGCTGCTCGGGTCAATGCGTGAGTATAAATGTAGTCCTTTGAAATAACAATAATATTACAGGGCAAAACTGTTTGAGTGGTTGCCTATTAATTTATTTCATTAAGGTGCAATCCCGCGGGGGAGAAGCGCACTTGGCAGCAGCTTAAAATGAAATACAAAAGCATTGTTCAAACAGGTAAGACCTCTGCATGATCTCATTGAGGTAGCTACCTCATTTTGATCATGTTTTACATTGTAAAGTAAATATTAAGTGGCTCCCTTTCATTGTAAAATTGGGTATATTGTGTTCATACAATGTTTTGTTTTTTGTTAACGAATGAAATGAAATTTAAAAATGAAAAAAAAGTGTTCTCATCTATATCCTGTTATGTTAAATAAATAAGTCTATATTTAAACTAACACAGACTTTAACTCAGCCAACAGAAAGAAGGCAGATGCCCAAAAAACGGGTGGTGGCCCAGCACCGCCACCTCTAACTGAGGCAGAGGAGCCAGAATGTAGGAAGGCCAGTGGCTGAGGGAATCCCTGGAGGGAGTTCATCCTCTGAGACCACCATCCAAGACACAAGTGCCTTCATAAAATGTAATATGCCTTGGCATACATACACACACACACACACATATAAAGCCTATTCATAAAAATTAATTTTCCTTTCATGTCTTTTTTTTCTCTGTTTGTCCCAACAGATTCTGATGGTACTGTCTGCCTGGTGGAGCCACCTCAAGCCACAACAGACCTTGTAACTGTAAGTAGAACATCTATGCGTGGTCTGATAACTATCTCCCGACGAATATTTAATTCTCTGCGCAGTATTGCTGCACCTTCATCCACGGGATCATGATCAAAAGGACATGCCATGTTAACGAAAAAAAGTCACCACCTACTGTGCCTAATGGACTTCCACTGACTGATATTTTGAATGATTTTTTTAATAACAGACGGCAGAACTATGCCAAAACTCGTCTGCTGACTGAATGAATCAATGAGGAAGTGAAATGCGGTGTGTGGTTGAAAGAGGGCGGAGACACAAAGAAACTCGAGGTTCATTGAGCAAAACCTGGTCCCGACCAGGTTAGGTTCATAGAGTCTATTACTACGGTAACTGACCCAGAGTTTAACTTACCCCTGTCTGTGAAACAGGCCTGAGTTACCCCTCTTTCTCTGGTTTGACTTACCTTCCTATGTGAAACAGAAAACTCAGAGTTTCCCTCATTTCAGGGTTAACATACTTACTTGCTTTGTGAAACAACTATTAACATATCTGTACACGTATTGAGAACGCATAACATCCAGTTTAATCAAACTCTGGTGGTGCGTTTTAAAGGGACGTTTTGTGTGCAAATCATTTTTGAACCACATCATTTACTGACAGGAGCTAACATCACAAAACAGCGTCGTCTGCTAGCATCACCAGTCAGTCTGCTGACATGGTTTTGTCCTGGGTTGGTCAAAGCTCTCCTGTCGGTCCACACACTGTGTTTGAAAGACAGAGAGAAAGCAGGAGCCCGTGTTCCCACCACGGGGAAAACCTCCAGCTCCTGTGGGAAGAACAGGGTTTTCAGCAGGGTAAGAAGCACTGACACCAAAGTGGGCCATAAACACCTGCTTTAAGAACACCTGCACAGATTCATGCTTGCACGTGTGCAGGTTTGCAAACCTTTGTGAATGCAGCTTTGCAAGCAAGTGTTTGAAAATAACTTCTCGCCACCACCATCATCGACTGTGTTAAAAACACACTTGCATAGAGAATATTGACGTGGTTGGATGCATGTGGAGATGCATGGCAGCAGGTGTGAAACAGGTTACCCCAGTGTATCTGCAGCCTCAGGCTTGTTTAGCATTTGTTCCTTTGTCTATGTATGAATCTGTATATTTTCCTTTCAGAATTCCCATTGATCAAAACATTTTGGACTTGCATTGACATTTAAACTCTCAGATGCTTCATATAGCATATAATGATATTAGCAGGTGTGAAGAATGGGGGGGGGGTGAAAATCATTTCATTTAATTTGTGAAATTCTGAGAAACCACAGGGCAGTGAATAAATGGGTATTTCCCACTTTTTGCCTTTTTAGGGGTATTTTTTCTTCTTCTTTCTTCTTTCGTATTGTAGGTGATTGTCCTACAACGTATAGATTATTGCAGAATCACTGTATCGTGAAACCATCGTTCTCATGGGCAACGTATAGTGACATATATCATGAGTTACTCTGCGACTCCCACCCCGACTCAACAGCCTTCTGAAATCCAGGAAAACAATTCAGAACACAAGAATGACAACTGAGACTCGAGACTATTGACCATGTGACAGCATAACAACCCACTGAATTCAATAGAGCCATTATGAATGCATGCATGTGGTGTACAAAGTATAAGAGACTGTAACAGAAAGCTTGGATGAATAGTCTCCATGGGTATTTGAAATGGCTGTAAATACAGTGTGGATAAAATACAGGATTAAATATTCAAATTTGAATAAGTAGAGATAAAACATGGATCCTCCATGCTTTTGCCTCCGCAGTCTGCAACACTCATTTATTTATTTTTTTTATTTCTCACAGAACCTAAAATAGCCTGCCACTGGAGCTCTAATTAAATTAGCTTAGCCAGCTCTAAGCCTGTTTACAGGCACAAGTCAGGTAGCAGGTGTTACAGATTGGTTTGGGTCTGGGATTGAGGGCTGGAATTGGCAACTGGTCTGCGACTCTTTTACCTAGGGACTGAACATATTCAATGTTAGCACAGCGATGCAAAATGTGGGATGTCTCCAACATTTGTTCAACATTTGGTGAGACGAGACTTAAATCTGTAGCTATGGTAGAAGCCGTGTGTGAATTTAGATCAAACAATCTGACTTTATATATAACTAAATGCATTTAACAGAATTGCACCAAAATAATCACTGAGTGTAGTTTAAAAAACATCTCAGTTACGAGTTTGAAATAGTATTTGCATATTGCAATATTAGAACACAACCCTATTGTGGCTTGGGTTTACAACAGAGTTTGATAATGGCCAGCTTTCTAAAATGAAGGAAGAACTCACATTTATCTTTAATGTGATGACTTAATGAAAAGAACATCATATTTGACTGTATTTAGAAATAATAGCAGACAACTATGCAATGACATGTATAGGATCAGTGTTACTATAACCATAAATCAAAAAGTTTACATTTTTAAAATGTTTGTATGTCACATAACAACTTTTATCATACAAGTATAATTAAAAGAAAAAAGTGTCTCATCGTATCCTCACTATAGTTTTTGCACTTTCAGCCTGTGGCCACTAGATGTCACTAAATACCTTTGAGTTAACAAGGAGAGCACACTGAAAGGGGTCGAATTTGTAATCTCACTTCAGTCACAATGCACTCGTATGTTTACTTGGTGTGTTACAATGTAAAGTTCTGACATTATCTGTCAGCTCAGGTTAATCAGTAGATCAAAGTAAATCACACAGTGCAGCCTAAGACTCCTTCCTCTGAATGCTTTAGCTTTTTGAACATTCAAAGAGAATTTGATTAGCAGCGGATATCTGTCAGTGCAATCGCTTCCAGGGAGATTAGATTTCCCTCAACAGTTTACAGTCTGACCACAGCAGAGAGCAGGAGGAATGGAGGTTGTATTGTTTAATCAAAGCCGAAAGGAAGATTTAATTTTGTCAGTCATCACCTCTGGAAGGGGCTGTTAGTGTTAGCAGAATATAGATTCAGATGAAATCATCTGTGTGTGATGATTTAATGTTTGTGCAGGTTGCAGGTCAAGGGTAGACATGCAGCGGAGACAGTGCCTAAGTATTTGTTAATTTTTATGTAAAAACAGAAATATGTCGGGCACATGTGACTGTGCATCGAAGCATTGCTGCAGCTCAGATAAAGAAAAGTTGTTCAGCAGCGAGTAACCGCAATGATCAAATGAACAATCAGTACTGATGGAGATTTCATTATGTAATTAGCGTAAAGTCATTGCTCCTCAGAGTCAGACCAAAGCCGCCATCCAGTTGATCTGCTTTAAGGCATTTGCTCCTCCAGCAGCCTCATCTCCACGGAACAAACACCTCCTCTCTTCACCCTGTTTGTGTTAGATGCTGAGTGGCTTTGGCAGGGCGCTTTGCTCCGCTGAGAGTCGAAAGGACCAGCACAACAATGTTCTCTCCCCTGATTTAACAGAGGTGGCTGCTGTTTATTTCTTGTTTTGTTGGGAACTAGAGAAATGGCACGTCTGTGGGACTGTGGGACTACAGGCAGATGAAATTTCTAAAGGGTATTATCAGTGCACCTGTCCAGAAAGAGTGGAGGCACATAGCTTATGGTTTGAAAGTGCACTTTAAGAGGAAGAGCGATGGAAAGAGCCTGCACTGTGAGCATGTGATAGTTATATCTCAGAACAGACATTCTTTAGAATAACATTCAGGAAGTCCTTGAGTAAATAAAGAGGAAAAACTTCAATAGGCCATGAGTCATTTTATACTCAAGGCTGCGATGCAGTGATTAAACCTACGAAGAAAAATCCTTACAAATGCAGAAAACATCATTATTTGGGTTTTGTCATTTAAATGTTCTCACGCTGACGAACCAAACTAACATCATTCATGATTACGCTGGGTCATCCAAACGTAAAGCAGCTCCAAAAAAGTGACAAAAACACAGAGATAAGAAGAGCTCAGCGCTGCACTCCTCTTTGACCTCAAGGCATGTTTCCTAACATGTGTCCAGGTGGATCTAGCTCACCTGTGGGCGCTCACGGTGCCGCTGGCCCACTGAGTGTAACACAGCACTTCATTGTTTGAGAGAGCACTTTGGTACAAAACGTCAGAACTACATCAGCCAGCAGGTGAACAGACCTTCCTTATGTACTTGAGACAGCGGATGGAGAGTCTGTAGGCCTGTTTGGCAGCCAAAGGACAAAAACACTCCACCTCCCTGCCCTGCAGTGTAGTGCAATGTGGGCGTGATTGACAAGAGGGGGAAGCGGCGACGCCTCCTCTCACCATCCCCTCTCCTTATTGGTCGGAAAGTGGAAGTCACATTTGGGGGGGCTCTCCCCAGTTTAAATTATAAACATAAACTGCAATGTTATTTTAGCCAGTTATCTATTTACTATAATGAAAAAATAATTTCCACGCACTCAAATATGGCCCACACAAAACTTTCACGCTCGTGAAAGCCGACGAACGCGAACGACCCGCTCCCACCTGCAGATGCGGACACATCTGGCAAAGCTCCCCTAAGCTCGTGGGGCAAATGTTGGGAGGGGAATTTGAAAAGTCCTGCATTGGCCCGCTCGTTTCCCCCGCAGCCTATTTCTGTCGTCCATTGAAAGGAAATCGCTGGGCCATCCCCCCGACGCGCGCCTGTGCTGTGGAGCTCCCCCTTGCTGCGTGCATCGTGATCTAGTGGATGCGGAGTCTTGCGGAGAACGCAGGGTCACCTTCTGTCACTGCAAGGGGAAATACTGAATAAACCGCAGCGGAGGCTGTCAGATAGCGGTGCACCTGAGCGGCAGCCAGCGTCTCTGGTAAGTCAGCCCGTGTGTCCTCCCCGTGTTGGTGCCACATTGCTGCACAGGGAAGAGAAGCTGAGCATCCTTTCATAGCAAAGGGCGACGCAGGGATAAAGGAATCTCGTTCCCCGCGTCGTCTCCCATCGTTGGGACCATGTCTCAACCCCCCCTCTGCCGCGAGACCGACTGAGTACTACAGATTCACTTGCAATAGAGCGATTTTCAATTATGCATGCGTCATTTTAAATGGTGTACCGCTGTTTGCATACGCCAAGGGTGAAGAGGACCATCTTGCATCATCTTGGATTACTATTGCAGCTTCTGCTCTCCAGCGAAACTATATTCTCGAGTGCTTCACTTTGGTTTTGCACTGTCAACCTAATTCTGTGACTTCCTTTGAATTTCTAACACGATGCGGGGTGTTGTTTTTACTATGCAGCTGTTTCTGGTGCCCTTTGAATTTACCAGGAAGAGCGGATTTGACCTCAGTGTCCAAATTGTGTCAGCAATGCAATGTGTTTATTTGCTTAAATAGTCTCTGCAGAACATAAATGACCAATATGATATTAAAGATTGTTGGCTTGCTGCACTACAGTAGATGGAGATGGTGGTCAAGCCTGGGGAAGGATTGCCATTTTATGCTCCTATCCATGCGCCAAATGGGTAAACAAGACCAGGGACGTTAAGTGCGTCGACCAAACGCGTCGGAATCACGAGTTCTTTCTCTGCATGATGGGTTTTAATCGTTAATAATTCATTGCATATGAGTCAGGGTGTTTTTTGAAGAATCTCTCGATGAAATGGACGCGCATGTTAATGAGCACTCCGCTCTGACGTTATGTAATTGGTTGTCACAGCACAGCGAGGAGCCATCTCTAGCGTCATTGTTTTTTTCTTCCTCTTCTTCCTCTCTGACAAACCGACCACAGAGGAGGAGCATCCTGCTTTCTACACGGGATTAGGTGCATGTGGTCTTTTTAATCATTAATCAAATCTGCTCCCGAGCTGAAATGCATCCAGGCTCACAGCTGACCCGTAGCCACGCTGATGAGCTCGGCGGCGGAGATGTTAGTGTTTGTGCTGTTGTTTCGTGGTAGCGTCGCTCTTTTTGAAAGCCTGCGCGAACATCCAGCCGTGCCTCGCAGCTGCTGTCCGCGGAGAGTGCACGGCTGGATGCAGGGCTGGATGAAGGGTCGGATGCAGGGCTGGATGCAGGGTCGGATGCAGGGTCGGATGCAGGGCTGGATGCACGGCTGTTGCGTGTTTTCCAATCAAACCCTGCAGCTGTCCAGCCTCCCGGTGACGTAGCAGATGACAGACGGGCCGCTCGTGTCCGCCTCGGCTTGTTGTGGAGCTGTCCGCGGTGCTGAACTCACTGTTCGCTGTCAGCAGTCAAGGTGCCCCCAAGAGAGCCTGACACGAGGCTGCAGAGGAGAGATGATGATACTGTCAGGGGGGGTAATCCAATTCTGTGGCGGAAGGGGGGGGGGGGTTCAAGAGTGCTGGCTATTAATCAGCAGAGTCCTCACTCTTCGAAGACGAGCTAGAACCAGGAAGTCCTCCAGACGAATATCTGCTCAAAATACCATTTTTCCAAGATCTGTGGGACCTGTGCTGATTTCTGTTCTGTCTGTCTGTCTGTCTGTGTCTGTCTATCTATCTGTCTGTCTGCTGTCTGTGTTTCTGTCTATCTGTATCTATCTATCTGTCTATCTATCTGTCTGTCTGTGTCTATCTGTCTATCTATCTGTCTATCTGTCTATTTATCTATCTATCTATCTATCTATCTATCTATCTATCTATCTGTTCGTCTGTCTGTCTGTCTGTCTGTTCGTCTGTCTGTCTGGTTCCCACCCTTGAAACTGTGACCACAAAACAAACTGTGGCCTTCTTGTGTTTAATCATAAAGGACGGTAGTGTAGTGCACGGTAAAAAAAACATATCAAAGTATTCATAATGTAGCATGGGGGAAAAGCCAAAATCGTTCATTGAAGTCATACAAAAATAATCATACTGCAATTTTGTGAAAAACAGATGTTTTATTTTTCATTGCTATCCTTCCATCATCATCTCGTGACCCCTCAGATTTACCTTCAGATTTATCTGCAGGTTTGGAGTCGCTGACCTATCGCAGGCTGTTCAGGCCTAACTTTGGGCCTAGTTAGTAAAACTGGGTATCGAACCTCAATCCTTTTTTTTTGGTACCAACTGAAATGTGTCCATAGTCTGTAATTATTACTGATTTCAATGACAATTTTTGCTAATTTAAGAGAAAGGGCAAAGGACTTGTATAGCTTCTTGTGTTTATGCAGCGTTTAAAGGCATAATATTATATATATTATGTTTTGTTGACTTCTGTTATTCCAAATGTTTCCAGCAGTGTTCAAACCCGGAGAAACCAGCCCTTTGATTCAAGCTGACATTCATTCGGTCAATGTCATCTTATCCCCTTTACCCCCTCTAGTTGTTGTAACTTCCAGAGAAAGCAGGAAACACAAACAGATACGTCAGAGAGCTAGGAAGGAAGTCGAGGAACTAGCTAGCTAGCCACTCTGTTGTTTAGTATTGTTTGTAGTGCTCGGTCATGATGGAGCACCATTCCTCATTTTCATCAGCAATGGAGACAACAACTCACATGATCCCACGCTACTTCATGACATCATCAAATTCCCTCTTTTGTCGTTGTTTTGATTGAGAGACCCCTAGTGGCAGAAATAACATGCTGTATGATTAAGTTGTGAGAGATTACAAAAGGGAAAAGCTTATTTTGGTATCAGTGCTGAAACTCGGGTAATAACTCTCTGCATGTGCTTCTGTTTGTGTCGGCGTCCGTGCTCGCCTGTGTCCTTGAGCGCCATAGAGCTATTAATTAAGTCACAAACTACTCTCCCTTCTCCCTTTGAGGCTATGCGTTCATTTTCTAAGGCCACCACGAGCATGCCACCTCGAACTGCGCACGGTGTCTGCGGTGCTGCTCATTTCGTGTTTCCATGCTTGACCCGTTTTGTTTGTGATTATGATGAGGCGGCATCTTCCCGCTCAGGAATTTAATTACCGTTTGCACTCATGCGGCCACTGGCTTGATCTGTGGTTATCTCTAACCATTAATGGGAAACAGTAGCTGTGACATGAATTTTATCCACCACCAGGAGCACAGTGAGGTTAACCCACAGAGTGAAAGTAATAGTTTTAGGTAGTTTTTAATCTGCATCCTCTGAATGTTGTTCCTTTTTGGCCTCGTCCACATTAACTGACAAAGGATTAGCAGGAGCGTGGGAAGTGTGGGAAGCACGACAGTTCAAGCTATTGTCATTTTTTTGGTTGTTTGTTCTTCTGTTAAATGTGAGATATCTAAAATAAGTGCAGGACTTCTGACAAGTGAGGGCTGCTGTGTTCTCATCACATTAGATGCCACTTAAATGCATAATCAGTTTTGCTTTTTAACACATAGCAATAATTTAGTTTCAGATGAGATTTCCCTCCCACCACCGCTTGGTTATTATGTTTCATTAGAACAATGTGAGGGCTAATAGAGGAGCTGCTGCAGAATACTGATGTGTGCAAATCACATTTCACATGCAAACCTGCATCCAAGCAATTCAAAACAGGTTTCGGTTAGATGTGGTCCTTGTCATGTCTGTCTTTATTTACCTCACAGGGGGGAACGTGGGGTTTAGTCATGTCAGCGACCTTTTGTTGTTGTTTTGCCACACTGTCGCAGGTTTTGGTGTTCGTGGACGGTCCTGAGACGTCGTGTGAGGAGGGACGGGACAATGTGTGAAATAGTGGGGCTGTCTGTTTTTTTGTTTTTTATGTCCTCTTTCATGTGCTTGCTGATGAAAGGGTTAAAGGTTCCTGTTGCTCTGTTAAAGGAGGAGATAGTGGTGTCTGACAAGGTGTGAAAAAAGAGGCAATGTAGGAACAGGGAGTCTGAAGGGCAGCTGGCGTGTCTCATTTCTCTCGGCGCAGGAGGACACACACGGAGGGAAGACTCTATCCTCGGCGGAAGATTTATGACATTGGAGATTATCAGGAGCGTCCACGGTGCCTTCTTCAAAACAGAACGAGTTCTGTTTTGTTTTTCTATCTGTGAATCTGCTTCCATTTGTAAGGCACTGTGTATTTTCTGAAATATTAATGGAATAATCAATCCGCTCAATGGGATATCTGACAGCTGATTTTAACTTTAATAATGACTGTCCTTTACTGTGTGTTTATCTCCAGGAGTCACATAATCTCTCTCCAGTTTCCTACTCCAACAGATGTGTTTGTTTTCGTGGGGCAGTGTGAATGAGGTTCATGCTACCTGCCGCCTCTCACGAGGCGAAGCTCCACCTGAGGCGGAGCAATGGTTTAGTATGTGTCAGGGTATTTTCGGGCGATTCAAAATGGAGTCCCAGCGTGCCAATCGAGGGCGTGAATCATGCACCGGGGTCTGGATCGGTACTGGCGTGAATGTTTAGACCTCAGCATCGGTGGGTTTCGTTCATGCGTTGTCTGGTGGCGGCTGAACGTACCTGTGAATGCAGCAGCTTCACGTCATTGTTTTGAACACTAGAGGGTGTGTTCCTCATGGTCATGTTCAGAGAGACAGATGATATAATGTTGCCTCCTGGAATAGTAAAGCATTTCATTGTGTTTTCATTGTGCTGTGTGTGGTGACATTCTTGGATTGAAGCTGGGGCTGCAATTAACAACCGCTCAGCAGATTAATCCTTTGGTCTATAAAATGTCTGGAAATTGTGAATGATGTCAATTTCCCAGAGCCAGAGTGACGTCAAATGTGTTATCAAAGCCAAAGATATTTATTTGTTATCATGCCTGATAAAGAAAATGAGCATTTAAGAGGCTGGAGCCTGGTAATTTTGCCACTTTTGCTTTAAAAAAAGTTTCCAATTGATTAATTTTCTGTTGACTGACAGATTAATCAGTTAATTGTTTCAACCTGCAGCTAGCTGCTAAATAATTAGCAATCCATGTTGGGATTTCTTCATCAGGAGGCTGCTGGTGTCTGTCCTTCAGTTCTCTTCAGAATTATGAACAGTCAGATGAAAACCACCATAAAGTGACCATGACTCAGCATTTTAATTTGTGCCAGAAGCTGTTGGAGGTGGCCGCTGTCAGGCGTCCCACTGCGCCCACAGCTCCGGTTGCTCCCTTTCGATGGGTGGGCTGCTCCATCGCGGTTTGGCCTGCAAATCCAGTCCATCCATCCATTATCTGAGCTGCTTATCCTGTTCACGAGGTGCAGGAGCAGATCCCTGCGCACACACACAGGTCCAGGCACACCACGTTTAAATGACTCAAACACACACGTATTCAAACACAGATGCAGAAAAGAGAATAACTCAGTCAGTCACGTGATGCTTTCAGACAGATTAAGCTGAATTGAAGTCATTATGACCTCATCAATGTTGCACACTGAATATGTAGGTATTAAAGAGAAGACAAGATGGCCGTATGATGATATGAGCATGATGTCGAAGCTGGAGCTGCAACTGGTGATCCTGATCCATTTGTCAATTATTTACTGGGTTGAATTGTTAAATTAAAAAAAAAAAAAGCTCCTTCAAACAGTCTAAAACCCAAAGATATTCAGTCTGCAATGATATAAAACAGAGAAAAGCAGCAAATCATCACTTTTCAGAGGCTGACTCACTGTTTTTTGGAGATCCCTGTGTTTCAAAGAATATCGAACCAGCGATTTTTAAAATGTAGAGTGTCGGTTTCTTTTCCTCTTTGCTTATTTTATGTAAATTCAAGCATTTCTAGCCCGCACCGGCGACGGAATAATTCATGTTGAAAAAGAGCACTATGATCCACTGGATTATCCCAGCGCCAAGTGCAAATGAACATGCCTGAAACGATCATGTTATCCAGAGAGCTGCACGGTGGTTTTCAACATGTTAGCTTAATGGCGAGGTAACAGACGGTAAATCCAGCTGAAATGTTAGCTCTACCTCAAGAGAAAGAAACCTATCTGAAGCATTCTCACACCAACTATAAGCTTTAAACCTGCGTGCATGTGAGTGAAGTGATTATTACCCGGTCTTTTGAGGTTTATTATATGTTGCGTTCGAGGACCATATATTATGAGCTCTTTCTAATGTACTTCGCTACAGTATATCATGGTTTTGCAGTGTGGGTGAGCAGTATGTGTTGAATTTTTGTGGGCTGTGTGGGCTGCATACTGTTAAAATGCGGTATGACAGCAGAAATGTTACACTTTTTAAAATGAATGCTGAATATATACATATATACATATATTACTTGTTCATCTTATGTCATTGTAATGTGTTTGTGTCACACATCCAAATTCCTCAAAATCCAAAAATCATTGCACAACAGAAATCAGCACAGTGCTTGATTAATTAGTTTACATTAAGAGTGACTGGTTTATGATTCTGCCAACGTTAATTATCTCAGATTATCAGAGTGTAAACCTGTAAAGACATAGAGGAGGCTGAGGTTATTAAATCTGCTTCCCACAGAGTCAGAGTTTACTAATCTCCCCTTGACTGTGATGGTTCAAAATGAAACTCAGCTAATCTCTCAACATCTCTGCGTCTGTAAAGATAATTGGTGTTTTGACACACGTCGGGCTGATTTCCGTTCATGTTCCCATTAAGAGCAATTTAGCAGCGATTAAGCTTAGTGTTACTCGACGCTCGGAGGACTGACCCCGACATCTCGTGTTGTTCTTTGCACAGGTGATCTCCTGCAGGGGACCAACAGCTCTCTGTTAGGTTTATGGAAACCTGACCTCCCACTGGTGGAGAAGGTGAGTTCAACCCGTTTGTGCTGTGTGTTCTTCGAAATCTTCCCGTCAGCTTTAGCCTCATTTTGGTTTCACGGGTGATCCAGCAGGTCCATAGCAGGCTTCTTTAGGACCTTTTGTATAATTTATAATGCTAAACACACCACTTGAGGTAATTAATAGCTCTTTGTCCGCGCTGTTAATATTTCATGAGAGTGTTGCAGTGTGCTAACTGGAGGTCATTTTCGTTTCTTATATGAGACTTTTATATTGAATTGTCCTTTATGTGGTCTGCTCTGAGCAGGAGTGTGTGCTGCATGATTAACGTGGCATATAGGATTACACTGCTACTGTAGGGTTGCATCCCAGCTCTCCAGCTCCAGTCCATCGTATCCACTGGAGTCTCTGGGTATCAATAACATTTTGACTCTTTTAATAATTCACCCTTTTTTTGTTGTTGTTTTTAGGGGCGATTATCTCAGAATGTACTTTTGTTACCTTGGTAAGAGCAGCTGTGGTTGTCTCACTGGGAGGAAGGATAACTCAGGAGTGATTATTGATTTCCTCGTCTGATCTCTTTGTTACGGAGCGTTATGACAGAACCCCGCTGCAGCAGGGAGGTTGAGCAGCTGTTTGATGAGCGCAGACTGCTGTTTGTGCGTGCGAGAAGGCTCGTCAGCACACGATGGCCCAGTTCAGGAAGGCTTCTCCGGGGATCCTGTGCAGTTTGGTCCGGGAGAGGAAGCTGGGTCAGAAGAATATCGTGTGTTTATACTGTCGGTAAACAAATGCGCAAAAAGGTTTCTCAAGAAATACAGCTGCAAAGAAAACAACATCACCAGCAGCAATATTATACCTGTTAGTCTTGCCCAGACATTGTTTTCTCCTCTCTGGCCTCTGAAAATACATCGCCATCCTCCGCAAATACACTATTCACATCATGTTGCCTCTTTGATTTTCAGAAATGCTCCTATTCTTTAGTTTTTTCAGATAACCACTTAACCACAAAGTGGCTCGTCGGATCAGGGGAGTTCTAGACTTCAATTAGCTTAATTTCAAATATATAATCAAGGACAAAATGTGCCAGTTTGATTCAGCATTTTCATAATATAAAATGTCATTTTTTAGTAATTGCAAGAGATTTGAATTGAGCCTTTGAATCACTGGACAGAACTTGTTGGCTGTTTTGGTCAAAGGTAAATTCTTGATGTATCGCCATGATTGTTTTTTCGAGAAAGCCATAAATCAAGAAGCAAATCTTTACGTTGATAATAACATTTGTAATAATACAATTACATAAAAAGTAAGGAGGGTAGAATTTATTTGTGAAAGTCTTGGTTTGTAGCTGCTGTATAGCCAGTAATAATGTTTAAAGAGCATTTGTTATCTGCTGTCAGCCGCACTTCGCTGCATGGCCTATAAAAACGTGGAAAGTAGGGTACTGATATTCTTACTTCTTACAGTCAGATTTAGAGCTGATCGCTGCTCCCTCCCTCCTGCCAGCTGGGGAGGTCGCCCAGGCTTAGTGGCTTGTTTATGCCTTCAGGCTCGTTAGCCAATTCCTACACAGAAACATTTACACCAGACTTATTTATTTTCCCTCCGTCTTTATTTAACAGCCACCAGCACTAGTTTGGCTCATGATTAGACGCGTCCATCAGTCACTCTGCGAGCCAAATTGGCCACATCGGTTGTCGAGACCGCCTCAAATAAACAGCACAGGTGTGTGCCAATTCAAGATATGATATGAACGCAAATAAAAGATACACTGATTTGTTTTAATGAGCTACAGCTCGCCGCGCTTTAACTTTGTCTAATCTGATCACGGTTTTTGCTCTCGAGTGCTGAGTTATGTCTTCATTCGCTGTGAGTTGACTCTTGCTGCAAACAGGTCCTGGTCCAGATGGGAGTCCAAGCCCTTGATTTTTGGAACTGAGGTCTGATTTGAGTCTCAGTCTCCAGTCATACGGTGGAATCAGTCAGTTACCCTCCCTAAATGGCCTCTGGGTATTAGAGGTGGGTGTATAAATAGGGATGTAAGATGATTATAGTCTGGACATTCAGTAGACGTGTCTCTGGGCAAACTGGTGTTGCTGCTTGTCTTCTCCTTTCAGTTTCCTGTTATTGTTATCATACTGCATCAGGGAGATGCTCATTGCATTGACACTGTGCCTGATGCACCTTTTCTATATATCTTGACTTGTTATTGCCATTTTGGGGGAGATTGCTTGCTCTTATGTTGCTGGTCAGTATTTAAGTAACATGGATGTCCCATTCAGACATTTGTAGCCATGAATGTTCCTGACTTTTGTGATCCTGTGACTTTTCTCTCAGCGCCACCATAAGGTGGACATTCATGGCTTTTATTAAATTTACCCTTGGACTATTCCATGGATTAGCATGAAATCGGGTAAAAACATTCATGTTCCCCTCAGGATGAACTGCAACATCCTCTGATGGTTTCTGTCCTGCAGACTCAGCTGCAAATGTTAGCATGCTAACAGGCTAAACCAAGATGGTGATGGTGAATGTTTTATTTATTGCTTATCACCTACATGTGTAACATTTACTTTAGAGAGTGGACCGAAGGATGTCACTAACAAGCTGCTTTTGATAAAGGAAATTAAATGTAATTTCTGTTGTTGAAAGCAGTAAAACCTGCATATTTTAAATATTTTTAGGCGTGTAACCCTTTTTAGTAGAAATCATCTGTAGCGCTCTTTCTTTTTTACATCGCTCCACCTCCCACTAACTGTGCATACCTCATACATTGACACACACACACGTACAGGCGGCGCTCCTGAAGGCAGCCCATCAGTATTCAGCGCAGCATCAGGCAGCTAAACAGTAAGACGGCAGAAAGCTGGTGCGTTTGAAGAGCAACATTCCCAGATTGTCTACTGCCTCGTTCATTCACGCACCCCCCCTCCTCTGCTGCCGTTGTCAGCCGGGACATCAGGAAAAACTGGACTGGAACCAGAGCCTCCATCCTCTCCGCTCCATCTCGCAGCCACTGCTGCAGTTCACTCCTTCATCACCGCCCATCACAATATGTCTGTCTCCCCCTCCTCTGCTCTGCTCTGCCTCCCCGGTCCGTCTCTCCCTGCCCTCCCCCGGCCGCTTTTTCCCCCTGTCTTCACCACACTGTCACCAGGAGGCTTGTGGCAAGAGGCTTGACAGTTACATAACCACTGCAGCAGCGCTCAGGACGCTCCATTAAATCACAACTCAGTCAAGTGTGTGTGTGTTTGTGTGTGCGTGTGCGTGTGTGTGTGTGTCTTTGTGGGTGCTTCCTTTTGTGAAATGTGTGTTTCCTCAAATCTGAGGTTGGATCCAGCCAGCATTCATTCAGTAGTTTCTTCCTGTCTCTCTGCCTGAATGTCTCTCTCTCTCTGTCCCTGTTTGTTTCCATCTGTCTGGGATCTCTCACTGTTTATCTGTTCTTTGGTATTTATGTTCACAAAGTATCTGGCATGGATGGTTCATTAGGGTAGCTATCATGTATGTACTAGCAGTACTAGCCTTCACTCTGTAATTCATAGTGCTCCAAGAAACACCACAGTCTCCAGTATAATGCAACAGCTCAACAACCACTTTCAGCAATCTTATTTGAATTTACCTCTGAGAAATCATGTTTTCCTCATTTAGTTATTTTCCTCAATTAGTTTGACGTATTGAATGTATCAAAACCATCTCTGTGAGGCTCTACTTAGACACAGCAGGGAGCTTCATGCTAACATCAGCATGCTAAAAGGCTCACAGTGACAAAGCTGACCTGCTGATATTTAGCCAGAATAATGCTCGCCATCTCATTTTAGCATGTTAGCATGCCAACACTTGCAAATTAGTCGAGTGTTACATTAATTGCGTTGCATTAATTGATGAAAAATACAGCAACAAAGTTATTTGAATTCTTCCTTATGGAAAAAAAATTGATGTCTGTACAAAATGACATGGCTGGCCATCGAACAGTTACTAAGATATTTCAATCAAAACCACAAATATCAACCTCATGGTGACACTAGAGGAACAGCCAATCATCAAAGTCAGTAGGATTCATCCTCTCAGGACCATGAATGTGCAAAATTTCAAGGCAATCCATCTGATAGTAGTTGAGATATTTCAGTCTAGACCAAAGTGGCGAGCCAGTTTACCACGTGACATTTCCATCCGAATGGAGCCATGCCATTAGTCTGGCTAAACAATCAGGACATGAACATTAGCATGAACTGATCCAAAACTGACGCAGAAGCCGATATTAAGCTGATCCAAACTGCTTTATGTATTTAAAAATTTCTCCAAAGCTCAAATTACAACTGCAGCCCTTCGTTAACGGGAGAAGCAGACAGAATTTAAGGCTCTTTGAATGGCTGTTTCTCACTGTAGCGCTGCTTAGGATTTTTAATTCTGTCGTGATGTGTTTATGTACTCAGTCTTGTCAGTGAACTAGAAGTTTTCACTTTCACCTTTGCTGGTAGTTTGTACTCACAGTTTCATTCACATCTAAGAGTTGAAAATGCTGAAACAGCCAGTTGCACAGCTTTGTCTAAGCAGATACGAAACACAACTTTGACAACTGCTACCTCATGACACCTCCATCTTCACTACCCTGCATGATCTTACTTATTTTTCAAGTAGGCTGTATAACATAATGATAAATACTCGCTTTCACTGCAACGTGAACCCTCCTTAAGATGAGCGCACGCCACCCACTGGGCTGTCACTGCTGTTTGCTTCTGACAGCTCAACTCTACATAAACTTGAAAAAGGCTGTGTAGCTGTAGCGTCACGCTTCGAGTAATGTCTCCACAGTGCCTAGTTTGTAGCAATAGTTGTAAACAAGGTTACAGCTGCAGTGAGTCATGTCATTATGTCTATAGCTTATTGATTGATCTCGCTGACGTTCGCTGAGGCTCTTGCTGCAAGTTAAAGCAGGTATGACCACTGTTAAATTATATGCTTATACTGCATGTCAGATGTGTTGGACTTTACAGGAGCATAAAAACTGGAACTGGTTCTTGTGCAGGAAGGCGATTGAGGTAACAATGAGGTAGGATAGAGGCAATTATGAGAGAGCCGACGTGCAGAGGAGGGAAAGGCAGAACAGAGGGACAGAAACAGTTTGATGTGAACTGCCAAGTTCTATCGATGTGTCTCAGACTCACTTTAGTTTAAGCTAAAGTTTTCAGCTATTCTAGCCGCGTGAATTGATTGGTTCACCGCTTTGATCCGGAGTGAAATCTCCACTGTCATTGGGTGCTTTGCAATCAAAGCTGGTGCATTCGTGCTCCCCAGAGGATAAACACTGCTGATTTGGCAACCTACTGACTTACCTTGACGGCTTTTCCATTGGCAGTTTTGGCCATGCAGAGTCAAACTATACCACTTTCATTTTCCTTTTCATTACCGGTTTAGTTGTTGCTGAGTTGTGCCAAGTCACAGGATCATCTCCGGGTCGGGTCAAAGCATGCCTGACCGCCTCGAAGCGTGTTGACATTAGATGGGCTTCATCATCATTCAGGGACAATTCATCGACATGTTTAAATAACATCAGCTGTTGCCAAAAGTAGCAGACACTTCATCAATTTCAATGATCCCATCTCTGTTTTTCAAGAAATAAGCGGCAGGTGCCAAGAAAAGCCGTAACAGCCTGAAAATCCATGATAAGTAGCTCTTAGTGAGGTAGCAACAACCACTGCACAGTGCATCAAACAAAGACAAGCGAATCATCAGTTAAAGATGCACCTTCAGGCAGGTTGCCTTGTTGTAATGGAGATGCATGTCGAGTCCAGCTGAGACTGCACGTGTGTGGAAAAGGTTACAGCAGGTTAACATTTTTATGATTTTGTATGAAATGTCTCAACAGTCACTGGATGTATTTCAATGATATTTGGTGCAGACAATCACGTCCACCTCAGGATTAATTGTCATGACACTGGTGAGCTGCTAACTTTTCATCTAGCGCCATCATCAGGTCAAAATTTCCATTTGTTCAACACACTGGTTAATGATCCAAGTTTAGCTCAAAGCATTACTGTGCTGTTAGCATGGCTGCAGACTCAGTTCAGTGATCACTTCTGAATGGAGTGCAAAGGCTGGCTGTTCTATTTTCATAGTGTTCGTAGTGAATTGAATAAAGCCCATTCATGACCACCCAGTTCTTTCTCCATTTCTCTCAGCCAAAGGTCTAAAAACAAAGTCAGTGTTATGATTCTCTTAACACTTTTACTGTCTGATACTCAGTCTCCATTTGATTCATTCTGCTGAACCAATATTCTGTTAGTATCACATATTATTGTGAACAAGCTTAACTGGTTTCAGTTTTTTCCTTCATTAATTACTTTTTGATTAATTATTTCATCTTTCCAGAAAATTGTGCATACCTAGTATTTGTTTGCTTTCAGTTGGTAACATGTACTCTGTAAGCCCATATCATAGTGCCTGGCCATTACCTTTTCTCTCTGGTGATAGTGGATCATCCTTCAATCACACATTAGAGATTGAACCAGAGCACAAACTGTTTTATAGGCTGTCAGATGTCAGGTGGCATGTTGCTCAGTCAGCATGTTGCGAGCTACCAGCTCCATATGACCTGTAGCTGACCATGACCTCTGACCTCCCTGTGAGGTGGGGGAGGAGGGAGAGAACATTCCCCTGCAGAAAACAATGTATATTTATGATGCTGCTGTCTTTTCTCTTATTTGCATCCCAGTGCTGACAAATTATTGTGTGGCCTGTTGTTCTGGGAGCTGAGCAAGAGCACACCTGGATGATTCACGACAGGAAAAGACCCCCACCCCCCCTCCACACACGCACACAAGAAACAAACAATGATGCAGCAACTTGATTCCTGATTCTTCGACCCAGAGCATCTCCGGAGACGCTCATGATCAGATAGCTGAGTCATCCTGCGCTTGTTTGCTTGAAATCATGACCCACACAGCCAGCCTGCAGGCATGGACGGGGTTGCTATGTTACAACATCCATCCATCCATCCATTCATTACCCATAACTGCTTATCCTTTGGAGGGTCGAGGGTGGAGCTGATCCCAGCTGACATCGGATTGGAAACAGGATACACCCTAGAATACAGAGACAAATAACCAATCAAAGTCACATTCACACCTATGGGAAATTTAGACTGGCAATTAACCTGCATGTCTTTGGACTGTGGGAGGAAACCGGGGCACCTGGAGGAAACCCACGCTGACACAGGGGGAACATCTACATCTGCACCAGCAGGCCTCAGCCAGTAAAATATCTCAACGTTTATTTTATGCATACATTCATGAGTCCTAATGACTTCTCCTGCCAGCAGCAGGTTGACGTTTCTCTTTTGTCTCGATGACTATTGGACGGATTGCTGTGAAATTTGGTACAGGTGGTCGTTCCCTCCTCAGGATTAATAATTAATAATAACGGTGATTCCTTCATTTATCATCTCGCCTGGAAAGCTAGTGACACTAACATCAGCCTCAGCTGTACTTTGTCTTCAGTTGTAATTAGCAAATGTAAGCATGCTAACACGCTAAACTAAAATGTGCATTTAGCTCAAAGCACCTCCGTGCCTAATTACGCCCTAACAGAGCTGCTAGCATGGCCTCTTGTTTACATAAGGCGTTTCCTCATGATGGAAAACCACATGGGTAGCACATTTATCTTCCTTGCTCACATCAGACTGTTTTCTACTTCTTCTGCTCGTCGTGGTTCTTAACAAATAAACAAACGTCATCATACGAAGCTGTTTCAGGGCTTTCCTCTGTAGTGGAGGAGGGAGAAGATGAGGGCTTTTGTTTCCTGAATTCTGTTGCAGACTCCTCGTCTGGATCAACACGTCAGTTCAGATTTGTCTCTCCTGCTCCATGCCCCAGTGAGCAGCGAGGGGGGGCTCGCTGCACTACATGTTCAGCTGATAAATACAACACCGCCCTCACCCTCCACCCTCACTGATTCCTTCACTTCCCCTCTATCTCCACTGCTCTGCCTTCTTTCAATCTATCTCTGATCACTGCAGCATTTTTTAAAGTGTTTTCTCCTCTTCCGTGCTCTGTCCCTCTCTCCTTTGGTTCAGCATGCTCTCACACTTCACAAGTTCCCCTCTAGTGTGTGCTGCTGCATGTCCGCACTCGAGGACGTCCCACTCGTCCGCTGCGGGATGGACAGCTGACGCCGCCGAACCGGCCTTCTCGCTCCTTCTGAAGCGTCGGTCACATGGCCAGCTTAATGACGGCCTCGGCTGTTACGACGTGTGTGAAGTCTGCACAAGGCAGCTCTGTCTCCTGGCAACATCTAGCAGTCTGCTTATCCCGCGCTGCACCGTCAGATGAATCACAGCTCTGTGCTGAAGGGTTCAGCTGGCCCTATGGCTCCACTCAGACACAGCATGGCTGTCTGACCAGCTACGCCCTGAGCTCGCAGCACCTTCGCCCAGCCTTCAACAACCCTCCCTGCCTCGGTTTCAGTCTTCATCTCGCCTCCCATCCTCTTCTTCTCCGTGCCACTGTTTCTGTCACTCTCTGCTGGCTCATATCTCAATGGAAGACCTCCCTCGGTCTCTCTCCTTGTGTGTCCTGTTACTCAGTCAGTGCAGGAGGAAGGCACGCAGCGCTAATCAAACTGAATCCACAGACGACCAGAATGCATCATGAACCCACCGTATATGAAAGCTTCTAGTGGAGTTCCTTCTCAAAGTGTTTGACATTCGTTTAAAGTGCAGCCGTAGTTAATTCAGTTGCATTACTAGAGAGAAAGAAGGACATTCTGTTTTGGTCAGCGGCTTCTCTTTGAATTGCTGTTGTCTAATCAGTCAGGACACAGTGATCTCAGTAGTGTGCTAGAGTAAAGTTAGTTCATCTCCCTGAAATCTTCTTACTGTAACAAGCTTATGTGTTTGTTATGGTTCCCATTCAGTGCTTTCAAAGGCTTGTCAATGCTGGTCCTTCTCACTGTGTCATGGACATGCTTCTCACCTGGATCAGGGCTTCTCTTTAACTCTCTGAATAGCGTTCATGTTCAGCAGGTACCTGCAGTATCTAGTTGCGTCGTGTTGCTGTGAGCGGAGTCTCAGGTGTGTTTATGCAGTGCATTTGGGATTAAACTGATAGGAGGAATCTCCTCATCTATGCCCTTTCTACACCACCACACAAGCGCTAATGCATGCGCCCCCATGCAGTAATAAACTGTCCTGTCAGTAATAACATCATAATTCAGCAGCACATTCCTGTCTCCACTTGTTGTCTCTCTCTCTCACCCGTCCTATCCGCTTCTTTGCTCTTCTTCCCAGCCAGCACCCTCCCCCTCTAAAGCTATTCAAGTGGCACACTGCAGGATTATCCCTCAGCCTCTGAGACACGCTGGTTTGGTCAGACTTATCGTCCTCTCTGGGTTCACTTTGGCCACAGAGGTCAAAGCTGTAAAAATAAAATTTGCGACCAACCAATTCCAAGTAGCGAGTGTAAAGGACATATTTGGACTGCGACATCCACAAGGAGTTTGCCGTTTTTAAGGAGTTGTGCCTGTTTTCAAATTCTGGGATTGTTTTTCTTTTTGTCTTTTTCAATGATGGAGCCAGCCGTGGTAAGTGAATGTGCAGGATAATCTACTTAGTTACTTACAAGCTTGCAAAAGTTTGTATTGTGGTATTTTGTCAGCTTCAGATGGACAGACTCATAAAAGACTTTAAGTTACAAAGGGGGTTTCTTTGACAGCAGCAAGCGTTCTGGTCAGCGAGCTGGTTGCTTCAGACCAAAAGATACATCCAAACAGATGATTGTGTCTCGTACAGATCAGCTGTTATTTTTATGTTTTACTCTTGATTGCAATATTTTGGCTGCTTCTTTGCTTTATATACGGGCCTGTTTCATTATTCTGTCGCATTTATGTCAAATTTGTTTATCTGAAACCTGAGTAATATGAGAAACAGTACTCCGTCTTTACTATGACTTTGTCACCAGTTAATACACAGGGGAATTGAAGGTGTGTCCACAGCCACTGAGGTGGATTGACCTCAATAATTGCAGTATAAGCCCCCCTCCACAATGCTTAGCACTCCCACCCTCCACCTTTGTTCATCTCAAGGGACACATGACAATGTGTCAAAGTGGGCCAAAACTGCGAGCTAAGGCTGATGGCTTTTATGTCCACAGTGTCCTGTGTGCCAATATGATGTCAGAACCATGTCTGTTTTTGTATTCTTGAAATTATGAGAGCTTCTCACCTTCATTAACATTCCATACAGCTGTCCCTGCTGCACAGTTATTTGACTGCAACCTAGTTTGAGATTGTCCATTTAAGAAGACTTTTTGGGAATTATTGTGTTAATGCTTTCGAAGCATCACAAGTGTTGTGTTGGTTTAAGTCCGGGACACGTTTGGTTTTGTTATGAGCTGGCATTCTGGCATCGTTCCGCAGCTTAACTGGATTTGATGTCACTAGGTGTTGAAGTCACGGACACAGAAGCTAATTGGAGGAGTCGACTGATGCGCAGGTGGCTGGACCAATGGTGTTTGTATGCTGCTGAGGTTAAGACCATGCTACTGTAAGGCTGCTTAGCTGTGCCTTCTTGCATCACATAGTGGAGTGTTTACATCATGTGCCTTTTTTTCTCCAAAAAAGTGAATCAAAACACATTTTTTATCTATAAAATATGAATTTATGGTGTCTTAAACTTCATTGCTTTTTCTGATCATGTCTGTATTTACTGAGGAGACTAAGTGGAAGCACTTGTACTAAAGCAGCAAGTATGGGGTTTTTTTAGTAAATGCATACAGAAAACACACAAGTCCCTAAAAAAAGGAACAAACCAGTTTGCTTTATCTACCTACACCATCACATATCACTGTGGAGAAAAAAAACACATGTTCATTACATCCAGCGGCCAAAAAAAAATCATCCTTGATTGTGAGCTCAATTGAGGAATTTTCCACAAATTTTTAAGATCAAGACCACATAAGGAAAATCTGAAGCTACAGTAAGTAGCCATTTAGCCTAATTTAGCAGAAAACCACTATGTCATTTTTGTACAGATTGAACAAAATATAATGTGTTAGTTAGTGAGTTTTCTTCTTCTTTTTTCAGATTTCTCGGCGTTCATAAAACCAATCAACCAATAGTTGGTATAAATATTGTGGTATCTTACCAGGGATCATTGTAACTTCCAAAAGACAGAACATTTTTAATCCAAGATACTTTAACATCCGACACAAAGAAAAATTCTTAATTCCTACTTTATTGCAGTAGCCTACAAAAGCTTTGAGAAAGATGGTTAAAAATCAGGTTATTGAAACAGGTTTTTTGGGTGTGGCGAGGACAGGTTATTCTCTTGAAGTTACCATGTCTGCAGATTTACTGGAAGGGAATCAAACAGGACTGTAAAGTGTAGGATAGGAACATTTAAGATGATGAATCCAATAGCTCTCCAGTATTTTTTCAAGATGACCACACCTACCAGTTCATGTGTATTTGAGATCCTCTGTTCTGGCTCCATAATCGCTGAAATACTGCACTATAGGGGAAGTTACCCATCTAATACTTCTGTGCACATTCAGCAGAATTCTTTCATTTCGGATTGGGATGCAGGTAATAATTCTAATAATAAGTTTGTTTATGCAACAAAATGCAAATTCCTAAATGAATGCCTTAGGTCAAGCTGCATATGAATCTGCAAATATTAGTTATAAGTCACAGCCAGCAGCCAGTTAGCTTAACTTTGCATAAAGACTGGAAAACGACAACTTGTCATTTGTATGCATATTCAACAAAATATAAGATGTTAATTACTGAGTTTAACAGGTGTTGTTTGGCAGATTTTGCTACCTTTAAACAGAGCCAGGCTAGCTGTTTCCCCATGCTTCCAGTCTTTGCGCTAAGCTAAGCTAATCACCTGCTGGCTGCAGAGTCGTATCTATCTCCTGATCTAATTCTGAGGAAAATGTCCAACTTTTCCTTTGCATAACTCATAATTTCAATAGATTGGGTTTGGGGTGTCGGGGTTGAGTGCACTTCCTTAGCTGAGGTCAGAGCTGTAACTGAATGTCTCTTCAATGAATTGTTTTCATTGATGCTATGTATGGATTGCTGAGTTTGAACAGGTTGTGAGGGTGGCGAACATGCCCCCTCGGTGCTGTGTGGATTAGCAGAAAGGGGCTGTGTCCCCGTTCTCAAGAAGAGGGTTACTGAGGGTGTGTCGGAGTGACACTCTCTGCAGAAGGTCCTGCAGGGAGTGCAGGATGGCGCTGGGTCATAAATCGAGCACCTTCTAGATGGGCTACATCTAAAACCAAGAACTAATAAGACTTAAAAGATGAAGCTATGATGATGGTCAACAAACTGATGGAAGCATACAGAAGGGATTTAAAAGGTTTCTTTGTAGAAGCATGTTAAAATGTATTCATGTACACTTTGACTTTATATACTTTGTCTTTGCTGTACTTTCTAGGTAATAATAGAGATGTATAGGTCTGGTTTAGGACACTGTTAGCAAAACCTCCAGTATTCCTCGATGTTCAGTCAAATGTATTTCTCCTATAAATAGAAATAGTTTCCAATTGTAGCAAACCCTGGAGGTGTGATAGAGGAATAGAGTGCACAGAAAACATTGCTTTTATTCCTTTCTTCTCTGAGCCGTGGAGCCCTTTCCTCAGACAAAAAGATGAATTGCCAGAAAAATACTTTGCTGCTGATCCCAGTGCAAGTGCGAGGCTCAAGCTGCCTCTGATGCAGACGCTGACGCTAAAATTGCTAAATCATGGAATCATAGTTCTTTGGTGTTTTGTGTTGTCCACTCTTGAAATAGCCGGTGTCTGAAAGCCGGGACTGTTAAGGGCCCCCACAGGCTGGTGTGATGGGTGCTGACAGTAACCAAGGCAACACTGACTGAGCAGGGATAGATTGCCTGTTCTGCAGCTGAAACCAGAACCAGTAACATGGGGCACAAATGTTCCCCTGATAACATTTTGATGAGTGGACCCCCTGTGTGTGTGTTTGTCTGTGTGTGTTGCAGGAGCTGCTACTAAAAATACTTTCCCATCATGAGCTGACCTTGTAGTTTCAGGACTCTTTATTTTTCTCACAAGGACAGTTGTGTTGTTATGTTGTGTGTAAGGAAAGTGAGGTCAGGCCGGTTCAAATTGAGCCTAATGCAGAAAGTCATTTTTCATGACTCATTCCAGGGATGAAGGATGTTGCAGGAATTAGTTTGCACTTGACTGCAGAGGGAAGTTGGAGGATGAAGCACAGAGGGCGCTGGTAATATTCGAACAGATTATTCCTTGTGATGCAGCAGGCTGGAGTGTGCAGACTCATCTTATAATCTGAAATGGCCACGAGTCATCCATCATCTGCTTCACCTCTATCCAGCACGCTTAACTAACACTGCATTTGGACTGTGCATGCTAAGAATCAATTACCACACTGTGCTCTTAATAACATTTTTGCAAAACTCTTTCATTCATTTTAATTAAAAGCTATCATAGCGTTGCATTTTGCACTGTTGGACCACATGCACAATTAGATAAGAACCATAATCAACTGCATTTAATTGTTGAGACCAAGAAAGCATGTCAGACCAGGGGCTGTGTCAACAGAGGCTCATTATTATTAGGCACATATAGTGTGCTGTATTGTCATATTGGTTGTTGCAGTTCAATGAAGAGCTCTCTGTCAAGGCAAAGCCATTAGTCATGTGAGCAAAATGGATTAGGCTTCAAACAGAGTTCAATACCAATATAGTGCCTCGCAGTCTCTTCTGTTTTAACGGCGGTGGTGAGATATCGACCGGACGTCAAACAAATAAATATAAATCACCGTAAACTCCGGAGGAAATCCAGCAGGAACTGTATACTGTAGGCTTCACAAAGTAATGGGTGATTAAAGCACATCATTAACGTCTATAGGTTTAAAAATAGGAGCGTGATCTTGGTTCAGTTTGTTTGCTTCCATTCTATTTTAGGGTTGGTTTAAATCAGAGAGCTAATTTAATGGACGATTTAACAGGAAATTGGTTTTCAAGCCTCTATTCTTATTCAAGATGTTTATTTATTGGTGCAAAACAATACATAAAGATTTCACAGATAAGACAAAAATAATCAGTGATACAACATGTAAAGACAGACAAGGCTGACACACAAAACATGTATGTACACACGCAAAATACCCGAAAGTGAGTGGAGTGAAAAAGGGAAACAACAGCAAATATATAGTGCTAATGCTAATACAGAAACAATAATGATAATAATGCCAGACGCATTCCTGGCTACTATACAGTGTAGCATATGTGTGCTTGTGTGTGCATGTGTTTGTGTGTGTGTTGATGAACCACCTCCCAGACGTAACGTGTCAGAAGAATGAGTATTTTCGCAGTGGAAGAATTCAGGGTCAGAGCTGTGTGTTGGCACTGATGCTCCACTCTCTCTGGTGTCTTTTCTAGGACACGCCAATATAAGATGCCCCTTCTCACTCCTCAGGGCACGGCGCTGTATGCATGGCGAAGCAGACTATTTTTATCTCATTATTACAAACGGCTCAGATAGAAGCCCTCGCGCTGAAAGGTTTCCTCCAGTTGCCGGGGAAAAACTACTACAACGCTTTTCCAGCGTGTTCCGCAGAGGCTAGCTTAGCCATGTTCTGCTTGTGATGTCCACCCGTGCATTGGTGTGATTTGGTGTTACTGTCTCACGTTGTTGTCGTTCTCTTTGTCTCTTTCAGTGCATGAGGAACCCAGCTCTGCTGCAGAGGACAGGTTTAGTCATTAGAGTGCTTTGCCACATCCAGGAAAATGTCTGGCTCCTACGATGAAAGTGCAGGTGCTGACGACACCATGGACAGCTTCTGGGAGGTACAGACGCACCGTCATGTCTGTTCTAATGAGTTTTCAACCTGCACCCCCCAAGCCCTTACACCCCCCTTTTCCTTGTATTGATCTGGCTTCTGAGACCCGACAGATTCACCACTGAAACCATGAAAATTAGATTTATGCCACTGAAATTTTAGAAGAAAAAGTGTCAGAATTTATAACGATGCTGTTTGATACCCATTGAGAGTCAAGGCAGAGGGTCCTGATGTTGTTATCCATATTTCAGACATTAAAAATGCAGAAAGATCTAATTAAGCATGACTTCACACTTTAAACTAACTCAATTTGATGCTGGGAGTTAGATGAGTAGACTGCCTTAAATCTGCCTTGTTTTTAAACTTTATGCTAAGCTACGCTAGGGACAGATACGAGAGTGGAATCAATCTTTTCAGCCTGCTCTCAGCAAGACAGTGAATAAGTGTGTTTGCTAAATGAAAAGCTTCTTAAAGGTGTCCTGATTAGAGATTCCTCCTCCTCATTAAGCAGAATCGCAGCTAAAAATATTTGATGCGACTGGAAAGTTGCAGCATCTGTATTTTTGGTCATGGTGCTAAAAATATAGTCAAATTTAGTTAAAGTACAGAAGCTATAACTACATTTAGGTTTTATCTTGACACCTTGAGCTGTGTCGTAACCAAGAAAAGAAATGGAATGATTAATCATCTGAACAGACATTTGCGTTATTCTCATTTATTTTGTGAACGTGCACATACACTGTTTTTAAATAACCGCCTTAACTTTTCTCCTCGTGTTCTGTTTAATGAAGTACATTCCTGCCAGGAAGGAAATCATGAAAATAAATATACTCGGTGGACGTAAAAGGTGTGAGCTACAAAGTCAAATAAATTTGTGGACTTAGTTCGACTTGGGCTCAGTTATGTTTTTCTGTTTGTGTATCTTTTATCCTGGCAGACAAGAAGAGAGGCTATGAAAAACTTAATACTTTAAAAAGGTACACGTACATGCTCACAAAAGCAAATGAAAAGAAAGCAAAAGTTCGTTTGTTGGAATAAATGGGCCTCCATTATTTACTTGTGAGATAAATGTGTTCATTATAAATACTCTTCCTTCTTACTTAAAGATGTAACAAATGTGAACCTGCTTCTTCAACACAGCTGCTTCTTATTTAAGAGAGCTCCTTTGTCACTAATTGTAACGTAAATCATATTTGCTGGAAAATTGTGTCATCACAGGACGCATCACAGCAAACACAAACGCCACAGAAGTTCTATCCATCCTCACTTGTGCAGAGATGCAGTGTGTGCGTGTGCGTGTGTGTGTGTGTGCACCAATTGTGTGTGCACCAAATTAGCGTTAATGAATTCCCTCAGTACAGAGACTTCTTTGTGTCGCCGCTCTTTGCCACGGAGACACAGACAAAGAGCCTCAGTCATCAGCTGCTCTGAGGCGGCCTTTCACCACATGCACCTGCCTATAGCATCTGTACGCTAGCAACACAGCTCTGTGCAGCTCATGGTTCATAAACACTAGTAAAACATTTAACTCTAAGGTTTTGTCATCCGAAATGTTAATATTTGATGGAGCTGGGATGAGAAGCACAATTAAACTTAATAAAAGCTCAAAATAATCAAACGTGCAAACGTGTTTTCATATGTGGAGGCAGTCCACCTGCATGTTGTTGTTGGTGTGACTTAGCAAGCTGTCACACAGGCCAAAACTCATACCACCACACACCTGTCTCACTGCCTCCCTGCAGCTCTCTCATCTCAAACAGTAACCGCACATGCATGCCCACGTCAGGACCAATCACAGTGCAGCTCTGCAGCCAGCGAGCACAGCAGATAGGCTCTGTGTGGTGATGTATACTGTATGATTGCATGTATTTACACACGCAGTCCCTGGTTTCTGTGTATTCCTGTCTCTACCTCGTCGTCTACCCCTGAGAATCTGTCTGCCTGCATTACACCACTCAAGAGGATTAAAGCAGTCACACACACACGCAGATACGCTCACATACACACACAAACACAAGCCCATGTCATTGCATAACTACACATGCACAGGCACGAGCAACCCCCCCCCCCCCCAACCCCCACTATCCTTCCTTCATCATGCACCATGAGCTCACGCCCCCTGCAGGCACCGAAGAGGCGGAGCCACACGGGCTGCCACTGCTTTTTTTTAAGGCGGTCTCGCTTAAGGTGGTGAGATCTAGAAGAAAAAGGCAGCAACATAATTTTGGCAAGAAATATCTCTGAATACTGGTATGTTTGAGGGGGTAGGATAGCAAAAAATTATTTTATTGAGAAAACGAATGAAAGACATGCACGTAAAGCTAATGTTTATGTGTTGCCTGCATGCAGTAAGAGCTGACATTTGTCTTACTGCTTTGGGATTCTGCAAAGCAACAGATTTTGAGGAAACTTGATTAAAGTCTGTCTTTTCTGTGTGAAGCACCCTCTCGGTGCATGTGATTTCTTAGTTGTAAAGCGCTTTGAGCTGCAATTCCTGTTTGAAAGTTGCTATTCAAATAAGTTTATTATTATTATGTGAGGAACTCTTCATAACTTTAGAGCAAAATACACATTTGATTATTCTACTGAGATTTCAAATGTAAAAAAAAGAAGAAAAAAATCCCTGCTCCCAGACTTCGATTCTTTTTAGTCAGATTTTTGTTGCTGTGTCAAAATGACACAGATACAAACACCACGATCTCTGGAAAAGACGTTATATCCTGCTTCAGGAACTGACTTCATACTCTCATAATGCTCAAGATGGTTTCCATGCAGAAAAACCTAGCTGCTAACTACAGTTAGCATTCAGCTGAAAAATGATTGGTGAAGAATAAGGTAGAATTATATCATAGAGTTCTCTTTAAAATGTGCAAATGGTGACAGATTTTTCAGCATTTATCCGCCTTCATTATTAGCCAGCGTAGGCACACAGGAAACCAGAGACGGGTGTGATATGCATTGAAGGTCGCCGGCTGGAATCAAACCGGTGATGTTGCGGAGGCCATGCAGCCGTGTGTCATGCACACTAACCATTCGGCCGCCAAGGCGCTCGTTGTTTGTCATTTTGTTCTGTTTGCAGCCCATTAACCTTTGAAGCTAAAACTCGTTAAGGCAGCCTAATATTTCCATGAACTTCGCCTTTCAAAAACATATTTTACTGTCATTTTTTAAAACAATAAACAAATTATAGTGGTAACATAGTGTTCATTATGGAAATTATAAACTCTTACAGATAGCTAAAATCAATTATGACACAGTTGCCCATTAGCTTGTTTTTTTGGGGGGTTTCAAACTGTGTTGGTTTATGCACGATCATACCACACATACTGACACCACATTCAAAAAGCTCACATTTCTACAGGCTTTCATAAGGGGAGCATCCTCATTTTAAGTTACACATCTCAGAGCTTGATGTATATTATGATTTAGATGAGCGTTTAGTGTTTTTTTTCTTGCTGTGTTCTATGTAAAGACAGATTTCCTGTTCCTTCAGCCTGTTTGTCTTGCAATTCGCAGGTGGGGAACTACAAACGTGCTGTCAAGAGATTTGATGATGGCCACCGGCTCTGCAATGACCTTATGGGCTGCCTGCAGGAACGTGCCAAGATAGAAAAAGCCTACGGTGATCAGCTAACTGCATGGTCCAAGAGATGGAGGCAGCTCATTGAGAAAGGTCAGCATGTGGGATTGGGTCAAAAAATAAATAGCCCGACACACTTTTTTTCAATTTGCCAAAGCTCCGTTTACAGAGTTTGATGTTGTGGTCATGTTTGGCTGTGTGTTATCGCGCTCAAATGTTTATCCCCAGGCCCACAGTACGGCTCTGTGGAGAGAGCCTGGCTGGCCGTGATGACCGAGGCAGAGAAGGTGAGTGAGCTGCACCAAGAGGTGAAGAACGGCCTGGTGAACGATGACGTGGAGAAGGTGAAGAACTGGCAGAAGGAGGCTTATCACAAGCAAATGATCGGAGGCTTCAAAGAGGCCAAGGAGGCAGAGGAGGGCTTCAAGAAGGCTCAGAAACCGTGGGCCAAAAAGCTCAAGGAGGTGAGCATCTTCATCCTCGGTGTAGTAGAACAAGTTGTACTCACTTCATGAATGGAGGACATTAGTGAGCCGCAGCTCCTCTTTACAGAGCTTGATAGTGAATTTCAGCTCATTGTTTCGCTGTCCGACCTGAAACTTTGCTGTGGTTCACTCTCACAGCTGTCGTAGCACAGTTCAGGCTGTTTTCAACAAAAAAACTACAAAAACACACTGTAGACTACCTGCCTAGCACCAAACAGCAGACAGAAACTGTTATAGACTAGCTGGTGAACATAGCAGAGCATTTAGGAGCTGAAAAGCCAACTAACTTCCTCAGGAGATGGTAGAGACCAAAGCTAGAGCTAAAGGAGAGTGAGTATCGGCCTTACAGGTGAGCAGAAACATGACTCCAAATGAATGATAACGCAGCTGGATGTGTAAGTAAGCAACTGTTTGCTAACAGGTTCGCCTTATCAGTTTAAAAGATGATCATATGTCAGTGTTGAAATCAAAAAAACTTGTTTCTGCTGCCCCCAAGTGGACAAGATGATCAGTTATTGCACGTATTAAGTTCAGTGTGTGAATCTTAACAAATGTCTTCACAGCAGACAGGTAGGCTATGAAGAAGCAGAGTCAGTCTCTAATTAATTATCAGCAAACACAGTCTTGATTTCTGGCACTTTAGATTCTGACTTCACTGCCTTGAACTGCTGTTACAGCACTTTGTTCAAGATTGAATTTTCCCTTTATTTGGCCCTTTTGAAGGGTCGTTTTGGTCCGTTGCTTTGGGGCGACCGGCTCTGCATGGTACGAGAGGACACAGGTCTAACTGTGTGTTTTAACTCGGCATTGAAAACACAAACTCCTTCCTTGTGCATGTTTAAAATCAAAAATGGATTCTGCTGAGCTGGAGCAGGAACAGTATTGTATATTTGTACTCACTTTATTTTTTTGCCCTAAAAATCAAAATATGGCTCTCATCCAGGACATAATATTTATGTGGTTGTAGATACTGATCACATTAAACTAAGAGCATCCCTCCTGGACAAGGCCATTCCTAATTTGAGATGAAAATGTTCCTTTGGTCAAATCGGATCATGTAGTTGAGATACTGACAGTGCCTGCGTTTGGACATACAGATGGAGGCAGCTAAGAAAGGGTATCACATGGCCTGCAAGGAGGAGAAGCTGGCTGCAACCCGAGAGGCCAACGGCAAGACTGAGGCTTCTGTCACGCCAGACCAGCAGAAGAAGCTCCACGAGAAAGTGGACAAATGCAAACAGGACACGCAGAAGGTGAGAGGAAGGATTCCTCCAACATATCTTCACAAACAGGTTTTCTGTGCTGTTTTTTGTCGTACTGGTCAGTGGATGTCAGATGTTTCTGTGCAAACACACACACACAGGATCATCTTATCTTATCTTGCTGGTCCAGGCTCTCCTGGCAGCCTTTTAAATGGCTATTGATCAGGCTAATAGATCAGGCTTTTGACATATTCTTATTCAAATGAACAGTTGAAGATGTTACATTGTGATAAGTGTGTGCAGTGTTCAGGATAAAAGTGGGTTTTTGTATTTTAAAGGTGATATTTTCAGTTGTAGGAACAGATATTTAGTTTTAAATCTTTGTCACAGAGTCACAACATACCTTAAAACCATTCAAAGACGAGTTTAGTGCAAATTAAAGTGCTGTTTAAGCTTTGTTTGGCGATATACAATTTAGCAACGGATCATCAACTCATAAATAAGAATAACCAGCTGAAAAACTAGAACTAATAGTGAAACCAAGCTGGTTCTTTCCGGCCAGTTTCAGTCATCAGTGTTTCCTGTTTTCCGTCTCAGGCTAAAGAAAAGTACGAGAAGTCTCTGGAGGAGCTGAATAAGTGCACCCCGCAGTACATGGAGAGCATGGAGCAGGTGTTTGACCAGTGCCAGCAGCACGAAGTTAAGAGGCTGACCTTCCTCAAGGAGGCCTTGCTGGACATCAAACGCCATCTTAACCTCACCGAGAACCAAAGGTTAGCCAGGCCGGTTTTATTTCGGCTTCATGGAGCCGCTGGTTTAGCATCACTGACTGTGTTTTCTCTGGCTGTGTGAGAGGTAAAACAGACCTTAGACAGTCCTCGTGTGATTTTATACATGCATTAATCCCATTTCGGTCCATTGTATATGCTTCTGTTTCAGCACCTGCAGGTTTCTTGCTGCAGCATTAAATCTTATCCCTGCAGCGTAGCTCACAGCTTCTCATTCTGATGTATTTTCAGTGAACGGATGACACACACTTTACCTTTACTTACAGTGAGAAATTAGCACTTTGCCAACAAGTTTAGAAGAGATTACTCTGATTTCTTGAGTCACATTCACTTCAGATTGATTCATCTCAGCACTCCTCTCAACCAGGCGTGCATTTCTCATTAGCGCTCAGACTCACGGCACTAATTAATGAACGATTCAGTCAATGACGTTTCTGCCAAACTGAATTTTGTTCAGAGCGAATGCTCTTCATATTCTGGCCCGTTTTTTTAAACCTGCGCGTAGCAACAAAGCCGGGACCCATGGCGAAGTGGTTTCCAGGCTCCTTGAGCAAACCTGCCTTTGGTTGTCACGGACGATTCAAGCCCTTAGAGGACTGCGCTGTACTTCATCCTGACTGCTTTCATCATTCATGCTGGATTTGATTCATTTCAGCCGTTTCACACGTCTCCTGTGCTCTCCACGACCTCATCTGTGTTTACCTGAACAGCTGCTTTTTTGGGGTGTAAAACATGTACTGGAATAGGACTCACCCAAGTGTTATAATTTTATGTAGTTTTCATTTCATTTATCATTGAATCCTCCTCGACCTTCAAATAACTATCTGCCCTTAAACTTTATCCACACAAAAGCAGATTAAACTCATATGAGCCTGAATATTTTTTAGCGCGTTTTATCATTTGAATGTGAGTTTTCTTCGAAATTATTGCCAGATTCCTCCAATTAGACGCTGCCTGGGAATTAATATTATTTTCTACAACTCACAAAAAAATGCCCACCGAAACTAAAAGTGCAAATTACCAGAAACTGTCTTGTTTAGTTACATGAGCTAATTTCATTATCCTGAAAGCCAGAAAGTAATTAACGTTATTACACTATGTGCTCATTTTCTAGCCTCGGTGTGATTATGATGACCACAGTGCAAGTGAAGTTGAGGTTCAGTGTCTCTTCTGAAATACACTTACATCAGTCTGTTTTTCCTCTGTAGTTCAGCGTGCTTCCGAGAGCTTGTGTTGGCTTTAATGTGCTCAAATATTCCTCCTGGATCATTGAATGTAACTGCAGGGAGGCATTCGCTCCGCTAGACGTTACAGCCTGTCGTCGCCTTTAACAAGGAACATACTCTCATCTTTGCAAAGTCTAGTTACAAAAATCAAATTAGTTAATTTTTCAGTGTGCTGTAGTTCATCTTACTGCATTAATAAGTCAAACCAAGTCACTGATTTTGTTGGATTTAAGTAATAAAACTACAAGGCAAATGTGCCCTTTTTCATCTATTACACACTGCAGAGATTTGGGGAAACTGTAGCAACACAAACAGTAACATCCTCATAAAGGATTATCAGCATTATTCAGGCCAAATACTTCAGCTGTTGAGGGCTTCAGCGTCAGCAGAAAACTCAGGGAGACACTCGAGTCTTGTCATGACCCAACGCTGGATCCCGCTCAACCCAGATTTTGAACTACACTGTGGGTTCTGTGGCCAAATTGGCAGCACCCCCAGGCCTCTTCTGGCACTTTCATTGTCACTATTTGTTCCATTTTCCTCTCCGCAGCTACGCCACAATATACAGAGAGCTGGAGCGCACGATCCTGGCTGCAAACACACAAGAGGACCTGAAGTGGTTCAGCAACAACCACGGCCCGGGGATGCATATGAACTGGCCCGCATTTGAGGTGCAGCATTAAAGTCTCGCGCATGAAAACAACAAAACCTCTTCATTTGCTGCTTGTTTTCCTTCATTCTGCTTTCATGCGTTTCTACAGGAATACAACCCAGACCAGGCCAGCGCTCCTCCAAAGAAGAAGAAACCTGACGGAGCCCCACCCACTCCAAGCACTGACCATGTGGCTCCACCTGGTGATCGTAGCAGGTTAGTTCAGGCGATCTGTTGTTGACAATCAGATCAGTCACGCTGAAGCACACTCTGACAAATATCTTCATTCAACTGTACAAACTTTATTTCAGATATTTTCTTGATATTGTGCTGATATTTGTGTTTTTGTCAACTAATCTCATGAAAAGACCAAAACCAACAATGTGTTAGTGTGTCTCTTGGTTCATCCACACTTTCCTGCCCTGTGTGTGGCTCGTAGCCCATTGGTTCTTTGATCTTTAAAAAGAGGTCACAAATATACTTTTATTCTTTTAAAGGCTAAATTTAAAAGATGGGCTCCATAATCTTAAGTAAATGTTACTTAAATGGGAGTAAAAAGCACATCTGCTGGGGACTATTTTCAGCTGCAGATGCTTCCAGCGGCTGGACGGTCTAGCAGGGATCAATTCAAAATCAACTACAGTGCCCATGTTCATCATAATGAAGAAACAGTGCAACCTTGGGGCCTGCTGATGTGTTCTTAATATATTTAGATGTATGACACAGAGGAATGAGCTTCACAGACAATGCTCGTTAGTCGGATGAGTTCATCGTCAGACCTTTTCGTGGGATTTCCTGACAATTAGACAGACTTTTTCCTTCAAATTGCTTTTAGCATTTCGCTTTGGGGAAGCATTTAACATCAATTCCCACCCCGCATTGTCTCCATCCTCCAGCGTGAGCAGCTATGATAAAAACCAAGCTTACTCGACCGAGTGGTCCGACGACGAACAGCCCGCTGCGTACTCTGGCAACGAAAACGGTGGGAACGGGAATTCATTCGAAGATGATTCCAGCACTGGGAAAGGGGTCCGTGTCCGCGCTCTCTATGACTACGAAGGCCAGGAACAGGATGAGCTGTCCTTCAAAGCAGGTAATTATCAGCAACCGGATGACACAGGATACATGATTTTCTCTGCCACCGTGTTGTGTATATAAAACACCTGGGGACAGCATCACACATCACACAGGTGGTCAAAAATCACCAACTCTGTCCTGATTCCTGTTCTGAAGCTCCCTTCCTCGACGGAAGATAGCAGTGATTAGTCATTAATGGCCACATGGAAAACAAATTGCAGGCGCTTGGCACCAATTAAGAAGAGCTGTTTGGGAAATGGTGAGGAAAAAGTGCTTTAAAGCCCCACACCACGATGTGACTAACAATTTAAAGACAAGCTTTACGTGACAAAATACCTATTGAAGAAGCCACAGCTGTGCATCTTCATCTCGAGTCACACATCCAGATCCTATTTTTAACCCGCAGATTGAGATGAGGTGTTTTTAAATAATCTTTAAGACATCTGGCAGCGACTGAATTCATCTTTACAGAGTTCTAATACCTGCATTCAAATTCTATTTGTCTGTTTGTTTTCTTTCTGAAAAGAAAGTTGCGATTTCTTGTAAACAAACAACTCACCACATGTTTCCTCAGAAAACATCTGCATGGAAACCCGCATCGTTTGCGTACGTGTTAGCTTGCCATGAGTCTTCTGCTGCTGTGTTTCTTGGCGCATTGTCGCCACCTGTACATCGGTGGAATAGTGTGAAGCTATTGGCAGGAAGTGGACGGCGTCACACATGCATATTTGTGCAAGTGTGTCCTCTTGTGTCTTCATGTGAACAAACAAAACATGGACCCACTCGCGAAAACATTGTTCCATAGAGCTACTTGTGGTAAAAAGCTATACAGGGTACCTTTTATTTACTTTACTTTCACTGTAGGGTGAAACTAGGTCGGTACAGCCCATTCAAGTTCAAGTAATTGAAATTGATTTAATCTGTAAAAAAAACCTGAAATGTGCAATGCTGTACAAACACAGCAGCTTCCAGAAGACACTGAGGTCATGTCCTCTGTGTTTTATCTAGACTAAGACTGGGTGGATATTTTAAAGGCTGTTTCCGGTATATTCTACAATTAAAGAGTAACTTACACCCCCTGAAAATCTACTTTTTATTGACCTCCAGTGGTTTAACACCTCACCTTGCTGTAGTGATGTGCAGGTGTGCTCCAAGTTCCTGTGTTTGAAAAATACTTTTACTCAGCTTTGTGCCAAGTTAAATGAGAAGATGAACCTCCTCTCCTGTCTGTATGCTAAATATGGAGCTACAGATAGCAACCGGTTAGCTTAGTTTACAACAAAGACTAGAAACTAGGGGACACAGCTCACCTGGCTCCGTCGAAAGGTAGCAAAATCTGCCTACTCTCAAAGCTAAAGCTCAATAATTAATTTGTTATATCTTATTTGTGTGCAAAAAACTAAAAACAGCCTGTGATCTCACCAGGAGTCACATACTGAACTGTTTCTTGGAACCTGGAGCTTTAGGGGCTGCTGCTAGGTAGCTGATTCCTGTGTTTCCAGTCTTCATGCTAAGCTAAGCTAAGCTAACCGCCTGCAGGCAGGAATTTTGATATTTCCTCTACAGTGTCAATGTGTCAAACAGTTTCTTGACTGGATAACTGAGACGATCAAATATGAAAAATGCCCAAAATATTTTTGTTGTCTGGTTAATTTTATTGGAAACTGGGTATACTTGGACTCATGATGTCAGTATTTCCAAAATACTTGCTTCAAAACTCCTATGAAAACATTGCATCAATAAGATCTTGAGAGCATTAATCAGCAGAAATGTGAGCCAGTATTTAGATTTCACTCTTTGAAACACTGCCTGCTGCTTAAGGAGTGGTGTCTCCTTCACAGGTGATGAACTGACCAAGACTGAGGATGAAGACGAGCAGGGGTGGTGTAGAGGTCGCATGGACAACGGCCGAGAGGGACTGTACCCGGCTAATTATGTCGAGCCAATCTAGTCACGTTAATGGACAAGGACACGCCATTGGAGGCAGCTTGAACTGTCCCGTCCAATTGCACCGCACATAGCCAGAGACTTACGAGCAACACATCCCTTGCCCAACAGATGCGCCAAGCAGTCTTGCCTAAATAAAAACTTAGTAACCTAAAAGACAATATCAGTATATTATATTTTATCCAGCATTTGGGGTGGGTGGACTTACACATTTAAAAACAGGAGCAGCAGTTATTCCAGTATATACACACTCAAGTATAACATCACAACAGTGCAGGAACACATTGCTTCTCTGTGTAGCTGTATTTAATGTATAATGCAGCTTATTTAAACTTGCAGCATCCTGCAGTCGGTTCTCTTGTGAAAATGGGAAGATAATATAATCAGTTAAACCCATTCGACAAAGACGAGCTTCTTTAACCTGCATTGTGTATATACAGTGTGATGCCATTTTTGTGTAGCATTTCTGATGCTGTGTGCGGTCAGTCTTCATTCTGACATTGGGAATGCTGTGTAGTGTTTAAAGTACCACAGACAGTATCCTCTATTTTGTTTTTTTTGTTTTTTTTTTTGTATTTCTTTGTGATTTGGTCCAACCTCTTTCCAGTGTGTGCAGTGCTATGTGTTTTTAACTGTTTCTGAACCTGCATAGCAGCATGTGCTATGCAACAACTTGCATTCCCTGAATCCCGCAGCCTCGTTCAGGCTACGACTTGATGCAACACTTCAACTACAAAATGCAAAAGTCACTTTTTAGCATCACACGCTTCTGTTTTCATGAAAGGACGCTTGTTCATGAACGGATTTTATGTTCGCTTGTTTTGTTTTTAACATGATTTTTTTTTTCTTAGCATCACATCTCCATGCAATCAGTGGAAAGGATATACAGTTTCCACAGAGGCTTTCATTCTTGGTTCAGTAATCCAGGTGTCATTTTAATCCACTAACTGCTAACGAGAAACACGAGTGATACATTTCCTCAGAGCGAAGTCGGACCAAGTCATCTCCTTGGGTTTGCCACTGCAGTGTAAGTGGAGGGTCTTGAACAATGCCTGTGCCGGGCACTTTTCTTTCAGAGCGAGGGGCCAATGGAGGCATGTCACTGCGTTACTGTGCTCAGATCAGATGTCTGAAGATCGAAGCCTCTCCAACAGGACATGAATGTACTGGTGTTTGGGCTTGAAAGAGGGCATGTTGTCTAAACATGGTTCTCCGCCGTCATTTAAAGCCCTACCTAGCAAAAAGCACTAGTTTTGTGGCCCGTTCCCCTGCTGAGCCAAAGAATGACCCAATACCATCAACTACATGTTTTCTCTCCATGCAATAACTTCACATATCACATGTGACACAGCTTCAGCGAAGATCAACTTGTAGCTGCCTCCCAGTCCACCCAAACTTCATTTGTCTGCAAAGCACTCACAACGACACAGGGAATACATTCGTCACCAGTGCTGCACTGCACGTAAGGCGATTCTTACACAGTGCATGACACGGTTATTTTTAAATCTTTAACTTGCTCCATAGAATTAATAAATAAAAAATTTAATTATAGCAGGAATGCATTAACAGACGCTGATTAGTGAGTTATCTCGCTACAAGCCGCACCTAAATCTCTGATTAGACGGGAGAGATGCTTGTTCTAACTTAGCTGTCCTGAAGTTGTTCAATTTCACCGGACCAACAGCAGTCAGATGTGTTTAGCTCTGTGTCTGGAACAGGATTTGACAGGTTTGGGTCTCACACATGAGGAGAAACACATCACCAGCTCACAAGTTGTGTCTTAGAGTAAGCTGTCCAGCATAGCAAAAAGGACTCCTGTCATCAAACTGTCCCACGTTCTCGATGCGCATATGCACACGCACACACACTCACACATACAAACACACACGCGTTAAACACACGACACACACACAATACACGCAAGTCCAAACACATAATCCACATTACCAGGTTAATATTTTGGGGGAAAACGTCTTCATCCAGTGTGTATGAGTTGTGTAAATGTAACAGAACAAAAAAAAGTTAAAAAAAAATGCAAGTGATTGACTATTAAGACAAAATGTAGTGTTATACATGTAAATGTGTTTCATTAAAATAACAGCAACGGAAAACATATTAAGTAATAGGTACCATATCGTATGAATTTCATTGCAATGGAATTGTCAGTGTATCATAAAAGCGTGACGTTATCCCACGCTGTCAGATTTGTATATGATGATGTAATTTAAAGATTATATTCTATTGTAACTGTACATCTGTGTTGAGTTGAAAATGAGACCTAACCACGTCGAGGCAGTAAAAAGGTGTACATGTAAATGCTTTTTTATGTTGATGATCTCTTCCTTATGCACACAGGGGACAGCAGCTCACGTTGTGGAAACCCTATATTAGCGGTCTAGAAGATGTATGTTCATAGTTAGTGATGTACTTTTATCTCCTAACTGGTGTAGTGCCTGTTCATCTTGATGTAACAAGAAGTTCATTTAAATATGCATAAAGATGATTATGATCACAGATAATAATGACGATAGTGATGAAAAACCCGACTCAAATTTGTTGTGATGGTGTCAATATTGCGATATTGGTTTGAAAGGGAAACAAGTTTGTTGAAAAAAAAAAGCAGTTAGTGTCCGTGTGGTTTTTGTATGGCCCGAAGAGGTGATTTATTACAGCATCCCGTGTTTCTGCTTTAAAGGAGGCAACAATAGGTGAATTATTGCTTTATTGTAGATTCTGAACATGAACGCAAAGACAGAAATGACAATCCATCCAGGCAGATTTAATAAAATATTCACTTGCTTTGGCATTGCTCTGCAACCTCCGCATATTCTCGACGCTTGAATGGAAATAACAAGAGCTGTTGTTAAAAAAGAGAATTTCAAGGAGTAGTGTAACATTCTGAGAAATGATGCTTATTTGTTTTCTGGCCAGGAGTTAGATGAGACGTGTCTGCTAAGTATGTAGCTGGTTAGCGTAGCTTAGCACAAAGACTGGAAACAGGTGAGCTTTAGAGGCACTCACAGATGTTTTTTTGGGACAGAGCGAGACTCGCTGTTTCCAGTCTTCATGCTAAGCTAAGCTAGCCAGCTGCTGGCTACATGTAACTCTTGCAGAGAACACAAATAAGCATATTTCTTATTTCTGTTAGAAGTTAGAAGTTGAAAATATGTTTTCTTTTGAGAAACACCAAAAAATACATTTCAAATAGGTTAAAGAGTGCTAAAAACAACAAATAGACACATTTCAAAATTCAGTTTTCAGACTAATAAAGTAGAAGGATATTATGATAGGCAGGAGTGCATAGTTCAGTAGGCAGTCTTTACAATTGAAATACAAGTACAATGAACGAACGAGCTTTAGGGTTTGTGGTACTTCTACTGTATGTCCAGCATATCTTTGGTTCCTCCTCAGCTCGCTGTCTTCAGATCGGCCGATCCTCTTCATCATACAGGGTTGACGAACTGGTAGACCAGTCTGCGCGATACATCAGGCTTTCGAATGATGCCTTTCTTGTAGTACTGGCGTATAGAGCGACTCAGTTTGTCATAGTTCATAGCCGGGCGGTTCTTCCTGATGCCCCATAGCCTGGCCACGTGAGCTGAGTCTTCTATTTTGAAAATACCTTGAGACGGAAAGGAAGAAAATTGCATCAGTTGCAATTCTAAGGAAAAGCAAGGGAGTCTACAGCCACACGAGCAGTGTGAGGCTTTGTAATTGGGGACTGCCCGTTGTTCCGACGGCCCAAAAAATGGCACAATGGACCAAAAGCCCATTTGTCCAACAGCCTGTTATCCGAAAAACAAAAGCCCACTGCTCCAAAGACCTGTTGTTGCAAGACTACGCACCCTCCCTGGAGGTTTTCGCCCTTAATATCTTAGTGTCAGGTTAGGGTTAGGGTATGCAGTTTGGTGAAAGGCCAGAAAGAGCCTATTTTTATTATTAGGGCAAAACCCCCACCAATTCAGCACCATGAAAATGGCTGGAAATCACGGAGCTAACAGCTGCAGGCAGAGTGTATTTTTGGAACAATGGGCATTTATTTTCGGGAGTACAGCCTGTTGGGACTTTTTTTGGACTACAGGTGTGAGGGGTTTCACAATAACGGGCTGTGGGAACAGTGGCTTGCCACTGTATAGGCCCAGCAGTACTTTGAGCTGAATGCTAACATGACAATTCATCACAACGACAGTGCGAACGCTGATCTACTATGCAGATATAATGCTTGTCGTGTTTGTTTAGCATGTTAGCAAATACGAGAAATATGTTCATTACTAAACCCATGCAAATGTCTGGATAGCTGCGTACAACTATATTACAGTGTGTTATAAACCTGTGTTAAAACGTTAGTATACTGCTTATAAATGCTGAAGAGGGGGACTTAAAGTAAAGGTGTGACCAAGTTAAGATAAAGAGGCAAAAAAGTAGAAAAAAGAAACCATAAAATAAGCCCTTATCCTTCAGCTAACTGCTAATGGTTTAACATTTTACATGGAATTCAGCCTTCTTTCATTTTATTAGCTCCACCTTCTCCTGTTGTGACATCTTTACATGTGTTCAATGAGAAAGGCCTAACTCCATGGAAAAGCTACAGTATATAAAGTGTCTGTATAAAGTGTCAGTGTCTCTCTCTCGCCTCACCTTTTTCTTTGTTAAGCCAGCGGATGCAGCGGCTGTAGTTATGAGGCTTGAGGAGCAGCTCTCGGAGGAACTGCCACAGGTGGATGGGCTGGCTGGGGTAGTTGCACATCACATCCGACCAGGAGTCTTCATCAGCTGCTGATGTAGGAGAGATTTTCAGAAACCAGATGTTTTTTTTTCACTTCACCTTGTTTTATCACTGAATTCATTGCAGCCATACTAACAATTTTAATTGTAAAGAAATCTAGTTACATGTACAAACTTACCAGATTTGCTGTCTTCTGGTGGGCAGCGCTCTTTCATTGCTGCAGCTGAGGAAACAGACAGAAAAGAAGTCATGTAGCAGTTCACCGCACAGAAAAGGCTTGAATTTGCTCTCGGTCATGCAGCATTTGCTTTACTATCAGCCTTTCCTAATTTGCAAACAGCAGAGTTGATGCAGGCTCATTTCCCAGTGTTCCTGTTGTCCTCACCAGATCTCCAGATGTCCAGGTGAGCATACAGCATGTCCCCAAACTGCGAGGAGCGTTGTCTGAAGTCCGCTTCTGTCATGGAGCACAGATCTCTGCCGGTCAGCTCCTGGAACATGGTGCTGACCTGTGGCAGCCTGTACAGGTGCTCGGTCCAGAGCAGCCACTTCTGGACGTGGACACAGCTCCAGTCCAAAGGGTCTAAAGAGGAAACCACAGAGAGATGAGGTATTTTCCTCCAGGCAGCTCCCCACATGTTCAGCTTTGATTGTCTGAAGCTAAAAATATGCAAACATGCAGACCTTGACAGTTCAGTAGGTCACTAATGGACATTTGTTTTGATGAAGCCGTTATTTTGCACTGAATTTTACATTGTTGATGATAATTGATAATGATGCATATTGCCGCCCACTATCTCTCTAAGTCAGTTTACCACATCCCACATTGTCATATTGTGGGTGCATACCGGGCACTGCACCAGCTTTACTCATAAAGGTCAGTTTACTCGTCATGAGGAGTGCTGCTCGTTCTGTGAACACAGTCATTTAATTTCTTCACTGGCTTGGGATGAAGTCTTTTGGATTATCTCATCTTGATTTTGGGACTAAAATTTTACAAACGGGACAACGGAGCTTGAAAGAAGTCCAGATTTACCAGGAAATCATTTCAAAATGACTGCTGCAGCTAGTAAAGACGTTCCAAAAAAAAGAAGAAAGTTTGGTGGTAATGAATTTAATAAGACGAGCAAGGTTAATGTGATTGAAGGAGATGTGACTTTTGTGACCTGCACAGACGTATTAACCCAACCAGAACACAAAAACAGAGCCTAGAAGTGCTGCTGAAAGTTATGTTTAAAAGACCACATGACTGATTGTACTCATCACACAGGGTTGATTCAGCCTGTCGACACCGTTTCTAAATTCCTCTACTCATTTTAGGCTTTGACAATCCATTTTTTTTTTTAACAGAAAGCCTGTATTGCATAGCCTATATACGAAGTTTGAAATTTGTCTGTATATGGCAGGCAGGTAGAGTCTCTTCTGCTTTTATTCTGACCTTATAAAAAAAACGGAAAGTCTCTCTTGCAAAGCCCAATGCACAATGTTAACACCACTTACACTCTCAAGCTCTTTTAAATGATGACTCTAAAGCAGCATGTATCAAGAGCTGCTATATGTGTCTCCTACTTTCTGCATTAGGCAGGAAACAGGCTGTAATGAAAACAAATCATCGTTCTACCAGCGTATGATTTTAAGGCTCTGGATAAATATTCGTAAGAAGAGATGTCAATCTTCTGTCAACAGAAACGTTTGCACAGGCTGGGCAGGGCCTCAGATGTTCACCAGCTATCAGTGTGGATGTTGATGTGAGAGCAAACAAACAGATGACGGCTTCTGAAGGTTTATGATGCTGCAGCTTCTGCCTACACTAGTGGGTTTGTTTTATTCTAATGTCTGTCCAATAACAGCACGACTTTAACCACTTGTGTCCTGTCCTACCTGATGCAATGTTGAGCAGCTTGCAAGCCGTGTCGACGTCCTTCAACACCTCTCCCACCACCATGGTCTGGACCTGCTCCAGACAGCGCTCCTCCACCTGACCCTCCACCCCGGAGGGGGGATCCTGGGCTAGGCTGGGCTTGGCCTGGCTCGGCTCCGGAGTCCTGGAGGGAAGAGCGGCTGCGGGAGCTGGGGCCTCCGTCATCCTCAGCACCCAGGGGTTCTCCTCTATAGCCAGCCTGTCGCAGCAGGGGAGGTAGACCCCTGGCCAGCTGAACTCGGGCAGCCCCAACAAGCTGTGGGCTGTGGGTTTGATGTCCTCCGCCTCGTCCAGCCAGGCCGTCCTGGTGTCGCTGTGGTGGGGGTGACTGATGTGCAGGGGCGAGGGAGCAGTGCAGCCTGGACTCCCCATGCTCAGGTTTGTTTAACGCTGGAAGAAGAAAGCACACTGTCCATAAAACGTTGTCATCGGTGACAGATTCACACCCTGTGTGACATTTTGAACAGCGGCATCGCCTTGTGAGACAGACTTGCATTGATGCTCTGCTGAAACCATACCCAAATGCCCAATATTTAAACAGCAGCAATCCAAAAGTAAACTTGACATTTGTTGTGTGCTATTTACTCTGCTGGGACTTACTTTGAAATAAGGAATCCGTCATTCCAGCTTTGCCAGCTGGAGCCTTCATGACAAGTTAACTCCACTGAGGCCACTGTTTGCCTTTCAACGTGCTTTAATTTAACTGAAATTTCAATTTTTATCAGAAACTCGAAGAATTCTCTCACAAATCTGTATGATTGGAAATATTCAGCTCAAACAGGGTCAGCCTGTGTTAAATTCCGACCTTATCTTCCTTAATTTGCAACAACAATAGCAGAAAGCAATCAGCTCCACCTTTTAGATAGAAAATACAAATAAAGAAAGGAGGATCAAAGCCTGGATTGAGACTCCAAATATAAATAAAACTGAATGTGCTTGTCAGTTTTACTGTACTTCCAAAATGCACGTGATCACGGTGAAAGAGGTGTTTGGCTACTGTCACACTGTAACGGCCGGTGCCTTTTAAAAATGTCAAGTGCAGCAGGTCATCGAGATGGATTACAAGGTAATTGCAAGAGAAAGCTTGATAGGATACAGCATACAGGGTGGGACTCATATAATATGTGGATAAAGGATAAGTAGCTGCAGTGTATTCATCAGGGTATGAGTAAGAGAACAGCTCACCAGGCTGGGAGTGGTGCTTCAGGCCAGTTTTTTTCATTTGACAAAATTATACACCTGTTTCAGCTCAACATGATTAAAGTAGAAGTGCATGTGCAGAAGTGAGCGAATGTGATGAAAAATCCCCAGTCTTTACTAAAACCAGTTCCGCACTCTATCAGACTCTGAACACATGATGCTGAATATCATTCACCGGCTACCTTTTCAGCAAACAATGAGCGTGGAGCACAAATGGGCCCTCATTCTAAAACACTTCCAAAACAATGGCACATGGTGCGAGGTGGCGCGATAAGAAACAAGGCGGCTCTCAAGAGCTGTGACAGAACAGAGCCGTCAGTGAGTGGCCGCTGATAAAATGATTTATGAGAGGAGGCAAGAAAGACATCAGTAGCTGTTATTTATGGCCTATTGCCATCAAATTTATTTTCCACAAAGGTGGATCATCTTCAGAGTTATGATTAATTGTTTAACAAATGTCAAAATAAAGGAGCAGTTCTAGAAGAAAGCGTTCCTCTGGCTATGAGAACAAGGTGTCAGGACACGTTGTCCATGTCTCTACGACGATTTCCTCGCCTCCAGGTGTCAGCCGGTTAAATGTTTAGTGGCAGTAAAAACTGGCTCTTCTGGATTATCCTTTCTGTGTGTGTTCTCTGCTGCCTAAATGAAAGCGGCACGCTCGTGGAAGCCAGTCTGTTATTCTGTAGGCTTCTCCTCGGTGCAGGCGACACGTTTCACGCCTCGCTACAGCCGCCAAAACTGATATGAGGGGCATTTCTTTGATGTGAAAAGCTGTGGTGATTCATCGCTTCCTGTATTCCACTGTTCTTTGGACAAAACACACCTTCATGAGCCGTTCTGCGTCTGCAAAAATGTCTGTTTTTTTACAGGTAAAAAGGAAAATGATAAAAGACAGGTGCTGTCACCGTATCGTAGCTGTGCACACTGTTTATGCAAAACATGGATTATTAAAGCAGCTCAGCCATTTTTGTTACTGTGCTCTTACAAAGTGGCACTACAAACCTGCCATTTATCCAATTATATGTGCTTTGTTAGAAAATAACTGGGAAAAAAACAACCAATTGGAATAAAAGTCTATTTTAGATATAATTAGAAAGAAAGCTAACTCATTACCATGATAATAATCAGTTGGAGCAGTTTGAGGGCAACTGGCACTGGAGCTGTTAGTTGTAGTAGCATTGCTGGCTGTGTAGTCAGCTATAGTCATAATAACTGTGAAGGAAATACGGGAGCAGAGATCATTTTACAGTCCTAGCAGTAGCACCAACAGTAGCACACGTAGTAGCGGGAGTATTTGCAAAAGACAGAGGTGGACAGTCACAGCAAAAAGTTCATTTCTCAAGCATTGTGTTTTCATTCTAAGCTACAAAATATCTTATTTCAGCAAGTCAAGACAACGTGACAGTTAGCCAGCATGGACAATACCCCTAGAATTAAAATCTATACAAAACAGCACAAGATGCAAACTGCTAGCACACAAGGATGCAATAAAATTACCATAAAACTCAAAGACAAACACCACACTCATTCACTACTTCAAGTGATCCACTGTAAGTTCTGCAGGTGAAAAGCTCCACGCTTTGATCAAACAAACAGAAAAAGCATCTTACTCTTCCTCAAAGTAGCACTACTTTTACCCAAGTAAAGAACCTGAGTGCTTTCCGGTGGCAGTGTTAGTGTAGTAGCAGTAGTAGGAGTGTTTGGAAACTTATGGTGAGTTGGACTCTTACCTTGTCAGTGTTTGACAAAGTGGATTCAGCAGGTTTTCCAATGCTGAGGCTCTTCCCCTCAACCGTTCCCCTGCTGCAGTAAAAGTGTGGACTAACGTCAAGGTCCAGCAGTTCGTTTGCCCTCAGGTGAGGATGTGCTGATGGTGGTTTGTGTCTCCTGCCCAGCACTCAGAGCTGGATCGCTTCTGTCCGCTCCAACCGAGGCACCTTGTTTGACTCCTGGTCTCAACAGCAAGGGTTTGGCTTTTTTTGGACAAGGTGCCTTCATGGCATATCAATTCTGAAGAAAAGGGTGTGTCCCAATGAGGGAGGTTGCTCTAAGTGCATGCATAATAATCACCTGAGGCAGTATTCAGATGGAGAGTTCCTTAAGTAAACAAACCCGCCGAGTCTTAACAGCCTGGGGAGAAGCTGTGAATACACCTTTTGAGTTTTTTTTTTCATAATCATTTCAACAATGGCAGCTTTTCATAAGCCCCAAAACAACTGAAGCCGGAGGATGACTAAATTCTAGCTTTATCTAATCAAATCTGACCCACCAAGGTAATCGTGTCACAGTTCACCATTGTGTGCGAGAGGTGAGGCCTAATTCGTGCCTGTTGTGGAGTAAAACCACAGCTCGGGCCAAGCAGGAGGAAACCAAGCACAGAAAAAGTTCAGTCACAATTTACCACGGAAGGTTTTACACATGACCGCCACTCAGTGTCAAGTTGCTGCACTGTCACAGGGTCGACATCAGCGGCTGGAAGGAAGTTACGACGGGCCCCAGTGCAAACTATTATCACATGATTAAGAGACTTTGGACAACATCAACATACATGTTCATGCTCATCATCGATGCATATCTGTGTGTGACAGAAACACCAAAGAAAATGAATGATTCATTTATTTGAATGGTTGTAACAGCTCATGTAGAATAAGCAGAATTCTGTTATAGAATACATTTTACCAAAACATCAAAAACATGATGGAGATGGCTTTTCCCTTTCAGTGGCTTTTAGTGGCTTCTAATTTGAACGCTGTGGCACTGCAGGAATGGCAGCAACAGGCTGCGGTGGGATTACGTTGTCCTTCTGATCAGCACAGCGTTTGCAGTTGCTCACCTGCGCTCGAGCTCCCTGAAGATGAAAGTGAAATTCCAAACGTCTCTGCCAGTCAGTCACCACTGTGCCTTTTGGGAACTATACAGATAATTAGATGGAAGGTGACGTTTTGTCATCATGTGTCAGGATTTGCTGAAAGACAGATGGACACCCTGAATAAGGACAGAGGCTCTCATGTGTTGATGATTGCTATCTCCTTACAGTACGTGGTCACTGTGCACTGCAGGCTTGATTCCAGCTTGAGCTGATGTGACTCATTGGTGAGGTTGCATCGGAACTGCAGCATGAATTATAAGAGGATTCCTACGGGAGGAATGAGGAGCAGCAGAACTGATCAGCATTAGAGAAATGATCCAGTTTGAGAAGAACAGCAGAACTTTTGCTGACCCCATAACACTCCCTCTAGCGCCCCCAGCAGGCCCAGCAGAGAATCTGCTCTAAATAACGCATCTGAAAATGTATTAGTGACAAATCAATGAGAAACTGAAGTTTGTACGAAGATCGTGTTTTGTTTGTTTCTTTTTTTTTTTTGATAAAAATGAGACAAATCTACAGATAAAATACCCAGAGTTGAGGCTCCACTCGGATCACTGAGATCGATTTCTGAAGCCAATCAAGTTTTGTTTTGCACCTCTCTGTCATTTCAGGAGCTGAATTTAAGAAGTATGAAAAAATGGGCAACTCTTACTGATGTTATGCTGAGCTCGGTTATATATAAGAGAAACAGGCAGGAGAAAGAAGAGATGTAATTTGAATTTTCCTTTCCTCTGGGGAATGGTTAAGAAATGGTCGAAGACTAAAAGTTGAATAACTGGTACACGGAGCGAATACGAGAGTAAGAGCGAGGGAAAGAGAAAGCAAGTGTGTAAATATTTGCTCAAACTAAACAGTAATGTTTGTGCGCTTGTGTTGAAATATTCTAAAGAGCTGCTCGCCTGTTTATCCACCCACACAATCGTCTTTAAAAGCCTTCTTAAAGATTGTAAAGTTACTTCATACAGATGCTTTTACGTCAGCTGGATCTTTACAGAGAGTCACTTCCCACCTTTAATATTTCTCTTGTGCCTTGCTGGAAAACATTCAACATTCAGCCTGAGCAAGTGTTGATTGGCTGTTGCTCCCTCAGGCAGCTTGGTTCTGCAGACAGACACAGTGGGCCCTCATAAATGCTGGAGCTCCAGACCAGTAAGCCTCCAGGTCAACCTGGAGGTTAACACATCACCTGACACCTCCTTGAAGTGTAAAAGAGAAAAACAGCAGATGAGTCTGCTGACCATGATCTGCCTCAAGTCTGAACAACAGTTAGTTTTCTTCAGATAAATCCTCAATAAATAAAACGGTCTCATCCCTCTCACCATTTTTAAAGCACATCGAGCACTCCCTGACACCAGAAAGCAATGCACTCCTCTTGAATTTGACCCAAATGGCCTTGTTGCTTATTTTAAATCTAACAGCACACAGTGTCTGAGGGTCTCCATCTGTGGTGCTTTACTATCTGGTGGGCAGCTACCCAATGTAGATACCTGGCTTAGTTGTTTGGAAAAAACAAAATATGGAGAAGAGCAGGTACAGTATGTAAATGGAGTCCCCAAGTGCCACATAGTGTACCACATTAATGCATTAAAATGCATTAAGTTAGGCAGTAGCGTTATATATAGCAACCAAGCACACGTTAAACGCATAATTTCCCAGAAACACTAAAAGCTGAAAAAGACTTGCTCAATAGAAAAAATGTACTTTTTTTAATGTCAGTAGACTGCATGGGACGTCATGTCTTGGGAACTCATATGATTAAAAGTATAAAGACAGAGTGTAATTGCTAATTAACTGAAAACCTATGGTGAAAATATAAAACCTGGTGTTCAAATCTGCATAAAATCATAACTTAAATCTATTGAGATTTTGAGTCCAAGAAATTGTAAATAAATACTGCTACACAAACATGACAAAAAACCCGAAAGTGTAGTTTTCAGTGATAATTTAATCATACAAACATTCATCAAACACACGGGGAAAAAGCTTTCGTCTGTTTGCACTTCCTCGCTCTCATAAATGTGCTGTTGTATGAGTCTAATGCCAACTGATTCATTCTGCAATCTGGCCAGTGGAAACTTCAGAGACATGACATGAAGAGGAAGATACAGTTTGCACTTCATGAATTGACATTGACAGCAAACACCTTTGACAGCAGAGAGAAACATTTATCATTGAACACTTTGCACAGGGACTGCACGATGCTCGGTGAAACGACGAGGAGCCCAGAGGTCCAGGTGACATGTCGCAGTAGTTATTGGCTGGTATTGTCATGATGTCAAAGCTCAGGAACCCTGGGGCTTTCAGTTAGTGCCTCAGTGAAAAGGCTGTTTACCTGATGAAGTGGTCTAACTCACTGGCTGTGGATGGCAGATAAAAATCACAGAGCTGATAAACCCTTCAGGACTTAACAGCACTTGGAGGAAGAAAGTACACACAGGCCTTGTCATGGAGGCCGCTTTTCTCGGTGCATAGATCAGCCAGCTAGTGCAAAAAAATACTCAGTAACAACTCCTCAGGACGACATGATTCTGTCATTTCATCTTGATTTTACTGGTGTGGTTACGTTTGCATCTGAAATGATCTAACAGGATCAAATTTTTGTTGAAGAAGCTAATCAACGATTAGACTTGGATGTTAAAAGCATAATTCAAACAAGAGAGACAGGAGAATTCAGAACAATAATTACATGAATAACAGCCAGCTCAATGCAAATACACAATGTGGAATCTTTGGGTAAAAACATCGTCCTCTTCTACATTCATCAAATACATTCAACTTAATATGACAAAAGCAAGTCAGAGACAGCTTTAACATGTAAATTCAAAGCAAGGTGACGAAAAAATGATGTTGTCATAATGTGAAATTATGTCTTTACCGCTGTTCATAATGGGGCTGCAGTGGTATACGGGTTTCACAGTGCTGTAAACCATGCTCTGACAATTATCATACAATATACATTTGCTTATCTACAGCCTTTAGTGTTCTTAAAAAAATATTTAATCTTTATGTAAAGTTGTCTGTCAGGACATAGTTTGTGAAATTATAATAAAGCATTTGTTCAATCAAAAAAAAAAACCACTTCTGTTTTCATTCCTTTAAGGGTCACTTTAACTGATAATAATGATAGCAATAGTTGTGTAATACAATATTTTCAGAGATGTTTATCGTACTGTGAAAATCTCATACCGTTGCAGCCCTAGTTCATATGGCTTGAAGTCAAAATCTGGCGGCATAGTGTGCATTCATCCTGTTATATTTTCATGCATGTCTAACTAAACCAAATCTTAGACTCAGGCAATGGCTGAGGGGATCGCTAGTACTGCATTATTACCAATAACAGATATTCTGCTAATTTTCTACTTATATTTCATAGATGTGTATATGCCAAGTGACAGCATTTCATGTGTGGGAACAAACCCTCACTGTCTCAAAGGACTCTTTCATACCAAATCAGTTTCGGTTTCATGAAAGCATATAAAGTAAAGTAGCTACAAACCATATCTGACTATGGAACTTATAATAAAATGGCTGATTCTAAATTCTAGCTTCTTATACAATGATCAAGACTAAAATAGACCCAATCATAGGAGCTTTACTGTGAAGAAGAGTTCTGTTTCTCAGTGTCGATCTTAATGGCTGACTCCCTCCAGTGGAGAAATGTTGCAGGTACTATGACAGCATAGAAATGAACATAATGAACATAATGCACAAGCCATATTGAAAATTGATGGGCTTTTAAATGATATCAGATATATTTCTGAGGGATGTTGCTCCCTCCTTCCACTTCAAAAGTCTATATTAAAAATTAAGATAAAAGGCAAAAAATGATGTCCAGTGGTTTGTTTCAGCGACGCCCACATAATAAAATTTACTTAAAGGGAACCAAATCAATACACCCAAGAGTCAGAGCAGAAACTGGAGAATCAGTTGGCAAAATAAATGGCTTTTCCTCCAAAGTCTCTCTTTCAGTTGCACAATGCACACACATATACACACAATTTCACAAATACACACTCCTGTCAGTTTCATTTGCACTCTGACAACTAAAAAAAAAAATCTGGAAAAAAAAAGGAAAAAAGTTATCACTCAAAGGACTCATAGCACTCATTTTTTAACTTAGCATTCACACGTGCATACAGTGGGTTGTGGGATGCTGTTTGAGCTGCACGTCAGGAGCGTTGGCCTCTGGTTTCTCAAAGTGTAGCCGGACTTTGCATAAAGTGTTTTTGAATCTCCACACTCTCCACCAGCTACTGATAAATCCTCCTCTTTCTTGTACTGGTGTGACAGACTCCAGAGGTACGATTTAGTGCTGCTTCACTGTGACAAGTCCCATGATTTAAGAGTGCCCAAAAGGATAGGGCTCCTGTATACCCTGAAAGGAAGGGAAATGATTGAAGAGCATGGAGAAAATGAGACAAAACAAAGACGTAAATGTGTGTTGTCCCTGTGTCTCTGGGAAACAGTGCTGGTGCACACTGAAAATACAGACCTTTTATTATACATATAGTCAAACTGTTAGCTATATAGCTGAAGCATATAGTCAGTAGATGAGTCAGTTGATAGAAAGTTAATCTGCCGTTTTTTGATCATTGATTAATCATTTAAGTCATTTTTCAAGCAAAAATAACATGTGCTTCTTCCAGCTTTTCCAGTGTGAGGATTTGCTGCTTTTCTTTGTTTTGTGTGACAGTAAAACCTGATGATCTTTGACTTTTCAGCTGTTGGTCAGACAAAACAAGCAATTTTAAGATGCCACCTTGGGCATCAGGTAATGTACAGACCAAACACTCAACTGATTAATCAAGAAAATTATCTGCAGATCAATTGATAATGAAAATAATAATTAGTTGCAGCACTGGTTGGCTGTATAATGAAAATCAAAAAAGATCATTTAACTAATTTCTTAATTAAGCCCCAGATTAGACAAAATAAAACTGCTGGAAAATATGCACATATAGATTTTGATCGTCTTACATTGAGCAATGTGTTATTTTTGATGATGATAAAAATTTAAGACAAAAAATAACCCCAGCCACGATTCACTATCGTGCAGAATCCCTTTGCTCTTACATATGTCTTACCTGGTTATAAGAGACTACTGATAGATTGCTTTGTAGCCTGTTTGCTACTATATCCACAGAGTTGTGTGAAAGTCCGTTCTGATCTTGCTGCAGCTCGTTGGGGCTTCCCTGCCAATGTTCCTCTGCGACCATATGACCGCCGGCATCGTGGAGGCTGTTGTTGTTGCTGTTGGGGCACTTGCTCTTCCCTGGTGAAGCGAAGGGGTTGTAGTCTCCTTCCAGGCTGCGGTTAGGCTGGGTGTTGAACTCGGCTTGGAAGGAGGAAAGCTGCTGTGTGACACCAAGGAGGCCTCCAACCTCCACACTCAGGATCACCCAAATGACATCTGTCAAAAGAAAGGAACAGCGTGTTAAAATATACAAACACTGTCCCACGCTCCAGTCTGTGCTTACATGTATACAGTTAAAAGTAAAACTACCTTGCATTACCAAAAGACTGTGTTCACCAGCAGGCTCAAAATTCCCATTAGCCTCTGAAACATTTAGATCATGTAAAATACAGTTGGACTACACACCCAAGATATCCTCTAGGATTTTAAGTGCGCCAGGTCTGCAATTGTTCTCTCTCTTAAAGCCACTGGGAGAGTGATGGTGTTAAGTGAGGAATTGTCACACCTAAATGAAATATTAAGGCCAAGTTTAATTTTAATCAAGTATCCCTCTGCTACTTAATTTCTAGGTAGGCAAGTCTTACGGGACTTCCTGTTGGGATCCATCATACACATTGAGCCTGCAGGAGGACATAAATCAAATAAATGAATGACTCTTAATTTAATTTGTGTGTGCTGATAGAACGGCCATCAACTCTCTTGATTTTTACTGAAGGAAACGCAGACAAAATTATCTAGCACTTTATCTTCAGCAACAGCTGCTTTATATTTGCATGTCAGCAGTTCAGTTCTAAACAAATGATTATCCATTTGAAAGAGGAGTACACTCAGGGCAGAGACAATCTTTCAAATCAGATCATATAAAAAGATGGCTACTCAATGTTGATGTTGCCAGTCCGCCTGGGCAATATTAATAACACATAACAAATCAGTGATATTCTGGTGCTTATACATACCATGTATACACAACACCATGGGTTCATCTTTGGCTCTCTTGCTCTTTACTCAAGAGGGAATGTTGAATTTAGAAAAGAGCTATCTCTAAATATAATAAATAATATAAATTCAAGAAGCTTGACTTGTCCACTCAAGAGTCCAGAACCCAAAGATATTCATTTTACAATGACATAAAACAGATAAAAGCAGCAAATCCTCACATTTGACAGGAAGGAACTGGTTGGTTATTATTTTTCTAATTAAATCATTGCCCAATACAGAATTTGTATAGCTTCTTAAGGGTAACATTTCCAGATTTTCAAAGGCTTTATAATCACATCTAAATTGTTGCTATAAATGCAATTGCAGAAAATAAAGTTTACAGAATTCCTTTATACCTACAGCAATCACTGTATTTACCAGCTGTTCATGTTAACTTTGACTGTATGTTTTGATCATAATTATTTAATGCTTGCTAATTTTGAAGCCAGGAGACAAACAAACATGACGACAAGATTGTTTCATTTCAAATATTAAAAGATTTTTGGTTTACATGAGTGATTGTGCAGTGAAACTCCAGATTATGTTGAAAATCAACATTTTTTCCAGTATGTTCACATTCAAACATATTCTTAACCTTACGTAACAGCTAAAATTAAGCATTTTAAAAATTTTGATTTCATTTGTGTTTGCTGTCCTCACCTCCATAGTAAAGTCCAGTAGCTGTGCACATTCTCCACTGGCCCTGGTACATGCCAGGAGACACGGGGCTCTGCATCTGCACACTAACATCAGCCATCTCCTGAGGGTCTAGAGACCGCACCATCACCATGTTTACATGACCAAACTGATCTCCTCCAACATACTTCAGACAAACCCCGGGAGGCCATGACTCTGCGCCTGGAAGACACACAGACAATCACACTGAACTCGACAAGACACGTAAGTGTAATTATTTTTCATTTACGAGGTCTGGCATCAACTTTGTGTTCTATCGTATTACTATTATTATTCCAGCAGACTTACCTGTGTTCTGTATCCTCCAGGTCTTTGTGAAAGGTGTGTCTGGTGGAACTGATTCACCCTCACCAATTGTCACATCCCTCACAAAGGACATGCACGGCGCACTGATGTTGGGACTCTCGAAGTCATAGTAGGCTCCGATGGCTGCTTGTAAATTCCTGGGATAACAGAGGTCAGACATCCATGTGATCAGTACAGACATAAATTGGAGTATAACATGTGATTTGTGTTGGACAAACCCCATGATTCAACAGCAGTTTGCACAGATATGAATGAACTAAACTTGCAACTAATGCTTCATTTAATTATTTATTGATCTTCTGGTAATGTTCTTGACTAATCAATCAATCATTTGGGCTACAAATGCCTGTCACAATTTCCTCAAGCCTAAAGCGGCTTCTTTAAATTGCCTGTTTTGTCCGACCAAGAGTCAAAAACCCAAATAGATTCATTTTAGAATAATCTAAGACACAAAATATCAATTGTTTCAGCCCCAAAACATTTTCAGCTATTAACATACTGTCAAAGCACCACGGAAGCTGTAAGTATTGAATGATAAAAATAATAACTGATCGCAGAATGGGTGCTTCCGGTGACATGCTGGTCATCCATAAACCAGCAGTTTTTATTTTTAGAAAGCTCGTTGCAGAGGACCTATTGCACCGCATCACGTGACACTACTACAGCCTGCTCTGCCCATAGACACTCTCTCTATTATCTTCCAGAGACCTGCATTTGCGCAGAATTATTTAATTACTGGAACATTTCAGAGTGACCTTTTCTTTTCTCACACATTCGGTTTTTCTCAAGGACTTTGCGCTGCTGACTGTTTTCATCTTCTAAATAAGTCACGGGAAGTCACATTTAGAATAGCATAGTTAAGAAGATGCAACGCAAGCGCAGTTTGTGAAGTAATCTCAGCATTTGAGAAATACATACAAATACATTCTGTCCTGGCCCAGAGAGGTAAAGATTTACCAGGCTTGCACAACTGCAGCGTGAGCTTTGAGCTCTGCTCGGCAGGCGTCATGTTGGACAGTTACGTAATAGCGTTAAACAGTAACGGTCCTGGTTGTGGTTGTGGTCAAAGAGAGACAGACATAACTTTAACGTTTGGTCATCTTGGCTGCTGTTTTTATCCGATTCTCACATAGCTAAAGAGAATAAACAATTAACTGACTGTGAGGAAGTAGTTACGAACTTTTAGCTAAATGACTAGCTAACTGGTGGTGCGTTGCCTAGCTTAGTATTAAAGTGGCGACTAACTTAACGTACAACTCCTGTTAGCAGCAGAAAAACACTCGCTTAAAAAGTGACTTTACTGTGTTCCCGTTCAAAGGTCGCCACAAACCCGATTCTTTACGAACTACAGTTTAATTTTCGTTTACCGACAAGCATTTTTATCAAGTGTGCAACACCCGCTAAGCCACCTAACAGGCAATCAAAAGTCGGAGACACGGTGACTCAGCTAACGCTTACGTTACTACAACGTCGTTAGCTGTCACTGTGCCCACGTTTACATACCTAACGTAAACACTATCCCTGTCACAATGAGGGATAACACTTACTTCCCTATTTTTCCAACGAAATACCACCGAACAGTGAGACCACTGGGTGCAAAGCTAGCTTTGTTAGCGTACAGTATCTGTTATCTAACATGAAGCGCACGGCAGGCCGGACGAGTCACCGAGCTCACCAGTTGGTCATGTCCAGAAAGAAGGCGCATCCGGCGGGGTTTAGCTGAAACCCGAGCAGCCTCTGAAATTCCGATATTAGGATATCTTTGTCTGTTGTACCCATGCAGCTGAATTTCTGCATGAGCTCCTGGTCCAGGTCCAGGTCCATGCCCTCCATCGCGGATTCGGCTGGACAGAGACGGCGGCTACGCTCCTAATTTAGTCCGAGGCCTCGACTTGTCATAACAAACTCAACGACAGGGCCGAGTGCGCATGTCACATGATTGTGTTTTGTGCCTGTGAGCCACAGGCCTAGTGGAGAAAAGAAAATACTGAGCTGCACTTGAAATACATGCAAAGTAGGTGTGTAGTTGCATAGTACAGTCATAATAACATGTAATTAACTGTAAGAGTAAACGAAGTCAAACATCACCAAAACAACTATCTTATACAACATTGGGGAAAAAATAGAATTTTCTTAACAATATTGTACTGCTGCACGGGAAAAAAGCAGTATGACTGGTTGTGCTTGTTGTATGTGTTTTGTATACTGTTCATGGCATGATTAACCTGTTTGGAAGCCGGGGGAATAAAACTTGCCCCTGGTCCCCTGTTGTCTCCGAATTGCTTCAGCTGTCACATTGTCATGGCTTGAATAGACAGGTGCCATTGTTAGTGCTAGTGAACGCGTCATACTATCACATGCCAAAATACTGCTACAATAAAGGCATATTGTCCTTGGTCATTAAAAGCAAATAAACTGTACTTAGAGTATATCCACTTACAATACACTCAGATTACTTAAGACTACCTGATTAAATAAAGTTAGCAACACACAACCATTACTTAGCAGTAACCAGTAAACAGACTTTTAATGTCATAATTTTTACTTTCAGTATTTGATCGTGATTGGTGGGATTTTCCGCACTGCCGCCCACCTGTTCTGCTCTAAACACCCAACAGATGGCGCCGTTGTGTTTTCTTCGTCGTGTAGCCCGTGTGTCTCTGTGTGTGTGTGGTTGTGTGCCAGTACGAAAGGGGGTCAGCGGCTGCCCGGTGTTTAGCGAGGTAGCTGCTAGGCTGTGCTGTGACTGCAGCGGCTAAAAAGATGCACACAGCTAGGGTTGTGTACAATATAGACATACCTGCAAGCTAGTATAAGCTTATCATTTTGGAGGGAAAACCGCTGGTAGCCTTCGAGGCTAACGCGATCTGAAATGGCCGGAATTATTAAAAAGCAAATTCTGAAACATTTGTCAAGGTAAGTGTAATCTTTGGCTTTGTGTTAGCCGGTTAGCCCAGTTGGATGATGGTTTCAACGTTACTGCCTACGACACAGCGAACGTTAGTTCGCTAGCATTTATCTTCTAAATGTAGCTAAGTTGCATTGATTTCCACGGCGATTACCGTCTGTTAGCTTAACGCTAGATGTTGGAACAGCCACATGAGAGTAACATTAGAGGCTTGACAGGGACAGTGAACGCAGCAAACCAGTCCAGCCTGACCCAGACTAATACCGTTAACCACATTACTTTTACCAGATCTATCTATCTATCTATCTATCTATCTATCTATCTATCTATATATCTATCTATCTATCTATCTATCTATCTATCTCAGGTTGTTTCTCAAGAATCATTCATCCTTGATTTTATTCTCAGTACAGCTCAAAACAATGCCATCCCTCCAAGGACAAAGAAAGAAAAAGCATTAAAGGAGAGTTATGGAGGAAGTATTTTAAAGCTTTTACATCACAATGTCCCGTAAACGGGTCTGATCTTGCACACAGATCTATCAGGGCCCCAAAGGCTTTTTCCTTCTTGAACCCCAACTCCTTAAGAAGATTGATCTTTTTCAGGTGTGTATCAAGTTGTTTTGCCTTCTGCACATGACTGACTGAATGTCGTCAGCTGAGGTTTGCTGTCAGAACTGCCTTTTTATGGCAACATTTATTCCATCCAGCACCTTGCTGAGCAAAGGTAAATATTGTATTCCAGTCACATTCAGCATCCTCTCCAGAGCTGCCTGCAGCCTTGTCGCTATACCTGGTCTTACATCCCTTTACATGGTACATCTCTGCTCAGGAGGCGTAGAGCCTGCTATTTTGTCTCCTTTTTTCAGGTTTCATTGTGTCAGAACTTTGTGCGTTTTCTGAAGCTGTCAGTCTGGGTGGGAGAGCGAAGAAGATATGTGTTTTAAAGGTCTCTCTTACCCCAGCTGGATGGGGCTAAGGCTAAAGTTGAATCTAAGACTTAACAATAAGTTTGTGCCAAATCAGAGGCTTTCTACTTGACGGGCTCATATTCTCCCCTCTGTTGTCTCTGTCAGTGAATCATTTAGATAATTATTTGCAGCAGGTAGGACAACAGTGGACACATATTTGGTAGGGGGACATGCAAGCATGTTAATGCTTTGAGCATGGCTTCTTCCTGCATAGGAAGTTGGTTTCATGGTCCAAGCATCTCTTCAGTTATCTTGCATCCTGCTGTCAGAAATAATCACTTTAAACCATTTTGAGTTTATTCTGTCATTCTGTGCTTTTTCAAATATGTCCTTATAAGTATGTGACTCAGTGTGGCAGTATTCATATACAACAGTACGGTCATTTTAAGACAGGCAGGTTGATGAAATGATTGAACTGATGATTTCATGCTTATAGCCGCTGTATGTTTTGCTCTAAGCATACACACTGAAATCAAGACTTGCATATAGTTGACTTCTTTAACCACTGACGGATTGTTGGATTTAAATGGGCCACTTCAAGGGCATTTCTTTTGTATAAATCTTTTCGACCTTGGCATTGTTGAATTGTAAAACCAAACAGTTGTGCTTTTGGAAAAGTGTATACAATGACTTCTTTCTGACTTGGATAAGCTCTGGAATTTCTGTTCTCTTTAAACCGTACTAATCTTAGCAATTAGCTAGTTATTGCTGGCTTTATAAATAATTGCACTATTATGTATGCAGTCGTCTTTGCTCTGATGTAGCTTAATGTAAGTCTTAATTATGAATACCACCAAATGTCTTTGTTATATTCTGCCAATCCAAAAGGAAACTGTATCTAAATGCACAATGTTGTATGATCGAGTCATAGATGTTCGGTATTTTCAGACATGTAAACTACCTCTACATCTAAAGCTTGACTCACTGAAGGTCCCTGAAGGGTGTGGGAGTTAATATGTAATAGAAGGTTTTGGAAAGCAAGTGTTGAGCTGTTATTTTGTTGCTCAACGTCAAAGGTAAGCTGAAGCTTTGACTGGCTTATCAGGCTTATCAGGTCCAGGCAGCATGGTGTTCGGCCTCACAGTGTTAAATGTTTTGACAAACTGGACCCACATTCACATGTCATCTCGTTAGTTTAATTAATATCGTTAACCAAGCTGTGAGCCACACTCTGTAGCTCTGTCGCTTGACATTTAGTCACTTTTTCAACAGCGTCTCATGGTTGATGTCTGAAATGTCACAGGGATTTGTCAGAGCGGTGTTCAGTCATGTGAATTTCAAATATTTTACAAATTGATTTACTCTGATCGCTGCTTTATTCTCTCTGTGTGGGTTTGTGGCCTGTTCGTGGCTGCTGGAGCTTGCTACATGTGCACCCTTGGAGAGGTTAAGTACAGCTGTGTGAACATAGTAAGGAGGCTGCTACAGTTTCCCAGGATGACTCATTCAGTTACGTCAAAAGCATCTTGGCCAAGCTGCATACTTGAATTTTGGCTATTTCTGTCGTGGTGTCTCCCTGATAAAAGTTATATGAATCTCCTCCTGATTTAGGCTGCAAGTATTCACCCTGAAACACTTTATTTTAACTTTTTATCTGCTTCCTTTGCTTAGGTTCACCAAGAATCTGTCCCCGGACAAAATCAATCTGAGTACGTTGAAGGGGGAAGGTCAGCTGTCCAACCTCGAGCTTGATGAAGAGGTTTTGCAGAACATGCTTGACCTGCCTACCTGGCTGGCTGTCACTCGGGTCTACTGCAACAAAGCCGCCATCAGGGTATGTTACTGACTAGTCAAACCTGATTGTGTAGCTGGTCTGACAGGAAGCACAAAGCACGTACAGAAAAACTGCATTAACAAACTAAACAAAGGTTTTCTGTTTATTAATGTCAAAGAGCTTGCTCTCGAACACATAGAGGTGCAGAGGATATGAGCAGTGTCAGTCCCCCAGTGATAAGCACTGCTGCAGGCACTGCTGAACCTTCAGACCAGCACTGGTTGCTGATAGAGAGACAAGCCATGATTCAGAGGGACACAAAAGGCCAGAGGCTAGAGTGATCCTGAGATGTACTGGCTGTTGTGCATTGAGCTGTCAGGATGTTTGGTTTGTGTTCCCAAATAATCCCAATAATACTACATGACAATTTGTTTAAAATTATACAATAATATTTATATTGTTGTTGCTGGACTATATTTTACACATCATCATACATTAATATTTTAACCTCTCAAACCTCAATTTCATCTCGAGTTTCATTAAAAAGTAGCTTTGAAGTAGGCAGCAAACAGGTTTCTTGACATTGTAGGACAATATTATGCATAATATCATGTATTATATGTCATACCATGTCATGTATGTGTGTATGCATGTGTGTTTTATGCTTGCAGCTTGGGTTCAGACTGAAAAAGCTCAAAAACTATTGGGTGGGTTGTCATGGAATTTTGTACAGACATTCTTGGTCCCCAGAGGATAAATCCTAATAGCTTTGGTGACCCCCTGACCTTTCTCCCAGTCTCGACATCAGGTCAACATCTGACTTTGTCTGCAAATGCTAGCATAAGAACATGGTGAACATGATAAACATTATACCTATTTTAGCATGCTGATGTCAACATGTAGCAGCTCAACAAAGCTGCTGGTCTGCCTGCAGACTCTTACTGTTGTTGTTAATCTTGACCTACATTTGAAACTCCACCAATGTCAGTAATCTCTGGAATTGCTTTAAAGTTCTTGTCTTCAAGCTAGAAGTTGTAGTGTTGGAAGCAGAATGTAGCATGATTTAGTTGGGCCCCCAGGGTTATCTATGTGTTACTGTTAGGCCATCTACATGCACAACATCACTTTTTGTTGCAATGCAAATGATACACAACTCCTCCTATCCTGCAAGCACCAGTATTCACAAAGAGCTGGCTGTTAACTGTTTCACTTTTTTTGCAATGCAAATTTCATTGACATGTCATGCTCAATGACAATAAATCTTGAATCTTCAATCTTACTGCTTTAAGACGTTCACAGCTCGACGGCTCAAGGCTGTCTCAGGCTAAATGAAGTTAAAACAGAAACTGCTGTCAAACGTCCTGCACATGTAAATGCAGGTATTACTCAACATTGTGGTTCATTATCTCAAAATGTTGTCACATATCACAAAAGCCTAGATGTTTTTACTTTTCATCTTAGACAAGTGTGTTAAAACAGTGATGCAGCTACGCTCCTTTAAGCTCGGAAAAATCATTACAATCATTCCTATCCTGTCAAAACTTCATTCCAGCCATCCCACATCTGCAGACTGTTGTATAATTGGTGAAAAGTTATTTGCTTGACTCCAGCTTATTCAGAACGCAGCCACTAAACTTTTAAGAGGTACCAAGAGACATATCTCCCCAATTATCACATTCCTTCACTGGATAGAGGTGAGAGTAAGAATTAATTAAGTTTTAAAATTCTCACTGTATATCAAGGGTTTCTTTAGTCCATACCAGCCAGTGTGCATCAGCTGTGATCCTCAGATGAGTAGATGAGGACTTGTGTTCCTAAGGCTGAATTTAAAGGCCCCATCAATGAAGAGACCGTCCTGGCAAAACAATCTTAAATTTCCATGTGAAAACTCATGTTAGGGTAGGGTGGTTTTTAGGTAACCTTTTGTTGTTATTTTTAGTCTTTTTCTAATCATTGCTAACACTTTTATAGTATATATTACAGTTGAAATTTGATGTTGGGCAGACATGGTGACATGACAAATATTACAGCATGGAAATAATTGTTGTAGCGCTTGCGTCACGTAGGAGCTTGATGTTCACTGTGCCCTTGTACCCAGTGAATAATAAACACTGCAGAATGCTGTGGCAAGTGTTTGTGACTGACTCTTTGGACCTCCCTGTCCTGTCTTTTTAGATACAATGGACAAAGTTGAAAACAAGCCCCATTTGCCTGGTAAGAATTTCTGTCCTTCCCCAAAGCGCTTGCACATTTCTGCAACACTAAACTTGTCCCTTCATGTCTGAGTTAAAGAATAACCTAAATTTGCATGCTTTTAGCAGCATCCTGTTTAGTTATTTTACGGTTTCGTTCTACTGTACTGAGAGGTTGTGCTCTCTCTGCCTTGTTATCGTTAGTAAATGTTACGTCACTTTTTCTTTACCTTACTTAACGTTGCTCAATTGTATGCTGAGTATTACTTTTTCCTCTTTTGTGCAGTTCTTGGATAAGGTAGAGGTAGAAATGAGGACATGTGAGGAGCCTCGTCCACCAAACGGCCCCTCTCCTATAGCTATTACAGCAGGCCAGAGGTAACGTGCATCTTGTGTTCACCTGACATATCTGATAGGGATGTGTTAAAATTGCTCAACCGGCCGCCATTAGCTGAACAACTGGCAGTTGCTGATATACATTCATGCAGGTGTGTGTGCAGCATGCAGCAGGGATAGTCCCCACTCCCCACATTAGTGATGAGAAGCCCGGTCTTTTAAAGGAAACGGTTCATTTCGTTCACTTACCACAAGTGAAGCCGATGAATGACTTTTTGATTCTGTACTTTTCAAGCTTTGTTGACTTTTTTTGTGTAATAAATAATCTTAATAAGCTTAAAGCATGTAAGCAAAGGAAATATTCTTACACCTGTTTTCCTTATGAAACAGAAATAAGCAATAATTTCTTCTAATTCTACACCCTGTTTTTCCCTGCTGCCTCTCTCTCCATGGCTGGCCTCTTTGTGCTACTGAGTTAGCTACTGAGCAAGAGTCTGTCGCTGAGCAGTGGCTCTCATTTATTCTTTGAGGGAGATGATTAAATTAGCAAAATAAAATGACAAAAATCAGCCAACCATATAACCGGCAATGGACTCAGTCAGTCATTGATGCTGACATATTTGTCCATATTTGTCCCTAATATACACCCCTATATCTGACTGTGAATATTACCTACTACATGTCGTGTGTATGGTGAACACAGCCCTCACTCATGCTGACGTTGTGTATTTACAGCGAGTACGGCTTTGCGGAGAAAGTGGTGGAGGGCATGTCCGTTAGGATCAACTCCATCACCATCAAGGTTCAGGCTCGTGCCTTCCACGCCTCCTTCGAGCTCTGGCAGCTACAAGGAAACAGCCTCAACCCCAAATGGCAGCGCAGTGACCTGCGCTACACCCGCGTCACGGACCCAAAGAGAGGAGAGGTACAGTGCAGCACACATTTATCCCCCTCCTCGCCCGGCTTTAACACTGCCCTGTCTGGAAGTTGTATGCAATGCCAAGCTGATTCCAGTGTTTTACCACAGAAACATTCTGGGCTCAGTAGGCCTTCAGCAAATACTTCTAATCATGTGAACTGTTCTGGTTTTTAATATCTGCAGAGACCGTATTGAGATCTAATCTAGCAAAACAAGGTTTTGTCTGTTGCCCTTTCTTTTTCTCTGGCCTTTGTCACAGCGATACCAATCATTCCTTTTAAAACGGCAGAACATTGTGTGTTTTTTGTCTCATTGTGTTTTTGTGTTTTATCACAGCTGAATGTTTTGATGCGTTTATTTTTTCAAACAGGTGTTGACATTCAAAGAAATTAACTGGCAGAGTCTACGAATCGAGGCAGATGCCATTGAGAGTGACGACCAGGACCTCGGCAGCACCCCGTTACGTCTCATCACCAACCAGGGTCGCATTCGCATCGCTCTAAAGCGCAGAGTAGGACTGTGTTTCTGCCCCTTATTTACTTTTCTGTCATGGAATTGGCTGGCAAATCACAAAGTGACCTCATCTCAATTGCAAATTATTGGTCACATTGGTTTAATTCTTCATTGTTCTGTCTAGATAAAGGACTGTAATGTGCTGGCATCCAAGCTGCTTTTCATTCTGGACGACCTGTTGTGGGTTCTGACGGACTCTCAGCTCAAGGCCATCATCCACTATGCCAAATCTCTCAGCGAGGCCATGGAGAAGTCTGCCCAGCAGAGGAAGAGCAGGACTGCTGAATCCCTACAGGTCCTGAGAAAACTGAGAAAAATCAGTGTGAATAATAATAATATGATATTTTAAAGGGCTTTAGTTATAGACTTCATACATTTAAAGGAAAATTTAGGACTTTGTCAACCTTAAAATATATGAGCTGAAGGCTAAATGGATATTTGGTAATGACAGTACAATAGGCCTTTTTTGATTTATATATATCTGTTTCTACCTTCAACCCCCTGGAGTCCAGACTCACCTTGGTTAATGTTTGCTCACTTTTTATGAATTAATTTCGGTCTGTAATTTCTTTGTCAGCACCCTTTTAAACTTTTAAGATTTTAACAATTTTATTTTTGTTTCGCTTTGATGTTTATGTTGCAAGATCTTTTTTTCTCAATATTATCAGATCATCTTGGTCATTTACATGTTTTTACCTCCTCTGTGTTTTAGACTGCTCCTCCATCGCCTGGCCTCCACAGCCTTTGGACAGAGCCCCCACCTGCTCCTGCTGGCACTCCCAGCAACATGAGCCAGTACTTTGATCTCTATGATGTCAAGGAGTCCTCCTACCACACCTTCATATCCCGCCTGGATTTACATATATGCAACGACAGTTCTTCAGTGGATGAAGGTTAGCTGGAAAAAAACAAAACTGATCAACATGTTGTCTTTATTATTTATTATATTATATTTATGCTGCTCTGCTGCAGCATAAAACTAAGATTTGTTAATTTGAAGGATGATTAAAGTCAAGCTGTTTTTTAACAATATCATGTGATATTGCATAGATGAGCCGCCCCCACCGGGTTTGCAGGGTGCCATGCAGCTGACATTCAGGAAGCTGGGTTTTGACTACTATCCTGTCCACAGACCTGGTAAGTGTGATGACTGGATCCTTTCTCTGACTGTATTTTTACTGCACTTTACCCAGAGGCACTGTACTGCTCCCACTGTAACCACAGCATTCATTCAGGACTAGCTGTTAAAGGATTACTATTCAAGCAGACTAATGGCCTGGGAGAGCGTGCCCATTGCTTTTATACTTTGTGGAATTCCTCAAGTGCAGAATGTAGAGCAGCAGTTTTGCCTCTGGAGCTGATTATGGTCATTAAACAAAAAAATATTTTCTTTTGCTGTTCTGTTTAATTAGAGGTCAGTGTGTAGGATTTAGGGGGATCCATTGGCAAAAGTGAAATATAACATTCATAATTGTGTTTTCATTAGTGCATAATCACCTGAAAATATGAATCGTTGTGTTTTTGTTACCTTAGAATGAGATCTTTATATCTACAGACTTAGTCTACAGTAGCCCGGAGTAACGCTGGCTCTCGAGTGCATCTTTTGTGTCTTTCGTACTTTTAGTGTTTTTAGCTGCAACCGTGGGAAAGGTTGAGGCAAGGAGTGTTCATTGGTTGCAATCTGCAACCTCATGGGAAGGAGCTACTAAATCCTACACACTGGCCCTTTAAGAACTTTGGTGTGTGAAGGGTGTATCAACAGAAGACAGATATGATGCATACAGTATGAATGTATAACCACACACACTGGGTGCATATTTGCATGAATAGATTTGAAAAGTGGCCAAGTTTGTTGACACATGCAAGGAACCTGACTTCAGTTCTCAGTAGCACTCAATAAACTTGCACACAGTGCATTTACATGTACATACAGCTAAACAAAGCCATCAAGCTAAACAGATATAAGCAAACTAGCCCAACTAATACCAGTCATATTGTACTATTTATTGTATGTACAGGGTTTTTTACGATCTGCATCAAGTTTTCTTCACAGGAAATACAATCTGCTGAATCTTAACTGCCTTTCTGCTGCTGCTATAATACAGCTGATGGATGCCGACACTGGGAACGCCACAGTGGAGCCATGGAGGCTCAGGCCCAGTGGGCTGGGAAACTGCTGCATGAGTACCAGAGGAGAGCAGAGGCTTCTGGGTTTCCTGGGCCACATACTGAGGTGCCCCAGCCAACCAAGAACACTGCTGCAAAGACTGTTCAAGGTATGAGAGCAGAATTAATGGAATGGTTGTAGGTTTGTTAAATAATTTCTTTTGTGACAGCTAAACACAGATGCCATTAAACAGAAGAGTTGGGATGTTGTGTAAAACATTTATAAAACAGAGTGCGATAATTTGCCAATCCTTTATGACATATACTCAATTTTTAAAAAGTCTAAAGGATTATGTTTTTAATGTCTCACCTCCTCAACTTAATTGATTTTTGTTTATCTGCTTATTCTGAATTTGATGCCAGCAACATTATTTCAAACAAGTTGGGTGAGGAGCAACCAAAGACTGGGAAAGTAGTGGAGCGCTCCAAAAACACCTGTTTGGAACATTCCACAGGTAAACAGGTTGATTGGTAACAGGTGATAGCATCATGATTGGGTATGAAAGGAGCATCCTGGAAAGGCTCAGTCGCTCAATATTGTATGAAGGGTATTTCTGCATGGGCTCTGGAACACTTCCTTTTCAGTAAACACCGTTTGTTTGCAGTTGATTGCATTCTGTTATTTACGTTTTAAGCAGCATCCCAACTTTTTTGGAATCAGGGTTGTTCATACTCAGATGTCATCTGAACAACTAGGAAACAATAAAAACTGCATTAATTCAATAGAACGTGAATTCTTGTATGTCCCCTTACACAACAAAATACTACAGTAAAAGTAATGCTTTTATGAGAAAATCTGTTGTCACGATCTAACTAGGAAGCACACTTGCTCTTCCATGAGTCATTTCTACTCACCCACATGTTTTCTCTCCCATGTACATACTTCAGATGGACAGTCTAGTCCCAAGCTGAGCCCCTCTGACACAGAGCAGGCGTCCAGCAGGAACTCTGCCAAAGCTCCCTCTGGGTCATCACTGAAGAGGCTGCGATCAAGCTGTGTGGTGGTCAGAATGGATGACGTGGACATTCACCAGGCAAGCTCTAATCATCATTGATTTGATTTACCTGCTGTAACTGAAGCCTTACATCAATAAACGGACTTCTGTTCCTCGGTGGAAGCGGTCAGGCAGTACCACTGACAAGACTAGAAGTCGCATTGCAGTTAGAAGATTTTAGCAGTGACAAAGCAACACAGGCTTATTTCACATATATAATGACTGTAGTTTGTCACAGATGGTATTCATACTGAGGAAACAGTATTTTATAGTAGTAAACAATTAAATGGAACTGATCAACCTCCAGACACATATCTGTTCATCTACAGTGGATCAAACAACAGACACAATAAATCCTTTATCCCTGTCTCTTATACAAATAACATTACATTTTGTTCTCTGACCTTGCCACTAGCTACCATGAACTGCATTCAGGACATACCTAATTACAGCTCTTACAGGGTGGATGAAAAAGACAGGCCTTGGATAGTGTGAGCGCGTGTGTGTAAAGCATGGATGATTAGTTGATTAAAAGGGCTTTTGGCGCGTTTAATTACCGACCACAGGAATTATCGAGATGGAGTGAGGTGGCTTTTCAAAAAAAGAAAACAAGAAAAAACAAACCCACCATTCCTCGGTTAACTAACGAGCTGACACGAGTGTCATTTCCTGCGGTGTGCTCATCACTTGTGGTCAGCTCAGAGCAGAAAATGGCCTGTCAGACTAGCAGCCCTGCAGGCGTTTGCCTGACAGGCCTTACACAGCGAACAGAAGTTTCTTTGACCAGCGATCTGATATGTTTGATCAGATGGATTTGTTAAATTGACATGATGATGTGTAAATGTCTGGCATCAAATTGCCCTTCTGGGGGAACTGGAACAATAGTAGATGCTGTGTATTCTTGTGTAATAATTGCAGTACCAGTAACCACAGCCTTGTAATAGTTGAAGTTTTAAGCAAACTGATTCCTTAAGTGTCAGTAAAATACTTGAGTAGGAATAGAATAATCCCATGTATGTCATTTGACTTTCATCTGAAGCTGAGAAACCCCCTGCCTGTCCAAATTGTAACTCTCCGGCTGCTTCTTCATTTTCACTTTGGACTTTTCACACTTTCCATCATGAAAGAACAGTTCCAGGGTTATTTTAAGTTGAAGACACTTGTTCTATCAAATGGGGAACTACATGAGACACCCAGGGGAAATTCGGTACATGTCTGGGTCGCCACCTTCAGTTCATCACAGGAAGTCTGTAATATTTAGATTCACGTGGTTTGGTTCTGTTATGTGTCACATACTTGTCCTTTTGTTTAGTAATTGAGTTCCCTTTTTTTCTTTTTGTTATTGTGTCTTGAATTAAGCAACCTGATTCCAAAAAAGCTGGGACGCTGTGTAAAACATAAAGAAAACAGAATGTGATTATTCTTGAATCCCTTTTGACATATAGTTAACTGAAAACTTTACAAAGACTTATTTGACATCATCAGCTTGATTGAATTTTGTAAATAGATGTTTACTCTGAATTTGATGCAGCAACATGTTTCAAACAAGTTGAGACAATCGGTTGTATAAGGGATGTTACTGCATGGGCTCACTTCACTCATAACTTTTGTCTGTAAACACAGTTCGTTTGTGAAATGACTGCATTCTGTTTTTATTTATGGTTTTCACGGCGTCCCAACTTTTTTGGACTTGGGGCTATAAATGAAAAATCAAATCCCATATTTATATGTTTATATGCTCACCACTGCTCTCTCCTCCGCACCTCAACATTCAGGTGTCGACAAGAGGCCGTCAAAACAAGAAGACCCAGTCTTTATTATCCTGCAACCGTAAAACTCTGCATCTGCCAGACAACATACCAGCAGTTCATCTGCAGTTTACTGAATACTACTTTCCTGACAATCCCAGTTTATCAGGTATCATGCAAATGTATTTTATCATATTTTCTTTGTCATCTTTTTGTTTAAACATTTCAAGTTTAGATTTGAATGATTGCTCTTAGTTGCGTGTTAATGATAATTTTGAGTGTGTACTTAATGCCATATTACAAATAACGACATGTGAATATCCTGCATCTCTTGCCTTTTTTCCTTCTTCTAGTGCCCACCTCCAACCTGTATGCCCAGCTGAATAGCCTCCAGCTCTGTGTAGACCCGGCCAGCGTGCTGTGGATCAATCTGTTCTCCAGGGGTCTGCTGCACACCCTGGACCAGGTCAAAGCTTTCTACCATTTGCAAGACAGCAACAAGGCTGACGAGCACGTAGACATCCGTATGGATGCAGCTCAGCTCAAGGTGGGTACACCAATGTTTTTACATGTTCATGGTTTCTTTTTTTACATTTAAAATGTTTGTGTAGCTCATTTTTGTCTCATCACAGCCTGTTCCATTTTATACAAATGTCAGTAAATTGCTGGTTTATGACTGTTTTTGTTTTTTTCTATAGCTGGTTATTCCCTTGGATTCCTCCATATTGGACCATCCGGAGCGTCCACAGTCCCTCTCTGTAACTGTACCCCAGATGGTTGTCAGCAACACCCGCCACTGCCCTCACGGCTCCAGAGTTGACCTCAACAACACCTATGACAAGTTCGCCAGCTGCTCTTTCTTCCAGCCCACACCTCCCTGGCCCTACCCCAGAGACCACAGTGCCTTCCAGCCCATCCCGTCCACCTTCCTCCAGCACTCCCAAGAGATGGAGCCCGAGCCGCTGGACAGAAAGCAGCTACGATCCCAGGATGTCTGGTCTCTCAGCATGTCCCGTGTGACCCTAGGTTTTGATGGAGCTCGGCGATTCCCCAAAGGCAGAACCCAACCTTTTGTTGAGCCCTTCGCCATGTCTGTGTGGATGTGTCAGCCCTCTGCCTTAAAAAATGGTTCACCACCTTCCTTCCCCACTCCCTACAGAGCCCACCAGCCTTCTTCAGAGCAGGAAGAGGCTTCGTTTGCCTCCATCCACTTCTTGGCCCACGCCATCACCCCAGTGAAGATGTGGCTCAACCACTACCAGTATGTTGCCCTGCTGAGGATGAAGGATGCCATGGCTCGGTTGGGGGCAGAGTTGGGCCGGGATCTACGAGATGTTAAGCAGGCTCACGGCCAGAAGACAAAGCCTGCTACAGTGTGTCTTGCCCTCCTGGTGGACTCTGCAGAATTGGGTCTCCTGTTACCACCGGTCTGCTCAGAGCCTGAGGAAGAGGTCCCCCACACCCCCGAGACAGACAGCCCCAGCATGACAGACTCTGACATCTCCCCCACTCATCACTCTGCAGATGTGGTCCTGGAGGACAGTGGGTTAGAAAATGGCATCTCCTCCATCAACACTGTGTTTGATCAGGATGAGCAAGATGGCGTGGTGGAGGAGGCGTGTGAGGCTGTTGAGGAGGGATTGGATGGTTTGGCAACACAGGAGGACACCCCCGTTCTCTCACCTCCACTCTCACCTGGACACTCCCCCGCCCTCTCCCGTGAACCGTCCACCTTTAGCCTGGAGGGAGAGCTGTCAAGCGCCATTAACGTCACCAAGGATGTGACCAAAGATGCCATTAGTGCCTCGCTGGACCTGACCAAGGGGGCATTTTCAATTACAAAAGACGCCTTTAGCATGCTGAGTCGTGGCTCAGGGATGAGCAAATTGTTCAGCCCACAAGCAAAGTAAGTGCTAGTGCTCTCCTGCTGGGCTGCTGGCAATTTAATAGTGTTTGTGTGTCTGCGACCCATACTGTGCACCGCATGCTTTTACTGGCTGTCTCTTGACGACTCTGAGTGTGTGTATGTGTGTATTCATAGGGAACAGATCCAGCGTTCAGAAGAGTCCTCCCCCTCTCTGGCTGCCAGCCTGCGCCTCCAATCCATGAAGCAGTCGCCTTCCCAGCATTCCTTTGACAGTGCTATCTTGGATGGCAGCCTGCCTGACGAAAACCTCTCTGTGGATTGTGATTTCAGCGACAATTTTGTTGTTCTCATGGACTCAGGTGCTTAAAATACGACCAAGCAATTTCTCTGAATTACACAGGCGACATCTTCAATAAGTTTGTATCATGTTTCCAGAGTCAGGTGTGGAGTCCATGCGTCCCAACAACACTCCTGCAGACAGTCGAGGCAGCCCAGCTCCGGGGACAGAGGGAGGTTCATCAGCTGAGCTCAGCAGCTCTCTGTCCCAAAGCACTGAGGACGTCAATCAGGATATGGTGGGTTACTATGCTCATGTTACAGATTTCATGGATAGATTGAATTTGTTTGGGGAGTTATTGTCCTCCACAAAGTAATAGCTGAAAGAACAATGAAAATCTTGTCCTCAATAATGACAACAATTAATCTAAGTTTACAGTGGTTTAAATGTGAGTTTATTGTAATGTGCTGCTGTTGCAGTCCTCGGTGTTGCTGCTGATCCTGAGTGGAACCGCCTGTACCATGGAAGTAAAGGGAGAAGACCAAGTTGTGGCTTTAGAAGCCCAGAATCTGAGCCCTTTGCAAATGGGCAATATCAGGGTAGCGGACCTGCTGGCTGGCCTCATACAAGGTAACATGGATTGTTGTTGTGATGCGGTTCATTTCCTATCAACAAACTCAAACAATTTGAGACCTCTGCTCATCAATTCTGTGATTCTAATCATGTCTCTGTTTACTAGTCCTAAGCAAAGTTTTTTTTATATCTGCTAATCAGTGGGTTGCCAATGAGGCTTAATAATAAGGGCAAAAGAAATGTAAATCAGTCCTATGGGCTTCTTTGGCATCTTGAAGAATAGTTAAATTAAATTTGACTTAAATACATTAATTTCTTCTCAATATTGATATTGATATCTAATCTCAAGAGTTTCAAACAAATCCTCGCAGGTTTTGTCTCCAATCAAAAAAGAACCTGTTCCTGTTCCAGTATGAAAGGATGCGGGACGCTTTTAGTGTAACATGACCACATATCTTACAAATGTGCCGTCTTCTTTCCGCCTCGTCGTTTCTGCAGCTCCGGGCGGGTCAGTCCAGAAACAGGGTAGCAGGAGCTCTCCAGCAGTGTGCATGCGAGCAGAAATGGGTCCATCTGCTGCCAGACACTCTGCTCTGGCCGAGTCTTTGGGCTTCCTGGATGTGAGAGTGCAGGACTGCAAGGCGGAGCTGTTAGCCTCCACAGTGGCTAACATCGGGCCTTTTCTCGAAGACGAATTCAGCGTTGATGGTCAGCCAATGAAGTTACACATGAGCAACATCACCATCACTATGAAGGTGGGTTGTTGATAAGGTCGGGATAATTTTGAGTTTGCTGATTATAGATTGTTGGAAGAAAATGCATTTTACATTATAGTTTATATAATTATATATTGTTGTACAATTTTAGTCTCAATACTTCACACATAAATTGGATGTCAGCATCTGTTTCTCACAAAAATCTGACTTTTGAGGACCATCCACTCTTTAAATTAACTGAACTGAAAGACCTCAACCATTGTTTTTTTGTTTTTAGTATCATATATATAATCAAATTGAACCTTTGGATGGACTATAATCTGAGGTTAGGGTTGGGCGATTAATCGAATTTTATTTTCAATTCCGATTTTAGCTTCCACCAATTCTGAAAACAAGATAATTGAGATAAAATGATTATTTCCAGTGTTGCTCTTGTTTTGTCCTGGGTTATAAATCCAGCACACTGCCACACTGTTCCTTTACAGGTCCCCAAAAGCCCAAACTCACTCTAAGCCAGGCCGTGGCAGGTTTAGTTTCAGTTCACTGCAGACAAGTGAGCCGTCATTTGCAAAAAACCCGACCAAGCCAGCTGCAGCTTGGAGCGATCTGAATATTTAACAAAATAATCGCAATTATGATTTTTTCCAAGCCGCCCTAGTTGAGGTATTGCTTAACTGTCAGGATCCTTTTTGTTTCTTTTAGGATGATAGCCCTAAAATCTACCCTACAGCCCCTCAACCTGTCCCGGCCTCATTCATTGTGGATCAGCTGTTGCTCGAGCGCAGTGAAGATGGCATCATGAGGCTCAAAGGTGGGCAAGAGAATATTCTTTTTTTTAACTTGAATTTTGTGCACTTTGACAAATTTAATTCTTGTCAGCATTGTGGATGCACCCAAATATCAGCCGGATCATGAACCATAAAGCCACAAACACACCAGCTGATAACATCTGCTGCTCACAGAAAGATGAACAGAAAGTGAACTTCATTTGCTTTCTGATTGCAGCTGAAGGTACAGACCCTAAAGCCTCAGCAGGTGTTCCTGCCGGCGGGCCGGACAACCCAAACACTTCCTGCTCTGTTCAACAGCACAGTGAGGTAGGGAGCAAGCAGTACCATGTTCTGTATGTGTTTCAGTTGAGTGTTTGTGCAGCCAGGAGCACAGCCATGCTTTTAGGAATACTGAGGTCATGATTCTCACATGTGGCTTCATAAGATAGGATTTTATGTTTTAAATTAAAAGTGACTAAAGGTTTTCTATATACATTTGACAGCAGGCCTCTTAAAACAATACTGATAGTGAAATATCTTGTCCATTAATTTTATTTTATTTACCAAATTCATCATCTATGACCATTTTGTTTCGACACACTGAAAAAGGTGGTTATATAAAACCATATATACCTCACATGATGTAGCAGTATACTAAGACTTAGTAGTAGAAGAGTTAATGTAATCAAAGGTCATTGTCCTGCAGACTATTTCCACAACCAAATTCCCCCCCAAATTTACAGTTACACATAGTAACAGGTTGCAAAAACATCCCCCTGAATACAGAGTACATGACCTCAGTGGTAGCTTTGTCTGTATCACAGTCACAGCTTAGGGAGCCAACAAACAAAAGGAGCTCTTTGTTTAGTAATGTAATGTATATGAATAAAAAAATCCATTGTTTTTTCATTTTCTATGGGTCATATCAAGGTATTCAAAGCACTGAGCTCAGTCAGATTCACAGGTTCTACTCATGTTTAAATCTGCAGTGACCTGCTCTACCTCTTAAATACAGCTGGTCAGTGCTGAGATGGACAGCGCAGAGACGTGTTCAAGTACAGAAGATTGTCTAATGGTGTTGTAATTACACCTGTTGCTGTCCATCAGAATCTGATATCCGCCGACTTGGCGTGTAGCACCTAGCCAAAGCGTGCACTGGCCATGGGTGGAGCTAACCAGTCCAATAATCCTTCCGTTACAGAGACCAGCACTGGAGTCGCAGCTCTCTGATGCGCAGGCTGCTCTCGACCAGGCCCTCAGGGACAGAGAACGCCTCCTTCTGGAAGTCAAAAAGTATGACCCCACATTTACTCTCTGAACCTGTCTGTCTTTCACCTCTGAACCGACTGTATCGCTGCTCCTGCTGAGGAACGGTGATGGGATGTATCAGGCTGAATGTCAGGAACCAGCAGGACTCATTCAAAGCATGTCTGGACATTGGACGTGTTTGAAAATGAGATGAATCCAAGTTGTGGATCACTTCCCACTTGCTTTATCACACTGTTCATGATATTACAAAAGAGCCCCTATAACAATTACTAAAAGGGGAACCTAGTGAATTCACTTACAGGTACATTAATGGTACTAATTTTTACTTGGCAGTCTAGATATTCCTCACTGCTGTACTAAACACATTACTTCTGGTTATTTCTCAGTTAGTGTGGACAGTAAACTCATTGTGTGGTTTCAGTGGTTGTCACACAGCATGCAAGGGTAAATATCATCAAGCTTTAATTCTCTCCAGTTAATTATTTGTGTTATGGAACTGTTAAGCCGAACACATGCCAAAACCTCCTCTTCACAGGCACTGACACTGCCAGACAGCTGCTTGTCCATCAGGCGCTCCCTCAAGAAAACACAACTTACTGTCAAGCATGCTTTGTGAACAGTGCTAATTTCCACGTAGCATCGTCATGAAGCTAAATAGTCTTAGTAATGTAGATTACCTCCGTTAGGTGTGTGTTCATTTTCATTTAAAAGTATTATAAATATTGTCAGCTGTTACTTGTTGGAAATGTGTTGTGAAAGGTAGGGAAAACAATGCACTTTTTTTCTTTTTCTATTTTAAATTAAAGCAGAACAATGCTGCTTTCACAGAGAGACGGATGAATCTCAGTTTCCGCCGTGGTTGATTTGTCACCAGGGTGGAATGGTTACACACCCTTACCAAGTTCTCACCGTTCTCAAAAAACGGGTTATATCATTCCCCAGTGTTATTTTTTTGTTGTGAAATGTTGATCAAGCCTCTTTTGTACTATGAAACAATGTGCTCTGTGGTTGAATGTCCACTCAAGACGACACGCCTTTCGATCTCTCTCTCGGTTTGGGAGAGCAGGTTGCACAGTAGCTTCAGTATTGTAACTGGGTTCGTCTTTTCACTCCGACTCACTGGTTTAAAGAAGACTGGAATTATATCAGCTACCAGAGTTATAATACTTGACCTCCTTAAAATGTTTTGTAGCTTGCCAGGAAACAAGTCAGACTGCTAGTGTTATGCACATTCATCGTGTATACAGTAGTGTAGTGGTCAGACATCATGAAGCTCATTCAGGATGTTGTTTAACTTGTGTATATTTATTTAGATTTTTCCAAGCTTGTGTTTTTGTTAGACCTGAGTTACTTTACAGTGTATTGAAGCCATATCAATCAACGGAAATGAAGCAAGCTGTGCTACTGATACTGTATGTGTGTACACACAGTTTGTCATGTCTGTGATCAAATTCACTACAAAAACTAATATTTTTCAGTAGGTTTAATCCTGATCTGCTGCAGATTTTACCGATCAAGCCAGCTGCCATTTAAATTTATTGCTTTCCTTTTTCTATGCATAAATCATATATGCATAGATTCAAACAATGATGGATTTGTTCAGCAAAGAGACTGTTTAACAGGATAATATTCATTTGATGAATGCTTCCATGAAAAAGACCTCTCTCTGAGCTACATTTTATGTACAAATGTTCTATTGTGAAATCAGTGGTTAAGCCTGTGGAGATATGCCCACCTTAGTGATTGCACAGCTGTTACAACTTAAATGTTTTCCCATTGTGTGCTTGGGAGACCCCTGGTGGCGAAGACTTGCCAGAGCACTCCCCACTCAAAATATTATCTTTAGCTTTTCTTCTTTTTTTTTTTTTTTAACTTTGGTTGCCTTGCAAGCTATGAATGACAGATTTGCATTCTTAGAGAGGAATGTCACATATTTGAAGCAATAGAAAGACAGCTTTGGTGTAACCAAAAAAATGACAAAACAGTAACACTACACATTTTTGAAGGTGACTAATATATAAACAAAAAAGATTTTCATCTCACCTGCATGTGTACTCAACACATCCTCAATCTGTGTAATAAGATACTGCCCTTTAACCTCAGTATCACTTATAGTTGTGATCTTCTTCCCAGCTTTCAGTGTTTATGTTTTTGCATGGCCTTAGTAGACAAATATACAGCGGTACAAATTTTAACTTCCCATGCTGGATGCAACATGTAGCTGTAAAGTTTATCCAGTTTCCCTCTCCTCAGTCAGGCCTCAGTGTTAAGTAGCATCTCTGCTCTGCTGACAAACTGGTGCTCTGAGTTCCATCTGCTCACAACCATGCAAAAAGGATGGACGGAAAGTGAGGCAAGACTCACTTCAAGATGAGCGATGTTTTGTCTTGTCATATGACTGACTTGGCAAAATCTTTGCCACCGGAAAACCAGATGCATGTACTGAAGTGATGTATAGTTTACGCCTTGTGAATTATTTGCACTTGTGTGATAAATTCACTAGAAATTGCACTTGTTTTAATGTAAATCACTTCAAAGGATTGCAGAGAAGTCCTTGTGAAATCTTCCTAAGTGACGCAAATGTTGGAGACCCTGTGGACAGTATTTTTGTCAGTTGTGTAGAGTTACATTGAATTTTGTATTGTCTTTATCACTTCACTGAGACTAATGTTGAATTGGTTCTGTGAACCAAAGCTTGTATGTGGAAAATATTTTAAAAGTGAAAGAATAAATGATTAATTGCTGAACACATTTCAGTTGTGCTTTTAAGGTTTTAATAAAAAAAAATGCATGTTTCTGTCCAACCGTAACACCTATTGCATGCATATTTTTGATGTCATAAAATGTACAGAAACGTGTCTGTTCAAGTCTCCCTCCAGTTATTGTAGTACTGTGATCCATAGTTTGATATATTTCCCAACAAAACTTAAGTTATTCTAAGTAGTAGAAGTAGTTCTAAACATAGTTCTTTAAGTATTGTGAGACTAACTCAATCAAGTCTGAGATGAGCTGAATTATTTAAAGTTTTGTCTGAAACAATTTCCCTGTTAATATAGAAAAAAGTTCCATATCATTAAACCCTTCTCAAGTCACATCAACCATTAGATGCTTTGAGTAAACACAGTAAACTACTCACACTAGGGATTTTATAATTTGAAAAAGGACTCAAATGTTTGTTGAAATGAACTCATTGTGGGCTGTGTGGCTATAAAAACAAACAAGGGCACATTTTTGTTATTTTAACTTATAAGGCATCACGTAACATTCCCAGCTAAAAAAAAAGATCCGTTTTTTTTAAAATAACTGAACAAAGCATTTAATACATATGAAATGTACTGTATTTACAACCATAATACACAAATATAATTTCACACCATTTAAACTAATGTTGTGAACTGTTGCATTTAGGATTCATACTGACAATTGGAGGTGAATGGCAGCTTCAGAGTATTCACCATTCTTTTTTACTACAGTCACTGACCTTGAGCATGTTTAGAAGAGAATTATCAGTATAGTTGGCTGCAATATGGCTACAGAGGCGTCTTGACACGTTCTCCACACGCTATGGCACCACTATGTATCTGTCGATGGTCCGACGGTGCGTCAGTGAAAGAGGATGTGCTTGTACTTGGAGTTGGGAATCTGATCTCTGCTCTTCAACCTCCTCACTGCTTCCCTCATATGCTTGGGCTGAAGCGGTGGTGTATCGCCCCATTTCTCACAAACATCCAGTGCTGTAAGGACAAAAACAAGCCATTTAACTGCATGGTAGCACAATTTAAACTGCAGGGTGTCGTACAAATTATAAGGATTACCTCATATGTTTCATCTTATTTAGTCTGAATGTTCTGTTTAAGTCTGCCACTCACCTTCCTCAACAATTTCCCCGGCAAAAACCTTGGAAATACCAGACATGGCAATCACCACATTCTGGGACACTGATGACCCAGTTATGGACTGGATCAGCTAGGGAAAAAAAAACGTCATAAACCCAGTAAAGTAGTTTCAAGGACTTAAAAACACTGTCAATGTTTATAAATGCTTACCCTCTTAATGGCAGCCTTGGGGAAGGCAGAGCGTCTGTACATTTCATAGCGATTCAGCTGCTCCTCAGAAAATGATGACACCAAAACTCTGTGACACACAAGAAGAACAGAGGGTGATAGTGAATTTTACTAGAATAAGACTTCAACGGATGCTTTTTTAGGATTTGAATGATTTTCTGTTAGAAATCTCAGTCTTACTGCATCTTTTGTATTTCATCCTCATCGACCTTGTGGCGCTTCTCCTTCTTCTTCTCTGGTTCCACCTTCAGTCTTTTAGAAGGTGGTTGGCCAGAGGTTCCTTCTTCCTCATCTTCCCCTGCTGCCATTTCCTTTACAGTGGAAGACAAACGTTACTAAAAGTTACTAAGAGTTACTAAAAACAATGAGATGCCCTTTGTAAAACCACAAACATCGATACTGCCACAACAATTTTCACTTAAAATACTCATATCTGATCAAATTCAAGGTTTTCTTGAGACTTGACTTAACTATCATCATTATTATTCTTGTCTCTGATCTATTTTGTATCCTTAAACTGAATTAATATTTCTTAATGTTACTTTGCTTCACTCTAATTAATTAATAGCTTCACCGCATCCCGTCCAATGTTAGAGAAGTAAATCTCCAGAACTCACAGATTTATGATCCTGTTTGGGCTGATCTTGCGAGGATGACTCCTTGCTTTCATCTGCAGGTTTTGCTGTTGCTGACACATCTTCAATTTCCGTTGATTTAACATTAGGATGGTCCTCGTTAGCAGACGTTGCTCTGTCAGGTGTACCCTCAGCTTTGATCCGTGCAGGGTCGGCCATAGTCACTTATCCCCTGCTTCGGTTTCTGTAATATCACCAAGGTATTTTTATTGGTTAGTTACCACGCCATGTTCACCATCGATATTCAGCTGAAAAGTAATCTAAACAAGTATATGGTTTTATGTTAATAACCACAGTCGGATAAAACATTGGATGAAAAACAACGTGCACCTACCTTTTTTGCAGCTAGGCGTCAACAAAACAGCAGAAACAGCCAAGCTACGGATGGAGGTAAGCTAACATTAAGTAGCTAGCTTAGTAATTTAGGTTAGCTAGAAAGGCTCTAACACATAATGCTAAGATTATCGCCCTTATAATGTATTTATGTCAAGTAATTCCTAAGAGTGGAAGAGGAATGATAGCTTTAGAATGCTAGCTAGTGTTTAGCTTTCTCGGCTTGTTGATTGCACAGCACTCTGATTTCCGTTTCCTGTTTTGAACGAACTTTATAGACACTGCTATCAAGTAATGAACACTGCAATACTAACGCACTAGTATTAAACAAGACTTTGTGTGTGTGTCGGGTTTTGTGTTTGTTTGTTTTTTTGCCAGCAAGTGCTAGGTGCAACGTTTCGAATACAGCGCTTCTTTTACTCTCAAAGCATAAGTTCCAAACAATGTCACAGAGGCCAGTTATAAATCAGTTTAGATCACCCATACTGTTTACTTATCACTCATAGACTGTCTGTGTCA